>NC_041030.1:1245580-1868371 GCF_900634625.1 Parambassis ranga | reverse complement strand
GTGTCCCTGAACTGCTGCACATAGGCTGCTGGGGAGAAACATGGCAGTAATCCTGTTCAAGAAGTGTGTGCTCGCCAACTCCCACACATCCACCATTCGCTCAACTGGACCTTAATGTGGGCCTTTCTTTACTTGTGTTAATGATCAGAGGCAGACGCTCAAAAGAAATGCTGCTGGCTGTTATACAGGATCAAATTAACCTGTTGTTGCTTGGCCATCGTTGTGTATGAATATGAGTGTCTGAAGCTGGCCTGATGTCCCTGTTCTGTCTCTCCTGTCTCAGGTTGACGAGGATGTTGCTCTGGAGCAAGCCGTGAAGTTCTGCCAGATACAGTTGGCCACTTCTGCCCAAAGACAGGTAACGCTGTTTAGCTCATCATTCATCTAGTACAGAACACATTCATCTACTTTATACCACTAACTCCCTTTTTTATGTGGATGCCAAATACTTTTTCTTGCCACTAATAGAAACACATTGATCATGTAATACTTCAGAACAGGAAGTGCATAGGCTTTTATTAAACAACCAGGTCCAGCCATGAAATTATTATTATGCTTTTGAGCAGAGCAAGTTAAGGTTTAACTGAGCATATCATTTCTGATAACAACCATCCTGCCACTAAGTTGATATGCTCAGAATTCATTGTTGTTTTGTCTGCAGCATGGCATACTGCTTTACCAGCCACGCTAAAATCTATGTGCAGGCCCTGCCCACCTACTAGTCAAAGTAGGTTAAATACTAATTTTACTTGCTGTGTAGTTAATAATAAATAATAGAAAGTTTAAGAATATATGGTCTTTGGTGAATATGGGGACAAACATGCAGCATCTGTAGCGTATTATGCTAAACTGATGACTAACTTAGTAATTCCCCGACTTGAAGTCTATCCTGCTCCGGCCTGTCAATGCTAAATATAGCCCAAAGCATGGTGTGAATGCTGCCTGTTGTTCCTTCAGCCTCATTCAGTAGTTACCAAACTTGCGATCTTTTCAGATTGCCATTGGTATGCATGTTCCTTATGTACACAGGCAATGCATGTATTATTTCCAATATACAATAACAGAAAGAACTATGGCAAATAATTATGTCTCCGGTTCTCATATCCCTCATCAAATCATTAGTTCCTCTGCCTCATTCTGTGTTGGTGTCTCCCCCTTCTTCTCATCCCTCCTTCGCCCACACAGTCATCAAGGGTCTCTTTGCCCACATCCTGTTGTCACGGTGATGTTCCGTGAACCTCGAGCTCTTTGCTGGTTCTTTATTTCAGATTGCATTACACTTCTATTGTAAAATTAAATTCTAGCTTCTTTTTTATGTCGTTTTATTTTGGTACTAACCTCAAATGCATCAAATTCGGACATTATTATAGTGTAAAGATTTCTTTTATGATAATAAGTTGTTGTTGGTGACAGTTAAAACACATGTAGGGTCTTAACAAGACACATTCAGGTCCTCTGACATTCAGGCATTCACGATGGCTGTTATAATTGTGGCCTGATATTATCTCTGATAATAATTAGCCTGTATGTGTTGGTTGGTGTTCTTGTAGGCATGAGATCTGAATACAATGTGGGCTTCGACATAAAAGCGTGTTCTGTAGTCCTATAACTGCCGTTTATGTGTAATTACTGTGCCACCGGCTCCTGGCCTGGTGTGTGTTTGAGTTGCACTCGTATGTAATGGGTAACAGATTCACACGTTCCCTTCAGCCCGTGAGTCCTGAGCTTGAAAATGAGCAGTGTTGTTTAGAGTTTGGTCTCCATCTGGTGGGATGCATTCATCTTGCTATGAATCACTATGAAATATCCTGTCTTTGCATCTTTCTCTTCTCTACATTGGATGGCACCTCATTAACACACTCTGGTCTCACCTCCTGTCTTTAAGAAATGATATGAAGGTTTTATTGGGCATTCACAAAGGATCCACAGTGTCACTCACTGACACATAGGCAATTTAATTAAAACGTTTGCTAGGCCAGCCTTTCATTTGTATCAAAAAAGATGCCCAAAACCTGAACATAACATCTACAGCTACTCTAATCTGATTTAAAGCCCAATCTCGATAATTACAAAGAACCATCTTTCAATTCACTCCCTTGGAACTCTGCTAGCTGCCACGCAGCACTGCTCCAGGAACCTACGCTGCAGGCTGGATGCTATGTGTTGCAGTTTTTTCAGGTACAGTGTTGTTGTTGTTTTTTTCTAATGCATAGTCCCAGTGACTTGTTGGTGTCTATGTTGGTGATGTTTAATTCATAAGATATGAATCATCAAAGCTGCCTTTGGAGCTAGAGTATGCTTGAAGCTGCTGTGCCTCCCTGTGTTGGGCTGAAGGAGCTGTTGCTGTCAAAAGGTCTGGAAGGCTACTCTGTTTGTTTGATTTGTGCTCTGCTGTGTGAATCCCATGGGGAGCTTCATCACACGCAGCTGTGATTCCGAGCAACATTTGACTTCAACTCCCAACAGACAGGCTGAGAATAATGGTACAAGAGCTGTGTTATTGTCAAATTATCTTGTGCTAACATGCTGAATCTATCGAAGCCTGCCTGTCATGGCAGCCTGTGGCCTTGAAGGTTGCCTCAATGTGCAAAACTACAGATTTAATTATCCAGCTCACGTCTTAACATAGAGACAATCAGTGGCAAATATGAAGCCTATTTACTTTTTACCCTGCCTAATTAATGCTGTTAATTCTGTACAAAAAAAAATCCTCAGCTGTTTTATTTTAACTGCAGTTCTTGCATATATTCACTGGTACGTGCTTAGAAATGCGAGTTTTTATCCAACTTTCCTCCATTCGAGACTGAAAACTAGAGATGGTGTATTCATTTCTTTTAGCTGTGCTCCTCTGTGTTGCCATGACAGCGACTGTGGGAGCAGGGTGGCTGTTGTCACAGGTTGTTTGTGCAGCTCTTGTGTTTATAAGTGGTCCTCAAAAGGACACCCAGGAAAAGTGGCTCAGAGGGATGTAGTGTAGCATAGAGCTGAGCTCCACACCAGCACCCAACACATAGTCCAGCACGCGAAAACTGAAAGCCTCTGAACCTCTGAGGGACGGCAGCACAACTCTTTAAAGGATATCATTACTTTTTTAGGTGAGAGAGGGGAGACTGAAATTGCTGCTGTGTGTTTGAAAAGTGCAGTTGTATCGACTGAGGCGCGCTGCCTCACTGGCATATTGTCTTGTGTGGAGGATGAACAGTTCTCAGAAATCTACCGGAGCAGGGGTTGGTTAGCATTGCAGACGGACCCCCAAGGTCAGTCCCACAACCTTGTGACAACTGCTCTTCTTGTGTCTCCAACAGTCTTCAGGCGATGCCCCGACTACACCTAAATACAGCAAGGAGCACCGAGACATTTTCTTCCCAGCCTCCCTGCCAACGCCCGTCCTGCTCAGCCACTCCACCTGCCACCCGCTGTCCCCTGCGGACAGCCCAGCCAAAACAGCGTACGAGCCCCTGAGCAAGCTGTCCAGACCTCAGACCTCAGGCTTCCACGATCAAACACAGCACAGGAGAGCAGCCAGCCATTCCACTGCAGCCATGGCCTTCCTACAACACACAGGTACAGTGGCCTCCTCTGGCACAGTACAGTACATACATGTTACCATGTTAATGCAGTCTCTCATACTTGTACTGCTGCTGAGTTTATGTGCTCTATTCTGTGTGACCAGCAGGGGGCGCCTGTGGTCTTCCAGAGATCTGTTACATAACAGCAGACCCTGGCCTGGTTATATTTTGCCTTTTGGGTTTTGTCATCCCCCTAGACAGAGTTTTCAGAATCACTGCCCTTCAGATTGTTTTTCTGCCTGCATGAGATGGGCAGAATCATTGCTGAGCTCATCTTGAATATTCAGTTAGTCTCATATTTAATGTCTAAACATGACAATACTTCACTAAAGTTTTCACCATGAATTCCTCTAATGATTATAACAAAGGCAAACTATGATATTTAATCTCCAATGCAAATTGTTTTGATGTGTATACTGTGTAATGTTTAAGGCGTTTCTTCCTGGTTATTAATTATTGTTTAGCTTATACTGTCATTTAAGGACTGGAAGCAGTCATTTTTTTCAGATAAGTACTTAGAAGGTGGTGCTTTTCCATTAAGACAGCTTCTCTGTCTATCTTTGGTCTGCAGGTAACATACCTAACACCAAACTAAAGGTCCTGATATTTAAGCAGAGCCCTCCAACCAGCTATATTATTGTAAACAAGTCAGACTACTGTATTTTGACACATATGGAATAATAAAGATTGGCAGTGTGTTCAAATGTCAGATGAGAGCATCCAAACATGTGACACACTCATTGTGGTTGTTTACAAAGCTGCCTCAACAGCCCTCCTCTGTACAGTCATCGAATCAAACTGGCCCCATATTAAAGGGCAGGTGGAAATCTGTTAGAACGGGAGGGGGGCAGCGTTCTGCCAGAACAATGAAATGAGCTCTCAGTTTCTCCTAATTACTAAGCTAACATTTAAGTCCATAAAAACTGCTAGTTATACTCCATATGTTTCAAATATTACATGCTTTTCTCAAAGAGAACGTATATACAAATATGATTATTAGATTCTGATATTACACTATATATTAAGTTTTTATTTGCATATCATACATCTGTGGATCTATTACAGTTCCCTAAAGTTGGATGACTTTTAAAATCTGTGCAGATGCATGTAAAAGTGTGTTTGCATACGCATACATTTGCATGCACACCCTTTAGCAACAAGCAACACTGCACCAATGTGTATTATGTAATGGTTTCCTAGGCAACATTATGGGTGAAGTCTGAGAGAGTATTAGATCATTTTTGTTTTCATTTTTGTGTCTGAGCTGCAAGGGAAAATGTTTACACTTAGTTCTCATGCAGTCATTATAAACAATGAAGTGTGACAGTTATTGTCTGACAGTAAATGGCAACATTTGATTTATTTCATTTTGCTTTATTTATGTTTTACATCAAAGTATGAGCTTCTTTATGTGTCCCACAAACCTTTTGATTCTGATGACCTGCATAGAGATAAAAAATTCCAATAAGACATTTGAGTTTTATATTATATCTGAATAAGATGACTAACATGTATGGTGTGTTTAACCTATAGAGGAGCGTGAGGAGCCTTCAGAGGGACTTTTATATCGACAGCAGGAGTCGCACCTTTGTCAGCAGATGAAACTCGCCACTGTATCCCAGGCACAGGAATCAGCAGTATCCTGGTTCCAAGAGGAAACTGCCACATGTAGCACCACACAACCATGCCCAGGTCAGAAACATTTAAAATGAAATAAACCTGTAAGTATTAATGATAGCACTCATAGCTTTTACAGACTCTGTATAAATACCCTCTTTATGTCTCTTCCTCAGACCAGCAGCAGTATGCCAACAGTGACCAGTCAAAGCTTCCAGACCCCAGCCGAATCCGCTCTCGAGTCCCACCCAACATGCCAAAGCTTTTCATCCCTTCCACTGTTACCAAGTTCCCACCAGAAATTACAGTAACACCTCCAACACCCACACTTCTCTCACCTAAAGGCAGCATCTCAGAGGAAACCAAACAGAGACTTAAGGTATGAATAAGCACGCCATAACCACACATACATGTCCATCTCTATGTCTAACCTAAGACTCAACAGTGACCCCTGGTGTCTGCTCCTGTACAGAACGTCATCCTGTCATCTCAGTCTGCTGCCACGGTCAAAAAGGACACTCTGAGCCAGCCTGCTCTGGAGGTGCAGGAGACCTCCAGCCAGGAGTCGTCTCTGGAGAGCGAGTCTGACGAGGAGGACGATTACATGGACATCTGAGCCCCTTAAGCCCTTGTGTGCACACTAAAACTAAACTCACATCCTGGCCTGATGCCAAACCCTGTGTTCCCCTGCCTTTAAAAAAAGGAATAGTTCACATCATTGTAGCCATCTGTGTTGATCCTTATGTACACTCCCAAACAAAAACATTACAGTATTCTCATTGGCTAACATGTCACAGTGTCATCGGCAGTGTACATGACAGGCGATGATGGCTTTAGTCTGTAAATGTGCCATTTATGCATTTTCCTCATCAGCTTATTGAGCTCTCCTGCACCCAGCTGTACACTGGATATGGACAAAAAAAAGACTTGGAGCCTTTTAAGCCAGCCAGTCCTGCGTTTATGCATCTTTTCTCTGTTGTATGCTAACTGTGTCTCCAAGCTGCAGCTAAACGCTCATATTCTCTCTGAGGTGCCTCAGTCCGGATCAATGCTCAGCAGCATGCACCTGCTGTCCTCCACTTTGATAGTTTACTTTGGCATGAGATTTTTCATCTATAGCACACAGCACATTGGTACATGATATATTTCAGTGAACATAAACGTGAAATGAGGACAATCGGCTGCATCCGAGGTTTGTCTGCGGCGCTAACAAGCCCCGCATCCTCACATCCTGTAGCAGATTGGAAATGTTTACACTTTACTATTCGGGATGTTTTTTTTTCAGTTTGCACTTAATTTTGTGCTATTTTTGTACTCACTGTAATTCTTGTAATATTTTGTCCTATATATTTTTCTTTTGTGTGCGTTTGTAGCTAAGAGGAACAGTTCTTACCAGGAGACGTCCTGTCACCAGCACTGATCTGAATGATATGGAAACGGGGTTTTCAGTTAGTAGAAATTAGCTTTTGTACATATCATAATCCAAATATCTTTCCAATATGTTTGGCTTTAATGGGTTGAGTATTAAGCTGGAGAAATGTGTGCATGTGAGAGTGTAAGCATCAGGAAAAGGGTCACTTCTGTTCCGATTGGAATTGAACTGCATGCTGAGGAAGACTTTCTAATACCGATGCCTTTCCACTGAAATCATTTTGGTAAATTTGTCACAATTCTAGCTTAACTCAGAGGAAGACAACAGAATGTTTTTTACAGATTGTTTTCTATAAAATATTAAAGAAAGATATTTACTGATTATGTTTCTTGAAAGCTGTCTAAAATTAATTTTTGAAAAAAAGGACACAAGAGAAGAATTGTAAACTGTTACCCTTGATTAAAACAAAGCTCTTTTGCATTTTTCTTTCTTTTCTTTGTTTTGTTTTGGTGTCATATACTTTTCTATTGTTCTGCAGAACAGCTGGGAATGTACCACAGCTACAGAGGCGACCAGGTTAACAGCTGTAGCTTGGCCCTCCCTGGTGTAAGCTGCAAGAGTGAAGTTGTTGTCTTTGTATGGACTGAAAGCATTATCGATGTCAAACCAAAAATATATTTGAGAAACCTATTTGTGTGTGCTGCTGAGAGTCCTTGCATAACATCACACAGTGGTGGTTTTTGTAGCACTGGCCTTGTGAGCATATGAGGAAAACGGTAAAGTACCCATGAGGCCAGTTGGTAACACACATGACTAACATAGCCACATTTTTATTAGACCTTGGGACACATGATCCATTTTGCATGCAGAGCCTAAGAAAATTAGATTTTTTGGACTGAAAGCACCAAATATCTGTTAGCTATTGTTCTCTATACAGCATGCTGACAAATGCTGGCTGGATAGTTAGTACTCCATCTTAACTCTGTTTTTGTGTAAAAATATAATAAACATCATTTGATTATAGTGGGACAATACTGCACCCCCTCTTCATAGGATTTAATGAGTTGAGCTGCAGCAGGTGCTGCTGATCATCAGTCCTTGATGAATTGATCATCAGCAGGTTACAGACCTCTATAAAAACAGACGTTTGGCAGTTTGCTGCTCTGCAGCATCCAGGTGTGTGTTAACACAATGACAAGAGAGAGAGACAGAAACAATGGTGTTAGAGCAGCAACTGTTGCTGCACATCAACCAGAAAGACTTATAAAACCATTTCAAACTATTTGGAGTTCAATGTTCTACAAAAAATATTATTCACCAGTGGAAACATTCAAGACAGCTGTCAATCTTCACAGGAGTGGACGTCCCAGCAAATTCAGCCCAAGATCAGAGAAACACGAAAAAAAACCCAAGAGCTACATGTCAGAGTCTAAAGACCTCACTGAGCATGCTCAGTGTTAATGTGACAGCACAATGAGAAGAAGACTGAACAGTACAGTCTGTTTACAGAGTTACCAGGAGACAGACTCTTCTGTCTAAAAAGCACATGGAAGCAGGACTGAGGTTCACTAAACTGCATCTGAACAAAGAACAACACTTGTGGAACAATGTCCTATGGACACATGAGACCAACGTGGACTTGTTTGGTCTTAATGATCACCACCATGTCTGCTGAAAACCAAACACAGCATTTCAGCAGAAACACCTCATACACACTGTCAAGCACGGTGGTGGAGGACTGATGGTTTGATCTTGTTTTACAGCCACAGGATCTGGACACCTTGCAGTCACTGAGTGGACCATGAACTCCTCTGTATACCAGAGGATTCTAGAGACAAACATGACTCCATCTGTCTGACAGTTAAAGTGTAAATTGGGTCATACAACAGAACAATGATCCAAAGCACAGCAGCTACTCTACATCAGAATGGCTGAAAATAGAAGAATCAGGAGTTTGGGAATGAAAGTCCAGACCTCCACCCAACTCCAATACAGTGATAGGACCTTAAGAGGTCTGTGCATCAATGAATGCTAATAAACCTCAATTAACTGAACAATGTTGTGAAGAAGAATCCAAAATTCCTCCACAATAATGTGTCAGATTGATAAGGTCATACAGTAAAACCATTACTTCAATCATGGGGGGAAACTTGGTGTTGTACACATTTGTTTTATTTTATTTTATTGGCTTCATTTTTGCTACATACATACACACAGTGAAAAAGGTTGAATGTTTTTTGTGTAATGCTGTATTTGTCTAATATTAAGACCCACTATGATCACATGATTTCCATTCTTTTTACACACACAATAACAGAATTAAACCGACTTTTGATCACATCTGTATCTGTCTTTTGAAGTATGACATTATATGATCGCTCCTAAAGTTTCATGTTTGTGTGTCCCACATCACATCCAAGAGGACATAAACTGGGGTCATTTTATCTGCATGTCTTGATTTAAATATACTGAGTATACCTACGAGGGGGTTGCTGCTGTAATACTATAATAATACATGTATTTCAGGACATAGATATGCTGCAGACTTACAACCATCTGCCTCATAATTAAACATTAAAATCTCCACCAAATGCCTCCACTGCCTGTGGAGCTTTCTCCAGACCACCCTGCCACACTGCGGTCAAAGGGCTTGTACACCGTGGTGTGAAGTCTCCGACACGAGGGAAGTCATTAGTCTTCATTAGCAACTTCCAGGAGTTTCTTATGAAGTGCTGTGAAGTTGTCATTTGCCCCCTTTGCCAGGCAAGCTAGATGTGAGGTTTGTTTTCTTGTGTGGTGGACCAAATGTCAGCCCTAGTCTGCGCATCAGAGATCATGGTCACTGTGGATTTAGGACAGGGATGTTAAGAGGGCAGTGAAACTCACCTCTAACTTTACCTTTCCACAGTATGGTGTTGTTTATGCATAAAAGAAACCCCAGTACTCCAGTCATGTGCTTGGTGTGACTATTTGCATAGAAATTCATGCCATAAATTACACTGATCAATGCAGCATGTGCAGCAAGAGAAAAACATGTCAGGTACAGGCTCCTGCTGCCCTGTGACATCATGTTGTTTCCAGCCATGGGCCTGCTATCTCTACAAACTCCCTCAAAGTGGCCAATTAAGCATCAAAAGGGCATGCTGCATGGCTAATGTGAGCGAAAGGTGTGAGATTTCTCGTCAGTCCACTCCAGGGGCTCTTTATTGGGCTGCTGGAGAGCCGTCTGATCCCCGGGCCCTGGCTGTATATTGGCAGCTGTTAACTGTTGAGCACAAGGGGGATCTGTGCAGTTAAAGCAAATGGCCAAAGACTGACACCTGGGAGGTGGAACATCACCGTTCAAGTTGAATAGACAAAAACAAGGAAACCATGTTGGAGTCAGAGATGAGATACAGCAGGACGGTTTCTCATCTGTGGCTACACTCGTGCTGTGTTTTTTGGGCAGGAGGGTCACCTATCTCCCCCCCCCGGTCCAGTTACACACTCTGTGTTCTATGCTCCTGTGGTCTATCCATGTCCTTTACTAGTCACACCTGCCACCTCCAGCCTCCAGACTCCACTGCATAATGGATTGACACCAGCGCTGCTGAAATGTACACCTCAACTCTGACACTGTGACACACTCCTAGCTGCTGGAACTGATGTGATCCGCGGAGAATTAATAATCTCTTTATGTTCTCACAACATCTTGTTCCTCTCTGGCCTATAGGAGGCCCAGAGGGAGCAATGCAGGGAGAGCAACACCAAAGCCATCGTTAATAACTCCTTGACAACAATTGGTTTCACATAAGGGGGAGGTGGGGGAAGATGCTCCCTCAAGGCCAATGCTGTGAATGGACTACTGAGAGTCCTGCATCAGGCCTTTTAACACCACTGAATTATCTGTATCATTACAAACCTGGACACTTTTTAAGAGGTTCAAACAAGCGTGTCAATATTTTCACAGCCTCCTCTATGTGTACTCTGGGCGCCATGGTGTCCTCCTAACTGTAAAAGCATTTCTGTGCTTTTGCTGTGGTTTGGTTAGTATCAATACAAAACAGTGCTTTTGTGTGAAGCATTGTATGCAGGCATCAGAATACAGAAGAAACGACAGTGGAAGTGGTGCGTCCATGCAAATGTTTATGCACGCGGAGCACTGTGCTCTGATTTTTTCCCTTCAATGCTAATGGCTGCAGCATTTGCCTTTTGTTTTGCCTGAGGTACATACAGGTGGGGACTGGCTTTTTCTCTTTTTCCCTGGATGTGGATGGTTAGAGGAACCAGGTTGTTGTTGGCAGGTCTTTATTCTCTGACCCCTCCTGTCCCATTCAGGGCTGACTTGGGCTTGTGGTGCTAACTGGATGTTAATTGCCTGCCTATACACAGGGCTTTATCCACATGCAGAAACCAGCTCCTTCAAGGGAAACCGGCCTAATGAGATTATCTATCAGAGCACTGGGTCTGTCTAGACAACCCCAATACACAACCCCCCCACCCTTCCTACCACCACCATCCCATCTCCCTGCAAGCCTCAGAGGATGCCCTCAGGTAAAGGAAACCTGCAGAAAGAGAGCATGTTATCATCACACCATTATGGGTTTACACAGACTTTCCCACCCACTGTGTCATTTCTGTGATTACATGAAAATATGTTATTTTATTATATTCTATGTTATGCACTCCCAGATCCATCCGCACACACACACCACTGTTGATTTAAAGCGTACCTTCCTCTGCATTTCTCTCAGGTGTGCCAATGACTGACACTTGGTATTTACCACATTGCACAAACACACTAAATGGCATCTTGGCGTGTGCTTATGTGTGTGTGTGAATGATATTTACACAGATTCTGGTGCCGCTGCGAGGTCTGATCTGCAGCAGGGAAGTCTGTCCATATTTGTTTTAAAGTCTCTTAGCAGTTAATAAAGATGCATTTCCTCCGTTCCCCCTTCCTGTGGGGACGGTATCAAGGCTCTGTTAAGTCTCTTTGATTTCCAGCTCCCTCCAATCACAGCGGGACACCGACTCATCATTGTGCCACTTCAAAGCCTGGGAATGGCCCTCCTGGTCCCGCCCACTCCAGGGCTCCCCTTAAAAGTCATGGTCACCCCATCCTGCAGGACTCAGCATCTTTGAAATATCTGCTGCAGCAGGACTCACTGACCTTCTGACTCACTGAGCCACAGGATTTTTTTCTTTTCTTTTTACACATGAAGCAAAAACAGAAGTGGATTTAGCAAACACTTGGATTTCTTGTTGATCTTTGCAAGCTTTTTTTTCTGTGAAACTTAAAAATGCAGTCCATCAGAGGTAAGTGTGTTAACACTAGATGTACCACCAGCTTTCCTTTCCTTATTTTGTCTTTATCGGCTTTCTTCATGACTTACAATAAAGCATGAATGTAACCAAGTATTTATCTTTTTAGACTTAAAGTCTAACTTCAGCGGCCCTCCTCCCTCCTCCATGGCTTCTGGCCCTGATGCCTATCACCAAGGTAACATCAAGATGACTCTAGAGGATCCTGAACTTTGGAAGACCTTCCATGAAATAGGAACAGAGATGATCATTACCAAACCGGGCAGGTGAGACCTCAGAAAAAAACTGATCACTGAAGACAAATTTTGTGTTTGCTCAGTTTGCTCACTTTTCTCGCATGTTTTCCAGGAGGATGTTTCCACACTGTAAAGTCAGTCTGTCCGGCCTTTTTCCATGTGCCAAGTACATCTTATTGGTTGACATGGTCCCTGAAGATGGGTTCAGGTATAAGGTAAGGAGACTTACTACCTGTACTTTCCAACAATAAAACAGTAGCCTTGACTTTACTTAGATTAGGTTAGCAGCATCCCCAGACAAGACACCCCTGGTTTATCACCCCCACCCCCACCCCTCCTCCTGACATTGTACATCAAAGGGTGCTATCTCTTCCTGTTTTTCTATCCCCTGCTGGGACCCCACTGTACTACCCCCCTATCTCCGTGGGTGGTGCTGCCCAGCCATGAGTCTCCTCTCTATCGTGGGAAGGGAAGACGATGATTCTTCCTCACATTGACAAATTGTCTCCTTCTTTCAGTGGAATAAAGACAAATGGGAGGTGGCAGGAAAAGCGGAGCCTCAGCCACCCTGTAGGACCTACCTCCACCCAGACTCTCCAGCCCCAGGGAGCCACTGGATGAAGCAGTCCATCTCCTTCCTCAAGCTCAAACTCACTAACAATACACTTGACCAGCATGGCCATGTATGTATAACCAGGTGCAAATTGTTCAAAATGATCCATCCACAGTCACTTTTTCTGGAACTGATCATATATTTCTGTCCTGTCTGCAGATCATACTGCACTCCATGCATCGCTACCACCCACGCTTTCACATCGTCCAGGCAGACGACCTGTTCAGCGTCCGCTGGAGTGTCTTCCAGACATTCACCTTCCCCGAGACCTCATTCACTGCTGTCACTGCCTACCAGAACACCAAGGTCAGTCTCTACCACTGCAAACCTGCACACACATTTTTTTTTTACTTTTAACTGACTAAACATTCTTCTTCCTGCAGATCACAAAGCTGAAGATCGATCACAACCCCTTTGCAAAAGGTTTCCGGGATGAAGGCACCACCAAAAGAAGGTGGGTGGTGAAGATTTAGAAAACCTACAGATACCTACAGTATATTGACTTATAATAACTGTCTGTTGCTTTGTTTTAATAAATCTGTTGTCTCTTACAGGCGTGCAAATAAGAACCCAGCAAACCTTGAGAAAAGAGCCAAGATGTCCGACATGCTGAATGGGGACTCGGAAGAGGACAGTCCACCAGGTAGCCTTTTCAGACTTTCCCTCCTTTTCATGGTTTCCTCGCTTTTCTTGTACTTATCCTCATCCTCATCAAACATCCTAATGTTTTGCATTTTTTTAGATTTCTGCCAGTCATCATACGATGGTTATGATGGAGAGGAAGGAGATTTGCCCAAAAGGAAGGATGAGGAGGGTGCCAAAGAGGAGCGTTACTCCCCTTGGGGAGCTGAGAGGGAGCCCAGCGTGAGGACGGACTCTCCTGTTGGAACAGATGCACGAGATCTGTACAATGCAGAGCAGCTTGTTCCAGCTCCAGCCTCCTACCAGCCATACAGGTTAGTAGAGATGAAATCATACAACAAAGCAATTAAACACTGTCGTTTTCAGAGCATTAACCGGTGCATTCATCTTTCTAGGCTCCATGAATTTGGGAAGTCTCCATCCCCCTCCTCCAGCATCAGCAGCAGTAACAGTGGATCAGGACGTAGCAGCTTTGAGTCCAGGGTTCCTGATGTGGCCACCGTTCCAGATCACGACTCCTCAAAGCCCCGCACACACGAGACTGCTCTTTCACACTGCGCCCCCCAGCACCTCACTGGTCCCCAGGACTACACCGGGGTTCTCAATATGACCATGGCCCAAGCTGGCAAACCGGGAGTGCTCGGCCACCACATCTACAGCCCTTACAGCGCAGAGCAGCCTCTGGGCCAGTGGAGCGGCCCCAGTCCTGCACAGTATCCCCCTCCTCACCACCTGACTGCTGACTACACCACGCAAGCTGTGCACCACGGCTATCACCACAGCAATGTGGCAGAGTGGAGTCAGTACCCACTGTTCTCTTATTCCTGCTGGTGAGGGGATCTTCAGTGTTAACTGAGTGAAACTGACTTAACTGCTGCTGCTGCTGCGCCATCATGCCAGAGTGCTGATCCAGCACTCACAACCATGAGATGCATGTCCAAGCCAGAAAGAAGGCCAGAAGCAAGTGATGAGAATGAAAAACTGAGTACAGGGAGCTGCCAGCGGCTGCCTCCATTTACACCGACTGTGTGCTACAGCATGCTAACATGCTGACTGTTTTATTGTCTATTTATTTTGTACTCATCTCCCAGCGTAAATATTATTTTTGTAAAAAATGAAATAAAGTGTGCAATTTATGTCGGTCTTTAAACTGTGATGTGAACTAAAAATAAAACTTAAAAAAGTAGCAACATTTCCTGTCTTGTGTGTTAATAGATTCAGATTTACCAAATATCCCATGTTTTACCATCTTCCTCTTCTCATGTCCTTAATTTTACTGAAAGTGTTTTTGTCAGTGGGTGCACATCAGGCCCTGCCCTGATAAGCATCACATCTTTTGCTGTTGTTTTTGTTTGTATTTTCTCTTTGTTGATCTAATGAGGAGCACTCTGTAGCTTGGATGAGCCCAGCATGCATTAAAGACACTGAATTACTGTGACTCCTGGTCACCTGCTGAGGTTTACCCACCGACACATAAGGCACAGCACGACCCTCGTTCTCCATGTCAATGAGACTTAAGAAGCATGAAAATGGGGAGCCGTTGTCTCCCTTTCACAGCTGAAAAACACAGGCTGGGCCCATCACCTTCATCCTGAGTGGATATGAGCTGCTAATGACTGTTGTAAAATCAGGGAATAAGGTGGGGGTGGGGGTGGGTGTGTGTGTGTGTGTGTGTGGGGGGGGGGGGTGCTCAAGGATAATGTACATTTTATTCTGTGGAATTCATTATCTTAGATTCCTCCTAAACCAGTATGTTCAGACCCAGATTTCCCCAGCTGCAGCATGTTCGCACACAGTTCATTTCCTGGTTTTAATGAGAATATAAGAAGGAATCTGCACTGCTGGCTGAGCAGGTCAGAGTGATGAAGTTCAGCTTCACAGATTATTTCTCCCAGACGCCAGTTTTTGATTGAACTCAGTAAATAGAAGACTAGACTGCTGAGGAACTGGGGAAATAAAAATCCTGGTTAACACATTAAACAGGATAATATCAGAGATCCTTCACAATACTACACATAACATGTCTTTACAAATACAAAAACATTTACTGAATGGTAAGAGGTGATGCAACAGTGGTAAACATTGTCATGTTTTTTATTAATTGAATTATGAAACCGACGTGACGTGTTGATTGTGTGTCGATTATTTTCCTATTGTACTTGATTTGTATTTTGTGTGCTGTACAGCAGACAGTACTGATGCCTTCTCTGCTTTAAACGTGTTGGGTGGAAGCTCGTCACTAGTTACAGTGATCACTCCGCTCAATAGTTTTCCCAGAAGAATATTGTCTGTGACAGTGAAAAGGAACATTTCAGAGGCCTTTCTTCTCCATTGATTTTCCACTCCGCGTCTTCTCCTGCACAGCAGGACAAACGAGAATAAAAGTGGGCACTTAACAAAATTCCTTTCACTGACACATCCTCAACTCCACTGGGTTTAATCTGCATAGCTCCACATCAATGGCTAATTTGAGTCCTTTTATTTGCTTTGATAATGGCCTAGCAAAGAGCAGCAGATCGACCTGCACTCAGATGTTTGTAAAGGCCACTGATGTGGTTAAGTGCATGACATATGTCTTAACTATCCCCCAGGTGGTACTACAGCTTCACAATAAAAAGACTGACACATAAATGCCACCGATTGTTGATCGTGGACGTGCAGTGCTGTGTCAGCAGAACCTTGTTGGGTGGGGTGGCACAATAGTGTGAAGGTGGAGGAGGAGGAGGAGGAGGAGGGCACTTAGAGCTGGTGGGGGGTAACAGATGTAGATGAAACAACCTCAGAGAGGAAAGCCTTCATAAAGCTGATGGAGTCTAGAGCCAAATGGAGAGGAACTAGAAGAGACTGGGTGGAATAAAGAGGCACGAGGCAGCAGGCACTGCTGTCAGCAGTTCAAACAAGGGAGACAAGCGACTGTGGATATTTAATGTTACATTTATCAAATCAAAAGGGAGCAACAAACCCCCAGCACGGGTCAAGGCCCGAATACATAGACAGATGCTTTTTATTCATTATAGTCTTTGGGAAACATTTTTTGTTATTATTAATGATTTAAATTATGCTTAACTTGAAATTACTTTATGCATCAGTCAATAAATTAAACATGAGGAATTCCAGTGGATCACTATGAACTACTGATGACGTCAAAGAAACCAATTACTTCACCCTTACTTCTTAAGTAGTTAAGGAATATTAATTTAAAGTTAATTCATACATTGACTAATGATATGCCACCAATTTAACCCGATTTCATAAATGCTTGTTTTGGGTCCATGCTTTTGCATGAGAAAAGTGATATATATCTTATATCATGTCATGTTTTTCTAAAGTAAAAAATAAACATAAAAATAAAAATTCTTAACAATAAAAAGTCTGAATTGTGCCATTATTATGTCTGTTTAGTTTCCAAAATAATAAGGGGCACTTTGCATAATTCTTACCAAGACATGTTCAAGAGATTATAGGAATTACAGACCTGGAAATGATGTCATCATCCAATCTTATTCTGAAGAACTCCTTTAATTTGTTGTCCTGCAAGAAGTAAAAAATACATATTAAATACCCACTATGTGTCCTCCTGGGATGTGACATACACACACATGTAAAAAACATATATTAATATGTTTATTCAATTTAAACACTTATGATATAAAGTCATTTTTGCATACGACATAAGTTGCTTTCTTTCAAGGCATTCCTATCTCTGGATGAAGTTGATTTAATGAGATTTCCAACAGTTTCCTAACAGCACAGATAAAGGATGCATATTGCTGGAAGTGTCCTTTCACCTGTTTCCCTCCTATTTCTAATCATATTAAACAGAAATATTTCAAAGCCCGTATTCATTTAGAATAACCCTTCAAAAATACAATAATGGTTTGGTTTTCATTACACAAATATGAAGACTACATATGTTTCATATGTAACAGACATGGCAACAGAGCACGAGCTGATGTCTAACACCAGTGCCTCATCATTCCTTCTTTAAACATGTTACATTATTTTTATAATCATTTGATGATCTCAGAGGCACAATAGCTAGAACTCGTCTTCATTCTAAACACACACTAATACCATTAAATACTGGCTCAGGATGTAACCGCACCACAAGGCACAATGTTCAGATTTAACACGTTATGATTACTCAGTGGTTTGGGTGTGATGATAACTTCAGTGGAGATACAAGAAATAATCAGTAGTTAGAAACTCATCAAAAGTTAACAGTGCCTTTCTCTGCATGTAGCCAAGGAACAGTAACCGCTGCATGTCAAACTCATTTTTACAAGATACTGCATCCAAGAAATCCAACTGGCAGCTGAATGGATTAAAAAGTACCATGTTATTGCATAGCCAGTCTTCACTATATGTTTTCACACAGATTCTCTTAAAGCAAAAACTCAAGAAACATGGAGGGAGCAGAGACAAACAGAAACATGTGCATTAGTGCAGGCAGGGCTCCGTGTCTGCAAAGGTCCTGAATGATACTTTGGTTCAGAGGCACTGAAAGTGATCAACATGCAAAAAGGACGCAACATAAACACTGCCAAAAAATATCCTCATTAATCTAAAACTCAACATGCTGAATAGGAGAAATGCACAACAGTGTCCAATGCTGAGGACTGAGTATAATAATCCATCTACTTCAGTCCTCACTGGAGTCCTCTGAGTTGTCCACTTCCAAATCTTCCCATATAGCTTTGGTTCGTTGCTCCCAGCTCCGGGCCTGGGCGATCACAGCAGGAGGCATGAGTGCCACGCAGGCCGCCAGACCAGAGACGCGCTCCTTAAAGTCCGTCCCATTTTCCCACCTGTCTGTGTCAGTCTTGTACACGTGTACGTATTTCATTCTGTCGCCTTTGTCATGCGAGCGTCCTCCCAGGACGTAGATGCGACTGTCCAGCACAGCCACACCAGGTTCGCCGTGCCCGGCAGGGAGGGGGCTCATTAACGACCACGAGTTGGCGGCAGGGTCATAGCAGGCCACCTAAAAAAATAAAAAATGGAAAAAAATAGATAAACAAGTTACATTCCACTTGATAAAAAGTGCTGTCCAAACAGTAATAACCCTGTGAAAAGGTCCTGCTCTGGTTTTCACAGAAATCTATTTAATTAAAGTCAAGCCTCCTGACTTTTTAGCTCACAGCGCCCATCATTAGAATGTAATCAACAGAATATTTTCAATTTAAATTTGTATGACCAAAGAGTGAGGTAAGATTAAAGAGTAGGTGAAGTACTACAATTACCTCTAAGTTTGTATGACTCACAAGCTCAGGTACATTTGCACACTTTCAAAGAAAAGGCATGAAAATGCAGCAAACAAGTAAAAAAAAAAAACACAAAAAAGTTCAGCTTTTTAATTATAAGACAGACTATTACACATTGTACCTTCAGGACATCACGGCGATATCCACGCTCATCATTACTTCCTCCAATCACATACACAAGTCCGTTAACAGTTGCCATGCTGTGCCACGCCCGCTCCACCGGACCCTCTGCACATGCCGTCCAGTGATTGGCTGCTGGGTCAAAACTGTAGGTCTCTCTGAGGTACGCCATGCCTCTACGCCCACATGTTATATATATTTTCCCATCAACCACTGCTCCAGCATGGGCATACACCTGAAGAGAAACACAGACTTGTATGTAGCACCATCATGTGGACAAAAGAAATATGACATGCTCTTTATCTTTTTACCTCTCTTTTAAGAGGGGACACAAACTCCCACATGTTGGTGTTAGGGTCGTAGCGCTCCACTGAGTCCAGTTCAGTGCTGTAGTCTCGCCCTCCGATGGCATAAATGTATCCGCCCGCCACGCACACGCAGTGGTCAGCATGCTGATGCTGCAGAGACTGGATGGAGCACCAGCTGTTGTGGCGAGGGTCGTACCTAGGAAGAGCAGACAGGGGTGTGGTATCGATCCTGTGACTATATGTACCAGCAAAATTCAGTTGTATGTTAGATGGGGAAATTTGAGTAAAGGTCACAACTTACAAGACATAAACAAGTGTGCAGTGAGAGTTGTAGATTCGTTTTGAATTTTGCAGCTATTTATGGTTTAATGATAAGAATATTGACTGAATAGGCTGATAAAATCCGACTCCTACTCCAGGTGCTTTGTCAAAGTCAATAATTACATGTGAATGTTAGATATTGAACTCACATTGTACTGAGAAATTCCTAAAGCAACCCAAAACAAAGGAGCTCTGAAAAGCTAGGTTTCCATGACAACTGGGCAAACATCATCTGTTGATAAAGATCATGTGGTACAATGGAAATCCCATAACAGCTTCTAACCAGACCTTGCAGCAAGATTGCTTCATCAACTTCAGATTCAAATATTCAATCAAGGAAAATACAAATATATGTTCAAACACAAAATGATGAATGAATATTGATGATGATGATCAATGAATATTGATTTAATAAGAATGTTCATGTATTGGGACAGTCACAGATTATTAAGCAGTCCTTAATTAATCACCAATATTGGGGTCAGACTCACCTCCAGCAGTGAGTCTCTGCACGAAATCCACTGGTGTTCCTGTCCCCTCCAATAAGATACACAAAGTTGTTGAGCACAGCGATGCCCTGGTTGGACATTCGGGGTGCGTCTGCTGCAATAAGCGCCCTCCACTCTCCCCAGCTCGGGTGGAACACCTGAAACAGGTGGTCGTTGTCTATTAGGGAGCTGAACATCCCCCCGAAGCCTAGAATACAGTGGAAGGTGGAGCGCGGCTGCGTGAGAGGGGTCTGTAGGATGGGCTGCCAGACCTCCTTCTCATGGTACCGCAGTGCCGCTGAAACATAATCCTTCAGTGGACACTGGTTCAGTCTACCATGAAGTCTCTGCAACACTTGTTTCTCAATCAGGCAGAATCGCACTGCATCAAGCATCTTGAGGTTGTCCTTTGGGTCAGAAAGATACATTTAGTTATAAGTCATGCAAGCTAAAAGCTAAACAGGGATATAATTATGAAACAGTGCTGAGTACAAAAAGCACACACCTTCGGACTGACCTGCAAGTACACCCGGTCAGTTTCCACCTGTTCTGGGCTGTAGTGATAATGAAGTGCTGCCTCATACACTTCATTCTCACTGTTCACCTGAAGCTCATTGCTGCTCAGAGCGCTAAAGACTTCATCCTCAGGGAGCTGCCGGTACACATCTGTTCGAGACAAAGCCTGAATGTTCCTGAGGATGTAGGAGTGTATCCTGGCGCTGAGTTGCTTCAGTCCATACAGATCAGCAAGATGGTACACCTCTAATATGTTGCCCTCATCCAACCAGGAGAAAAGGAAATCACAGCAGAAGCCAATGACATTCTCAAGCTGTGAATTACAAGAGGTCAAATGTTAGCTGTATAAAAAAAATAAGAGAACAAGAGGTAACAAACCACCTACCTGTACCAGTGTCGCAGCAATCAGGACTTCCTGAACACACTCCAGGTCTAACTCTATCTCTGAAGTATAGATGTAGTCAAGAATCTTTTTCATGGCCGTGTAGGATACTCCATGAATAGGAATCTCCTTTTGCTGCGTCTCCCTGAGGCCTCCGGCAAACATCCCTCTGGTGGAAAATGTCAACACATAATGTTTGTTTGGCATTGTTTCTCTCCCATATGATAAAGCATACACCTGGTACATGTTTATTTCTTGCATTTAACTATATCAAGTAAGAAGTAGCAATGCTTGCCTACTAAACAACACACATGTTGACAGATGTAAATGTTCAGGAGATTACTAAAATGGTCTAATGATCAGTATGCTGAAACCTATAACCTTAAACCAGCAGGTGTAAGTTAATGATGGGATAAATGAATGTATATTTTAACAGCAGCTGCTTACAGACAAAAACACAGGTGCTGTAGCTCCCATGTATACAGCATTAATTTAAAACCCTAATATGTGAGTGCACAATGTGCAACAGTAGTGATCGTATGAGAAATTTGTGAACATGCATGGGAGATGTTAGAGTTCAAACTGGACTCTTGTGACATGGGGCTGACCTCTGGAACAAATGATTAGATAGCACTCTTATGTACACAAATGGGACCCAGAATCAAATAAAAGGTTATAAAATGTCATCATCATTTTATTTTTAATCTTGTATCCGAGTAGGGAATGGTTGTGTGGTTATACATCATAGTGAAACTAAAAGAATCAATGTGAAAGTAAAGCAAGGACAACTAGGACAGGTTCTGCTTTACCTGAAATAATCACAAGATGCGGCAAGAAGGAGGCGGTGGGCTTGGATGGGTCGACCCTCCACCACCAGCACAACATCAAACAGGATGCCATCCTGCCTGAGAGCCAGCAGGCCGTCCAGCAGGCTGCGGAAATGGGCAGAGCTTCTGAATGTCTGTCGACTCGGCCGACAAGCAGCGCGTCCCCCCATTGGACTCTGCGCCCCCTCTTCAGCCATGGCGAGACACTGGTGTTCAGGCTTCATCACATGTATCTGAGCAGGGCTATCATCACTAAGCTTTCTTCACCTACTGCTAAACTTCAGAGGAAATACAGAAAGAAAGGGAATGGAGTGGGCCAAAGAGGAGTGGCTGAGTCTGAAATGTCACAGCATAGTTAGTGCAACATTACAGATTTATAATGATCTATTTCCGCGTTTAGCAACACAGCCCAATCTATTTTAGATTGTCATAAAGAGCCAAAAGTCACCATTGCCCTACCTGTTAGCTGCCACTCCGTTGCTAAGTTGATAGCTAATTTTACTTTCGTTTAAACGGTAAACATCAAGCTAGCAAGCTATGAGCAGCTTAGCTAGCCCGCTAGCAGATTTAGCGAAGTATAAACACAGAACAATATGTTATTTCTAAGAGGAAACAAAACGACTGCGCGACGTCTTCTGGCTCGTCATGCCCACGCCGCTGTGCACGGTGTGGAGAGTGACAGGGACACCGACACCTGGCAGTCAGTCGCCTGATTTTCTGACAGATCAAAACAATCCTGTTTACTTTTTGGTTTCTGGCGGTGAGCTCAAAAGCTATTGGTGATTGCTGTCCCATGGCCCCGCCCACTTTGTGAAATCTATCCAATCATAGGTGTATGTCAGAGATACTGTACATGGCAATGTTAATCTGTCCTTTAAAACTAAAACAATAATCATTTAAAATGACAATTGTTATGTGTCTTTTATTCGGTTTTAGGTATCCCTTCATTTCTAATAAAGGGCATTAATGAAACACAGTCAATGGTTGAGACACTGTGTGTCTGCATGTCAAACACAAGAGGACGCTGTTCGCTACTTAAATAAGTGTAAGTGTCCCTGCATATCACGCTGTTATACCAGGGTGGAAGAGTCCTTTTGTGGACATTGACGAATTATTATTGATATATTATAAATTTAGTTTTGAGGCTTTTTACATTTTCTTACTTACCAGCGTTAAAATCAAATCATAAAATGATTTTATTACACCGACTTATTTATTTCACAGCAGTTACGAAATGGTTCATTATAATAAAATGAAACAATGGCCAGAATAGTAAAAACTTTGATGTGTGATTAAAAATTTTACTCCTAAGACCACTGTCCATATATTTCTGCCCCCTAGTACAGTGGTGTGAAAAAGTGTTTGCCCCTTCTTGATTTTCTTTTTCTTTTTTTGTATGTTTGTAACTCTTAAATGTTTCAGATCAAACATAAATATTAGGAAAAAATAACAAGTAAACACAAAATCCATATTTTAAATGAAGGTGTTTATTATTAAAGAGAAATAATCTAAACCCACATGGCCCTGTGTGGAAAAGTGACTGCCCCTAAACCTAATAACTGGTTGGGCCCCCCTTAGCAGCAACAACTGCTATCAAGCCTTTGTGATAACTGGCCATGAGTCTGTACAGCGCTGTGGAAGAACTGTGGCCCACTCATCTTTGCAGAATTGTTGCGATTCAGCCACATTGGAGGGTTTTCGAGCATGAGCCGCCTCTTAGGCCAGTCAGAGGTGGACTTTTTACTGTGTTTTGGATCATTGTCTTGCTGCAGAAGCCAAGTGTGCTTCAGCTAGAGATCATGAACAGATGGCTGGACGTTCTCCTTCAGGATGTTTTGGTAGACAGCAGAATTCATGCTTCCATTTACAGCAGGTCTTCCAGGTCTTGAGGCAGTGAAACAGCCCCAGACCATCACACTACCACCACCATGTTTTACTCTTGGTATGATGCTCCTTTTCTGAAATGCTGCGTTACTTTTACAGTCGGCACAGAAAGTATTCAGACCCCCTAAATGTTTCCCTCTTTGTTATATTGCAGCCATTTGCTAAAATCATTTAAATTCATTTTTTCCTCATTAATGTACACGCAGCACCCCATATTCACAGAAAAACACAGAATCGTTGACATTTTTTGCAGATTTATTAAAAAAGAAAAAGAGAAATATGACATGGTCTAAAGTATTCAGAGCCTTTGCTGTGACACTTTGACACTATTGAACTCAGGTGCGTCCATTTCGTCTGATCATCCTTCAGATGGTTCTACACCTTCATCTGAGTCCAGCTGTGTTTGATGATACTGATTGGACTGATAGGAAAGCCACACACCTGTCTGTATAAGACCTTACAGCTCACAGTGCATGTTAGAGCACATGAGGATCATGAGGTCAAAGGAACTACCTGAAGAGCTCAGAGACTGAATTGTGGCACAGATCTGGCCAAGGTTACAAACAATTCTGCTGCACTTAAGGTTCCTAAGAGCACAGTGACCTCCATAATCCCTAAATGGAAGACGTTTGGGACGACCAGAACCCTTCCTAGAGTTGGCTGTCCAGCCAAACTGAGCTATCAGGGGAGAAGAGCCTTGGTGAGAGAGGTAAAGAAGAAACCAACGATCACTGTGGCTGAGCTCCAGAGAAGCAGTCGAAAGTCCAACATCACTGCAGCCTCCACCAGTCGGGGCTTTATGGCAGAGTGGCCCGACTGAAGCCTCTCCTCAGTGCAAGACACATAAACGCCTGCATGGAGTTTGCTTAAAAAAACACCTGAAGGACTCCAAGATGGTGAGGATTATGATTCTCTGATCTGATGAGACCAAGATAGAACGTTTTGGCCTTGAGCAGTATGTGTGGAGAAAACCAGGCACTGCTCATCACCTGTCCAATACAGTCCCAGCAGTGGCAGCATCATGCTGTGGGGGTGTTTTTTAGCTGCAGGGACAGGACGACTGGTTGCGATCGAGGGAAAGATGAATGTGGCCAAATACAGGGATATCCTGAATGAAACCCTTCTCAGGACCTCAGACTGGGCCGAAGGTTTACCTTCAACAAGACAATGACTCTAAGCACACAGCTAAAATAACGGAGTGGCTTCACAACAGCTCTGTGACTGTTCTTGAATGGCCCTGCCAGAGCCCTGACTTAAACCCAGTTGAGCATCTCTGAGACACCTAAAAATGGCTGTCCACCAACGTTTACTATCAAACCTGACAGAACTGGAGAGAATCTGGAAGGAGGGATGGCAGAGGATCCCCAAATCCAGGTGTGGAAAACTTGCAAAAATGGCTGCTATATAACAAAGAGCAAACATGTAAGGGGGTCTGAATACTTTCCATACCCAATGTATGCCAGGTGTAATGGGACACCAGACTTTTGTCTCGCCAGTCCATTTATTTTCCCAGAAGTCTTGAGGATCATTAAGATGTTTTCTGGCAAAACTGAGACCAGTCTTTATGTTCATTTTGCTCAGCAGGGGGTTTGTCTTGGACCTCTGCCATGCAGGCCATTGTTGCCCAGTGCTGCACTCTGGAGGTAATTGTGGTCAGCCGGCCACTCCTGGGAAGGTTCACCATGTGGATAATGGCTCTCACTGTGGTTCCCTGAGTCTCAACGCTGTAGAAATGGCTTTATAACCTTTTCCAGACTGATAGATCTCAGTGACTTTGTTTCTCATTTGTTCTAGAATGACCTTGTATCGCAGCATGATGTCTGGCTTTGAGGATCTTTTTGTCTGCTCCACTTTGTCAGGCAGCTCCTATTTAAGTCATTTCTTGATTGAGAGCAGGTGTGGCTGGTGATTACCCACAGTTAATTTATGTCCTAACAGAGAGGCAATCACAATATAGGTTTGGATTTTTTCCTCCCTGAAAAATAAACAATAATAAACCTATTTAAATGTGTAATTTTATGTTTACTCGTGTTATTTATGTCTAATATTAAAATTTGTTTGCTGATCTGAAACATTTAAGTTACAAACATACAAAAAATAAGAAATCACGAAGGAGCAAACACAGATTTTTTATCAGTCTGATTTTTCACAGACTGATAACTGCATGAGCGGCCAGAGAGATTTCCCTATAAGCAGCAAGTTAAGAGGCTTTTTTTTAACTATATAAATTTATTATGGTCTCTGTGTTGCTTAGGCTTTACAGTCACATTCATCTTCAGCAGGGGGTTCAATTTGCATATATCATCTCCTGACATGCAGAGTACTGATTCTTTTTTTCCACTTGCAAAAACACTGTTAGAATAATCCATCACTTGATGCATTTCCCAGTCAATATACATTGCTGTGGAAGGCACAGGGAAAACTAAGAGAGCCTGTTTTGGGGCACATAAATGGAAAATCAAAGCTGTTGTATTTCTTCAAACAGCAAGCAATTGCCCCACTAATACCCTGGATTTGTATTTTAATTAGTCATTGTCAACTTGACTTAAACCTCCACACAATCAGTTATTCAATGAGTTATTGACAGATTTTGTTTTGCCAGTAAACCTGAATGCCTAAACAACCTAAACAGCATTTAATGGGATTTTGTAAATTATGATGGAACATTTCCTTTATTGTCTAACTTTTTACACAACAATACATTAATGGGGCCAACAAGAAAATGATTTATTTACTTTGGTTGACCTTTATTTTATCAAGAAGTCCCATTGAAATTGTACATTTTTCAAGACTATAGCCTGTAGCAGCCATGCAAGCTCACAATATATTAAAATGCAAATGATGCAGACATCCACATTAAAACAGGTAAAATGTGTTTAATATTAGATCTTTCTGCACATGTCCAGGGTTTCCTAAGATTAACCCTAAAAAACAGCAACTTGAAAATGATGTGAATGATGTCCAAACCACAGCATAACAGAATGCAGTGTTTGTAATATAAAGACTGTACACAATGAGTCTGTGGTGGCCGGTGCCATCATGTATGCTGTTGTTGTGAATGATGCAGCAAGTTTTTCACACCTGGATTTGGGGATCCTCTGCCATTCCTCTTTCCAGATTCTCTCCAGTTCTGTCAGGTTTGATAGTAAATGTTGGTCTCTCAGAGATGCTCAACTGCGTTTAAGTCAGGGCTCTGGCTGGGCCATTCAAGAACAGTCACAGAGCTGTTGTGAAGCCACTCCTTCGTTATTTTAGCTGTGTGCTTAGACTCATTGTCTTGTTGAAGATAAACCTTCAGCCCAGTCTGAGGTCCTGAGCACTCTGGTACGCTGGTTTTCGTCCAGGATCTCCCTGTTCTTGGCTGCATTCATCTTTCCCTCAATTGCAACCAGTCGCCCTGTCCCTGCAACTGAAAAACACCCCCACAGCATGATGCTGCCACCACCATGCTTCACTGTAGGGACTGTATTGGACAGGTGATGAGCGGTGCCTGGTTGTCTTCACACATACTGCTTAGAATTAAGGGCAAAAAGTTCTATCTTGGTCTCATCAGACCAGAGAATCATAATCCTCACCATCTTGGAGTCTTTCAGGTGTGTTTTTATCAAACTCCACACAGGCTTTCATATGTCTTGCACTGAGGAGAAGCTTCAGTCGGGTCACAGTGATCTTTGGTTTCTTCTTTACCTCTCTCACCAAGGCTCTTCTCCCCCGATAGCTCAGTTTGGCTGGACGGCCAGCTCTAGGAAGAGTTCTGGTCGTCCCAAATGTCTTCCATTTAAGGATCGTGGAGGCCACTGTGCTCTTAGGAACTTGTTAAGTGCAGCAGATTTCTTTTTGTAACCTTGGCCATCTGTGCCTTGCCCCAATTCAGTCTCTGAGCTCTTCAGGCAGTTCCTTTGACCTCATGATCCTCATGTGCTCTAAAGCTGGATCCATACTCCGCGAGACAAAGACATTTTTCCCCCGTGCAGACGTTACGCCCACAAAATGACGTCATGTTTTGTCTCTGACCGCCCGCTGATCCGCACTCCTGTGCACAGGGTCCGGGCCGAACTTTGTCTTTCAAGGCTGTGCGGCAACCATGCTGTGATTGGTCGGAATTTATTGTGGGCGTGATGAAAGTGGAGAAGCGCAAGAGCCTCTCCAGGTATATAGGTAGGTGTATAAACAGCGCTGATTCAACAGATTTAGATAAGACCATACCGGTTTTGCATGATGAGCAATAAAAGAAAGAAAGAAAGGCAAGTCAGGGTGATTTGTCACCAATAACCCCAGACAGCCATTCACACATACCAGATGGTGACTGTTATTACCATTCTATATACTCCTACATACCCGGGCATAATAGGCTCGTTAACAGTATATCTTTGCTATTGTTACTTTTAATGTCGCATCTTCACAGCCCATCACCGGACAGTTTGAAGTATCGCAGGCACATTGGAACACAGTAGATGTGCAAATGTGGTCATAAAGGCACAAACACTGAATCTTTGCTATTGTTACAATGCACTGTGAGCTGTAAGGTCTTACACAGACAGGTGTGTGTCTTTCCTAATCAAGTCCAATCAGTATCATCAAACACAGCTAGACTCAAATGAAGGTGTAGAACCATCTGAAGGATGATCAGAAGAAATGGACGCACCTGAGTTCAATATATGAGAGTCACAGCAAAGGCTCTGAACACTTAGGACCATGTGATATTTCACGTTTTCTTTTTTCAAATCTGCAAAATGTCAACAATTCTGTGTTTTTCTGTCAATATGGGGTGCTGTGTGTACATGGCTGCAATATAACAACAACATTTAAGGGGGTCTGAATACTTTCCAGACCCCCTGTGTGTGTGAGAGAGAGAGAGAAAGAGAGAGGTTATGTCTCACAGTTGCAAAGAAACAAATAATATTTGACAATTCTGACCCTATTTAGCCTCCACTTTGACCCTAACCGTATCTATGAAATATATACATATATTATATGTTCATTACCCTAATTAAGCCAAGCAGAACAAGTTATATACTTTTAAAATTTAAAACAAGTCAATTTGACCCGCAACATAATAGGATTAATTTCAAGACCTGTAGATGACAAGTTGCAGCTGTTTTGATTGGCTCAGTAGATGTTCAGTTACAAAGACAGGTGGAATCAATCATGAAAAAGGCTGTTTAACAAATGTAACTGCTGGCTGTGCTTGTCCTAGGTTCTTTCTTAGAGAGTAGAAACATGGGGGTCTCTGAACAGCTCCCCACTGACCTAAAAACTAAGATAATTCATTATCATGCATTAGGAGACAGAAGGTTTGGACTGTCTGTCTCCACTGTCAGAAATGTAATGCAGAAATGGAAGACCACAGGAGCAGTTACTGTGAAGGAAAGATGTGTTTGGCCAAAACAAATACAGGAAGGGCACAGGTGAAGGATTGTTAGAATGGTCACAGGGCAGCCACAGACCTCCTCCTGAGAACTACAAGAACATCTGGCTGCTCATCGTTCCACAATCCAGTTTACTTTACAGCAGGAAAAGTTCATTGGAACGGAGAAGCACAAAAAGCTTTTCCTGAATGTTCATCAAAAGAAAAGTCACCTATGGCCTAAAGGCACATCTGGACAAGTGTTATGACAAGAGTCATATATTCTGTGTGTGTGTGTGTGTTCTCCCTCCCCGCCAACAGGGGGGAGCATACTATTGGTTCTACAGCTGGATGACGTGGAGCTCGAGGATTGGAGGACACAGATGGGCTCTGAATTTAAAAACCCTCCACATCAGCCACCCGATGCTCTTGCCCTCCTCTCCACACCTTGAGAAGACTGCGCTCGATTTTTGCTTGTATATTGGACATTAGATTGTGAATATTAATTTACGTAATTTAGACTCGTCGTTTGATTTTGGCTTTACCTAGAGTAATTGAATTTAAGTTATTCTTACATACCAGGCACATTTAAGTAGGGGTGAGAAGCCGTTTTTTTTGTTTATTCGTTTTCTCCTGTTTTTTTGTTAGGAAGTCAGGGAAGTCACCTGTATTTTTGTTTGAATCTATTTTCTTTTGTTCAGGAACGACAGGAGCTGAGAACCTTAGTTGTTTTGTTTGTTATTTTGGCATTGCTCACCCTGAAGGTTTCTGTTGTCTCGGTTCGTTTATAAATAAATTTATATAAATTCCATTCGTCGTTGATATTTTTTCATATCTACCTTGGGAGTTGGAACAGGAGGGAAGAGTCACTTTATGCTACAACTAGGTTTCCCCTAGGCCGGTTGTAACAACAAGAAAGAAGTATTTTGGAAAAAATAAATGATAGATAGTGTTTTTTGTTCACAACCAGAGGAGGTATGATTGGTGGAAAACACTGAACTCCATGAGAAGAACTTATTGCCTACTGTGACATTTGGTGGAGGGTCCATCATGTTATGATCCTGTGTGGCTAGCACAGGTACTGGGAACCTTGATAAAGTTGAGGGCAGCATGAATTCCTTCAGTATCTGCAGATTCTTGACAAGAATGTTCAAGAGTCAGTCTCAAAGATGAAGCTATGCTGCGGTTGGTTTTTCAGCAGGACAATGATCCTAAGCACTGTTCAAAATCCACCAAGGAATTCATGCAGAAGCACGTCTACTGGCAGCAAAACCAAATATTAATGGAATTATTTCTTTGGGGTGCCCACATTTATGCACATGCCTATTTTTGTTTAAATGCACATAAAATGTTTCTGTTGGGCCAATAAACATGGTTTCACTACTGAAATGTCTGTTTCCATAAGGTATAACATATATTTAAGTGAAGTTGCTGCTTCAAAGGCTCAGCAAGGGACAAACCGATGCAGTGATTTTCCCAAGGGGTGCCCAGAGGTTTGCATAACACTGTATGTTATACATTTATGTCAACTCTATGCCATCTTTGGATTCCTTGATTTTTGACTTTTGGTTGGGATCTTGTATGTCTGTAACAAAAAAGAATTTCCCATAGGGGATGAATAAAGGAATACTGATAAAATCAAGGCTTCATGGGATGACTGCTGTAACGGCAGCAGCTATAACCCAAAAAATACATAATACATCATATATGTGCAATGCTTAGTAATTATTGTAATACATTACACTATTCATTTCATGTTGCTAATGGAACTAATGCTTACATTTAAAAAATTCTAACAGGATTCCATGGCAATACCAACTAATGTATTACACACAAATATATATGTTCAGTAATATATAAATAATAAAGTCTAAATGCATGTGGTTGTGTTGTGGAGTCATTCACAGCAAGATGGAAAGTGCTTGTTATTGTTGGAGTTTTGTGGAGGTCACAGACAGCCTGGGTTGCTCATTACAGAGAGTACAGCATTCCAGTACAATACCTGCAGAGCCTCTCCTTTCATCAGGAAAAGGCTTTGCACAAGGCATGTCACAGGCCGGAGGAACAAATGAAAACAAAGTGAGCAGCATTTACAGAATTAACTGTCAATCTGTATCGTAAACAGACTTGGGAAGGGATCCTGGCTACAGCAGTTATAACATGAAATGTTATAACTGCTGTATAGTCCATGACCTTGAGATTTTATAGCATCCCCATTACAAAGCTGATAAGGCATGTTACCTTCATTCAAGTAATTATTGATGGAGACCATATGGTGCCACCGTCCATACCGGCATGCAGCAAGGACAGATATATGTGCTATGGGCACAAAGGGCTCTAATAAGAAATAGAGCTCTGATATATGGACAGGGAAAGTAAATGTAGCAGCTCCACAGCATGGCTCCTGTAATGCTACGTTTGATAAGAGGAAAAACGGGCAAACCACAGGACAACACATGTGATTAGTCTGGGACAGCAGAGCTCCAATGGTGCCATTCTTTTGGTTTGCACCCCATCTATAATGGTTTCCATGCTAACCTGAAATCTTTAGTGTGGCATCGGACAGAAAGAAAAATCATTCTCAAAATTCCCTTGAAATAAGATTAGGATTAGGAAAACCTTTATTTGTCCCACAAATTGCAAATTGTTTGTCAATCTTCAAGTGCAGAAGAACATGTAATATGTAAACTTTAGAGAAGATGAAATCAGATGACACTTTAGAGAGAGTGCATGTCAGAATTTAAAAATTGCACAGTCCATAATAAAGAACCAATGCGAAATGTGTTGTGCCCTTCCTGCCCTGTGATTTATAAGTTGAGAGGAAGGCTGTAAAGTGACTGAGGTGGAGCCCTGGCAGGTTCAATTTTTTGCTGGGGCTGCTTGGTGATTGTGAAATGAGCAATCCATTTTCCTCCACACCAAAATCCTGTAGCACAACAACTTTGAGTGTGGCTGTTTGATTAAGCCTGCCAGCTGTCTGAAGGCAGCAGGTGATACATAGCTCACTTTTAATGATAAGCAGCGTGAGGTCATTTATACTGCCATAAAACCTGGACAGATCTGCCTCTGCATTTTCATGAGTCATTATGTTAGATATTGCGTAGTGATTATTTGACAAAAAATATAAATCTTTGTCAGTATTCAGTGCAGAATTCTAATACTTATATCTACACATGAAATATTGGCATTCATTATTTGACCATAATGTCCACTTGATCCATAGGTTCTCACTGGGAGCCTGATGGGGAGTTTGAGGGGAAAAAACAAAGCACACAGCAGCTTCATAAAGTAAATACACAAACATAAAATGAAAAACATGGAGTAAAAACATCCAATTTTAACTTTTGTCCATTTAAAATGAAAAGACTGGAAAGAGTCTGCACTTATCGCTAAGACAGACAGAGACAGAGAGCAGATCATCACTTTTTCACACATGGCCCACACGTGGCAGGAAGCTGGGCTTTTCCCACAGGAATGCATTATACAAGACAGCAAGCAAAGACATGATAGTGCCAGATAGCTTGGGTGGACTGTGCTTTGACAGCTGCTCTCTGAGGAGAGGTTGGGTCTGTGTCATGTACCGACTGCCTTCACTGCTAATGGAATGTCAGAGATGACTTTATATTCCTGATTATACACGGACATGAAATCATTAATTTGCACCATCATCAAAGCTTATCGGGTGCATTTCCTGTGAGATTTTCTAAGCATTCTACATACACATATAGCCTGCAGTAACCCATGGTAACCGCCGTCTTCTCTAACACTTGCAAAGAGGCCAAGCAGTGTGGGACTGATGGTGGATCAAATTTTAATTGGGATATAGTGGAAAAGGAACCTGAGTGGGTGGGTGGTCATTACTGCCATGCGTCTGTGGGTCTGTACTCATATTGAACAAGGCTACTGTGGATCAATAGTAACTTGCTGTCCTCGTTTTACAGCCTCTGGATTCAGTTTTCACCTCCTGCTATTGGGACGAGGGTTATTTTGGGGTGTGACATCCACCATCTTATTCACAGTGACAACATTAGTGTAAACTCTGAATCATAAGCTGACACAGAGGAACACTGAGGCAAAAGAGAGGCAGTATAAAGAGTTGTCTGCGCCGCACACAGACATGGTCACAGCTGAGTAGAATACTTATGTGGCTGTAGGAAGCTGAAAGGACATACAGAACATTCATATGAATTACAGGAGGAGGGTCAGAGAGACTAATGCACACTGGATTGATTCTATCTTTCGGTCTGTTAATGCAATTGTGTTTTAATAAACCCCAATCTCAGGCTCCTAGCTATAGTCGATTTTTCTGTCTTCTCTCCATCTCACTATATTTGTCCTTTCCTACAAAGCAGTTTATTACATGATGCCAAATGTTGCTCTTCGAGAGGTGTGTGCTGAATTTGATACTGGGTTGGTAGGGTGTTGCATTGTTGAGAAGATATAGTGTTTATACTTTGGCAATTATGCAAGATGCAGATGTTCACACAAATGTATTAAATCTTGCTGTTATCACAAAAACAACAACATTACAGCGCCTCCATCAGCAAGTCCATCATTTACACACATGGCAGCTGTGGGTCTGGTGGTAGACTGATTGTTGATCCCAGTGGTTGCACCATTGGTGTGTGGATGTGTGCGTTTGTGTGTGCAAAATGGTAAATGTTAAGTAGTCAAAAGCACTTTTTGATACCTTTAAACTGACGGTTCACCACATCAGACTGAACCAAAACAAGGCTCATACAGTTCATTATTATTAAGTAATGCTGCTTTAGAAGCTGAAATTGACGCTAAGCACTCAAAGCCATAACCCGGTCAGTACAAGTAGCTAAAATGATGTGTGCACTTTATTAGGTCCACATTAGCTGGTTAGTTGTATAACGCAGAGTTATTTCACAAATGTTAATTTTGAAAGGTGTGTGCTGAATTTAATACTTTATTAAGGTGTGGTTGAGAAGAGAAATGGTGCTGATACAGAGTTTGAAGGTGTGATATACTGGGAATCATACAGGATTCAATGAAATTCAAATCCAACATAGAGAACACAAACATTTTCAATAGGTTAAATGTATCCTTACTATCCAAAATTTACAGACGAAAGAAAAGAGCTTTACAGCAGCTCTACATTTCACACCTGCTAGAACCACAACATGGCTGATAGAGTGATTAGTAAAAGAAGTAAGGTAAAAAAAAGTAATGCACTCAGAACCATAACCTCTTACTCTGTCAGTAAAAACAGTAAAACGAAACAAACTAAACAATCTAAACTTGTTATTATAATACAAAGCCTGGTGCAGACATAGGCAATGAGCTGAAAGACACAAAATGCTCCACAGAGCTAAGAAGAACTGCTGATAGAGGATTTAAAACAAAATGATGAAAAGCTGAACAATGCAGTTACACATGCTGAAAAATGCTTACAATTTGTTATGTGTGCTGCTCCCAAAAGTCACAATGTCTGAGATGAGCATCAGGGTGAGGTCCGTGTCAGATGTGATCTGTGCAACTGATGGGGGTTGTTTGTCATCCAGGCTACCTGAGGCATTGTGGCATTTGTTCTTGGCGGGGGTTATTTAAAGCCTCAGGGGATTTATAGAACTGTGTTGCAGGGACGGTGTCAAGGATCACTTCAAGTTGGTTCATGTAATGTGTGCTGTGATTCTGCATGGGAGATTGTGTCATGGTTCAGAGAGGGCCTCAGAAGCACAACACCAAACACAGGCAGATTACATTTAGTTCTTTACTAAGACAGTAGAAATAATGAGAGCTTGTTTCTGGTTGATAGGAAGTTAGAATACAATGGCAAGTGCAGAGATAGTCTGGTCTTCTGTAGGAGTGTGAGAGGTGATACTGGGCGAACAATCACTGTTAAACAAAGCTTTATAATTGCTTTTTCTTATATTTTTTGGTTTTAGTATTTTTTTCTTAGTATTGCTCACAATACTTCTTTGTATTGCACACAAGTTAACATCCTAATAAAAAATACACCACGTTTGGTCGTGTGCTTGCAACATATGATCATATTGCCCAATGTTGTCCAATCACAGGACTGATATAGCCACAAAAGTCTAGGTTACACCATATAATGCAGCAGACTTTCACTCAGGAGGTTCAAGTCCCCCTGACACTACAAGCTGTTTTGTTGTCATCCGATGTTAACTTTGACTTTGTGCAGTTGGATTTGGCATTAAAAACATCTTGTTAAGGTTAAACAGAGTAAGGGGTTAGGTAAAGACCATCTTAAAACACACGAATAACACTGAACACATTTTACATGAAAAAACAGTCCCATTGTGTGTTGATAACCCACGAGCACAAAGAGAAATACACACACATAAAATGATTTTCTGGTGGAATGGGCTGAAAAAATTGCATATATTCTCATAGCAGCTGTTGGCATCTTTGACCAGAGATTTGCTGTGAAACAAGACAGGCGTGAAATGGCCTAGTCAAGACAAAGAAGCAAAGATTCCCTCTGAAGTGTTTTGAAACAAGCAGGATTATGCAAGATGGCCCTCAAACATTTTTTTGTTATGGAACAGTGGTCAAAGTGTCAGCAGGCTGGGGTCAGAGGCTGCTGGACAAATACACACAAATGCCTAAGTTACTGCTGCTAAAGGGGACAATATGTTTCTGAGTGTAGGGTTTGCTTACGTTCTCTATGGAAGAATGTTTGACTGGAGGCTACTGAATAATACACACACACACACACACACACACACACACACACACACACACACACTACCATAATCCATAATCATGTATTTCTTTGCTTTACAAAGAAAGAGAAATGCACATACATGTAACCAAAAGGTTTCTTATCACTGCCTGACATATGGACATATTTATGCTAGCCAATAATATGCTAGCAGCAGTAAATGCTGGCATGGAACAACACTCCCATAAAAGTGTGCAACTGTAAATCTTTTTGTAAGGATCTTTTTGTACTTACACTGTAGCTGCGATACAAACAGTGTAATCTCTGAGCAGACAGACCTTGACCTGAAATTGGAAAGAATGTGTGAAATTCACACATACGTTAGTGTTAATGTTTACATAATCATCATACATATTATTGCCCCTAGCATACAATGTCTGTTTTCTACATTAGGTACTCACCAATACTACCAAGTCTGTTCTGATTCTGATTGTTTTAAAGGGTCAGCCAGCCATGCTTGTCAGGGTTTGTGGAGGAAAGTGGACACAAATGCAGGATGCAGAGCGGTTTAAAAATCTAAAGCAGTCTTTTATTTAAAGGCCAGGAGGGCACAAAGCAAAAGGTCCAAAACTAAAATTCACACTTATTGTGGAAAAAACGACATGGCATGGCAAAACAAGAATAAACTAGATCCTGAGGCAAGACTAGGTCAAAAACCAGGAAAAAGGCTAACAAAGTCAAAACACATGGCATAACCTGGAGACAAGACGAGACTGTGGCTAAGTGTCCAGACATCTGTGAGCGACGAGAACAAACCCCAGGAGTGACGACGAGACAAACAGAGAGTGCAGGGAAGACAAAGACTATATACACAGGGAGCAGGGTAGACAACTAGACACAGGTGTGACACATGAGGGAGGATCAGGTAATCACCAGGAGGGAAAACACAGGAAGCAAAACTCAAGACAATACACAGGGAGGACAGGACTATCAAAGTAAAACAGGAAGCACAAGACAAGACAAGACAACTAAACACAAACCCAAGGAAACAAAACACCAGAACTACAGGAAAATAACAATAACTAAACACAGATCAACCTAAAAACCCAAAACAAGGAAATCCAAAACCATAAACACCAGGTCGTGACAATGCTGTCATGAAACCACTTCAAACCACAACATGGTCCAGAGGTTCTGCCCTGAACCAGATCCCTTGTGAAATATATTTAATTTTGACTAAGTAATGTATGTGTTCGAAGATCCTCTTTAAACAGTCTGGTCTCTGTGGATTCAAGTTGAGTTTCCAGGGGGCAGTACCACTGGATGCAGAATCCCTTTTGGACACATGTGCATGGACATACAGCCTATCAGGGGAAAGACGCATGTGACGTATGGGGCGAGGAACAACCAGAACAGAATCAACATCCAAAACAGCGTGCAGTGGAGCATCATCAGTGACATCATCAGTTTTAATATAGAAACCAGAAAACCCAAATCAGGAATTCTACAAATACTTTTGAAGGAGGCAAGCAGCAAAGGATTGCTTAAAATCTGTCCCATTTTAGATGAACAGTTGGATTTGGTAGGATCGGGTTTGTGCCAAGTGGAACTGGCTGTGAAGGGGAGGAATTCCAGACCCATGTCACAAAGTGAATGGGTCTGACTGGCCAGGCTACTGATGCTTTATATTCCACTGGCATTAAAACACAACAGTTGTCATAACAATGATTTGTGCCAGTGTGCATTAATATTAAACAATGTAAATATTTTTCTGGAAGAAAAAAACAAGCTGCAGGCATGAAAAACAATTCTAATTGAAGTGCACAAGACAATTAATTCAAAATTACACGACTATTATGAGCAGGGGGTTGCACAGCAACACATTTCATAATATTAAGGGTGTTTGTGTGGTTTTTCTTTCTTTTTTTCTTTCTGTTAAAAATCATTGGTTAAGGGCTGCAGAGGATATTAAAAGTCAAAAAGCTACATTACACTGTTAATGGGGCAGAGAACTTTATTGATGTATCATTGCCACTCACACGTAAAATTAGTAACAATTTTCCCACAAGAAAGAATTGTCCTGTGTAACATGAGTCTCTCTCTCTCTCTCTCTCTCTCTCTTTGAATCCAAATATGGCTTGAGACACGGGTCTTACACGCTCTGTAAATGGACACAGATTGGGAAACCAAACAGTTGATAACATGTACCGAATAAAAGAAAGTGATCAAAGAGTGATCACATATTCAAGTGGCAGCAAGGTAAAGTTTAGAAACTGTTATCTGTTCATGTTCCGGCTTATCATCCATGGAATGAAACTCGTTTTTCCTTTGTCGACGTCTTTGGTCTGTGACAGAAACCTGTGTTGTAGAATCAAAGTTCCCTTATCCATAAGCGGCATTCTTCCTCGCCAGGATTGCGTAAACATCATGTCACAATAAGTGCTCAGCTTTGTACATGTGTGAGGAGTCTTCCCAAAGCAGCAGCAGTTCAAAGGAAAATGTGACTGATGATTGATTGAGAGGGTGCAACAGCCACTCCATGTCTCAATACATGGAAGAGTCGCTCATTAGGAGAAAAACTCCAGTCATGCAAAACATACTCACGCAGCCTGTTTCAGCGATATCGGTAAAATATGTGCATAGATTTGTGATCTTGAGTGACTTGACACCTGTGTCTCGGTGTCAAGTAAACACCCACAGAGCTGTTGTTGTTTGTGGCGAGTCATTTCACCGTTCTGCCTCTCAGACAAACAGCTATTACTGTTCTCTCAGAACAGCCTCCACTTGAAACAGGAGTGTGTGGGGACAGTGTGAAGAAGCAGTTAACAATCTGTTGCACAAGCAAGGGAGGTGCAAAAAAATGGGTTTAAAATAGTTGGAGGTGTGAGATGCAGAGAGATCAGAACTGGGATTTTTAATCGTGATGATGTTTCAGTGAGCTTGCATGTAGAAAATGATGCACACTGCACACTGGATGGTTAGTGTTGGTAGGCTGCAAACATCAGATGGTCTCATGTGTAAATGTGGACATATTAGAACGGTTAGATTTTACTATTCATTTTTCTGGTGGTAGAAAACAGTTGTGGATCTATAATATATAAGCATGGCCGTGCACACTGTTGTTCAGAGGCTTCACTGTTTGGTGTCTGATTGATCCATAGTTAGGCCCCGTTCACACTGGAGAAAGTCATTCCAGCTAGAGTAGGATTGAGCCCAGACAGCCTTTAAGCTGGATGCGTTCAGACCTATTTTCAAATCTGGCTAGCACACAGTTGTGTCCGGCTTCATCCAGCGTGTTTGCTGTTCTCCAAACCACTAGGTGGCGCCTCGTAATATGGCTAATAATGTGGCAAGCCGGATTCGCTAGCCACATTTGAGTTCACACCTGAGCCACATTTGAGCCAATCCTGCTAGATCCACCTCTCGAGGGTGGATCTAGCCGGCTTGAAATCAAACTGGATTCAGCCGGATTGGAGGTGTTCACACTCGGAAAAAAACACATCTGGATTGATCTGGATGCGGCCAAATCCTGCTTAAGCCACATTTTTTCCCCAGTGTGAACGGGGCCTTAGTTCTGAGCAGTGGAAGTGAATGAAGCCTGTGTCTGATCTCATATTCATACTGTAGTATTAATATATAAAATGCTCCATGTGTGTGAAAAGAAGACCTCCATATAATGCATGTAAGGTATTCATAAATGTGACATAAGCTATATATGAGCCCTAGCTCATGCATGTGGTGCACTTGAATTATATCAAATTATATCAAATTTGAATATTAAATTGCCGTGCAGATTACAGTGATCATTCATGAGATGATGTCAGAGTCACTTTTTAGTGAGACTCAAATGAATCATGTCATATGTCTCACTGATACATCCTGGGCTTCAGGTGGATGAAACAGAGCGTGCTGCACAAATTTCAAATAACTCAATCCCCCCCTCTCCATCGGTGCTGAGTGTGCGCGCGCGGGGGGCGTGCACGCGCCCGTGCCCTCGCAGTAAGTTATTATGTAAGATGTTCCCAATCACATCCCAGCCTGAGTCTGAGGCGGGAGGTCGCTTTAAGAGACAGCCGAGCTCCTGGATGTCAGTGTCAGACACAGGACGCCTCCTGCATCGTCCTGCTGCGGCTCACCTGATGCAGAGCGGCGCCACAGGTCCGACACGCTGCTGTGCAGTAGGTAAGCTCCTTTAACGGCGATCCCTCTGTAACTCCTCTGTGTGCGGCGGTGATAGTTCAGTGAGTCTTATTACATTATTAAGTAGCTAAAGTCTGTTGTTTTATGTCACTGAAAAAAAATGTGTTTATATGTTTATATGGGGCACGTGTTTAGTTCAAATAACGTCGTTGCACGTGCTGGGACTTTAAATTCCCTGCGCTGTCAAGCTAAAGTATTTATTTAGCTCATTTTTATTCATTTATTCTTAAGACTCCATTTGAGGCGGATGCCTGCTAGAAGTGTATGTCGAGCTTTTCTTAGAGGGTGTTCAGAACAGGTGGGAAAGGAGTGATGGAAGTCTCTCTTACCTATCCGGAGCTCACAAAGTCATGTCTGTGGTCATTTTGCATGTTTTGCGAGGCAACTGAACACAGCTCAAATTCACACATTTGAGCTTATTCATAATGTATTTGTCCCTATGACTCTCAGTGCCTCTCGTATATTTGTGCTGTCTGTATGTATTCAGCATCATTTGCACATTAAGGATAAAAACCTCGTGTCTTTTTATAATAGATTGTCCTATTGCTTCCAACTCTTCTAGCAACACTACAAAGCAATGCATCACTTTAAGTGTTCTGCCATAAATCATCTGTATCAAGGCTGCAGGACGGGTGTATGTGCTAGCAGTATATCACAGAATAAAGGGCAGGTTAACTCCGGGGTTATTTATCCAGATGCACAAACAGAGGAGCTCATGTAATATTAGCGTACTTGAGCTCTAAGGATTTATCTTTGTTATGAAGACCCTTGCGTTGCTTCTAATAAAACAAAATATTACTGCCACAAGCAATTAATGTCCTCCCACCTGTCGTCCTTTATCATTGTTAGGGAGTCCTCAATTAAAAATGATAAATCCTGTAAATCTCCTGGACTTCATTCTGCTAGCATAGATGTGCTGGAAACAAACTTCTGTGGAATTGGAGCCATGAGCAAAACACCTCAGTTCATGTGCGTACACACACAAATATGCATATCACTGTTCAGATGCTGTTGGTGTGATGCATTGTGTTACTGTTTTGTTTTCCAGTACATGGAGCACATGTGCTGTGAAAGCTCAGTAACAGTAAGAGGTGTCAGTTCCTCTATGGACAGAATCAGTTCTCGCTGTCAAAAGGGAAGCAAACAGCGAGAAGACATGATTGTCTCTCTTGTCTCTTAAAGGAGCAGCCATTATCACAGTTGTTGTGATGGAAATTTAAATCGGCACGCTGTTGTAGCAATGCTGTGAAATCTGTGCTGTTTTCCTGATGATATTCCATCAGTGCACCATTTATTCTCATAGCCTGCTCTTGAGGAGATAGAGCGTCTGCACACCAGCTGTAATTATTCCCTTCATATTTTTTGTTTTGTTTTGTTTTGTGTTGGTTTTTTGTAAGATTGAATTCACTGCTTGTCTGTGCGCAAAGGTGAAAATGGACTACTTAATGCATGGAAGTGCCCAAAAGACACTTGTGGAATAACAGCCAGAAGCATGCGAATTTTAAATCCTCTCCAGCAGCAGGAGAATTGCCTGCATATTCTCATTTTGAATAAGTGAAATGAGCTTTTCAGCCTGCAAGGGTCAATTTCTTTTCATGCTCCAGTTCCAATTTAAACCATACCCTCAATTTCTCTAAACTTCATAACTTTAAAAATCAACCTTTTTATGAAAGCAAATGTGTTTGATGTTGTCCCCTTTTTTTGCAGGGTGCAAATGAAGACTGCCACCGCTTAAGGATGAGGATGCAAATATTCATGAAGTAATTACAGCAGGTGTGACAAAACAAATTAGTTTAATTAGTCCTCTGGCTTTGAAGTGAAACCAGGAAGCCGTCATGGAGCTGCAGCACAGCAGCAACCACACACTGTGGGACCCCACCGAGGACTGCTCTATGTCTGTGAGCGGCACCACCTTTGTCATCGTTGCCTACAGTACAGTGATGGCGGTGGGTCTCATCGGGAACTCTTGCCTGGTGTTTGTCATCACGCGACACAAGGAGATGCACAACGTCACCAACATCTTCATCGTCAACCTGTCTTGTTCTGACATTCTCATGTGCATTATATGTCTGCCAGTCACTATTATTTACACGCTGATGGACCACTGGATCCTGGGAGACACCCTGTGTAAGCTCACGCCCTTCATCCAGTGTATATCAGTCACTGTCTCCATCTTCTCCCTCGTCCTCATTGCCATGGAGCGCTACCAGCTCATCGTTCACCCGACTGGATGGAAACCCATGGTAGCCCAGTCCTACCTGGCAGTAGCTGTCACCTGGATCGTGGCCTGCTTAATCTCTGTGCCTTTCCTCTCGTACAGCATACTTACCTTCCCTTTCCAGAACATGAGCATCCCGCTCAATGACCGGCTGGTTTGTATGGAGCAGTGGCCAACGGTTCAAGAGCGGCGAGCTTACATGACCTCCCTACTGGTTTTCCAGTACTTCCTCCCTCTCTTCCTCATCATGATCTGCTACCTGCACATCTACCTGCGTCTCAGGAGGAGGAAGGATATGGTGGAGCGCGGCAGGAACACCACTCAGAAGAACAAGGGCTCCACAAGGATCAACGCCATGTTAATCTCCATAGTGGTGGCTTTCGCCCTGTCCTGGCTCCCCCTCAACATCTTCAACACCGTGTATGACTGGAACCACGAGGCTATCCCCCACTGTAGCCATGACATCATCTTCTCAGTCTGCCACCTGACGGCCATGATATCCACCTGTGTCAATCCTATTATCTATGGGTTCCTCAACAGCAACTTCCAGAAGCAGCTCAAGTCCACCCTGTTGCGCTGCCGCTGCTGGGGGGTGGCAGAGAGGTACGAGAGCGTCCCACTCTCCACTGTCAGCACAGAGGTCACCAAGGGGTCAATCCTGAGCAATGGGTCTATCAACATCAATACTTAAATCCAAACCTTTTAGGACAAAGACTTGTTGGGGCTCTTCAGTCCTCACTGGGTCATCCTTTGGAGCTTCTGTTGCTTTGTTCAGTGCATAAGTGAGGTTGACATTTGTTACAAGCCACACAATAGCAGTCCAGAAGACACTGGCTGCAGACACATAAAAAGCATGGCGCTGTGTCCTCCATTTATCCCACATAAAGGAGGAAGCAGATAACAAATTATCGGGGGCAAAGGTTAGGTAGCAGTGTGACTGAAGATACCTTACAGGAGCTGCAGCTGTACAGTGTATTTCCTGTGTGTGCTGTTGGAACATACAGAGACCTCAACCCGGTGTATGTGGATCATGTTTTCCTTGAAAGGACTGCTATAGATTGGGAAGTCATGTTTAAATTGAACCACCGGAGTGGACTGTAAGGTCAAAGAGGTTGGGGTTTATGGTTTTATTTTTTATTTTTTTATGTTCATAGTATTGTTGAAAAATATGGGATTGTGAACTGTGATGTGTTAATGATTATCAACAGACAAGCTTATTACACAAGTGACAGAGAACATTAGTGAAGTAAATGTGGCTCTAGGCGTCTGTTCAGCCGATTCACTGACATCATCTTAATGCTTTTCTTATTACCTAAAATCGGCATCATTGGTGTAATGATCTTTTGCAGGAGAGATGTAGAGCTGTATACATTTCATGCTGTGTGCCAAGGTCTGCACTCCAGTATACGTGTGTGTGTGAGTGAGACAATATATCCATATATCAACTGCAATAAAATGAAATAAAGGTGGCAGGTAAAGGCAGGTTTCAGGTATATAACATGGCAGTTATAGTTTATAGTGTGGTCAACAATAAAGAGCACTTTGTAGCATAGGAAGCATCTACTTTAGGAAACGTTGTTTGCTCAAGTCAATGCTTTTTGTTTTTAAACTTCTGCCTTGCTGTATGTGTGAATCACAGAATTGATTTTTTTCGTTGTCATGCTACACGTCAGGTAATCCTTAACAGATAACAGACCTGACAGCAGAGCGGGATACAAGTTCCACAAAGACTATATTTGTATCCAGAAGCTAATTTGCTTGCAATGACACTGATGTTAAGTATACTGTACATAAGGAGAAAAAAAACACTAAATATTAAATATTTCAAAATCTTTGTTTGCCTTCTGAGGTCAAATTCAGTGTGTTCTCTCAGTGTGCATTATTTATAGAAAAGTCTGAGAGCAGCACACATTTTAGATGTGCTTGTAGTGTTGAATAAATCACTGTAGCGTTTGGTGCCATCTGTGTTAAATGGGAAAGATCAATGAGAATTGTGCAGAACATTAATGTTGGTTGAGAACATGGGGACAGTTACACTCATTTCTGGCTCAGAAGAACTGAGAGGGGAGGAGAAGGTAAGATATTTTCTGTCAGGCTTTAATGTCAGGAGGTCAAAAAGGCTTTCTCACCTCTCAAGGAGAGAAACCTGTACACCAGCCGCACTGTTTCCCAAAGGCAGTTTAGCTCTAATGAGAGCCCTCACACATCCTTGTCAGCATAATGGATTGTGTGTGCCTTTGCTGCTTTGGCCATTACAGCCTGCCAGTCCAGTCTCTTCTCCTGTGTTTCATTCCACTCACCTGTCTTTCCCTTTCTTGAACTCCACCAAGTGAAGTAGCTAGTGTTCATTTTGTGTGGAATAAAGGACCCAAGATGCCGGAGGTGCTGATGCACTCCAGTGGCACTTGACAATGAGTGGAACCTAAATTACGCTGTTTTACATTGGTACTCATTGTAAGCAAGCTATTACTGCAGTATGAAATGAAGCTCAGTTGGAGACAAACACTTAATGAGTCCACAGGGCCAGACTTTCCTTGTCAGTGGAGCAGTTCCAGATAGATTAGCATCTTGGCTGTCTGCATTTTAATTTAGAGAGATTCTCATATAAGCACTCGCCCAAGATCACAGGAACAACATGAACTAGCTGGCTACAGACTCACTCAAGCTGTTGTTTTGAGGATAAAGAAAATCGCTTCAGTGATATTTTATCTGACTTAATACTCATCCTCCTTGTTCCAATATGAATATTAATAGCATCTATAATGTGAACCATAAGCTATTGTGAGGGAAAATATGTTTTAAATATCGGGTCTGCAGTGATGTCAGAGAATGTCAGTGCTTGTGTGCACCTCTGATCCCCTGTGAGAAGGAACTAATCTTTTTATTTTGGCAGATGAAAAGGTCAGAGGGAGTCGGGCCGCTGCCTGTAGAATCCTAATGATGGCATAACATCTGTAGGATGCAGTGAAAGAAGCAGGTAGCCTGTTTACAGGTCAAACACATAGATCAGCTCAGTCAATACTCTCTCGTTCTCTTATCTTTCCATTAAATTGCCCTAATGGTCCTGCCTTGTATCAGGTGCTTCCTCATTTATCAGACCAATGAGGAAAAGGGGAAGGAGTTTATTTCAGGTAATCACTCCTAATTTTATCCCTTTGTTAGTGTGGATATCATAGCCGCACGAATCAATGACAGCCTGTTCATGATCCAGGTTCAGGTTACACACATGTAATCCTCCATATGTGTTTGTTTTTTTAGATAAAACTATAAATATCTATCACACACACACCGAGAGAGTTGTCTTGCATAACATGAACAGCCTTGACAGCTTGGAATAGAACCCCCCCACCCCCCACCCGATTGGTTTTGGCCAGTTTTTCTTCCCTCAAGATTGGTTTGGTAGCTGTGTGTGTGTCAGATAGACTTTTACAATAGTGGTACAAGAAATGCTTTCATCTCTATAATCTTGCCCTGACAATTCCTGGCCTCTGCATCTAACCTTCCATTTTCTTTGAAAGAAAAAGACGAACCACTACAGGACCAGCATGCTTTAGTTGCCTGGTTACAGCTTCCTCATGGGTTTCAATGGGTCTCCTTCAAACTGACACAGAGCACCAAGCTATTAAAGACACTTTATTAAAGACTGACAGGGGAACCGCAGCAGGCATGAAGCAGTTCTAGTGGAACCTTCCTCAGGTAGTTCTAGCTTCAAAAGAAAGGGACCAAGGAACTAATATGGACAGCTAATTATTTTAATATATTGTAAGCGTCTTGATCAGTTCTAGTAGGAAACATAAATGCTATCAAAATGGCAATAATAATCCATATGTAAGTGTACATAATAATCTTAGAGGACATTTGATCATTTTAGAAAATATTTGCTTTGAGTCAGAAGAGAATATTCTTATGTCTATACAGCAAAGATGTAGAGATGTTTAGCCTGGCTTATCATAAACAGTGTAAAAAATGCATGTATGGATTAAATAAAGGTGCAGATTATAATTTGTGGATAGAATAATCATTTTAATGCAAACTACTTCCTCATGAAGGAAAAAATGAACCTTATACTGACAATATTTATACATACAGTTGTCTTAGAAAAAGCATGTTTCTGTCACGTAGCACAATAATAAACAATAATCTGGAATAAAGATGTACTGACATAATTATAATATCTAACATCATAATTCCAAATTATGAGAAAGTATGTCCTAGCACGATTTAAGCAGAACAGGCAGAAGGTAACAATTCTCTCACACTGAAATGTGAATTTCATCATATACAGAACATTTTCCTTCTGGTATGAGCACAGGACGTACCTCTCAGCCTCTAGATTAAAGCAGATTGTGTCTTTTATGAGTTCAATCTGTCTCAGGCTGGTCTCTGTGACACTAATTAGATGTAACCTAGCAGGCCTTGCAGGAGTCCACGCTTTGTTTCCAGTTAAAACAAGACACATCACACTACTACTCCATTGTATTCTTTAATAACCCTGCTGCAATGTCCCACTTGTAAATAATGTTTCCTACTGTAAATCTCTTGATTTTGAGTAAACATTTTATGTCCTGCTTTGCTATTACTTTTCATATATTTATCCCTTATCAAATCACTTTCAATAAAAAAACAATGCTGTGGTGTCGGATGTATGTTCAGTGAAATAGCTGCAATCTCATCAGTAACGTGAAACCTGCGGAAACATTTTTTTGTCATGTGTGTTTGCTGAGTAACACCGGGGTGACAGCCGCAGAACGAACTACTTTGAAAAACACACTTTCCACTGAAGATAAGAGTGTGGCAGCGCCTATTCACCCGTCAACAGGATATTACAGGCTGTTGTATTGCTGTCAAATCACCATGATGAATAAACTTCGATTTCTTATTCACTTTGTTTAAATTTCATTCAGTGCTGGCAAACACCTGGTCAGATAATTGCTGTGTTGCTTATCCAACCATAAATAAGCACTTTTTATAATCCAAAAGGAGATTGCGGGAGTGTACATGAAATAAGCCGGGCAAGCAATGAGCTGCTATTAGATGATAATAATTTGGCTTCAGGCGCAGCTCCACATGGTGAACAAACACAATAAAGTATGGTAAATTTCAGTAAATTGTACTACTGACAGGATCTGACACAGCCTTAATAACAAGCTGACACAAACCTGAGCAGCAGATATCATGATTCTACAAAGAATCAGGCACTAAAACACCACAACAAAGGATGGACACAAACATAGGGAGCCATGTTGTTTACTAGTGCTCCCTGCTGGTTGAACAGGGTATCTCATGTTCAGTTCTGTAACAGTGAACAAAAAAGAAATAAAAGATAAGAAATTCCATTTTCCATGTATTTATTTATTATGTCTTGTAACTAAAGTTTCAAGGTGCTGCACAGAAACCCTGTCTAACCCCTGTGGAAGCAGTGAGGGCAATGGTGGCATAAATAAACCTTCCTGTTACAGGAAGAGAGCTTGAGGAGGATAGAGAAGCCATCTTCCTGATGGCCATCTGGGTGAAAGGAGAAAGATGGATGGAGGCAGAGAAAATGTAGAAGGATGCAGTTAAGAAGGTGGAGACAGCAAAGAAGACAAAAGAGAAGAAGGGAAGAGGTGATGAAGAGACAAAATACAAACCATACAGGAAATAATAAAAGGAAAAATAAGGATAACAATAAAAAGAACGGATGCAAGATCAAAGAGATGAATTAGGGATGGAGATATGGAGCAAAGCGTAGGTGGATGTGAGAGGGAGGAAAGGGAATATAAGGAAGAATGGGAGAGTGAATTGCAGAAAGAGTATAGAGGAGAGAGAGAGAGAGTGAAATAAAAAAAGAGCTGGAGGGAGATGTGGAGGTAAAGGAAAGAAAGTTAAAGCAAGGGATAGTAAAGTAGGTTAGAAACAATAAGAAAGGTGATGAATGACAGGTGGATGAGACGGGCGGAGAGATGAAAGAGGTGTAGAAATATCAAATGAGAGGTGTGAAAGTGAAGGATGGAGTTTGAAGAATAAAGGGACAGAGGTGAAGAAGAATAAAAGCAAAGAAGAAAATGATGGGAAAAGGAATTTAGAAGGGAGGAGGTCTAAAGGAAACCTATGGGTGCAGGTGATGGTGGATGGAGTGGAAGAAAGATGGGCGGGAGAAGCAAGAGGGAATAAAGATCAATTGTGAGGAGAAAGGGGGAAGAGGAAGGGAGGAGAGAGGATTTAAACCAAGGAAATGTAAAAAGAAGCAGAGGAAAGGAAAGATGTTCAAATGGAGGAAAAAATGCTTTGAAGATGAAAATGGAAAAGAGAATGTAGGAGGGGTGGAGGAGAAAAGAAAAGAGAAGGAGGTGGACATGATGAGCGGTAGAGAGGCTTTAGAGACAGTGAAGTGAAGGGGAGCGAAAATGAATATGAAGGAGAGGAAGAGTGGAGAGGAAATGAAGGTAGATGAAGACAGGAAGGGACAAGGGCTAGAAGACGAGCTCAAAGACATGAGGCTGAATGAAATGAAACCATGGAGAGGAGAGGGGATGTGTTCATGGTGATAGGTATGATGGTTGGGCTGAAGGATAGGGTGATGATAGAGACATGAGGAGTGCTGGAAAATTGAGGAACAAGAGGAAGAGAAGAAAAGCAGAACAATTAGAAAAGAGGATGAGAGGAGGAAGGTGTGAGAAAGATGAGACTGAGAATTTAAAACATGAAAGGTGGAGGAGGATTATAACAGAGAAGAGAAGAGCTCAAGGGGAGATGGAGAAGAGGGTCTAAGTGAAGGGCACATGGAGGAAGGTGAAGGCAAGTGATTGATACTGAATAGGAAGACTTGAAGGAGGAAGAAGGAGGGGAAACAAGTTGAGGGAGATGAGAAGAGGAGTGATGAAAACTGGGAGGGGATGGAAGGAGATGTGCCCACGCAGGCACAAGAACAGGCCCCGGTCAGCTGTGAGGCCACAGTGCTAACCACTGCACCACGGTGCTGCCCTATAATAATAATAATAATAACAATAATAATGTCAAAGCAGGAAATGCAAAGAAGGAAAGGTGTAGAAGGACAGAACGGTGGAAAATGTGAGCAGGAAAGGAAGAGAAAGAAAAGATTTATGTGAAAGAAATGGAAGTAAGGGAGGGGTACAGGAAGGACATGGAATTGAAAGGAGGAGACTGAGAGACATTAATGTTAAGGCCAGGCAGAGGGCATGAGCAAGGAGGGCACTGTACGATTCCCCCAACTCATAAAACAAAAATATGGAGGAGGAATTTGAACAGGTTAACCTGTTTAACCCGATGGGCCTTCCGAAGGGCCGAAAACGTACAGGCACTATTACTTTTTAATTCTGATCAAATTCTGCCACGGTTGCGGCCATGTTTGTAGTCCAATGAAAGAGGACAAACTACTGAATCGAATGGTACAAAAAAATCTAATGGACTACAATACCCAGCTGACGTAAAATCCCTGTGTAAAGACTAGACGCAACAACACTAACGCTAGCTAACTACGCGTATGTGTTTGTGGAGGTTGTAGTTGCTTTAGTGTGCTTCAGTGACTTTCGGTGAATTTCAGTGAGTTTCAGTAAGTGTCAGAGGGTTTTTTTAGGTTGTTAGCTAGCGTATCTCTTCATGATACCGTGACGAGAGGGGCATGGAGCAGAATTTCAACGGCAGGAATTTCCGGATTCGTTCGACCCCGTTGCCAGCAACGTTGAACGTTGGAAAAGATAGACCCAGTTTGAGTAAGTTGAGTAAGTTTTGTACATTTATTTTGAAGTGTAAACTGTGTTGGGTGAAAGAATTTATTCTGCATGGTGTTAACATGCAGTTTGTTCAGATATATAAGTATTCATGTTTATATGTGTTTAGCGCTTAATAATGTGATTTTCATAAGTGTTTATGTGTTAGGAAATTTTATAGAAAATCAAAGTAATTCGAGGATACTGAATGTATTAATAAGTAATTTCATAGTGTGTCATATAACTTTGTTTTCTGCAGTTCAGGCTGTGGCAGATGAGATCAGTTGTTTTTCTGCTCTCTGGAGAGAGCTCCGGTTGGTACGAGATGGTCATAAATTCAGACCAAGGACAGCAGCACCTCTGACCTGATAAAAGCCAGATTCTAAAGGAATGTGTTTTTCTCCTGAGTACCCAGTTTTATGGTCACCCCCAGATCGGACTCACAACCTATGAGATTTGAGGAATTGAAGTTTTACCTTATTTGGCAGTAAACACTAATGGTCTAGTTGCTGTATGAACCAGGGTCTGCAGGGGGGCGGTAGATGCCCCTGTGGGCCGGCAGGCAGGAACGCCCATGGGGTATATCAATGTGTGAATCCCATGTCCAGTTGTTGTTGCATTGTTCGTTGTTGCTGTGTGGTTGTTTGTTCTTGTTGGTTGTCCTGTTCTTGTGTTGTTCTTGTTTGGTTCTTTGTGTGCAACAACCCAGAGCTCTGCGACTCAGAATTTGCCTCATTGTTTAATAAATTATAATTTTGAGACCAGAATTTATCCACTCCTTCCTTACAAACTAATTCAGGGGGTGATCAGAAGGAAACAAGGGGATTTTCACCCCGACAATTTGGCGCCCGAACAGGGACACGAAGGAGTGTGGGTCAAATGACATCTTGCCTGACGGAGTGACTACTGGCTGGCCAATAATAACAAGGTAAGCAGATACCTGTTTAATCAAAATTCTGCACATTGGACAATCTAAATTAAGTAGTCACTGGGATGGGTACGGTGTTTTAGAGTTCAAATTGTAAGAGGCAGATTGTAAGTCTTAATAAGTGAAGTAAAATAAGATGAAGTAAAAGAAAATGAGATGAAGTAAAAGAGAAAATGAGATGAAGTAAAAGAGAAAAAGGAAAAGTGACACTGAGAGAGATATTAACCAATTAAAAATAAAAAGAATAAAAAAAGGGTTAATACAATAACGTGAATGAGCGTTATGTCATTGGGAGTGGCATCCCCCGCTATATTTGGACGCAAATATAGATAAAGCTCGGTTGAAAGCCTGTGGGATTTGATGACCCCTGAAACGACAGTGATGACCGCCTAAAGCTTAAAAAATAAAAAAAAAGGGTCACACAGAGGAAAAGTGTCACAGTGATCACAAAATAATAAAGACAAAAAAAAGGATCACGAGAAAAGAGAAAAGAGAAAAGAGAAGAAAATATATAGCCTATTGTTTAAGTTGTGTTTTATGTATTGAAAATTGTGTTTAATTGTTTTGACCTCGCACCGTCGAGGAAAGGTGTTTACTCCGTGCCGTCGGAGAAGTGAGTGTGTGTGTGTAGGCCTAAGTGTGTGTGTTGCAGGTTGAATGAGTGTGTGTGTGTGTGTGTGTGTGTGTGTGTGAAAGTGTGTTTAAGTGAAGGTGTGTGACTCTGTTGCCAGAGTCACAGTGAGGGATAGGAGAAGGCACATATAGAAGGTACATTTTAACATACAGCAGGTACGCAAGAAGGATTTGGTGAGTGGTAATCATGTCTACGTGGAAGACAATTGATGAACAGATGAGTAAGATGTTGAGCCATTGCTGCGGACAGGCAGGACCAGAGGGACAACAGAAGGCTGCAGCTGAGATGGAAGCAGCAGTGTGTACAGCAATGACAGAGCAGGGAGTGAAAGGAGATGATAAAAAGCCACTAAAAAGTGTGATTGCAACAGTGGAGAATAAAGTTAAACTAGAGAGAGAGAGAAAGGAGGAGATTATTAGATTATTAGTGTTAGAGACAGTTGAGTTGAAGGAGGCAGTGCAGGCTGATGAGGAGAGACGTAAGATTCTATATCAGGCATATCTGTGCTGCATAGACGATGATTGTGAGGAGTCTGGTAGTACCACTGACATTAAACAGGAAGTAGAGAGCGAGGGAACTCAGGGGGCGGAGATACCGTCCTCCCTATTCACCAGCCTCTGCTGTAGCTTCTGCTTCGCCTCAGACCCCACTTCCTGGGATGTACCCCATCATGACTGTCCCTGATGGGAGGGGGCGAGTAACAGACAGACAGACAGGAGTGAACTCTAGTCAACCTGGTGCCCAGCAGCACTGGTATAGACAGGCAACAGAGGAGGGGCTTCCCCTGTTGCTTCAGCAGGCCCTGAAAAATGACCCTGATTTACCAGGAAGTGATTCTGTTGCTTGGAAGAGACATGTTGTACACCATATGAATCTACACACAGACACAGAGACCATGGAGATGAAAAGGCTGCAGACACAATTATTAAAGCTGCAGTTAGCTCAAGCTAGAAAGAAAGCAGCATATCAGAGGAAAATGAAGAAATACACCCCTGCATCACAGAGGGTGGTTCAGCCTCAGCCTGCTCCCCCGCCTCAGCCACAGTCCCCAGTTGTGGGAAATCTTGATATGTATTTAACCCCATCTTGGGTCACCCGCCCCCACTATCAAGGTGGGTGGGGTCAATATCATAGAGGAGGTAACTGGAGGGGAAAAGAGGGTGGCCGTGGGGGAGGGGGGCATGGAAAGGGTGGATACAGCGGTTTGAGTGGAGGTGACTGCTTCTATTGTGGAAAACCTGGCCACTGGGAAAGAGACTGACCCTACAAGCAGCCCCGTCAGTGACCTCAAGGGGCTCCCTGGTATCCTCCCCAGGGAAATGGCTGTCAAAGATCACACCGGCATCTCACATCGTTTCGTCGGTTGGCTTCTTTTGGGAAACCTTTGCCATTCACAGAACTTGTGAAACTGTGTTAGCAGCACCACAGACATTGTTTCATTCGCTCCAGCTCATCACCAGTGAATTTGATGAGCGGAGACTTGTTGATCAAAACTGGAACCTCCATTATGTGCTCCCCAGATGGATTAATAGTGACTTTTCTTACTGGACAGACTTTTTATGCTCCCAGAGTGTTGGAGTAGCTGGACAGTGGCTGATGAGAACCACTATGATACAGATGTCTTGTGAAGATATCTGCTGGACTCGTTTTTACCTGAGTCTCCTTAAGGGGGCGGTCTCCTCAGTCTATTCCAGCTGTGGAAACCCTGGATAATGTCTTTCTGACCCTATAGGCTGTCCACTGATCCCTGTAGGTTATTCTCTTCTATGACAGGTGTGAGGATCTCTTCTATCAGGAGAGGTTCTACCTCTTAATGAGAGGGACTACATTGGTCCATCACAGCAGATAAATTGTTTGTGACTGAGGAGGGAGTAGCTGCTGATGTATAGTTAACACCAGAACAGTTTTAAATGGCTCAAAATGGCAGATGATAGTGTGCCACTTGTTTGCTTAGTCATTGTATCACACATAATATTACAGAATTAGGCTCCATGGTTAGGAAATGTAAAGCTATTTCTAATGAATAGGCACAGAGGATAGGTGTTTAGAATTCTTCATCCTTTAAAGCTTATTAGGTTGCCATTCATACAGTAGAGGCATAATAAGGCTCAGGAGATGTTAGCCACACTACCACATAACATCTGGTCTTCATCATTTACTGATGTAGGTTTTGTGCCTCCTGTACTCTTGTCTCTTTCATTGTCTCAACTTCCATACCGATCTGGCTCACCTAGATTACTTTTTATCTTGATGTTTCTGAAACAGGTGGAGCTGTGAATGGTGTTCTGTTTCAGAAAAAAGAGGGTGAGACAGGATTAATGTATTTGAGTTTTAAACCGGATGATAAACTGTTTGATTAACTATTACATTCCACAGCATGGATTCCCAGAATGGATCTCATTTTAAGAGTTTAGACTTGGAAAAGGTGGAGCAGACTTTAGGCCTAAAACATAGGTATGGTGCAGTATATCAATCATAGTCACAGGGAAAAGTGGAAAGGATGAAACTACAACCTAAAACAAAAATTGGCTAAAATCTGTGCACAGACCAAATTTATATGGGTTCAAGTATTATCTATTGTATTGATGTTCTGTTAATAACGCCATATAATGTACACCCTATGAGCTTCTTACAGGTCGACAGTTTCCTGGACCAGCTGGCCGGCTGAGACTGAAGAAGTATGCAGTATGGTATTAATATAAACCATAATATAATGAATTTAAAGCTTTGGTGTTAGTATTTGTATTACAGGAGAAAGGAGAGATGGAGAGTCCAGAAGGAGCCACACACAGCTGAGTGGGTCCTCCTGAAGGTGATAAAGAGAAAGTGGTCGGAGCCACGGTGGACGGGACCATATCAGGTGGTAGAGAGGACATCCCATGCTGTGCGGCTGAAAGGGAAAGGAGACACCTGGTATCACTGGAGCCAGGATGGACGCTGGCCGACATTAGAAGGAGCAGGAGGAGGATAAAATAAAAGGGGCAGAATAATCCCCTGAAACCAAGAGTGTGACCAGTAGGTAGTCTACCCTACTTGGTTGAAGAGGATGAGACGGTGAATAAACATACATGAGCAATCATCGGGATCAGCGTGGGACTAAGAGTGATAGGCGAAGTTAAGCGCATCACTCCAACTAAGGGTGATAGGCGAAGTTAAGCGCATCACCCCACCAGGAGACGAACCACAGTCATCAGTAAGGTCAGCTGTCGAGAGGAAGGTCTAAAGTTTCAGGAGCAGAGGTTCTAGTTCCTGTATTAAGAAAACTCCGGCTGACAAGATGGGACTGTGGGGTAACTGGAGGGTGTTGGGAGCTTGTGTTTTCATGTCAGTAGTTATTGTATCTTTGACTTTATTTTTGTGTGAACATAATTATTTTGTCAGTTTTCCAGGATCCAATGGTAAGTCAAATCCAGGGCCCAGCACACGCAGGGTGAGGAGAGCACAAGGGACAGGAGGAGATGCATGTGTGAGAAACGGGGGAGGTATAGAGTTAGACTACTATAAGGGTTCAGAGTTCTCTTTTATCTTTGATTTGTGCGCAGTAATCAACTGCGGGGGACATAATGTGTCGTGGAGACAGTATGGAGAAGTTTGTGGATTGGGGTGGCAGCACACAAATTGGGCACCTAAAAAAGCTAAAACCACCTCAGGCGGGCGGATCTTGTTCAGTGGGTATTACCGTATACAAAGAGATTGGAGCTGCACACAGAATCCCATTATGCTATCAATTACTTGCCTGGACCACAACCCTTATGTTAAATCTTCTGGAGTGCCTGGCCAATGTTGGGACTCCTAACCCGACATTGTAGTCCATGATTACACTAAGCTCACCCCGTTTGATGTATTAGCGTTATCTACTGGATATGAGGATGGTAATATTTGGTTCAGATGGATGGTAAAACAGGTGAAGGAGCAAAATATGTCAGGTTGTGTTGCCTGTGCATCAGCGAGGCCCCACCTGTACACTGAACCTGCCCCATTATATCCAGACGATGCATGGGGATTTGATTTCAGTACAGGACCGGATGACTTTGGATATGTTATTGGCAGAGAAAGGAGGTGTATGTGCTATGTTTGATGAAATGTGTTGTACTTTCATTCCCAATAACACTGCTCCCGACGGTAAGGTCACTAAAGCTTTAGAAGGTTTGAGAACTCTTTCCAGTACTTGCATGAGCACTCAGGGATAGATAACCCCCTGGACGACTGGCTGATTAGGGTGCTTGGACCCTGGAAGGCGGTAGTATGGTATGTCACTAATCACTTTTTTTGCAGCATTCTTGGGCATTTTGACTACATGTGGTTGTTGTTGTTATATTCCCTGTGTGCACTGCTTAGGGTACAGGTTAATTGTGTCAGCAATTGAAAAGCAGGATTCAGGTTTTCATTCTCCTTCATATCAGATGCCTCTGCTGGCAGCAGAGGTGCCCGTGCCAGGTGACGACGAGGAAGATTTGTTGTGAGCTCTTATAAGAGCTCAAAAGAGGGAATTGTTGGGTGAAAGAATTTATTCTGCATGGTGTTAACATGCAGTTTGTTCAGATATATAAGTATTCATGTTTATATGTGTTTAGCGCTTAATAATGTGATTTTCATAAGTGTTTATGTGTTAGGAAATTTTATAGAAAATCAAAGTAATTCGAGGATACTGAATGTATTAATAAGTAATTTCATAGTGTGTCATATAACTTTGTTTTCTGCAGTTCAGGCTGTGGCAGATGAGATCAGTTGTTCTTCTGCTCTCTGGAGAGAGCTCCGGTTGGTACGAGATGGTCATAAATTCAGACCAAGGACAGCAGCACCTTTGACCTGATAAAAGCCAGATTCTAAAGGAATGTGTTTTTCTCCTGAGTACCCAGTTTTATGGTCACCCCCAGATTGGACTCACAACCTATGAGATTTGAGGAATTGAAGTTTTACCTTATTTGGCAGTAAACACTAATGGTCTAGTTGCTGTATGAACCAGGGTCTGCAGGGGGGCGGTAGATGCCCCTGTGGGCCGGCAGGCAGGAACGCCCATGGGGTATATCAATGGGTGAATCCCATGTCCAGTTGTTGTTGCATTGTTCGTTGTTGCTGTGTGGTTGTTTGTTCTTGTTGGTTGTCCTGTTCTTGTGTTGTTCTTGTTTGGTTCTTTGTGTGCAACAACCCAGAGCTCTGCGACTCAGAATTTGCCTCATTGTTTAATAAATTATAATTTTGAGACCAGAATTTATCCACTCCTTCCTTACAAACTAATTCAGGGGGTGATCAGAAGGAAACAAGGGGATTTTCACCCCGACAACTGTTTGTTGCTAATATCCGTGTTGATCGATAAAACGGTTTATTATATATATACGTGTACACAATATAGTGTAGCAGGGTGGTAGTTGGGGTGAGAGAGGAGGATGCAGAGGATAGTGGTGACGATTGACTGTGGCAACCCCTAAGGGAACAGCTGAACAGAGATGAAGAAGGATGATTCAATCCTATTCAATACTGTATTTACATATTATTTACATAATATGTGTATTTCAATATGTATGCAATTACAGATAATAATAATTGTTATTATTTTCACAGCCAAGAGGGAAGAGAAGAGGAAAGTGAGGTTCCAGGCCCATCTGGGCTCAACACTGAGGCATCACCTCTCCTTGTTGTTATTTTTATTTTCTTTACCTAATATTTGGTTGGACTTTCATTAATGTACATTAGTTATTAGTTATTATAATAAAAACTACTCTATTTGGAGACAAAATCATACATTTTGATGTTTTTTTCTATTGATTTTACACTGTGCATAATGGTAGAAGTTGATGAAGTGCAAGGTAAATTCATACCCAAAAGCTCCAGTAGATGGCAATAGACTAGTGAAATGGATATACATTGTATTTTCCAGCCAGTTTCCACTGGAAATGAGTAAGCTAGCTATAGCTATAGTAACCTATTTGGCAATGTGGTGCCAAATTGTGCCAAACTGAGTGTCCGCCTGGTGATATCCTTACTAAAACCTTTGTGAAGGCTTTGCTCTTTGTTCAAGTTCTATCAAATTTGGTATATTTGTAGCCAAGGAATAGCTGAATGTGATCAATGGCATCTGTGTACATACAATCATTGTTAGCATAATGTTTTCCTCTGTCAAATAGGAAAAAAACTCAGGCGAGGATAAAATTGTTACATTTCTCCTGTAGTTTTTTCTAATTTACTCAGGCATACTAATAGACACAATATTTTAAACACTGGAAATGCATTCTCTGAGGTCCCTAGATGTCCCTAGACACCAAGAACATGCATATGCACATTATTATTGTGGTGCATTTCCTCATTTTCTTCGGGAATGTCTTTTTAGGTGATTTTTTCTTTTAACATGGCCAGGGTTTAAAGGCTTTAAACCCGGTGTCATGCGCCAAATGTATCTCCTCCTACAAATTTCACGCTACAGACTCCATTTTAGTTCACTTTGGCCACATTCACACTGGAGAAAGTCATTCCAGCTAGAGTAAGATTGTATCTGGATAGTCTTTAAACTGGATACATTCAGACCTATTTTCAAATCTGGCTATCACACAAGCGTGTCCGCACTTAATTCGGCTTAATCCCGCTTTTTGGGGGTCCTCCAAACCACTAGGTGGTGCCTCGTAATATACAGAGTCCATTCAGGCTGCAGTAGGACTGTGTGTGCGCATGCGTCGTGCAGTTTTTTGTCCCGTGTCTCTACCCGTGAACCGGAAGTAGCATATCACTAACCGGAAAGAGCATGTCGCTAACCGGAAGTATCACATCGCTAGCCTGATTCGCTATCTGCATGATAATATATGTTTTATAGTTTTTTCCTTTATTTAGAAAATCATCCATACATCCACACATCCATTGTATGAAACCCTTTGTCATCCTGCCCAAATAAATGTTTAAAATGGCTCTTGGATCCAGTGTTTGAATGTGCACACCAGATGGAGGTTCAAACCCAGAGACAGTCTTTTGCACTTAAAACGCTCATTAGATGCTGCTCTATCAAACTTGTATTGAATTTTCTAATTCCGAATCATTTCCGCACGCCAGGCTCTCAAAGTTGGAGTGGTTTTTGAGGTCTCCTATGCTGTTACCATGGTGACAGGCTAACACACAGAGGCATACAAAGCCTTCTTTTAGAGAAATAAATATGAACTAGAAAATGCAAGTTTGATTGCTGCAGCTGAAGCATTGCTTTGAATCCTTCACATCAGCATTCAAAGCAATGCTTCAGCTGCAGCAATCAAACTTGCATATATTTATTTCTCTAAAAGAAGTTTGGACATTAGGAGGGTTAGAGATGAGAAGAGCTCGTTACTTACTTCTGCAGTGAAGCAGGATGTCCAGGATCGTTTAGCAGTGAGAGAAAATTCTTTGTTATCCATCTCTTTCCGGAAAACGCAACTTGTTCGCAACATGGTGACTACTCAGTTGTGTCTGAAAAGACTAAAGCTTTTCAGATACTGCATCTCTATGGTGACAATCAACATTCTAACCTGTGTCATCGTCAACATCATCGTCATAGCAACATTTAAAAACAAATAAACAGGTTTGTTTTTAAATTTGACAAATTTTATATGAAACATTGTGTTTTTTTGCTCAGCAAAACTATTGTAAAAGTCAACTTCTTAAAAATGAAAGAAAACAGGATGTGGCTTTATAAATATTTTTATACACCTTATTGTCCTATTGGTGTTAAGTTGAGTTGGTGTTAAACACAGACTTCCCCAAAATCGCAGTGTATTGGAGGCTTTACTCTAAATTTTGCAGCTGTAATAGACCCGCGATAGGAGAATTTTTTTTTTCGTTTTTCCTTTGTGCCGTCTTCATTTACAAAGAGCAGGAGGCATACAAACTAATACTGACACATCTGAGCAAATCTCCCAAGTGTTCCCTTTATTATTACACCGAAAGTATTCAAATACACCTTGTGGTTGCTGAGATATACTCTATTTATTTTGGGTGTAAGAACCAAGAAAGAATTTTGTGTTTTACACAGTTTGGTTTGTGGCCTATATTTTCTGTTATTCTGCCAGTAGAGGGCACCCCTTGCTTTACCTTTAAAGCCACACCCTTTCCGGTCTACTTTGTCTTAGTTGGTAGGAAGGCACACAGTTTTTCTACCTTAGCCGTAGTCGTCGCGGCAGAAGTTTTAGTTTGAGTAACAGTTTAGTTACTTTGACCGTGCTACTTTGTTTGTTTCAGCACCTTTGGAAATAAAGCAACAAAAACTCAGTGGACACTGGATTTATTTACTGCACTACACGGCACATGTAGATCAATATTCCAACTAAGCACAGAGACTAAGACCATTCATTGGGCATGCCATTTTCAAGCTGATGCCTTCAAAAAAAGGTTTGGGGGTAGAAAAGGTTAACTTTTGCAGGGACCATCTTTCCTTCTCTGGGACGACCTTGGTCCACATGCGCAGAAATTCACCATGCAGGGACAGGTCTTTGAGCATGGCCCGTCCATGGTGTCTGTGGAGAATTGCATTAGGTCTGAAATTATTACAACTGTGGGGAAAAAAACACAATGTAAACAAAAGTATTTAAATATGTGTAAGTTGATGACCCACCTCACAGCTGGAGCGGCATCCAATGACATTTTGGACACAGCAATCAGGAAGCGATCAGAGAAGCTTCTTCCTGCTGACAGGATGCGATCTGCTCCGATTTTCTTGGCAACTTGCTGCAGGTGTGCTGCTGTGCTGCCTCTAACGGCGTTACAGCGATGACTGCGGAGGGACAAAAGCAGGACATAAGGCAGCTGACATCATATCTGAATGTTTCCTCTCCTGTACATTTACTTCAGTCCGTTGTTGAGGAGAGTGCTGACTGTCCGTCCGTGGCTGCAGTTTTCCACCATGTCATCCAAAGCTAAGTTAATCTGCTTATGGACGAAGGCGTTGGTGGTTGCTGCCAGTTTGAGCAGCAGGGCTCGTCCGGTCAGCTCTACCTCCGGATCCATAGTCTGTTGTAACTGAATGTACAGCCTTGCTATGGTGTCTATAGCGCCACAGGCCACTGTTGTGCGCTGGTTGTTCACCTGTATAGTAAGAATGAGAACCATCAGTCACAGCTGTCATATGGTGCATGCAATTCCATCAAGGATACAAAAAACAATCCTATGACGATACCTCCTCATTGAGCAGCAGACAAACTTCATGCAGTTTGGTTTTCAGTGTCTGTGCATGATGCTGCGCCAGAGCTCGGATGGTCTTCATACCATCCATTTTCTTTTTCCTGTTTAATAGATTAATGTGACTTCAGGAACTACATAATATGCAGGTCTGCTTGAGCAGTGTCCCTGTCTTACCAGTCATCTGAGAGCAGCAGGGTGACGCAGCTGATCAGGCTCGTTTCAGGGTTGGCCAGAGGCTGGAGTTCAGCTGCACCTTTTATCATGTTTATGCTGCAGTCACTGGCTGCCTTTTTGCCTGCAAGACAGAAAAATACTTGTTGCTCTCATTCAAAGTGTTGTATGTAATGTACAAGTATACAAAACCACCAAACAACTTACGTGCTTCACTCTTTCTCTTTATTAATTTCATGAATTTTCTGGGTTGGGTGCTTGTTTCTGAAGCTGTCTTAGTAAGGGTTTGGGGTGTGTGTGATGGGCAGGAGCCAGCCTGGAGAAGAGTATCTGAAACAGCACCAACTTTATTCTTCGCGGTGTGGAGCTGCACGTCTTTGACAAGCTTTTTGTCTGTGTAATGGAAAAGACGTACAACGGTGAAGGCTGGGAAGAAACCGCAGGGGTTCATTCAACATTCATCATTATGTCTTTTATTATGTCAGAGGTACTGACCTGCTTCGGGGTGTCCAGTATACACAGGTATACGAGACACTCTTCTCCTGGGTGGTTGGGCTGCAGGAGGACGAGCTGGTGTTTCATCAACGGGGCTTCTTATGTGAGAGATGGCCCTCAGCTCATCAGGTGTGTGTGTGTCTACAGAGGTGCTGCTGCTCACGGAACTGATGGAAACCTCTGGACTGTAGTCCCTGATTGTTTCATTCAACCTTCTTGGAGGTTTCTCTAAAAGAGGGCTTAATCTCCTTCCGTGCTGGAGGGGGGATTTCCCTCTGCTGGGAGTAGCAGGTGGTTTTGGCAAGTTCCCTTTCTGAAATGAGTGTCCCAGTCTCTCCAGCACAGCATCGTTTCGGGCTTTATTTGAGGCATACATTCGATCTACTTGATCAGATATCGATGCCATTTTTGCATGCTCAGCCCGCTCTATGTCCACGATGCGGGACTCTTTGGTGGCCTGATAATGATATAGGTAATGGCCTCCAGTTTGCTGTGGGACAAGCCAATAAAACAAGTTAGGACCAACAGAAAACAATCTATAGCACTAAAATCATGTAAGACACATTTATCAGTGGTTCATTTTATTTTATTTTTTATTCAAACAGAAGAAACTATTTAAGCAAAGAAACAACAGAAATGTGTTCTGTTATTTTGTTACTCAAATGAAATAATTTATTAGATAGATTAGATCGACCAGATTTAATCTCCAAACTTATATTCTACTAGCAACACATTCAAAATCAGCAAATTTCACATTTCTCAGATGCAACATTTCATATGCTGTTTTTGAGTTAAATAGAGTTCAACTAATCTGCATAATCTAGCGATTTAACGTATATTATTAGTTTGATTGCCATTGCTAGGCAATCACCCTCTTTCTTCTTCTTTTTTATTCTGCCATACGATTTTTGGCGCAGCATCTTCAGCATACATTGACCGATTTCAGCCATTCAATTATCAAAATGTTCATCTCACAGAGAACATTCTGGGTCAACTTTTTTAAAAAAAAGTATAGTTTTTTAAATATTAAGCAATTTCGGTGTCATGCGCCAAATGTATCTCCTCCTACAAATTTCACGCTACAGACTCCATTTTAGTTCACTTTGGCCACATTCACACTGGAGAAAGTCATTCCAGCTAGAGTAAGATTGTATCTGGATAGTCTTTAAACTGGATACATTCAGACCTATTTTCAAATCTGGCTATCACACAAGCGTGTCCGCACTTAATTCGGCTTAATCCCGCTTTTTGGGGGTCCTCCAAACCACTAGGTGGTGCCTCGTAATATACAGAGTCCATTCAGGCTGCAGTAGGACTGTGTGTGCGCATGCGTCGTGCAGTTTTTTGTCCCGTGTCTCTACCCGTGAACCGGAAGTAGCATATCACTAACCGGAAAGAGCATGTTGCTAACCGGAAGTATCACATCGCTAGCCTGATTCGCTATCTGCATGATAATATATGTTTTATAGTTTTTTCCTTTATTTAGAAAATCATCCATACATCCACACATCCATTGTATGAAACCCTTTGTCATCCTGCCCAAATAAATGTTTAAAATGGCTCTTGGATCCAGTGTTTGAATGTGCACACCAGATGGAGGTTCAAACCCAGAGACAGTCTTTTGCACTTAAAACGCTCATTAGATGCTGCTCTATCAAACTTGTATTGAATTTTCTAATTCCGAATCTTTTCCGCACGCCAGGCTCTCAAAGTTGGAGTGGTTTTTGAGGTCTCCTATGCTGTTACCATGGTGACAGGCTAACACACAGAGGCATACAAAGCCTTCTTTTAGAGAAATAAATATGAACTAGAAAATGCAAGTTTGATTGCTGCAGCTGAAGCATTGCTTTGAATCCTTCACATCAGCATTCAAAGCAATGCTTCAGCTGCAGCAATCAAACTTGCATATATTTATTTCTCTAAAAGAAGTTTGGACATTAGGAGGGTTAGAGATGAGAAGAGCTCGTTACTTACTTCTGCAGTGAAGCAGGATGTCCAGGATCGTTTAGCAGTGAGAGAAAATTCTTTGTTATCCATCTCTTTCCGGAAAACGCAACTTGTTCGCAACATGGTGACTACTCAGTTGTGTCTGAAAAGACTAAAGCTTTTCAGATACTGCATCTCTATGGTTACAATCAACATTCTAACCTGTGTCATCGTCAACATCATCGTCATAGCAACATTTAAAAACAAATAAACAGGTTTGTTTTTAAATTTGACAAATTTTATATGAAACATTGTGTTTTTTTGCTCAGCAAAACTATTGTAAAAGTCAACTTCTTAAAAATGAAAGAAAACAGGATGTGGCTTTATAAATATTTTTTATACACCTTATTGTCCTATTGGTGTTAAGTTGAGTTGGTGTTAAACACAGACTTCCCCAAAATCGCAGTGTATTGGAGGCTTTACTCTAAATTTTGCAGCTGTAATAGACCCGCGATAGGAGAATTTTTTTTTTCGTTTTTCCTTTGTGCCGTCTTCATTTACAAAGAGCAGGAGGCATACAAACTAATACTGACACATCTGAGCAAATCTCCCAAGTGTTCCCTTTATTATTACACCGAAAGTATTCAAATACACCTTGTGGTTGCTGAGATATACTCTATTTATTTTGGGTGTAAGAACCAAGAAAGAATTTTGTGTTTTACACAGTTTGGTTTGTGGCCTATATTTTCTGTTATTCTGCCAGTAGAGGGCACCCCTTGCTTTACCTTTAAAGCCACACCCTTTCCGGTCTACTTTGTCTTAGTTGGTAGGAAGGCACACAGTTTTTCTACCTTAGCCGTAGTCGTCGCGGCAGAAGTTTTAGTTTGAGTAACAGTTTAGTTACTTTGACCGTGCTACTTTGTTTGTTTCAGCACCTTTGGAAATAAAGCAACAAAAACTCAGTGGACACTGGATTTATTTACTGCACTACACGGCACATGTAGATCAATATTCCAACTAAGCACAGAGACTAAGACCATTCATTGGGCGTGCCATTTTCAAGCTGATGCCTTCAAAAAAAGGTTTGGGGGTAGAAAAGGTTAACTTTTGCAGGGACCATCTTTCCTTCTCTGGGACGACCTTGGTCCACATGCGCAGAAATTCACCATGCAGGGACAGGTCTTTGAGCATGGCCCGTCCATGGTGTCTGTGGAGAATTGCATTAGGTCTGAAATTATTACAACTGTGGGGAAAAAAACACAATGTAAACAAAAGTATTTAAATATGTGTAAGTTGATGACCCACCTCACAGCTGGAGCGGCATCCAATGACATTTTGGACACAGCAATCAGGAAGCGATCAGAGAAGCTTCTTCCTGCTGACAGGATGCGATCTGCTCCGATTTTCTTGGCAACTTGCTGCAGGTGTGCTGCTGTGCTGCCTCTAACGGCGTTACAGCGATGACTGCGGAGGGACAAAAGCAGGACATAAGGCAGCTGACATCATATCTGAATGTTTCCTCTCCTGTACATTTACTTCAGTCCGTTGTTGAGGAGAGTGCTGACTGTCCGTCCGTGGCTGCAGTTTTCCACCATGTCATCCAAAGCTAAGTTAATCTGCTTATGGACGAAGGCGTTGGTGGTTGCTGCCAGTTTGAGCAGCAGGGCTCGTCCGGTCAGCTCTACCTCCGGATCCATAGTCTGTTGTAACTGAATGTACAGCCTTGCTATGGTGTCTATAGCGCCACAGGCCACTGTTGTGCGCTGGTTGTTCACCTGTATAGTAAGAATGAGAACCATCAGTCACAGCTGTCATATGGTGCATGCAATTCCCATCAAGGATACAAAAAACAATCCTATGACGATACCTCCTCATTGAGCAGCAGACAAACTTCATGCAGTTTGGTTTTCAGTGTCTGTGCATGATGCTGCGCCAGAGCTCGGATGGTCTTCATACCATCCATTTTCTTTTTCCTGTTTAATAGATTAATGTGACTTCAGGAACTACATAATATGCAGGTCTGCTTGAGCAGTGTCCCTGTCTTACCAGTCATCTGAGAGCAGCAGGGTGACGCAGCTGATCAGGCTCGTTTCAGGGTTGGCCAGAGGCTGGAGTTCAGCTGCACCTTTTATCATGTTTATGCTGCAGTCACTGGCTGCCTTTTTGCCTGCAAGACAGAAAAATACTTGTTGCTCTCATTCAAAGTGTTGTATGTAATGTACAAGTATACAAAACCACCAAACAACTTACGTGCTTCACTCTTTCTCTTTATTAATTTCATGAATTTTCTGGGTTGGGTGCTTGTTTCTGAAGCTGTCTTAGTAAGGGTTTGGGGTGTGTGTGATGGGCAGGAGCCAGCCTGGAGAAGAGTATCTGAAACAGCACCAACTTTATTCTTCGCGGTGTGGAGCTGCACGTCTTTGACAAGCTTTTTGTCTGTGTAATGGAAAAGACGTACAACGGTGAAGGCTGGGAAGAAACCGCAGGGGTTCATTCAACATTCATCATTATGTCTTTTATTATGTCAGAGGTACTGACCTGCTTCGGGGTGTCCAGTATACACAGGTATACGAGACACTCTTCTCCTGGGTGGTTGGGCTGCAGGAGGACGAGCTGGTGTTTCATCAACGGGGCTTCTTATGTGAGAGATGGCCCTCAGCTCATCAGGTGTGTGTGTGTCTACAGAGGTGCTGCTGCTCACGGAACTGATGGAAACCTCTGGACTGTAGTCCCTGATTGTTTCATTCAACCTTCTTGGAGGTTTCTCTAAAAGAGGGCTTAATCTCCTTCCGTGCTGGAGGGGGGATTTCCCTCTGCTGGGAGTAGCAGGTGGTTTTGGCAAGTTCCCTTTCTGAAATGAGTGTCCCAGTCTCTCCAGCACAGCATCGTTTCGGGCTTTATTTGAGGCATACATTCGATCTACTTGATCAGATATCGATGCCATTTTTGCATGCTCAGCCCGCTCTATGTCCACGATGCGGGACTCTTTGGTGGCCTGATAATGATATAGGTAATGGCCTCCAGTTTGCTGTGGGACAAGCCAATAAAACAAGTTAGGACCAACAGAAAACAATCTATAGCACTAAAATCATGTAAGACACATTTATCAGTGGTTCATTTTATTTTATTTTTTATTCAAACAGAAGAAACTATTTAAGCAAAGAAACAACAGAAATGTGTTCTGTTATTTTGTTACTCAAATGAAATAATTTATTAGATAGATTAGATCGACCAGATTTAATCTCCAAACTTATATTCTACTAGCAACACATTCAAAATCAGCAAATTTCACATTTCTCAGATGCAACATTTCATATGCTGTTTTTGAGTTAAATAGAGTTCAAATAATCTGCATAATCTAGCGATTTAACGTATATTATTAGTTTGATTGCCATTGCTAGGCAATCACCCTCTTTCTTCTTCTTTTTTATTCTGCCATACGATTTTTGGCGCAGCATCTTCAGCATACATTGACCGATTTCAGCCATTCAATTATCAAAATGTTCATCTCACAGAGAACATTCCGGGTCAACTTTTTTAAAAAAAAGTATAGTTTTTTAAATATTAAGCAATTTCGGTGTCATGCGCCAAATGTATCTCCTCCTACAAATTTCACGCTACAGACTCCATTTTAGTTCACTTTGGCCACATTCACACTGGAGAAAGTCATTCCAGCTAGAGTAAGATTGTATCTGGATAGTCTTTAAACTGGATACATTCAGACCTATTTTCAAATCTGGCTATCACACAAGCGTGTCCGCACTTAATTCGGCTTAATCCCGCTTTTTGGGGGTCCTCCAAACCACTAGGTGGTGCCTCGTAATATACAGAGTCCATTCAGGCTGCAGTAGGACTGTGTGTGCGCATGCGTCGTGCAGTTTTTTGTCCCGTGTCTCTACCCGTGAACCGGAAGTAGCATATCACTAACCGGAAAGAGCATGTCGCTAACCGGAAGTATCACATCGCTAGCCTGATTCGCTATCTGCATGATAATATATGTTTTATAGTTTTTTCCTTTATTTAGAAAATCATCCATACATCCACACATCCATTGTATGAAACCCTTTGTCATCCTGCCCAAATAAATGTTTAAAATGGCTCTTGGATCCAGTGTTTGAATGTGCACACCAGATGGAGGTTCAAACCCAGAGACAGTCTTTTGCACTTAAAACGCTCATTAGATGCTGCTCTATCAAACTTGTATTGAATTTTCTAATTCCGAATCATTTCCGCACGCCAGGCTCTCAAAGTTGGAGTGGTTTTTGAGGTCTCCTATGCTGTTACCATGGTGACAGGCTAACACACAGAGGCATACAAAGCCTTCTTTTAGAGAAATAAATATGAACTAGAAAATGCAAGTTTGATTGCTGCAGCTGAAGCATTGCTTTGAATCCTTCACATCAGCATTCAAAGCAATGCTTCAGCTGCAGCAATCAAACTTGCATATATTTATTTCTCTAAAAGAAGTTTGGACATTAGGAGGGTTAGAGATGAGAAGAGCTCGTTACTTACTTCTGCAGTGAAGCAGGATGTCCAGGATCGTTTAGCAGTGAGAGAAAATTCTTTGTTATCCATCTCTTTCCGGAAAACGCAACTTGTTCGCAACATGGTGACTACTCAGTTGTGTCTGAAAAGACTAAAGCTTTTCAGATACTGCATCTCTATGGTGACAATCAACATTCTAACCTGTGTCATCGTCAACATCATCGTCATAGCAACATTTAAAAACAAATAAACAGGTTTGTTTTTAAATTTGACAAATTTTATATGAAACATTGTGTTTTTTTGCTCAGCAAAACTATTGTAAAAGTCAACTTCTTAAAAATGAAAGAAAACAGGATGTGGCTTTATAAATATTTTTTATACACCTTATTGTCCTATTGGTGTTAAGTTGAGTTGGTGTTAAACACAGACTTCCCCAAAATCGCAGTGTATTGGAGGCTTTACTCTAAATTTTGCAGCTGTAATAGACCCGCGATAGGAGAATTGTTTTTTTTCGTTTTTCCTTTGTGCCGTCTTCATTTACAAAGAGCAGGAGGCATACAAACTAATACTGACACATCTGAGCAAATCTCCCAAGTGTTCCCTTTATTATTACACCGAAAGTATTCAAATACACCTTGTGGTTGCTGAGATATACTCTATTTATTTTGGGTGTAAGAACCAAGAAAGAATTTTGTGTTTTACACAGTTTGGTTTGTGGCCTATATTTTCTGTTATTCTGCCAGTAGAGAGCACCCCTTGCTTTACCTTTAAAGCCACACCCTTTCCGGTCTACTTTGTCTTAGTTGGTAGGAAGGCACACAGTTTTTCTACCTTAGCCGTAGTCGTCGCGGCAGAAGTTTTAGTTTGAGTAACAGTTTAGTTACTTTGACCGTGCTACTTTGTTTGTTTCAGCACCTTTGGAAATAAAGCAACAAAAACTCAGTGGACACTGGATTTATTTACTGCACTACACGGCACATGTAGATCAATATTCCAACTAAGCACAGAGACTAAGACCATTCATTGGGCGTGCCATTTTCAAGCTGATGCCTTCAAAAAAAGGTTTGGGGGTAGAAAAGGTTAACTTTTGCAGGGACCATCTTTCCTTCTCTGGGACGACCTTGGTCCACATGCGCAGAAATTCACCATGCAGGGACAGGTCTTTGAGCATGGCCCGTCCATGGTGTCTGTGGAGAATTGCATTAGGTCTGAAATTATTACAACTGTGGGGAAAAAAACACAATGTAAACAAAAGTATTTAAATATGTGTAAGTTGATGACCCACCTCACAGCTGGAGCGGCATCCAATGACATTTTGGACACAGCAATCAGGAAGCGATCAGAGAAGCTTCTTCCTGCTGACAGGATGCGATCTGCTCCGATTTTCTTGGCAACTTGCTGCAGGTGTGCTGCTGTGCTGCCTCTAACGGCGTTACAGCGATGACTGCGGAGGGACAAAAGCAGGACATAAGGCAGCTGACATCATATCTGAATGTTTCCTCTCCTGTACATTTACTTCAGTCCGTTGTTGAGGAGAGTGCTGACTGTCCGTCCGTGGCTGCAGTTTTCCACCATGTCATCCAAAGCTAAGTTAATCTGCTTATGGACGAAGGCGTTGGTGGTTGCTGCCAGTTTGAGCAGCAGGGCTCGTCCGGTCAGCTCTACCTCCGGATCCATAGTCTGTTGTAACTGAATGTACAGCCTTGCTATGGTGTCTATAGCGCCACAGGCCACTGTTGTGCGCTGGTTGTTCACCTGTATAGTAAGAATGAGAACCATCAGTCACAGCTGTCATATGGTGCATGCAATTCCCATCAAGGATACAAAAAACAATCCTATGACGATACCTCCTCATTGAGCAGCAGACAAACTTCATGCAGTTTGGTTTTCAGTGTCTGTGCATGATGCTGCGCCAGAGCTCGGATGGTCTTCATACCATCCATTTTCTTTTTCCTGTTTAATAGATTAATGTGACTTCAGGAACTACATAATATGCAGGTCTGCTTGAGCAGTGTCCCTGTCTTACCAGTCATCTGAGAGCAGCAGGGTGACGCAGCTGATCAGGCTCGTTTCAGGGTTGGCCAGAGGCTGGAGTTCAGCTGCACCTTTTATCATGTTTATGCTGCAGTCACTGGCTGTCTTTTTGCCTGCAAAGACAGAAAAATACTTGTTGCTCTCATTCAAAGTGTTGTATGTAATGTACAAGTATACAAAACCACCAAACAACTTACGTGCTTCACTCTTTCTCTTTATTAATTTCATGAATTTTCTGGGTTGGGTGCTTGTTTCTGAAGCTGTCTTAGTAAGGGTTTGGGGTGTGTGTGATGGGCAGGAGCCAGCCTGGAGAAGAGTATCTGAAACAGCACCAACTTTATTCTTCGCGGTGTGGAGCTGCACGTCTTTGACAAGCTTTTTGTCTGTGCAATGGAAAAGACGTACAACGTGAAGGCTGGGAAGAAACCGCAGGGGTTCATTCAACATTCATCATTATGTCTTTTATTATGTCAGAGGTACTGACCTGCTTCAGGGTGTCCAGTATACACAGGTATACGAGACACTCTTCTCCTGGGTGGTTGGGCTGCAGGAGGACGAGCTGGTGTTTCATCAACGGGGCTTCTTATGTGAGAGATGGCCCTCAGCTCATCAGGTGTGTGTGTGTCTACAGAGGTGCTGCTGCTCACGGAACTGATGGAAACCTCTGGACTGTAGTCCCTGATTGTTTCATTCAACCTTCTTGGAGGTTTCTCTAAAAGAGGGCTTAATCTCCTTCCGTGCTGGAGGGGGGATTTCCCTCTGCTGGGAGTAGCAGGTGGTTTGGGCAAGTGCCCTTTCGGATATGAGTGTCCCAGTCTCTCCAGCACAGCATCGTTTCGGGCTTTATTTGAGGCATACATTCGATCTACTTGATCAGATATCGATGCCATTTTTGCATGCTCAGCCCGCTCTATGTCCACGATGCGGGACTCTTTGGTGGCCTGATAATGATATAGGTAATGGCCTCCAGTTTGCTGTGGGACAAGCCAATAAAACAAGTTAGGACCAACAGAAAACAATCTATAGCACTAAAATCATGTAAGACACATTTATCAGTGGTTCATTTTATTTTATTTTTTATTCAAACAGAAGAAACTATTTAAGCAAAGAAACAACAGAAATGTGTTCTGTTATTTTGTTACTCAAATGAAATAATTTAATTAGATAGATTAGATCGCCAGATTAATCTCCAAACTTATATTCTACTAGCAACACATATCAAAATCAGCAAATTTCACATTTCTCAGATGCAACATTTCATATGCTGTTTTTGAGTTAAATAGAGTTCAAATAATTCTGCATAATCTAGCGATTTAACGTATATTATTAGTTTGATTGCCATTGCTAGGCAATCACCCTCTTCTTCTTCTTTTTTATTCTGCTATATACGATTTTGGCGCAGCATCTTCAGCATACATTGACCGATTTCAGCCAGTCAATTATCAAAATGTTCATCTCACAGAGAACATGCCGGGTCACTTTTTAAAAAAAAAGTATAGGTTTTTTAAATATTACAGCAATTTCGGTGTCATGCGCCAAATGTATCTCCTCCTACAAGATTTCACGCTACAGACTATCCATTTAGTTCAACTGTGGCCACATTCACACTGAGGACAGTCGTCCGGTCAGCTCTACCTCCGGATCCATAGTCTGTTGTAACTGAATGTACAGCCTTGCTATGGTGTCTATAGCGCCACAGGCCACTGTTGTGCGCTGGTTGTTCACCTGTATAGTAAGAATGAGAACCATCAGTCACAGCTGTCATATGGTGCATGCAATTCCCATCAAGGATACAAAAAACAATCCTATGACGATACCTCCTCATTGAGCAGCAGACAAACTTCATGCAGTTTGGTTTTCAGTGTCTGTGCATGATGCTGCGCCAGAGCTCGGATAGTCTTCATACCATCCATTTTCTTTTTCCTGTTTAATAGATTAATGTGACTTCAGGAACTACATAATATGCAGGTCTGCTTGAGCAGTGTCCCTGTCTTACCAGTCATCTGAGAGCAGCAGGGTGACGCAGCCTGATCAGCTCGTTTCAGGGTTGGCCAGAGGCTGGAGTTCAGCTGCACCTTTTATCATGTTTATGCTGCAGTCACTGGCTGCCTTTTTGCCTGCAAGACAGAAAAATACTTGTTGCTCTCATTCAAAGTGTTGTATGTAATGTACAAGTATACAAAACCACCAAACAACTTACGTGCTTCACTCTTCTCTTTATTAATTTCATGAATTTTCTGGGTTGGGTGCTTGTTTCTGAAGCTGTCTTAGTAAGGGTTTGGGGTGTGTGTGATGGGCAGGAGCCAGCCTGGAGAAGAGTATCTGAAACAGCACCAACTTTATTCTTCGCGGTGTGGAGCTGCACGTCTTTGACAAGCTTTTTGTCTGTGTAATGGAAAAGACGTACAACGGTGAAGGCTGGGAAGAAACCGCAGGGGTTCATTCAACATTCATCATTATGTCTTTATTATGTCAGAGGTACTGACCTGCTTCGGGTGTCCAGTATACACAGGTATACGAGACACTCTTCTCCTGGGTGGTTGGGCTGCAGGAGGACGAGCTGGTGTTTCATCAACGGGGCTTCTTATGTGAGAGATGGCCCTCAGCTCATCAGGTGTGTGTGTGTCTACAGAGGTGCTGCTGCTCACGGAACTGATGGAAACCTCTGGACTGTAGTCCCTGATTGTTTCATTCAACCTTCTTGGAGGTTTCTCTAAAAGAGGGCTTAATCTCCTTCCGTGCTGGAGGGGGGATTTCCCTCTGCTGGGAGTAGCAGGTGGTTTTGGCAAGTTCCCTTTCTGAAATGAGTGTCCCAGTCTCTCCAGCACAGCATCGTTTCGGGCTTTATTTGAGGCATACATTCGATCTACTTGATCAGATATCGATGCCATTTTTGCATGCTCAGCCCGCTCTATGTCCACGATGCGGGACTCTTTGGTGGCCTGATAATGATATAGGTAATGGCCTCCAGTTTGCTGTGGGACAAGCCAATAAAACAAGTTAGGACCAACAGAAAACAATCTATAGCACTAAAATCATGTAAGACACATTTATCAGTGGTTCATTTTATTTTATTTTTTATTCAAACAGAAGAAACTATTTAAGCAAAGAAACAACAGAAATGTGTTCTGTTATTTTGTTACTCAAATGAAATAATTTATTAGATAGATTAGATCGACCAGATTTAATCTCCAAACTTATATTCTACTAGCAACAAATTCAAAATCAGCAAATTTCACATTTCTCAGATGCAACATTTCATATGCTGTTTTTGAGTTAAATAGATTTCAAATAATCTGCATAATCTAGCGATTTAACATATATTATTAGTTTGATTGCCATTGCTAGGCAATCACCCTCTTTCTTCTTCTTTTTTATTCTGCCATACGATTTTTGGCGCAGCATCTTCAGCATACATTGACCGATTTCAGCCATTCAATTATCAAAATGTTCATCTCACAGAGAACATTCCGGGTCAACTTTTTTAAAAAAAAGTATAGTTTTTTAAATATTAAGCAATTTCGGTGTCATGCGCCAAATGTATCTCCTCCTACAAATTTCACGCTACAGACTCCATTTTAGTTCACTTTGGCCACATTCACACTGGAGAAAGTCATTCCAGCTAGAGTAAGATTGTATCTGGATAGTCTTTAAACTGGATACATTCAGACCTATTTTCAAATCTGACAAGCGTGTCTGCACTTAATTTGGCTTAATCCCGCTTTTTGGGGGTCCTCCAAACCACTAGGTGGTGCCTCGTAATATACAGAGTCCATTCAGGCTGCAGTAGGACTGTGTGTGCGCATGCGTCGTGCAGTTTTTTGTCCCGTGTCTCTACCCGTGAACCGGAAGTAGCATATCACTAACCGGAAAGAGCATGTCGCTAACCGGAAGTATCACATCGCTAGCCTGATTCGCTATCTGCATGATAATATATGTTTTATAGTTTTTTCCTTTATTTAGAAAATCATCCATACATCCACACATCCATTGTATGAAACCCTTTGTCATCCTGCCCAAATAAATGTTTAAAATGGCTCTTGGATCCAGTGTTTGAATGTGCACACCAGATGGAGGTTCAAACCCAGAGACAGTCTTTTGCACTTAAAACGCTCATTAGATGCTGCTCTATCAAACTTGTATTGAATTTTCTAATTCCGAATCATTTCCGCACGCCAGGCTCTCAAAGTTGGAGTGGTTTTTGAGGTCTCCTATGCTGTTACCATGGTGACAGGCTAACACACAGAGGCATACAAAGCCTTCTTTTAGAGAAATAAATATGAACTAGAAAATGCAAGTTTGATTGCTGCAGCTGAAGCATTGCTTTGAATCCTTCACATCAGCATTCAAAGCAATGCTTCAGCTGCAGCAATCAAACTTGCATATATTTATTTCTCTAAAAGAAGTTTGGACATTAGGAGGGTTAGAGATGAGAAGAGCTTGTTACTTACTTCTGCAGTAAGGCAGGATGTCCAGGATCGTTTAGCAGTGAGAGAAAATTCTTTGTTATCCATCTCTTTCCGGAAAACGCAACTTGTTCGCAACATGGTGACTACTCAGTTGTGTCTGAAAAGACTAAAGCTTTTCAGATACTGCATCTCTATGGTGACAATCAACATTCTAACCTGTGTCATCGTCAACATCATCGTCATAGCAACATTTAAAAACAAATAAACAGGTTTGTTTTTAAATTTGACAAATTTTATATGAAACATTGTGTTTTTTTGCTCAGCAAAACTATTGTAAAAGTCAACTTCTTAAAAATGAAAGAAAACAGGATGTGGCTTTATAAATATTTTTATACACCTTATTGTCCTATTGGTGTTAAGTTGAGTTGGTGTTAAACACAGACTTCCCCAAAATCGCAGTGTATTGGAGGCTTTACTCTAAATTTTGCAGCTGTAATAGACCCGCGATAGGAGAATTTTTTTTTTCGTTTTTCCTTTGTGCCGTCTTCAGTTGTGTCTGAAAAGACTAAAGCTTTTCAGATACTGCATCTCTATGGTGACAATCAACATTCTAACCTGTGTCATCGTCAACATCATCGTCATAGCAACATTTAAAAACAAATAAACAGGTTTGTTTTTAAATTTGACAAATTTTATATGAAACATTGTGTTTTTTTTGCTCAGCAAAACTATTGTAAAAGTCAACTTCTTAAAAATGAAAGAAAACAGGATGTGGCTTTATAAATATTTTTTATACACCTTATTGTCCTATTGGTGTTAAGTTGAGTTGGTGTTAAACACAGACTTCCCCAAAATCGCAGTGTATTGGAGGCTTTACTCTAAATTTTGCAGCTGTAATAGACCCGCGATAGGAGAATTTTTTTTTTCGTTTTTCCTTTGTGCCGTCTTCATTTACAAAGAGCAGGAGGCATACAAACTAATACTGACACATCTGAGCAAATCTCCCAAGTGTTCCCTTTCTAATTACACCGAAAGTATTCAAATACACCTTGTGGTTGCTGAGATATACTCTATTTATTTTGGGTGTAAGAACCAAGAAAGAATTTTGTGTTTTACACAGTTTGGTTTGTGGCCTATATTTTCTGTTATTCTGCCAGTAGAGAGCACCCCTTGCTTTACCTTTAAAGCCACACCCTTTCCGGTCTACTTTGTCTTAGTTGGTAGGAAGGCACACAGTTTTTCTACCTTAGCCGTAGTCGTCGCGGCAGAAGTTTTAGTTTGAGTAACAGTTTAGTTACTTTGACCATGCTACTTTGTTTGTTTCAGCACCTTTGGAAATAAAGCAACAAAAACTCAGTGGACACTGGATTTATTTACTGCACTACACGGCACATGTAGATCAATATTCCAACTAAGCACAGAGACTAAGACCATTCATTGGGCGTGCCATTTTCAAGCTGATGCCTTCAAAAAAAGGTTTGGGGGTAGAAAAGGTTAACTTTTGCAGGGACCATCTTTCCTTCTCTGGACGACGAAGGCGTTGGTGGTTGCTGCCAGTTTGAGCAGCAGGGCTCGTCCGGTCAGCTCTACCTCCGGATCCATAGTCTGTTGTAACTGAATGTACAGCCTTGCTATGGTGTCTATAGCGCCACAGGCCGCTGTTGTGCGCTGGTTGTTCACCTGTATAGTAAGAATGAGAACCATCAGTCACAGCTGTCATATGGTGCATGCAATTCCCATCAAGGATACAAAAAACAATCCTATGACGATACCTCCTCATTGAGCAGCAGACAAACTTCATGCAGTTTGGTTTTCAGTGTCTGTGCATGATGCTGCGCCAGAGCTCGGATGGTCTTCATACCATCCATTTTCTTTTTCCTGTTTAATAGATTAATGTGACTTCAGGAACTACATAATATGCAGGTCTGCTTGAGCAGTGTCCCTGTCTTACCAGTCATCTGAGAGCAGCAGGGTGACGCAGCTGATCAGGCTCGTTTCAGGGTTGGCCAGAGGCTGGAGTTCAGCTGCACCTTTTATCATGTTTATGCTGCAGTCACTGGCTGCCTTTTTGCCTGCAAGACAGAAAAATACTTGTTGCTCTCATTCAAAGTGTTGTATGTAATGTACAAGTATACAAAACCACCAAACAACTTACGTGCTTCACTCTTTCTCTTTATTAATTTCATGAATTTTCTGGGTTGGGTGCTTGTTTCTGAAGCTGTCTTAGTAAGGGTTTGGGGTGTGTGTGATGGGCAGGAGCCAGCCTGGAGAAGAGTATCTGAAACAGCACCAACTTTATTCTTCGCGGTGTGGAGCTGCACGTCTTTGACAAGCTTTTTGTCTGTGTAATGGAAAAGACGTACAACGGTGAAGGCTGGGAAGAAACCGCAGGGGTTCATTCAACATTCATCATTATGTCTTTTATTATGTCAGAGGTACTGACCTGCTTCGGGGTGTCCAGTATACACAGGTATACGAGACACTCTTCTCCTGGGTGGTTGGGCTGCAGGAGGACGAGCTGGTGTTTCATCAACGGGGCTTCTTATGTGAGAGATGGCCCTCAGCTCATCAGGTGTGTGTGTGTCTACAGAGGTGCTGCTGCTCACGGAACTGATGGAAACCTCTGGACTGTAGTCCCTGATTGTTTCATTCAACCTTCTTGGAGGTTTCTCTAAAAGAGGGCTTAATCTCCTTCCGTGCTGGAGGGGGGATTTCCCTCTGCTGGGAGTAGCAGGTGGTTTTGGCAAGTTCCCTTTCTGAAATGAGTGTCCCAGTCTCTCCAGCACAGCATCGTTTCGGGCTTTATTTGAGGCATACATTCGATCTACTTGATCAGATATCGATGCCATTTTTGCATGCTCAGCCCGCTCTATGTCCACGATGCGGGACTCTTTGGTGGCCTGATAATGATATAGGTAATGGCCTCCAGTTTGCTGTGGGACAAGCCAATAAAACAAGTTAGGACCAACAGAAAACAATCTATAGCACTAAAATCATGTAAGACACATTTATCAGTGGTTCATTTTATTTTATTTTTTATTCAAACAGAAGAAACTATTTAAGCAAAGAAACAACAGAAATGTGTTCTGTTATTTTGTTACTCAAATGAAATAATTTATTAGATAGATTAGATCGACCAGATTTAATCTCCAAACTTATATTCTACTAGCAACACATTCAAAATCAGCAAATTTCACATTTCTCAGATGCAACATTTCATATGCTGTTTTTGAGTTAAATAGAGTTCAAATAATCTGCATAATCTAGCGATTTAACGTATATTATTAGTTTGATTGCCATTGCTAGGCAATCACCCTCTTTCTTCTTCTTTTTTATTCTGCCATACGATTTTTGGCGCAGCATCTTCAGCATACATTGACCGATTTCAGCCATTCAATTATCAAAATGTTCATCTCACAGAGAACATTCCGGGTCAACTTTTTTTAAAAAAAGTATAGTTTTTTAAATATTAACCTGTTTAACCCGATGGGCCTTCCGAAGGGCCGAAAACGTACAGGCACTATTACTTCAAATTCTGATCAAATTCTGCCACGGTTGCGGCCATGTTTGTAGTCCAATGAAAGAGGACAAACTACTGAATCGAATGGTACAAAAAATCTAATGGACTACAATACCCAGCTGACGTAAAATCCCTGTGTAAAGACTAGACGCAACAACACTAACGCTAGCTAACTACGCGTATGTGTTTGTGGAGGTTGTAGTTGCTTTAGTGTGCTTCAGTGACTTTCGGTGAATTTCAGTGAGTTTCAGTAAGTGTCAGAGGGTTTTTTTAGGTTGTTAGCTAGCGTATCTCTTCATGATACCGTGACGAGAGGGGCATGGAGCAGAATTTCAACGGCAGGAATTTCCGGATTCGTTCGACCCCGTTGCCAGCAACGTTGAACGTTGGAAAAGATAGACCCAGTTTGAGTAAGTTGAGTAAGTTTTGTACATTTATTTTGAAGTGTAAACTGTTTGTTGCTAATATCCGTGTTGATCGATAAAATGATTTATTATATATATACGTGTACACAATATAGTAGACAGCAGGGTGGTAGTTGGGGTGAGAGAGGAGGATGCAGAGGATAGTGGTGATGATTGACTGTGGCAACCCCTAAGGGAACAGCTGAACAGAGATGAAGAAGGATGATTCAATCCTATTCAATACTGTCTTTACATATTATTTACATAATATGTGTATTTCAATATGTATGCAATTACAGATAATAATAATTGTTATTATTTTCACAGCCAACAAGAGGGAAGAGAAGAGGAAAGTGAGGTTCCAGGCCCATCTGGGCTCAACACTGAGGCATCACCTCTCCTTGTTGTTATTTTATTTTCTTTACCTAATATTTGGTTGGACTTTCATTAATGTACATTAGTTATTAGTTATTATAATAAAAACTACTCTATTTGGAGACAAAATCATACATTTTGATGTTTTTTTCTATTGATTTTACACTGTGCATAATGGTAGAAGTTGATGAAGTGCAAGGTAAATTCATACCCAAAAGCTCCAGTAGATGGCAATAGACTAGTGAAATGGATATACATTGTATTTTCCAGCCAGTTTCCACTGGAAATGAGTAAGCTAGCTATAGCTATAGTAACCTATTTGGCAATGTGGTGCCAAATTGTGCCAAACTGAGTGTCCGCCTGGTGATATCCTTACTAAAACCTTTGTGAAGGCTTTGCCTTTTGTTCAAATTCTTTCAAATTTGGTATATTTGTAGCCAAGGAATAGCTGAATGTGATCAATGGCATCTGTGTACATAGAATCATTGTTAGCATAATGTTTTCCTCTGTCAAATAGGAAAAAAACTCAGGCGAGGATAAAATTGTTACATTTCTCCTGTAGTTTTTTCTAATTTACTCAGGCATACTAATAGACACAATATTTTAAACACTGGAAATGCATTCTCTGAGGTCCCTAGATGTCCCTAGACACCAAGAACATGCATATGCACATTATTATTGTGGTGCATTTCCTCATTTTCTTCGGGAATGTCTTTTTAGGTGATTTTTTCTTTTAATATGGCCAGGGTTTAAAGGGTTAAGCAATTTCGGTGTCATGCGCCAAATGTATCTCCTCCTACAAATTTCACGCTACAGACTCCATTTTAGTTCACTTTGGCCACATTCACACTGGAGAAAGTCATTCCAGCTAGAGTAAGATTGTATCTGGATAGTCTTTAAACTGGATACATTCAGACCTATTTTCAAATCTGACAAGCGTGTCCGCACTTAATTCGGCTTAATCCCGCTTTTTGGGGGTCCTCCAAACCACTAGGTGGTGCCTCGTAATATACAGAGTCCATTCAGGCTGCAGTAGGACTGTGTGTGCGCATGCGTCGTGCAGTTTTTTGTCCCGTGTCTCTACCCGTGAACCGGAAGTAGCATATCACTAACCGGAAAGAGCATGTCGCTAACCGGAAGTATCACATCGCTAGCCTGATTCGCTATCTGCATGATAATATATGTTTTATAGTTTTTTCCTTTATTTAGAAAATCATCCATACATCCACACATCCATTGTATGAAACCCTTTGTCATCCTGCCCAAATAAATGTTTAAAATGGCTCTTGGATCCAGTGTTTGAATGTGCACACCAGATGGAGGTTCAAACCCAGAGACAGTCTTTTGCACTTAAAACGCTCATTAGATGCTGCTCTATCAAACTTGTATTGAATTTTCTAATTCCGAATCATTTCCGCACGCCAGGCTCTCAAAGTTGGAGTGGTTTTTGAGGTCTCCTATGCTGTTACCATGGTGACAGGCTAACACACAGAGGCATACAAAGCCTTCTTTTAGAGAAATAAATATGAACTAGAAAATGCAAGTTTGATTGCTGCAGCTGAAGCATTGCTTTGAATCCTTCACATCAGCATTCAAAGCAATGCTTCAGCTGCAGCAATCAAACTTGCATATATTTATTTCTCTAAAAGAAGTTTGGACATTAGGAGGGTTAGAGATGAGAAGAGCTCGTTACTTACTTCTGCAGTGAAGCAGGATGTCCAGGATCGTTTAGCAGTGAGAGAAAATTCTTTGTTATCCATCTCTTTCCGGAAAACGCAACTTGTTCGCAACATGGTGACTACTCAGTTGTGTCTGAAAAGACTAAAGCTTTTCAGATACTGCATCTCTATGGTGACAATCAACATTCTAACCTGTGTCATCGTCAACATCATCGTCATAGCAACATTTAAAAACAAATAAACAGGTTTGTTTTTAAATTTGACAAATTTTATATGAAACATTGTGTTTTTTTGCTCAGCAAAACTATTGTAAAAGTCAACTTCTTAAAAATGAAAGAAAACAGGATGTGGCTTTATAAATATTTTTTATACACCTTATTGTCCTATTGGTGTTAAGTTGAGTTGGTGTTAAACACAGACTTCCCCAAAATCGCAGTGTATTGGAGGCTTTACTCTAAATTTTGCAGCTGTAATAGACCCGCGATAGGAGAATTGTTTTTTTTTCGTTTTTCCTTTGTGCCGTCTTCATTTACAAAGAGCAGGAGGCATACAAACTAATACTGACACATCTGAGCAAATCTCCCAAGTGTTCCCTTTATTATTACACCGAAAGTATTCAAATACACCTTGTGGTTGCTGAGATATACTCTATTTATTTTGGGTGTAAGAACCAAGAAAGAATTTTGTGTTTTACACAGTTTGGTTTGTGGCCTATATTTTCTGTTATTCTGCCAGTAGAGGGCACCCCTTGCTTTACCTTTAAAGCCACACCCTTTCCGGTCTACTTTGTCTTAGTTGGTAGGAAGGCACACAGTTTTTCTACCTTAGCCGTAGTCGTCGCGGCAGAAGTTTTAGTTTGAGTAACAGTTTAGTTACTTTGACCGTGCTACTTTGTTTGTTTCAGCACCTTTGGAAATAAAGCAACAAAAACTCAGTGGACACTGGATTTATTTACTGCACTACACGGCACATGTAGATCAATATTCCAACTAAGCACAGAGACTAAGACCATTCATTGGGCGTGCCATTTTCAAGCTGATTTCTTCAAAAAAAGGTTTGGGGGTAGAAAAGGTTAACTTTTGCAGGGACCATCTTTCCTTCTCTGGGACGACCTTGGTCCACATGCGCAGAAATTCACCATGCAGGGACAGGTCTTTGAGCATGGCCCGTCCATGGTGTCTGTGGAGAATTGCATTAGGTCTGAAATTATTACAACTGTGGGGAAAAAAACACAATGTAAACAAAAGTATTTAAATATGTGTAAGTTGATGACCCACCTCACAGCTGGAGCGGCATCCAATGACATTTTGGACACAGCAATCAGGAAGCGATCAGAGAAGCTTCTTCCTGCTGACAGGATGCGATCTGCTCCGATTTTCTTGGCAACTTGCTGCAGGTGTGCTGCTGTGCTGCCTCTAACGGCGTTACAGCGATGACTGCGGAGGGACAAAAGCAGGACATAAGGCAGCTGACATCATATCTGAATGTTTCCTCTCCTGTACATTTACTTCAGTCCGTTGTTGAGGAGAGTGCTCACTGTCCGTCCGTGGCTGCAGTTTTCCACCATGTCATCCAAAGCTAAGTTAATCTGCTTATGGACGAAGGCGTTGGTGGTTGCTGCCAGTTTGAGCAGCAGGGCTCGTCCGGTCAGCTCTACCTCCGGATCCATAGTCTGTTGTAACTGAATGTACAGCCTTGCTATGGTGTCTATAGCGCCACAGGCCACTGTTGTGCGCTGGTTGTTCACCTGTATAGTAAGAATGAGAACCATCAGTCACAGCTGTCATATGGTGCATGCAATTCCCATCAAGGATACAAAAAACAATCCTATGACGATACCTCCTCATTGAGCAGCAGACAAACTTCATGCAGTTTGGTTTTCAGTGTCTGTGCATGATGCTGCGCCAGAGCTCGGATGGTCTTCATACCATCCATTTTCTTTTTCCTGTTTAATAGATTAATGTGACTTCAGGAACTACATAATATGCAGGTCTGCTTGAGCAGTGTCCCTGTCTTACCAGTCATCTGAGAGCAGCAGGGTGACGCAGCTGATCAGGCTCGTTTCAGGGTTGGCCAGAGGCTGGAGTTCAGCTGCACCTTTTATCATGTTTATGCTGCAGTCACTGGCTGCCTTTTTGCCTGCAAGACAGAAAAATACTTGTTGCTCTCATTCAAAGTGTTGTATGTAATGTACAAGTATACAAAACCACCAAACAACTTACGTGCTTCACTCTTTCTCTTTATTAATTTCATGAATTTTCTGGGTTGGGTGCTTGTTTCTGAAGCTGTCTTAGTAAGGGTTTGGGGTGTGTGTGATGGGCAGGAGCCAGCCTGGAGAAGAGTATCTGAAACAGCACCAACTTTATTCTTCGCGGTGTGGAGCTGCACGTCTTTGACAAGCTTTTTGTCTGTGTAATGGAAAAGACGTACAACGGTGAAGGCTGGGAAGAAACCGCAGGGGTTCATTCAACATTCATCATTATGTCTTTTATTATGTCAGAGGTACTGACCTGCTTCGGGGTGTCCAGTATACACAGGTATACGAGACACTCTTCTCCTGGGTGGTTGGGCTGCAGGAGGACGAGCTGGTGTTTCATCAACGGGGCTTCTTATGTGAGAGATGGCCCTCAGCTCATCAGGTGTGTGTGTGTCTACAGAGGTGCTGCTGCTCACGGAACTGATGGAAACCTCTGGACTGTAGTCCCTGATTGTTTCATTCAACCTTCTTGGAGGTTTCTCTAAAAGAGGGCTTAATCTCCTTCCGTGCTGGAGGGGGGATTTCCCTCTGCTGGGAGTAGCAGGTGGTTTTGGCAAGTTCCCTTTCTGAAATGAGTGTCCCAGTCTCTCCAGCACAGCATCGTTTCGGGCTTTATTTGAGGCATACATTCGATCTACTTGATCAGATATCGATGCCATTTTTGCATGCTCAGCCCGCTCTATGTCCACGATGCGGGACTCTTTGGTGGCCTGATAATGATATAGGTAATGGCCTCCAGTTTGCTGTGGGACAAGCCAATAAAACAAGTTAGGACCAACAGAAAACAATCTATAGCACTAAAATCATGTAAGACACATTTATCAGTGGTTCATTTTATTTTATTTTTTATTCAAACAGAAGAAACTATTTAAGCAAAGAAACAACAGAAATGTGTTCTGTTATTTTGTTACTCAAATGAAATAATTTATTAGATAGATTAGATCGACCAGATTTAATCTCCAAACTTATATTCTACTAGCAACACATTCAAAATCAGCAAATTTCACATTTCTCAGATGCAACATTTCATATGCTGTTTTTGAGTTAAATAGAGTTCAAATAATCTGCATAATCTAGCGATTTAATGTATATTATTAGTTTGATTGCCATTGCTAGGCAATCACCCTCTTTCTTCTTCTTTTTTATTCTGCCATACGATTTTTGGCGCAGCATCTTCAGCATACATTGACCGATTTCAGCCATTCAATTATCAAAATGTTCATCTCACAGAGAACATTCCGGGTCAACTTTTTTAAAAAAAAGTATAGTTTTTTAAATATTAAGCAATTTCGGTGTCATGCGCCAAATGTATCTCCTCCTACAAATTTCACGCTACAGACTCCATTTTAGTTCACTTTGGCCACATTCACACTGGAGAAAGTCATTCCAGCTAGAGTAAGATTGTATCTGGATAGTCTTTAAACTGGATACATTCAGACCTATTTTCAAATCTGACAAGCGTGTCCGCACTTAATTCGGCTTAATCCCGCTTTTTGGGGGTCCTCCAAACCACTAGGTGGTGCCTCGTAATATACAGAGTCCATTCAGGCTGCAGTAGGACTGTGTGTGCGCATGCGTCGTGCAGTTTTTTGTCCCGTGTCTCTACCCGTGAACCGGAAGTAGCATATCACTAACCGGAAAGAGCATGTCGCTAACCGGAAGTATCACATCGCTAGCCTGATTCGCTATCTGCATGATAATATATGTTTTATAGTTTTTTCCTTTATTTAGAAAATCATCCATACATCCACACATCCATTGTATGAAACCCTTTGTCATCCTGCCCAAATAAATGTTTAAAATGGCTCTTGGATCCAGTGTTTGAATGTGCACACCAGATGGAGGTTCAAACCCAGAGACAGTCTTTTGCACTTAAAACGCTCATTAGATGCTGCTCTATCAAACTTGTATTGAATTTTCTAATTCCGAATCATTTCCGCACGCCAGGCTCTCAAAGTTGGAGTGGTTTTTGAGGTCTCCTATGCTGTTACCATGGTGACAGGCTAACACACAGAGGCATACAAAGCCTTCTTTTAGAGAAATAAATATGAACTAGAAAATGCAAGTTTGATTGCTGCAGCTGAAGCATTGCTTTGAATCCTTCACATCAGCATTCAAAGCAATGCTTCAGCTGCAGCAATCAAACTTGCATATATTTATTTCTCTAAAAGAAGTTTGGACATTAGGAGGGTTAGAGATGAGAAGAGCTCGTTACTTACTTCTGCAGTGAAGCAGGATGTCCAGGATCGTTTAGCAGTGAGAGAAAATTCTTTGTTATCCATCTCTTTCCGGAAAACGCAACTTGTTCGCAACATGGTGACTACTCAGTTGTGTCTGAAAAGACTAAAGCTTTTCAGATACTGCATCTCTATGGTGACAATCAACATTCTAACCTGTGTCATCGTCAACATCATCGTCATAGCAACATTTAAAAACAAATAAACAGGTTTGTTTTTAAATTTGACAAATTTTATATGAAACATTGTGTTTTTTTGCTCAGCAAAACTATTGTAAAAGTCAACTTCTTAAAAATGAAAGAAAACAGGATGTGGCTTTATAAATATTTTTTATACACCTTATTGTCCTATTGGTGTTAAGTTGAGTTGGTGTTAAACACAGACTTCCCCAAAATCGCAGTGTATTGGAGGCTTTACTCTAAATTTTGCAGCTGTAATAGACCCGCGATAGGAGAATTGTTTTTTTTCGTTTTTCCTTTGTGCCGTCTTCATTTACAAAGAGCAGGAGGCATACAAACTAATACTGACACATCTGAGCAAATCTCCCAAGTGTTCCCTTTATTATTACACCGAAAGTATTCAAATACACCTTGTGGTTGCTGAGATATACTCTATTTATTTTGGGTGTAAGAACCAAGAAAGAATTTTGTGTTTTACACAGTTTGGTTTGTGGCCTATATTTTCTGTTATTCTGCCAGTAGAGGGCACCCCTTGCTTTACCTTTAAAGCCACACCCTTTCCGGTCTACTTTGTCTTAGTTGGTAGGAAGGCACACAGTTTTTCTACCTTAGCCGTAGTCGTCGCGGCAGAAGTTTTAGTTTGAGTAACAGTTTAGTTACTTTGACCGTGCTACTTTGTTTGTTTCAGCACCTTTGGAAATAAAGCAACAAAAACTCAGTGGACACTGGATTTATTTACTGCACTACACGGCACATGTAGATCAATATTCCAACTAAGCACAGAGACTAAGACCATTCATTGGGCGTGCCATTTTCAAGCTGATGCCTTCAAAAAAAGGTTTGGGGGTAGAAAAGGTTAACTTTTGCAGGGACCATCTTTCCTTCTCTGGGACGACCTTGGTCCACATGCGCAGAAATTCACCATGCAGGGACAGGTCTTTGAGCATGGCCCGTCCATGGTGTCTGTGGAGAATTGCATTAGGTCTGAAATTATTACAACTGTGGGGAAAAAAACACAATGTAAACAAAAGTATTTAAATATGTGTAAGTTGATGACCCACCTCACAGCTGGAGCGGCATCCAATGACATTTTGGACACAGCAATCAGGAAGCGATCAGAGAAGCTTCTTCCTGCTGACAGGATGCGATCTGCTCCGATTTTCTTGGCAACTTGCTGCAGGTGTGCTGCTGTGCTGCCTCTAACGGCGTTACAGCGATGACTGCGGAGGGACAAAAGCAGGACATAAGGCAGCTGACATCATATCTGAATGTTTCCTCTCCTGTACATTTACTTCAGTCCGTTGTTGAGGAGAGTGCTGACTGTCCGTCCGTGGCTGCAGTTTTCCACCATGTCATCCAAAGCTAAGTTAATCTGCTTATGGACGAAGGCGTTGGTGGTTGCTGCCAGTTTGAGCAGCAGGGCTCGTCCGGTCAGCTCTACCTCCGGATCCATAGTCTGTTGTAACTGAATGTACAGCCTTGCTATGGTGTCTATAGCGCCACAGGCCACTGTTGTGCGCTGGTTGTTCACCTGTATAGTAAGAATGAGAACCATCAGTCACAGCTGTCATATGGTGCATGCAATTCCCATCAAGGATACAAAAAACAATCCTATGACGATACCTCCTCATTGAGCAGCAGACAAACTTCATGCAGTTTGGTTTTCAGTGTCTGTGCATGATGCTGCGCCAGAGCTCGGATGGTCTTCATACCATCCATTTTCTTTTTCCTGTTTAATAGATTAATGTGACTTCAGGAACTACATAATATGCAGGTCTGCTTGAGCAGTGTCCCTGTCTTACCAGTCATCTGAGAGCAGCAGGGTGACGCAGCTGATCAGGCTCGTTTCAGGGTTGGCCAGAGGCTGGAGTTCAGCTGCACCTTTTATCATGTTTATGCTGCAGTCACTGGCTGCCTTTTTGCCTGCAAGACAGAAAAATACTTGTTGCTCTCATTCAAAGTGTTGTATGTAATGTACAAGTATACAAAACCACCAAACAACTTACGTGCTTCACTCTTTCTCTTTATTAATTTCATGAATTTTCTGGGTTGGGTGCTTGTTTCTGAAGCTGTCTTAGTAAGGGTTTGGGGTGTGTGTGATGGGCAGGAGCCAGCCTGGAGAAGAGTATCTGAAACAGCACCAACTTTATTCTTCGCGGTGTGGAGCTGCACGTCTTTGACAAGCTTTTTGTCTGTGCAATGGAAAAGACGTACAACGGTGAAGGCTGGGAAGAAACTGCAGGGGTTCATTCAACATTCATCATTATGTCTTTTATTATGTCAGAGGTACTGACCTGCTTCAGGGTGTCCAGTATACACAGGTATACGAGACACTCTTCTCCTGGGTGGTTGGGCTGCAGGAGGACGAGCTGGTGTTTCATCAACGGGGCTTCTTATGTGAGAGATGGCCCTCAGCTCATCAGGTGTGTGTGTGTCTACAGAGGTGCTGCTGCTCACGGAACTGATGGAAACCTCTGGACTGTAGTCCCTGATTGTTTCATTCAACCTTCTTGGAGGTTTCTCTAAAAGAGGGCTTAATCTCCTTCCGTGCTGGAGGGGGGATTTCCCTCTGCTGGGAGTAGCAGGTGGTTTTGGCAAGTTCCCTTTCTGAAATGAGTGTCCCAGTCTCTCCAGCACAGCATCGTTTCGGGCTTTATTTGAGGCATACATTCGATCTACTTGATCAGATATCGATGCCATTTTTGCATGCTCAGCCCGCTCTATGTCCACGATGCGGGACTCTTTGGTGGCCTGATAATGATATAGGTAATGGCCTCCAGTTTGCTGTGGGACAAGCCAATAAAACAAGTTAGGACCAACAGAAAACAATCTATAGCACTAAAATCATGTAAGACACATTTATCAGTGGTTCATTTTATTTTATTTTTTTATTCAAACAGAAGAAACTATTTAAGCAAAGAAACAACAGAAATGTGTTCTGTTATTTTGTTACTCAAATGAAATAATTTATTAGATAGATTAGATCGACCAGATTTAATCTCCAAACTTATATTCTACTAGCAACAAATTCAAAATCAGCAAATTTCACATTTCTCAGATGCAACATTTCATATGCTGTTTTTGAGTTAAATAGAGTTCAAATAATCTGCATAATCTAGCGATTTAACATATATTATTAGTTTGATTGCCATTGCTAGGCAATCACCCTCTTTCTTCTTCTTTTTTTATTCTGCCATACGATTTTTGGCGCAGCATCTTCAGCATACATTGACCGATTTCAGCCATTCAATTATCAAAATGTTCATCTCACAGAGAACATTCCGGGTCAACTTTTTTAAAAGAAAGTATAGTTTTTTAAATATTAAGCAATTTCGGTGTCATGCGCCAAATGTATCTCCTCCTACAAATTTCACGCTACAGACTCCATTTTAGTTCACTTTGGCCACATTCACACTGGAGAAAGTCATTCCAGCTAGAGTAAGATTGTATCTGGATAGTCTTTAAACTGGATACATTCAGACCTATTTTCAAATCTGGCTATCACACAAGCGTGTCCGCACTTAATTCGGCTTAATCCCGCTTTTTGGGGGTCCTCCAAACCACTAGGTGGTGCCTCGTAATATACAGAGTCCATTCAGGCTGCAGTAGGACTGTGTGTGCGCATGCGTCGTGCAGTTTTTTGTCCCGTGTCTCTACCCGTGAACCGGAAGTAGCATATCACTAACCGGAAAGAGCATGTCGCTAACCGGAAGTATCACATCGCTAGCCTGATTCGCTATCTGCATGATAATATATGTTTTATAGTTTTTTCCTTTATTTAGAAAATCATCCATACATCCACACATCCATTGTATGAAACCCTTTGTCATCCTGCCCAAATAAATGTTTAAAATGGCTCTTGGATCCAGTGTTTGAATGTGCACACCAGATGGAGGTTCAAACCCAGAGACAGTCTTTTGCACTTAAAACGCTCATTAGATGCTGCTCTATCAAACTTGTATTGAATTTTCTAATTCCGAATCATTTCCGCACGCCAGGCTCTCAAAGTTGGAGTGGTTTTTGAGGTCTCCTATGCTGTTACCATGGTGACAGGCTAACACACAGAGGCATACAAAGCCTTCTTTTAGAGAAATAAATATGAACTAGAAAATGCAAGTTTGATTGCTGCAGCTGAAGCATTGCTTTGAATCCTTCACATCAGCATTCAAAGCAATGCTTCAGCTGCAGCAATCAAACTTGCATATATTTATTTCTCTAAAAGAAGTTTGGACATTAGGAGGGTTAGAGATGAGAAGAGCTCGTTACTTACTTCTGCAGTGAAGCAGGATGTCCAGGATCGTTTAGCAGTGAGAGAAAATTCTTTGTTATCCATCTCTTTCCGGAAAACGCAACTTGTTCGCAACATGGTGACTACTCAGTTGTGTCTGAAAAGACTAAAGCTTTTCAGATACTGCATCTCTATGGTGACAATCAACATTCTAACCTGTGTCATCGTCAACATCATCGTCATAGCAACATTTAAAAACAAATAAACAGGTTTGTTTTTAAATTTGACAAATTTTATATGAAACATTGTGTTTTTTTGCTCAGCAAAACTATTGTAAAAGTCAACTTCTTAAAAATGAAAGAAAACAGGATGTGGCTTTATAAATATTTTTTATACACCTTATTGTCCTATTGGTGTTAAGTTGAGTTGGTGTTAAACACAGACTTCCCCAAAATCGCAGTGTATTGGAGGCTTTACTCTAAATTTTGCAGCTGTAATAGACCCGCGATAGGAGAATTGTTTTTTTTCGTTTTTCCTTTGTGCCGTCTTCATTTACAAAGAGCAGGAGGCATACAAACTAATACTGACACATCTGAGCAAATCTCCCAAGTGTTCCCTTTATTATTACACCGAAAGTATTCAAATACACCTTGTGGTTGCTGAGATATACTCTATTTATTTTGGGTGTAAGAACCAAGAAAGAATTTTGTGTTTTACACAGTTTGGTTTGTGGCCTATATTTTCTGTTATTCTGCCAGTAGAGAGCACCCCTTGCTTTACCTTTAAAGCCACACCCTTTCCGGTCTACTTTGTCTTAGTTGGTAGGAAGGCACACAGTTTTTCTACCTTAGCCGTAGTCGTCGCGGCAGAAGTTTTAGTTTGAGTAACAGTTTAGTTACTTTGACCGTGCTACTTTGTTTGTTTCAGCACCTTTGGAAATAAAGCAACAAAAACTCAGTGGACACTGGATTTATTTACTGCACTACACGGCACATGTAGATCAATATTCCAACTAAGCACAGAGACTAAGACCATTCATTGGGCGTGCCATTTTCAAGCTGATTTCTTCAAAAAAAGGTTTGGGGGTAGAAAAGGTTAACTTTTGCAGGGACCATCTTTCCTTCTCTGGGACGACCTTGGTCCACATGCGCAGAAATTCACCATGCAGGGACAGGTCTTTGAGCATGGCCCGTCCATGGTGTCTGTGGAGAATTGCATTAGGTCTGAAATTATTACAACTGTGGGGAAAAAAACACAATGTAAACAAAAGTATTTAAATATGTGTAAGTTGATGACCCACCTCACAGCTGGAGCGGCATCCAATGACATTTTGGACACAGCAATCAGGAAGCGATCAGAGAAGCTTCTTCCTGCTGACAGGATGCGATCTGCTCCGATTTTCTTGGCAACTTGCTGCAGGTGTGCTGCTGTGCTGCCTCTAACGGCGTTACAGCGATGACTGCGGAGGGACAAAAGCAGGACATAAGGCAGCTGACATCATATCTGAATGTTTCCTCTCCTGTACATTTACTTCAGTCCGTTGTTGAGGAGAGTGCTCACTGTCCGTCCGTGGCTGCAGTTTTCCACCATGTCATCCAAAGCTAAGTTAATCTGCTTATGGACGAAGGCGTTGGTGGTTGCTGCCAGTTTGAGCAGCAGGGCTCGTCCGGTCAGCTCTACCTCCGGATCCATAGTCTGTTGTAACTGAATGTACAGCCTTGCTATGGTGTCTATAGCGCCACAGGCCACTGTTGTGCGCTGGTTGTTCACCTGTATAGTAAGAATGAGAACCATCAGTCACAGCTGTCATATGGTGCATGCAATTCCCATCAAGGATACAAAAAACAATCCTATGACGATACCTCCTCATTGAGCAGCAGACAAACTTCATGCAGTTTGGTTTTCAGTGTCTGTGCATGATGCTGCGCCAGAGCTCGGATGGTCTTCATACCATCCATTTTCTTTTTCCTGTTTAATAGATTAATGTGACTTCAGGAACTACATAATATGCAGGTCTGCTTGAGCAGTGTCCCTGTCTTACCAGTCATCTGAGAGCAGCAGGGTGACGCAGCTGATCAGGCTCGTTTCAGGGTTGGCCAGAGGCTGGAGTTCAGCTGCACCTTTTATCATGTTTATGCTGCAGTCACTGGCTGCCTTTTTGCCTGCAAGACAGAAAAATACTTGTTGCTCTCATTCAAAGTGTTGTATGTAATGTACAAGTATACAAAACCACCAAACAACTTACGTGCTTCACTCTTTCTCTTTATTAATTTCATGAATTTTCTGGGTTGGGTGCTTGTTTCTGAAGCTGTCTTAGTAAGGGTTTGGGGTGTGTGTGATGGGCAGGAGCCAGCCTGGAGAAGAGTATCTGAAACAGCACCAACTTTATTCTTCGCGGTGTGGAGCTGCACGTCTTTGACAAGCTTTTTGTCTGTGTAATGGAAAAGACGTACAACGGTGAAGGCTGGGAAGAAACCGCAGGGGTTCATTCAACATTCATCATTATGTCTTTTATTATGTCAGAGGTACTGACCTGCTTCGGGGTGTCCAGTATACACAGGTATACGAGACACTCTTCTCCTGGGTGGTTGGGCTGCAGGAGGACGAGCTGGTGTTTCATCAACGGGGCTTCTTATGTGAGAGATGGCCCTCAGCTCATCAGGTGTGTGTGTGTCTACAGAGGTGCTGCTGCTCACGGAACTGATGGAAACCTCTGGACTGTAGTCCCTGATTGTTTCATTCAACCTTCTTGGAGGTTTCTCTAAAAGAGGGCTTAATCTCCTTCCGTGCTGGAGGGGGGATTTCCCTCTGCTGGGAGTAGCAGGTGGTTTTGGCAAGTTCCCTTTCTGAAATGAGTGTCCCAGTCTCTCCAGCACAGCATCGTTTCGGGCTTTATTTGAGGCATACATTCGATCTACTTGATCAGATATCGATGCCATTTTTGCATGCTCAGCCCGCTCTATGTCCACGATGCGGGACTCTTTGGTGGCCTGATAATGATATAGGTAATGGCCTCCAGTTTGCTGTGGGACAAGCCAATAAAACAAGTTAGGACCAACAGAAAACAATCTATAGCACTAAAATCATGTAAGACACATTTATCAGTGGTTCATTTTATTTTATTTTTTATTCAAACAGAAGAAACTATTTAAGCAAAGAAACAACAGAAATGTGTTCTGTTATTTTGTTACTCAAATGAAATAATTTATTAGATAGATTAGATCGACCAGATTTAATCTCCAAACTTATATTCTACTAGCAACACATTCAAAATCAGCAAATTTCACATTTCTCAGATGCAACATTTCATATGCTGTTTTTGAGTTAAATAGAGTTCAAATAATCTGCATAATCTAGCGATTTAACGTATATTATTAGTTTGATTGCCATTGCTAGGCAATCACCCTCTTTCTTCTTCTTTTTTATTCTGCCATACGATTTTTGGCGCAGCATCTTCAGCATACATTGACCGATTTCAGCCATTCAATTATCAAAATGTTCATCTCACAGAGAACATTCCGGGTCAACTTTTTTTAAAAAAAGTATAGTTTTTTAAATATTAACCTGTTTAACCCGATGGGCCTTCCGAAGGGCCGAAAACGTACAGGCACTATTACTTCAAATTCTGATCAAATTCTGCCACGGTTGCGGCCATGTTTGTAGTCCAATGAAAGAGGACAAACTACTGAATCGAATGGTACAAAAAATCTAATGGACTACAATACCCAGCTGACGTAAAATCCCTGTGTAAAGACTAGACGCAACAACACTAACGCTAGCTAACTACGCGTATGTGTTTGTGGAGGTTGTAGTTGCTTTAGTGTGCTTCAGTGACTTTCGGTGAATTTCAGTGAGTTTCAGTAAGTGTCAGAGGGTTTTTTTAGGTTGTTAGCTAGCGTATCTCTTCATGATACCGTGACGAGAGGGGCATGGAGCAGAATTTCAACGGCAGGAATTTCCGGATTCGTTCGACCCCGTTGCCAGCAACGTTGAACGTTGGAAAAGATAGACCCAGTTTGAGTAAGTTGAGTAAGTTTTGTACATTTATTTTGAAGTGTAAACTGTTTGTTGCTAATATCCGTGTTGATCGATAAAATGATTTATTATATATATACGTGTACACAATATAGTAGACAGCAGGGTGGTAGTTGGGGTGAGAGAGGAGGATGCAGAGGATAGTGGTGATGATTGACTGTGGCAACCCCTAAGGGAACAGCTGAACAGAGATGAAGAAGGATGATTCAATCCTATTCAATACTGTCTTTACATATTATTTACATAATATGTGTATTTCAATATGTATGCAATTACAGATAATAATAATTGTTATTATTTTCACAGCCAACAAGAGGGAAGAGAAGAGGAAAGTGAGGTCCCAGGCCCATCTGGGCTCAACACTGAGGCATCACCTCTCCTTGTTGTTATTTTTATTTTCTTTACCTAATATTTGGTTGGACTTTCATTAATGTACATTAGTTATTAGTTATTATAATAAAAACTACTCTATTTGGAGACAAAATCATACATTTTGATGTTTTTTTCTATTGATTTTACACTGTGCATAATGGTAGAAGTTGATGAAGTGCAAGGTAAATTCATACCCAAAAGCTCCAGTAGATGGCAATAGACTAGTGAAATGGATATACATTGTATTTTCCAGCCAGTTTCCACTGGAAATGAGTAAGCTAGCTATAGCTATAGTAACCTATTTGGCAATGTGGTGCCAAATTGTGCCAAACTGAGTGTCCGCCTGGTGATATCCTTACTAAAACCTTTGTGAAGGCTTTGCCTTTTGTTCAAATTCTTTCAAATTTGGTATATTTGTAGCCAAGGAATAGCTGAATGTGATCAATGGCATCTGTGTACATAGAATCATTGTTAGCATAATGTTTTCCTCTGTCAAATAGGAAAAAAACTCAGGCGAGGATAAAATTGTTACATTTCTCCTGTAGTTTTTTCTAATTTACTCAGGCATACTAATAGACACAATATTTTAAACACTGGAAATGCATTCTCTGAGGTCCCTAGATGTCCCTAGACACCAAGAACATGCATATGCACATTATTATTGTGGTGCATTTCCTCATTTTCTTCGGGAATGTCTTTTTAGGTGATTTTTTCTTTTAATATGGCCAGGGTTTAAAGGGTTAAGCAATTTCGGTGTCATGCGCCAAATGTATCTCCTCCTACAAATTTCACGCTACAGACTCCATTTTAGTTCACTTTGGCCACATTCACACTGGAGAAAGTCATTCCAGCTAGAGTAAGATTGTATCTGGATAGTCTTTAAACTGGATACATTCAGACCTATTTTCAAATCTGACAAGCGTGTCCGCACTTAATTCGGCTTAATCCCGCTTTTTGGGGGTCCTCCAAACCACTAGGTGGTGCCTCATAACATACAGAGTCCATTCAGGCTGCAGTAGGACTGTGTGTGCGCATGCGTCGTGCAGTTTTTTGTCCCGTGTCTCTACCCGTGAACCGGAAGTAGCATATCACTAACCGGAAAGAGCATGTCGCTAACCGGAAGTATCACATCGCTAGCCTGATTCGCTATCTGCATGATAATATATGTTTTATAGTTTTTTCCTTTATTTAGAAAATCATCCATACATCCACACATCCATTGTATGAAACCCTTTGTCATCCTGCCCAAATAAATGTTTAAAATGGCTCTTGGATCCAGTGTTTGAATGTGCACACCAGATGGAGGTTCAAACCCAGAGACAGTCTTTTGCACTTAAAACGCTCATTAGATGCTGCTCTATCAAACTTGTATTGAATTTTCTAATTCCGAATCATTTCCGCACGCCAGGCTCTCAAAGTTGGAGTGGTTTTTGAGGTCTCCTATGCTGTTACCATGGTGACAGGCTAACACACAGAGGCATACAAAGCCTTCTTTTAGAGAAATAAATATGAACTAGAAAATGCAAGTTTGATTGCTGCAGCTGAAGCATTGCTTTGAATCCTTCACATCAGCATTCAAAGCAATGCTTCAGCTGCAGCAATCAAACTTGCATATATTTATTTCTCTAAAAGAAGTTTGGACATTAGGAGGGTTAGAGATGAGAAGAGCTCGTTACTTACTTCTGCAGTGAAGCAGGATGTCCAGGATCGTTTAGCAGTGAGAGAAAATTCTTTGTTATCCATCTCTTTCCGGAAAACGCAACTTGTTCGCAACATGGTGACTACTCAGTTGTGTCTGAAAAGACTAAAGCTTTTCAGATACTGCATCTCTATGGTGACAATCAACATTCTAACCTGTGTCATCGTCAACATCATCGTCATAGCAACATTTAAAAACAAATAAACAGGTTTGTTTTTAAATTTGACAAATTTTATATGAAACATTGTGTTTTTTTGCTCAGCAAAACTATTGTAAAAGTCAACTTCTTAAAAATGAAAGAAAACAGGATGTGGCTTTATAAATATTTTTTATACACCTTATTGTCCTATTGGTGTTAAGTTGAGTTGGTGTTAAACACAGACTTCCCCAAAATCGCAGTGTATTGGAGGCTTTACTCTAAATTTTGCAGCTGTAATAGACCCGCGATAGGAGAATTGTTTTTTTTTCGTTTTTCCTTTGTGCCGTCTTCATTTACAAAGAGCAGGAGGCATACAAACTAATACTGACACATCTGAGCAAATCTCCCAAGTGTTCCCTTTATTATTACACCGAAAGTATTCAAATACACCTTGTGGTTGCTGAGATATACTCTATTTATTTTGGGTGTAAGAACCAAGAAAGAATTTTGTGTTTTACACAGTTTGGTTTGTGGCCTATATTTTCTGTTATTCTGCCAGTAGAGGGCACCCCTTGCTTTACCTTTAAAGCCACACCCTTTCCGGTCTACTTTGTCTTAGTTGGTAGGAAGGCACACAGTTTTTCTACCTTAGCCGTAGTCGTCGCGGCAGAAGTTTTAGTTTGAGTAACAGTTTAGTTACTTTGACCGTGCTACTTTGTTTGTTTCAGCACCTTTGGAAATAAAGCAACAAAAACTCAGTGGACACTGGATTTATTTACTGCACTACACGGCACATGTAGATCAATATTCCAACTAAGCACAGAGACTAAGACCATTCATTGGGCGTGCCATTTTCAAGCTGATTTCTTCAAAAAAAGGTTTGGGGGTAGAAAAGGTTAACTTTTGCAGGGACCATCTTTCCTTCTCTGGGACGACCTTGGTCCACATGCGCAGAAATTCACCATGCAGGGACAGGTCTTTGAGCATGGCCCGTCCATGGTGTCTGTGGAGAATTGCATTAGGTCTGAAATTATTACAACTGTGGGGAAAAAAACACAATGTAAACAAAAGTATTTAAATATGTGTAAGTTGATGACCCACCTCACAGCTGGAGCGGCATCCAATGACATTTTGGACACAGCAATCAGGAAGCGATCAGAGAAGCTTCTTCCTGCTGACAGGATGCGATCTGCTCCGATTTTCTTGGCAACTTGCTGCAGGTGTGCTGCTGTGCTGCCTCTAACGGCGTTACAGCGATGACTGCGGAGGGACAAAAGCAGGACATAAGGCAGCTGACATCATATCTGAATGTTTCCTCTCCTGTACATTTACTTCAGTCCGTTGTTGAGGAGAGTGCTGACTGTCCGTCCGTGGCTGCAGTTTTCCACCATGTCATCCAAAGCTAAGTTAATCTGCTTATGGACGAAGGCGTTGGTGGTTGCTGCCAGTTTGAGCAGCAGGGCTCGTCCGGTCAGCTCTACCTCCGGATCCATAGTCTGTTGTAACTGAATGTACAGCCTTGCTATGGTGTCTATAGCGCCACAGGCCACTGTTGTGCGCTGGTTGTTCACCTGTATAGTAAGAATGAGAACCATCAGTCACAGCTGTCATATGGTGCATGCAATTCCCATCAAGGATACAAAAAACAATCCTATGACGATACCTCCTCATTGAGCAGCAGACAAACTTCATGCAGTTTGGTTTTCAGTGTCTGTGCATGATGCTGCGCCAGAGCTCGGATGGTCTTCATACCATCCATTTTCTTTTTCCTGTTTAATAGATTAATGTGACTTCAGGAACTACATAATATGCAGGTCTGCTTGAGCAGTGTCCCTGTCTTACCAGTCATCTGAGAGCAGCAGGGTGACGCAGCTGATCAGGCTCGTTTCAGGGTTGGCCAGAGGCTGGAGTTCAGCTGCACCTTTTATCATGTTTATGCTGCAGTCACTGGCTGCCTTTTTGCCTGCAAGACAGAAAAATACTTGTTGCTCTCATTCAAAGTGTTGTATGTAATGTACAAGTATACAAAACCACCAAACAACTTACGTGCTTCACTCTTTCTCTTTATTAATTTCATGAATTTTCTGGGTTGGGTGCTTGTTTCTGAAGCTGTCTTAGTAAGGGTTTGGGGTGTGTGTGATGGGCAGGAGCCAGCCTGGAGAAGAGTATCTGAAACAGCACCAACTTTATTCTTCGCGGTGTGGAGCTGCACGTCTTTGACAAGCTTTTTGTCTGTGTAATGGAAAAGACGTACAACGGTGAAGGCTGGGAAGAAACCGCAGGGGTTCATTCAACATTCATCATTATGTCTTTTATTATGTCAGAGGTACTGACCTGCTTCGGGGTGTCCAGTATACACAGGTATACGAGACACTCTTCTCCTGGGTGGTTGGGCTGCAGGAGGACGAGCTGGTGTTTCATCAACGGGGCTTCTTATGTGAGAGATGGCCCTCAGCTCATCAGGTGTGTGTGTGTCTACAGAGGTGCTGCTGCTCACGGAACTGATGGAAACCTCTGGACTGTAGTCCCTGATTGTTTCATTCAACCTTCTTGGAGGTTTCTCTAAAAGAGGGCTTAATCTCCTTCCGTGCTGGAGGGGGGATTTCCCTCTGCTGGGAGTAGCAGGTGGTTTTGGCAAGTTCCCTTTCTGAAATGAGTGTCCCAGTCTCTCCAGCACAGCATCGTTTCGGGCTTTATTTGAGGCATACATTCGATCTACTTGATCAGATATCGATGCCATTTTTGCATGCTCAGCCCGCTCTATGTCCACGATGCGGGACTCTTTGGTGGCCTGATAATGATATAGGTAATGGCCTCCAGTTTGCTGTGGGACAAGCCAATAAAACAAGTTAGGACCAACAGAAAACAATCTATAGCACTAAAATCATGTAAGACACATTTATCAGTGGTTCATTTTATTTTATTTTTTATTCAAACAGAAGAAACTATTTAACCCTCCTGTTGTCCTCATATCCTCTATACACCCCGTGTCCTCCCGGTCAAAATGACCCGTCTTCACTAAATCCACAATAATATAAGCAGTTTATTCGATTTTTAAACACCAAATTTTATTTTGCTTGAAGAAACATTAACCACAAAACATGTAAATACTTGAGTTTTCCCTTTTCACCTGCATTTCTATAGTTTTAGAAACAAAACAAATATTCAAAAAGGAATATCGAATGCCTCTTAATTCATCGCAATGAGTTAGATTCTTCTGATTTTTTTGCCAGTGAACAATGTAAGAAAATATACAATCCAAAAAACAATATAACCCAACTAAACAACAATAATTCAACTAATTAGCACATGTAGGGCAGTATGCAAATGCACAGCTCTTGCAGATATATTTCTTACACCTACTGCACACAGTATGTGTTTTACAGTCCTTCTTTGGCGGGCAGAACTGACATCTCTTTCTTTTACTTGCCCCGGCTGGGGCAGTGGCTGTGGCAGCTGGATCCTCAGGTTGATCAGGGGTTCCTGCACTCTGTATAGCTTTGACAACTGCTGCAGAGGCTTCTGTGCGGGGGAAATGCTTCCTCCTTTCAATAAGTGGTGTTACAAGTGCCTTTCCTAACTGCTCCAGGAACACCCTCCTCTTGTTCTGCTTACGAGGCATCCAGGTTGGGTTGATCTCTCTCCAAATCACAAAGGCATTGTAAGAGGAAACATCAATGATGTTGTGGAAGATGACCAGGGGCCAGCGGGCAGTCATCCTTCTGCAGCTGTAGGTTCCAATCACCTTATCTAGATTGTCCACACCCCCTTTGTTACAGTTGTAGTCTAGGATGATGGATGGCTTCCTGTCCTCACGATCACTAATGCCAGCATCTGTGTGTAGTGTGCTCAGAAGTACTACATTCTTATTTTTCTTTGGGATGTAGGACACTAGGGTGGTGGTGGGTGTGAAGGCAAACTTGGATGAGAAGACCTCTCTCTCCTTTGTTGCAAGCAGTGCAGGTGGGAGCTCAGGCTTGTTCTTTCGAACTGTGCCAACCATGGTTATCTTCCTCTTCAGGAGCTGCTGTCCGAGTTCATAAGAGGTGAAAAAATTGTCACATGTCACATTGTGACCCCTCAGTCCCTCTGTCACATCAAGCACTACTCTCATCCCCTGGTTCTTCTCTGGACCTCCACTGGTCAGCTTCCCAGTGTAGACTTGCATCTTCCAAGCGTAGCTTGATTTGGCATCGCAAGCCACCCATGACTTGATCCCATATTTTGCTGGCTTGCTGGGCATATACTGGCGGAAAGGACAACGACCTTTGGACAGAGATTAGCATCAATAATTTGTATCTGAGTCACAGAAAACAGTCATATAATTCAATAGTGAAAATCACTTTTATTAGCAATATGAAAATAAATTACCTCTAAATGGAACCAGTTGCTCATCCACTGTTACATCAGGCCCTGGGTTGTAGAGGTAGGGCAGCCGCTCCACCCACTTATCCCAGACCTCTCTTATGGCTGCAAGTTTGTCTGTCACACGTCTCGCTGGTCTTGACTCGCGGTTATCAAAACGTAGCAGTCTTGAATAGGTGTGAAAGAGTTTGAGTGGCATTGTAGCTCGGAAAATTGGCCTTCCACTCTCTGCATCCCATAGACTGGCTGCAGCCTCACCTCGGGACCTGTAAACACCTGCTAAGATGAGCAGCCCTAAGTAGGCCCGCAGATCAGTCTCATCCATCTTTTTCCAGCTGTCTCCATTTTTGCGAAAACCCTCCAGATTTGTCATCTCCAGGATTATTTTTTCTATTGCTGGTGTGATGAACAGGTAGAATGTAGAGACAATGTCATGGGCATGAGAAACAGCATATCTTGTGGGTCCTGGGGTCATCTTTATGACATTTTGTTCTGCCTCCCTGCCATGTTGGTCATATGCTTCCGAGAACCATGTTATTTTGCTGTTTTTTGAAAGGAAAGTCTCTCTTTCAGCTTCAGCATTTTCTTCTTCTTCTGAAGATGATTCATCATGCTCTGGGTTGTATTCCTCCCCATCTTCTTCTTCTGATACCACTTCCTCCTCTGAATCAGAGTTGTCTTGCTGGACATCTGAAAAAATCAGCTCCAGAGCCTTTTGGACGTTATAACGTGCACTCATGGCTTCAGCACAGAGAGATATGGGGGTAATGTCATCTGCAGCACCTTTATAACTTCTGGAAATCCACAGATCAAAGGCACTGTCCACGAGAACTCTTGTCTTATTTACGTCTGCTACTGATTGTTTACGTCTGCTACTGATTGATCTGAGGCAGAACTAAAACATTCTCACATTCTGTTGTGTGTAAATAACTCTGTGACTGTGATTTTAGTTGAATTTCACTGTTGGGTCATTTTGACCCGAAGACCACCTTTGTACCTTTTTTTGTACAGCATACATGATAGTGTGAACAAAGGCAACAATTCACTTTTTTTAAAGTTTGGGTCAATCTAGGAAAAGTCATAAAATTTCAAGTACAAAAATTATCATTAAGGTCATTTTTTGGGGTTTTTAAACACAGTAGCGGGTCATTTTGACCCGAGGACAACAGGAGGGTTAAGCAAAGAAACAACAGAAATGTGTTCTGTTATTTTGTTACTCAAATGAAATAATTTATTAGATAGATTAGATCGACCAGATTTAATCTCCAAACTTATATTCTACTAGCAACACATTCAAAATCAGCAAATTTCACATTTCTCAGATGCAACATTTCATATGCTGTTTTTGAGTTAAATAGAGTTCAAATAATCTGCATAATCTAGCGATTTAACGTATATTATTAGTTTGATTGCCATTGCTAGGCAATCACCCTCTTTCTTCTTCTTTTTTATTCTGCCATACGATTTTTGGCGCAGCATCTTCAGCATACATTGACCGATTTCAGCCATTCAATTATCAAAATGTTCATCTCACAGAGAACATTCCGGGTCAACTTTTTTTAAAAAAAGTATAGTTTTTTAAATATTAAGCAATTTCGGTGTCATGCGCCAAATGTATCTCCTCCTACAAATTTCACGCTACAGACTCCATTTTAGTTCACTTTGGCCACATTCACACTGGAGAAAGTCATTCCAGCTAGAGTAAGATTGTATCTGGATAGTCTTTAAACTGGATACATTCAGACCTATTTTCAAATCTGACAAGCGTGTCCGCACTTAATTCGGCTTAATCCCGCTTTTTGGGGGTCCTCCAAACCACTAGGTGGTGCCTCGTAATATACAGAGTCCATTCAGGCTGCAGTAGGACTGTGTGTGCGCATGCGTCGTGCAGTTTTTTGTCCCGTGTCTCTACCCGTGAACCGGAAGTAGCATATCACTAACCGGAAAGAGCATGTCGCTAACCGGAAGTATCACATCGCTAGCCTGATTCGCTATCTGCATGATAATATATGTTTTATAGTTTTTTCCTTTATTTAGAAAATCATCCATACATCCACACATCCATTGTATGAAACCCTTTGTCATCCTGCCCAAATAAATGTTTAAAATGGCTCTTGGATCCAGTGTTTGAATGTGCACACCAGATGGAGGTTCAAACCCAGAGACAGTCTTTTGCACTTAAAACGCTCATTAGATGCTGCTCTATCAAACTTGTATTGAATTTTCTAATTCCGAATCATTTCCGCACGCCAGGCTCTCAAAGTTGGAGTGGTTTTTGAGGTCTCCTATGCTGTTACCATGGTGACAGGCTAACACACAGAGGCATACAAAGCCTTCTTTTAGAGAAATAAATATGAACTAGAAAATGCAAGTTTGATTGCTGCAGCTGAAGCATTGCTTTGAATCCTTCACATCAGCATTCAAAGCAATGCTTCAGCTGCAGCAATCAAACTTGCATATATTTATTTCTCTAAAAGAAGTTTGGACATTAGGAGGGTTAGAGATGAGAAGAGCTCGTTACTTACTTCTGCAGTGAAGCAGGATGTCCAGGATCGTTTAGCAGTGAGAGAAAATTCTTTGTTATCCATCTCTTTCCGGAAAACGCAACTTGTTCGCAACATGGTGACTACTCAGTTGTGTCTGAAAAGACTAAAGCTTTTCAGATACTGCATCTCTATGGTGACAATCAACATTCTAACCTGTGTCATCGTCAACATCATCGTCATAGCAACATTTAAAAACAAATAAACAGGTTTGTTTTTAAATTTGACAAATTTTATATGAAACATTGTGTTTTTTTGCTCAGCAAAACTATTGTAAAAGTCAACTTCTTAAAAATGAAAGAAAACAGGATGTGGCTTTATAAATATTTTTTATACACCTTATTGTCCTATTGGTGTTAAGTTGAGTTGGTGTTAAACACAGACTTCCCCAAAATCGCAGTGTATTGGAGGCTTTACTCTAAATTTTGCAGCTGTAATAGACCCGCGATAGGAGAATTGTTTTTTTTCGTTTTTCCTTTGTGCCGTCTTCATTTACAAAGAGCAGGAGGCATACAAACTAATACTGACACATCTGAGCAAATCTCCCAAGTGTTCCCTTTATTATTACACCGAAAGTATTCAAATACACCTTGTGGTTGCTGAGATATACTCTATTTATTTTGGGTGTAAGAACCAAGAAAGAATTTTGTGTTTTACACAGTTTGGTTTGTGGCCTATATTTTCTGTTATTCTGCCAGTAGAGGGCACCCCTTGCTTTACCTTTAAAGCCACACCCTTTCCGGTCTACTTTGTCTTAGTTGGTAGGAAGGCACACAGTTTTTCTACCTTAGCCGTAGTCGTCGCGGCAGAAGTTTTAGTTTGAGTAACAGTTTAGTTACTTTGACCGTGCTACTTTGTTTGTTTCAGCACCTTTGGAAATAAAGCAACAAAAACTCAGTGGACACTGGATTTATTTACTGCACTACACGGCACATGTAGATCAATATTCCAACTAAGCACAGAGACTAAGACCATTCATTGGGCGTGCCATTTTCAAGCTGATGCCTTCAAAAAAAGGTTTGGGGGTAGAAAAGGTTAACTTTTGCAGGGACCATCTTTCCTTCTCTGGGACGACCTTGGTCCACATGCGCAGAAATTCACCATGCAGGGACAGGTCTTTGAGCATGGCCCGTCCATGGTGTCTGTGGAGAATTGCATTAGGTCTGAAATTATTACAACTGTGGGGAAAAAAACACAATGTAAACAAAAGTATTTAAATATGTGTAAGTTGATGACCCACCTCACAGCTGGAGCGGCATCCAATGACATTTTGGACACAGCAATCAGGAAGCGATCAGAGAAGCTTCTTCCTGCTGACAGGATGCGATCTGCTCCGATTTTCTTGGCAACTTGCTGCAGGTGTGCTGCTGTGCTGCCTCTAACGGCGTTACAGCGATGACTGCGGAGGGACAAAAGCAGGACATAAGGCAGCTGACATCATATCTGAATGTTTCCTCTCCTGTACATTTACTTCAGTCCGTTGTTGAGGAGAGTGCTGACTGTCCGTCCGTGGCTGCAGTTTTCCACCATGTCATCCAAAGCTAAGTTAATCTGCTTATGGACGAAGGCGTTGGTGGTTGCTGCCAGTTTGAGCAGCAGGGCTCGTCCGGTCAGCTCTACCTCCGGATCCATAGTCTGTTGTAACTGAATGTACAGCCTTGCTATGGTGTCTATAGCGCCACAGGCCACTGTTGTGCGCTGGTTGTTCACCTGTATAGTAAGAATGAGAACCATCAGTCACAGCTGTCATATGGTGCATGCAATTCCCATCAAGGATACAAAAAACAATCCTATGACGATACCTCCTCATTGAGCAGCAGACAAACTTCATGCAGTTTGGTTTTCAGTGTCTGTGCATGATGCTGCGCCAGAGCTCGGATGGTCTTCATACCATCCATTTTCTTTTTCCTGTTTAATAGATTAATGTGACTTCAGGAACTACATAATATGCAGGTCTGCTTGAGCAGTGTCCCTGTCTTACCAGTCATCTGAGAGCAGCAGGGTGACGCAGCTGATCAGGCTCGTTTCAGGGTTGGCCAGAGGCTGGAGTTCAGCTGCACCTTTTATCATGTTTATGCTGCAGTCACTGGCTGCCTTTTTGCCTGCAAGACAGAAAAATACTTGTTGCTCTCATTCAAAGTGTTGTATGTAATGTACAAGTATACAAAACCACCAAACAACTTACGTGCTTCACTCTTTCTCTTTATTAATTTCATGAATTTTCTGGGTTGGGTGCTTGTTTCTGAAGCTGTCTTAGTAAGGGTTTGGGGTGTGTGTGATGGGCAGGAGCCAGCCTGGAGAAGAGTATCTGAAACAGCACCAACTTTATTCTTCGCGGTGTGGAGCTGCACGTCTTTGACAAGCTTTTTGTCTGTGCAATGGAAAAGACGTACAACGGTGAAGGCTGGGAAGAAACCGCAGGGGTTCATTCAACATTCATCATTATGTCTTTTATTATGTCAGAGGTACTGACCTGCTTCAGGGTGTCCAGTATACACAGGTATACGAGACACTCTTCTCCTGGGTGGTTGGGCTGCAGGAGGACGAGCTGGTGTTTCATCAACGGGGCTTCTTATGTGAGAGATGGCCCTCAGCTCATCAGGTGTGTGTGTGTCTACAGAGGTGCTGCTGCTCACGGAACTGATGGAAACCTCTGGACTGTAGTCCCTGATTGTTTCATTCAACCTTCTTGGAGGTTTCTCTAAAAGAGGGCTTAATCTCCTTCCGTGCTGGAGGGGGGATTTCCCTCTGCTGGGAGTAGCAGGTGGTTTTGGCAAGTTCCCTTTCTGAAATGAGTGTCCCAGTCTCTCCAGCACAGCATCGTTTCGGGCTTTATTTGAGGCATACATTCGATCTACTTGATCAGATATCGATGCCATTTTTGCATGCTCAGCCCGCTCTATGTCCACGATGCGGGACTCTTTGGTGGCCTGATAATGATATAGGTAATGGCCTCCAGTTTGCTGTGGGACAAGCCAATAAAACAAGTTAGGACCAACAGAAAACAATCTATAGCACTAAAATCATGTAAGACACATTTATCAGTGGTTCATTTTATTTTATTTTTTATTCAAACAGAAGAAACTATTTAAGCAAAGAAACAACAGAAATGTGTTCTGTTATTTTGTTACTCAAATGAAATAATTTATTAGATAGATTAGATCGACCAGATTTAATCTCCAAACTTATATTCTACTAGCAACAAATTCAAAATCAGCAAATTTCACATTTCTCAGATGCAACATTTCATATGCTGTTTTTGAGTTAAATAGAGTTCAAATAATCTGCATAATCTAGCGATTTAACGTATATTATTAGTTTGATTGCCATTGCTAGGCAATCACCCTCTTTCTTCTTCTTTTTTATTCTGCCATACGATTTTTGGCGCAGCATCTTCAGCGTACATTGACCGATTTCAGCCATTCAATTATCAAAATGTTCATCTCACAGAGAACATTCCGGGTCAACTTTTTTAAAAAAAAGTATAGTTTTTTAAATATTAAGCAATTTCGGTGTCATGCGCCAAATGTATCTCCTCCTACAAATTTCACGCTACAGACTCCATTTTAGTTCACTTTGGCCACATTCACACTGGAGAAAGTCATTCCAGCTAGAGTAAGATTGTATCTGGATAGTCTTTAAACTGGATACATTCAGACCTATTTTCAAATCTGGCTATCACACAAGCGTGTCCGCACTTAATTCGGCTTAATCCCGCTTTTTGGGGGTCCTCCAAACCACTAGGTGGTGCCTCGTAATATACAGAGTCCATTCAGGCTGCAGTAGGACTGTGTGTGCGCATGCGTCGTGCAGTTTTTTGTCCCGTGTCTCTACCCGTGAACCGGAAGTAGCATATCACTAACCGGAAAGAGCATGTCGCTAACCGGAAGTATCACATCGCTAGCCTGATTCGCTATCTGCATGATAATATATGTTTTATAGTTTTTTCCTTTATTTAGAAAATCATCCATACATCCACACATCCATTGTATGAAACCCTTTGTCATCCTGCCCAAATAAATGTTTAAAATGGCTCTTGGATCCAGTGTTTGAATGTGCACACCAGATGGAGGTTCAAACCCAGAGACAGTCTTTTGCACTTAAAACGCTCATTAGATGCTGCTCTATCAAACTTGTATTGAATTTTCTAATTCCGAATCATTTCCGCACGCCAGGCTCTCAAAGTTGGAGTGGTTTTTGAGGTCTCCTATGCTGTTACCATGGTGACAGGCTAACACACAGAGGCATACAAAGCCTTCTTTTAGAGAAATAAATATGAACTAGAAAATGCAAGTTTGATTGCTGCAGCTGAAGCATTGCTTTGAATCCTTCACATCAGCATTCAAAGCAATGCTTCAGCTGCAGCAATCAAACTTGCATATATTTATTTCTCTAAAAGAAGTTTGGACATTAGGAGGGTTAGAGATGAGAAGAGCTCGTTACTTACTTCTGCAGTGAAGCAGGATGTCCAGGATCGTTTAGCAGTGAGAGAAAATTCTTTGTTATCCATCTCTTTCCGGAAAACGCAACTTGTTCGCAACATGGTGACTACTCAGTTGTGTCTGAAAAGACTAAAGCTTTTCAGATACTGCATCTCTATGGTGACAATCAACATTCTAACCTGTGTCATCGTCAACATCATCGTCATAGCAACATTTAAAAACAAATAAACAGGTTTGTTTTTAAATTTGACAAATTTTATATGAAACATTGTGTTTTTTTGCTCAGCAAAACTATTGTAAAAGTCAACTTCTTAAAAATGAAAGAAAACAGGATGTGGCTTTATAAATATTTTTTATACACCTTATTGTCCTATTGGTGTTAAGTTGAGTTGGTGTTAAACACAGACTTCCCCAAAATCGCAGTGTATTGGAGGCTTTACTCTAAATTTTGCAGCTGTAATAGACCCGCGATAGGAGAATTTTTTTTTTCGTTTTTCCTTTGTGCCGTCTTCATTTACAAAGAGCAGGAGGCATACAAACTAATACTGACACATCTGAGCAAATCTCCCAAGTGTTCCCTTTCTAATTACACCGAAAGTATTCAAATACACCTTGTGGTTGCTGAGATATACTCTATTTATTTTGGGTGTAAGAACCAAGAAAGAATTTTGTGTTTTACACAGTTTGGTTTGTGGCCTATATTTTCTGTTATTCTGCCAGTAGAGGGCACCCCTTGCTTTACCTTTAAAGCCACACCCTTTCCGGTCTACTTTGTCTTAGTTGGTAGGAAGGCACACAGTTTTTCTACCTTAGCCGTAGTCGTCGCGGCAGAAGTTTTAGTTTGAGTAACAGTTTAGTTACTTTGACCGTGCTACTTTGTTTGTTTCAGCACCTTTGGAAATAAAGCAACAAAAACTCAGTGGACACTGGATTTATTTACTGCACTACACGGCACATGTAGATCAATATTCCAACTAAGCACAGAGACTAAGACCATTCATTGGGCGTGCCATTTTCAAGCTGATGCCTTCAAAAAAGGTTTGGGGGTAGAAAAGGTTAACTTTTGCAGGGACCATCTTTCCTTCTCTGGGACGACCTTGGTCCACATGCGCAGAAATTCACCATGCAGGGACAGGTCTTTGAGCATGGCCCGTCCATGGTGTCTGTGGAGAATTGCATTAGGTCTGAAATTATTACAACTGTGGGGAAAAAAACACAATGTAAACAAAAGTATTTAAATATGTGTAAGTTGATGACCCACCTCACAGCTGGAGCGGCATCCAATGACATTTTGGACACAGCAATCAGGAAGCGATCAGAGAAGCTTCTTCCTGCTGACAGGATGCGATCTGCTCCGATTTTCTTGGCAACTTGCTGCAGGTGTGCTGCTGTGCTGCCTCTAACGGCGTTACAGCGATGACTGCGGAGGGACAAAAGCAGGACATAAGGCAGCTGACATCATATCTGAATGTTTCCTCTCCTGTACATTTACTTCAGTCCGTTGTTGAGGAGAGTGCTGACTGTCCGTCCGTGGCTGCAGTTTTCCACCATGTCATCCAAAGCTAAGTTAATCTGCTTATGGACGAAGGCGTTGGTGGTTGCTGCCAGTTTGAGCAGCAGGGCTCGTCCGGTCAGCTCTACCTCCGGATCCATAGTCTGTTGTAACTGAATGTACAGCCTTGCTATGGTGTCTATAGCGCCACAGGCCACTGTTGTGCGCTGGTTGTTCACCTGTATAGTAAGAATGAGAACCATCAGTCACAGCTGTCATATGGTGCATGCAATTCCCATCAAGGATACAAAAAACAATCCTATGACGATACCTCCTCATTGAGCAGCAGACAAACTTCATGCAGTTTGGTTTTCAGTGTCTGTGCATCATGCTGCGCCAGAGCTCGGATGGTCTTCATACCATCCATTTTCTTTTTCCTGTTTAATAGATTAATGTGACTTCAGGAACTACATAATATGCAGGTCTGCTTGAGCAGTGTCCCTGTCTTACCAGTCATCTGAGAGCAGCAGGGTGACGCAGCTGATCAGGCTCGTTTCAGGGTTGGCCAGAGGCTGGAGTTCAGCTGCACCTTTTATCATGTTTATGCTGCAGTCACTGGCTGCCTTTTTGCCTGCAAGACAGAAAAATACTTGTTGCTCTCATTCAAAGTGTTGTATGTAATGTACAAGTATACAAAACCACCAAACAACTTACGTGCTTCACTCTTTCTCTTTATTAATTTCATGAATTTTCTGGGTTGGGTGCTTGTTTCTGAAGCTGTCTTAGTAAGGGTTTGGGGTGTGTGTGATGGGCAGGAGCCAGCCTGGAGAAGAGTATCTGAAACAGCACCAACTTTATTCTTCGCGGTGTGGAGCTGCACGTCTTTGACAAGCTTTTTGTCTGTGTAATGGAAAAGACGTACAACGGTGAAGGCTGGGAAGAAACCGCAGGGGTTCATTCAACATTCATCATTATGTCTTTTATTATGTCAGAGGTACTGACCTGCTTCGGGGTGTCCAGTATACACAGGTATACGAGACACTCTTCTCCTGGGTGGTTGGGCTGCAGGAGGACGAGCTGGTGTTTCATCAACGGGGCTTCTTATGTGAGAGATGGCCCTCAGCTCATCAGGTGTGTGTGTGTCTACAGAGGTGCTGCTGCTCACGGAACTGATGGAAACCTCTGGACTGTAGTCCCTGATTGTTTCATTCCACCTTCTTGGAGGTTTCTCTAAAAGAGGGCTTAATCTCCTTCCGTGCTGGAGGGGGGATTTCCCTCTGCTGGGAGTAGCAGGTGGTTTTGGCAAGTTCCCTTTCTGAAATGAGTGTCCCAGTCTCTCCAGCACAGCATCATTTCGGGCTTTATTTGAGGCATACATTCGATCTACTTGATCAGATATCGATGCCATTTTTGCATGCTCAGCCCGCTCTATGTCCACGATGCGGGACTCTTTGGTGGCCTGATAATGATATAGGTAATGGCCTCCAGTTTGCTGTGGGACAAGCCAATAAAACAAGTTAGGACCAACAGAAAACAATCTATAGCACTAAAATCATGTAAGACACATTTATCAGTGGTTCATTTTATTTTATTTTTTATTCAAACAGAAGAAACTATTTAAGCAAAGAAACAACAGAAATGTGTTCTGTTATTTTGTTACTCAAATGAAATAATTTATTAGATAGATTAGATCGACCAGATTTAATCTCCAAACTTATATTCTACTAGCAACAAATTCAAAATCAGCAAATTTCACATTTCTCAGATGCAACATTTCATATGCTGTTTTTGAGTTAAATAGAGTTCAAATAATCTGCATAATCTAGCGATTTAACGTATATTATTAGTTTGATTGCCATTGCTAGGCAATCACCCTCTTTCTTCTTCTTTTTTATTCTGCCATACGATTTTTGGCGCAGCATCTTCAGCATACATTGACCGATTTCAGCCATTCAATTATCAAAATGTTCATCTCACAGAGAACATTCCGGGTCAACTTTTTTAAAAAAAGTATAGTTTTTTAAATATTAAGCAATTTCGGTGTCATGCGCCAAATGTATCTCCTCCTACAAATTTCACGCTACAGACTCCATTTTAGTTCACTTTGGCCACATTCACACTGGAGAAAGTCATTCCAGCTAGAGTAAGATTGTATCTGGATAGTCTTTAAACTGGATACATTCAGACCTATTTTCAAATCTGGCTATCACACAAGCGTGTCCGCACTTAATTCGGCTTAATCCCGCTTTTTGGGGGTCCTCCAAACCACTAGGTGGTGCCTCGTAATATACAGAGTCCATTCAGGCTGCAGTAGGACTGTGTGTGCGCATGCGTCGTGCAGTTTTTTGTCCCGTGTCTCTACCCGTGAACCGGAAGTAGCATATCACTAACCGGAAAGAGCATGTCGCTAACCGGAAGTATCACATCGCTAGCCTGATTCGCTATCTGCATGATAATATATGTTTTATAGTTTTTTCCTTTATTTAGAAAATCATCCATACATCCACACATCCATTGTATGAAACCCTTTGTCATCCTGCCCAAATAAATGTTTAAAATGGCTCTTGGATCCAGTGTTTGAATGTGCACACCAGATGGAGGTTCAAACCCAGAGACAGTCTTTTGCACTTAAAACGCTCATTAGATGCTGCTCTATCAAACTTGTATTGAATTTTCTAATTCCGAATCATTTCCGCACGCCAGGCTCTCAAAGTTGGAGTGGTTTTTGAGGTCTCCTATGCTGTTACCATGGTGACAGGCTAACACACAGAGGCATACAAAGCCTTCTTTTAGAGAAATAAATATGAACTAGAAAATGCAAGTTTGATTGCTGCAGCTGAAGCATTGCTTTGAATCCTTCACATCAGCATTCAAAGCAATGCTTCAGCTGCAGCAATCAAACTTGCATATATTTATTTCTCTAAAAGAAGTTTGGACATTAGGAGGGTTAGAGATGAGAAGAGCTCGTTACTTACTTCTGCAGTGAAGCAGGATGTCCAGGATCGTTTAGCAGTGAGAGAAAATTCTTTGTTATCCATCTCTTTCCGGAAAACGCAACTTGTTCGCAACATGGTGACTACTCAGTTGTGCCTGAAAAGACTAAAGCTTTTCAGATACTGCATCTCTATGGTGACAATCAACATTCTAACCTGTGTCATCGTCAACATCATCGTCATAGCAACATTTAAAAACAAATAAACAGGTTTGTTTTTAAATTTGACAAATTTTATATGAAACATTGTGTTTTTTTGCTCAGCAAAACTATTGTAAAAGTCAACTTCTTAAAAATGAAAGAAAACAGGATGTGGCTTTATAAATATTTTTTATACACCTTATTGTCCTATTGGTGTTAAGTTGAGTTGGTGTTAAACACAGACTTCCCCAAAATCGCAGTGTATTGGAGGCTTTACTCTAAATTTTGCAGCTGTAATAGACCCGCGATAGGAGAATTTTTTTTTTTCGTTTTTCCTTTGTGCCGTCTTCATTTACAAAGAGCAGGAGGCATACAAACTAATACTGACACATCTGAGCAAATCTCCCAAGTGTTCCCTTTATTATTACACCGAAAGTATTCAAATACACCTTGTGGTTGCTGAGATATACTCTATTTATTTTGGGTGTAAGAACCAAGAAAGAATTTTGTGTTTTACACAGTTTGGTTTGTGGCCTATATTTTCTGTTATTCTGCCAGTAGAGGGCACCCCTTGCTTTACCTTTAAAGCCACACCCTTTCCGGTCTACTTTGTCTTAGTTGGTAGGAAGGCACACAGTTTTTCTACCTTAGCCGTAGTCGTCGCGGCAGAAGTTTTAGTTTGAGTAACAGTTTAGTTACTTTGACCGTGCTACTTTGTTTGTTTCAGCACCTTTGGAAATAAAGCAACAAAAACTCAGTGGACACTGGATTTATTTACTGCACTACACGGCACATGTAGATCAATATTCCAACTAAGCACAGAGACTAAGACCATTCATTGGGCGTGCCATTTTCAAGCTGATGCCTTCAAAAGAAGGTTTGGGGGTAGAAAAGGTTAACTTTTGCAGGGACCATCTTTCCTTCTCTGGGACGACCTTGGTCCACATGCGCAGAAATTCACCATGCAGGGACAGGTCTTTGAGCATGGCCCGTCCATGGTGTCTGTGGAGAATTGCATTAGGTCTGAAATTATTACAACTGTGGGGAAAAAAACACAATGTAAACAAAAGTATTTAAATATGTGTAAGTTGATGACCCACCTCACAGCTGGAGCGGCATCCAATGACATTTTGGACACAGCAATCAGGAAGCGATCAGAGAAGCTTCTTCCTGCTGACAGGATGCGATCTGCTCCGATTTTCTTGGCAACTTGCTGCAGGTGTGCTGCTGTGCTGCCTCTAACGGCGTTACAGCGATGACTGCGGAGGGACAAAAGCAGGACATAAGGCAGCTGACATCATATCTGAATGTTTCCTCTCCTGTACATTTACTTCAGTCCGTTGTTGAGGAGAGTGCTGACTGTCCGTCCGTGGCTGCAGTTTTCCACCATGTCATCCAAAGCTAAGTTAATCTGCTTATGGACGAAGGCGTTGGTGGTTGCTGCCAGTTTGAGCAGCAGGGCTCGTCCGGTCAGCTCTACCTCCGGATCCATAGTCTGTTGTAACTGAATGTACAGCCTTGCTATGGTGTCTATAGCGCCACAGGCCACTGTTGTGCGCTGGTTGTTCACCTGTATAGTAAGAATGAGAACCATCAGTCACAGCTGTCATATGGTGCATGCAATTCCCATCAAGGATACAAAAAACAATCCTATGACGATACCTCCTCATTGAGCAGCAGACAAACTTCATGCAGTTTGGTTTTCAGTGTCTGTGCATCATGCTGCGCCAGAGCTCGGATGGTCTTCATACCATCCATTTTCTTTTTCCTGTTTAATAGATTAATGTGACTTCAGGAATTACATAATATGCAGGTCTGCTTGTGCAGTGTCCCTGTCTTACCAGTCATCTGAGAGCAGCAGGGTGACGCAGCTGATCAGGCTCGTTTCAGGGTTGGCCAGAGGCTGGAGTTCAGCTGCACCTTTTATCATGTTTATGCTGCAGTCACTGGCTGCCTTTTTGCCTGCAAGACAGAAAAATACTTGTTGCTCTCATTCAAAGTGTTGTATGTAATGTACAAGTATACAAAACCACCAAACAACTTACGTGCTTCACTCTTTCTCTTTATTAATTTCATGAATTTTCTGGGTTGGGTGCTTGTTTCTGAAGCTGTCTTAGTAAGGGTTTGGGGTGTGTGTGATGGGCAGGAGCCAGCCTGGAGAAGAGTATCTGAAACAGCACCAACTTTATTCTTCGCGGTGTGGAGCTGCACGTCTTTGACAAGCTTTTTGTCTGTGTAATGGAAAAGACGTACAACGGTGAAGGCTGGGAAGAAACCGCAGGGGTTCATTCAACATTCATCATTATGTCTTTTATTATGTCAGAGGTACTGACCTGCTTCGGGGTGTCCAGTATACACAGGTATACGAGACACTCTTCTCCTGGGTGGTTGGGCTGCAGGAGGACGAGCTGGTGTTTCATCAACGGGGCTTCTTATGTGAGAGATGGCCCTCAGCTCATCAGGTGTGTGTGTGTCTACAGAGGTGCTGCTGCTCACGGAACTGATGGAAACCTCTGGACTGTAGTCCCTGATTGTTTCATTCCACCTTCTTGGAGGTTTCTCTAAAAGAGGGCTTAATGTCCTTCCGTGCTGGAGGGGGGATTTCCCTCTGCTGGGAGTAGCAGGTGGTTTTGGCAAGTTCCCTTTCTGAAATGAGTGTCCCAGTCTCTCCAGCACAGCATCATTTCGGGCTTTATTTGAGGCATACATTCGATCTACTTGATCAGATATCGATGCCATTTTTGCATGCTCAGCCCGCTCTATGTCCACGATGCGGGACTCTTTGGTGGCCTGATAATGATATAGGTAATGGCCTCCAGTTTGCTGTGGGACAAGCCAATAAAACAAGTTAGGACCAACAGAAAACAATCTATAGCACTAAAATCATGTAAGACACATTTATCAGTGGTTCATTTTATTTTATTTTTTATTCAAACAGAAGAAACTATTTAAGCAAAGAAACAACAGAAATGTGTTCTGTTATTTTGTTACTCAAATGAAATAATTTATTAGATAGATTAGATCGACCAGATTTAATCTCCAAACTTATATTCTACTAGCAACAAATTCAAAATCAGCAAATTTCACATTTCTCAGATGCAACATTTCATATGCTGTTTTTGAGTTAAATAGAGTTCAAATAATCTGCATAATCTAGCGATTTAACGTATATTATTAGTTTGATTGCCATTGCTAGGCAATCACCCTCTTTCTTCTTCTTTTTTATTCTGCCATACGATTTTTGGCGCAGCATCTTCAGCATACATTGACCGATTTCAGCCATTCAATTATCAAAATGTTCATCTCACAGAGAACATTCCGGGTCAACTTTTTTAAAAAAAAGTATAGTTTTTAAATATTAACCTGTTTAACCCGATGGGCCTTCCGAAGGGCCGAAAACGTACAGGCACTATTACTTCAAATTCTGACCAAATTCTGCCACGGTTGCGGCCATGTTTGTAGTCCAATGAAAGAGGACAAGCTACTGAATCGAATGGTACAAAAAAATCTAATGGACTACAATACCCAGCTGACGTAAAATCCCTGTGTAAAGACTAGGCGCAACAACACTAACGCTAGCTAACTACGCGTATGTGTTTGTGGAGGTTGTAGTTGCTTTAGTGTGCTTCAGTGACTTTCGGTGAATTTCAGTGAGTTTCAGTAAGTGTCAGAGGGTTTTTTTAGGTTGTTAGCTAGCGTATCTCTTCATGATACCGTGACGAGAGGGGCATGGAGCAGAATTTCAACGGCAGGAATTTCCGGATTCGTTCGACCCCGTTGCCAGCAACGTTGAACGTTGGAAAAGATAGACCCAGTTTGAGTAAGTTGAGTAAGTTTTGTACATATTTTTTGAAGTGTAAACTGTTTGTTGCTAATATCCGTGTTGATCGATAAAATGATTTATTATATATATACGTGTACACAATATAGTAGACAGCAGGGTGGTAGTTGGGGTGAGAGAGGAGGATGCAGAGGATAGTGGTGATGATTGACTGTGGCAACCCCTGAGGGAACAGCTGAACAGAGATGAAGAAGGATGATTCAATCCTATTCAATACTGTCTTTACATATTATTTACATAATATGTGTATTTCAATATGTATGCAATTACAGATAATAATAATTGTTATTATTTTCACAGCCAAGAGGGAAGAGAAGAGGAAAGTGAGCTTCCAGGCCCATCTGGGCTCAACACTGAGGCATCACCTCTCCTTGTTGTTATTTTTATTTTCTTTACCTAATATTTGGTTGGACTTTCATTAATGTACATTAGTTATTAGTTATTATAATAAAAACTACTCTATTTGGAGACAAAATCATACATTTTGATGTTTTTTTCTATTGATTTTACACTGTGCATAATGGTAGAAGTTGATGAAGTGCAAGGTAAATTCATACCCAAAAGCTCCAGTAGATGGCAATAGACTAGTGAAATGGATATAAATTGTATTTTCCAGCCAGTTTCCACTGGAAATGAGTAAGCTAGCTATAGCTATAGTAACCTATTTGGCAATGTGGTGCCAAATTGTGCCAAACTGAGTGTCCGCCTGGTGATATCCTTACTAAAACCTTTGTGAAGGCTTTGCTCTTTGTTCAAATTCTATCAAATTTGGTATATTTGTAGCCAAGGAATAGCTGAATGTGATCAATGGCATCTGTGTACATAGAATCATTGTTAGCATAATGTTTTCCTCTGTCAAATAGGAAAAAAACTCAGGCGAGGATAAAATTGTTACATTTCTCCTGTAGTTTTTTCTAATTTACTCAGGCATACTAATAGACACAATATTTTAAACACTGGAAATGCATTCTCTGAGGTCCCTAGATGTCCCTAGACACCAAGAACATGCATATGCACATTATTATTGTGGTGCATTTCCTCATTTTCTTCGGGAATGTCTTTTTAGGTGATATTTTCTTTTAATATGGCCAGGGTTTAAAGGGTTAACCCTTTAAACCCGGTGTCATGCGCCAAATGTATCTCCTCCTACAAATTTCACGCTACAGACTCCATTTTAGTTCACTTTGGCCACATTCACACTGGAGAAAGTCATTCCAGCTAGAGTAAGATTGTATCTGGATAGTCTTTAAACTGGATACATTCAGACCTATTTTCAAATCTGGCTATCACACAAGCGTGTCCGCACTTAATTCGGCTTAATCCCGCTTTTTGGGGGTCCTCCAAACCACTAGGTGGTGCCTCGTAATATACAGAGTCCATTCAGGCTGCAGTAGGACTGTGTGTGCGCATGCGTCGTGCAGTTTTTTGTCCCGTGTCTCTACCCGTGAACCGGAAGTAGCATATCACTAACCGGAAAGAGCATGTCGCTAACCGGAAGTATCACATCGCTAGCCTGATTGGCTATCTGCATGATAATATATGTTTTATAGTTTTTTCCTTTATTTAGAAAATCATCCATACATCCACACATCCATTGTATGAAACCCTTTGTCATCCTGCCCAAATAAATGTTTAAAATGGCTCTTGGATCCAGTGTTTGAATGTGCACACCAGATGGAGGTTCAAACCCAGAGACAGTCTTTTGCACTTAAAACGCTCATTAGATGCTGCTCTATCAAACTTGTATTGAATTTTCTAATTCCGAATCATTTCCGCACGCCAGGCTCTCAAAGTTGGAGTGGTTTTTGAGGTCTCCTATGCTGTTACCATGGTGACAGGCTAACACACAGAGGCATACAAAGCCTTCTTTTAGAGAAATAAATATGAACTAGAAAATGCAAGTTTGATTGCTGCAGCTGAAGCATTGCTTTGAATCCTTCACATCAGCATTCAAAGCAATGCTTCAGCTGCAGCAATCAAACTTGCATATATTTATTTCTCTAAAAGAAGTTTGGACATTAGGAGGGTTAGAGATGAGAAGAGCTCGTTACTTACTTCTGCAGTGAAGCAGGATGTCCAGGATCGTTTAGCAGTGAGAGAAAATTCTTTGTTATCCATCTCTTTCCGGAAAACGCAACTTGTTCGCAACATGGTGACTACTCAGTTGTGTCTGAAAAGACTAAAGCTTTTCAGATACTGCATCTCTATGGTGACAATCAACATTCTAACCTGTGTCATCGTCAACATCATCGTCATAGCAACATTTAAAAACAAATAAACAGGTTTGTTTTTAAATTTGACAAATTTTATATGAAACATTGTGTTTTTTTGCTCAGCAAAACTATTGTAAAAGTCAACTTCTTAAAAATGAAAGAAAACAGGATGTGGCTATATAAATATTTTTTATACACCTTATTGTCCTATTGGTGTTAAGTTGAGTTGGTGTTAAACACAGACTTCCCCAAAATCGCAGTGTATTGGAGGCTTTACTCTAAATTTTGCAGCTGTAATAGACCCGCGATAGGAGAATTTTTTTTTTCGTTTTTCCTTTGTGCCGTCTTCATTTACAAAGAGCAGGAGGCATACAAACTAATACTGACACATCTGAGCAAATCTCCCAAGTGTTCCCTTTATTATTACACCGAAAGTATTCAAATACACCTTGTGGTTGCTGAGATATACTCTATTTATTTTGGGTGTAAGAACCAAGAAAGAATTTTGTGTTTTACACAGTTTGGTTTGTGGCCTATATTTTCTGTTATTCTGCCAGTAGAGGGCACCCCTTGCTTTACCTTTAAAGCCACACCCTTTCCGGTCTACTTTGTCTTAGTTGGTAGGAAGGCACACAGTTTTTCTACCTTAGCCGTAGTCGTCGCGGCAGAAGTTTTAGTTTGAGTAACAGTTTAGTTACTTTGACCGTGCTACTTTGTTTGTTTCAGCACCTTTGGAAATAAAGCAACAAAAACTCAGTGGACACTGGATTTATTTACTGCACTACACGGCACATGTAGATCAATATTCCAACTAAGCACAGAGACTAAGACCATTCATTGGGCGTGCCATTTTCAAGCTGATGCCTTCAAAAAAAGGTTTGGGGGTAGAAAAGGTTAACTTTTGCAGGGACCATCTTTCCTTCTCTGGGACGACCTTGGTCCACATGCGCAGAAATTCACCATGCAGGGACAGGTCTTTGAGCATGGCCCGTCCATGGTGTCTGTGGAGAATTGCATTAGGTCTGAAATTATTACAACTGTGGGGAAAAAAACACAATGTAAACAAAAGTATTTAAATATGTGTAAGTTGATGACCCACCTCACAGCTGGAGCGGCATCCAATGACATTTTGGACACAGCAATCAGGAAGCGATCAGAGAAGCTTCTTCCTGCTGACAGGATGCGATCTGCTCCGATTTTCTTGGCAACTTGCTGCAGGTGTGCTGCTGTGCTGCCTCTAACGGCGTTACAGCGATGACTGCGGAGGGACAATAGCAGGACATAAGGCAGCTGACATCATATCTGAATGTTTCCTCTCCTGTACATTTACTTCAGTCCGTTGTTGAGGAGAGTGCTGACTGTCCGTCCGTGGCTGCAGTTTTCCACCATGTCATCCAAAGCTAAGTTAATCTGCTTATGGACGAAGGCGTTGGTGGTTGCTGCCAGTTTGAGCAGCAGGGCTCGTCCGGTCAGCTCTACCTCCGGATCCATAGTCTGTTGTAACTGAATGTACAGCCTTGCTATGGTGTCTATAGCGCCACAGGCCACTGTTGTGCGCTGGTTGTTCACCTGTATAGTAAGAATGAGAACCATCAGTCACAGCTGTCATATGGTGCATGCAATTCCCATCAAGGATACAAAAAACAATCCTATGACGATACCTCCTCATTGAGCAGCAGACAAACTTCATGCAGTTTGGTTTTCAGTGTCTGTGCATCATGCTGCGCCAGAGCTCGGATGGTCTTCATACCATCCATTTTCTTTTTCCTGTTTAATAGATTAATGTGACTTCAGGAACTACATAATATGCAGGTCTGCTTGAGCAGTGTCCCTGTCTTACCAGTCATCTGAGAGCAGCAGGGTGACGCAGCTGATCAGGCTCGTTTCAGGGTTGGCCAGAGGCTGGAGTTCAGCTGCACCTTTTATCATGTTTATGCTGCAGTCACTGGCTGCCTTTTTGCCTGCAAGACAGAAAAATACTTGTTGCTCTCATTCAAAGTGTTGTATGTAATGTACAAGTATACAAAACCACCAAACAACTTACGTGCTTCACTCTTTCTCTTTATTAATTTCATGAATTTTCTGGGTTGGGTGCTTGTTTCTGAAGCTGTCTTAGTAAGGGTTTGGGGTGTGTGTGATGGGCAGGAGCCAGCCTGGAGAAGAGTATCTGAAACAGCACCAACTTTATTCTTCGCGGTGTGGAGCTGCACGTCTTTGACAAGCTTTTTGTCTGTGTAATGGAAAAGACGTACAACGGTGAAGGCTGGGAAGAAACCGCAGGGGTTCATTCAACATTCATCATTATGTCTTTTATTATGTCAGAGGTACTGACCTGCTTCGGGGTGTCCAGTATACACAGGTATACGAGACACTCTTCTCCTGGGTGGTTGGGCTGCAGGAGGACGAGCTGGTGTTTCATCAGCGGGGCTTCTTATGTGAGAGATGGCCCTCAGCTCATCAGGTGTGTGTGTGTCTACAGAGGTGCTGCTGCTCACGGAACTGATGGAAACCTCTGGACTGTAGTCCCTGATTGTTTCATTCCACCTTCTTGGAGGTTTCTCTAAAAGAGGGCTTAATCTCCTTCCGTGCTGGAGGGGGGATTTCCCTCTGCTGGGAGTAGCAGGTGGTTTTGGCAAGTTCCCTTTCTGAAATGAGTGTCCCAGTCTCTCCAGCACAGCATCATTTCGGGCTTTATTTGAGGCATACATTCGATCTACTTGATCAGATATCGATGCCATTTTTGCATGCTCAGCCCGCTCTATGTCCACGATGCGGGACTCTTTGGTGGCCTGATAATGATATAGGTAATGGCCTCCAGTTTGCTGTGGGACAAGCCAATAAAACAAGTTAGGACCAACAGAAAACAATCTATAGCACTAAAATCATGTAAGACACATTTATCAGTGGTTCATTTTATTTTATTTTTTATTCAAACAGAAGAAACTATTTAAGCAAAGAAACAACAGAAATGTGTTCTGTTATTTTGTTACTCAAATGAAATAATTTATTAGATAGATTAGATCGACCAGATTTAATCTCCAAACTTATATTCTACTAGCAACAAATTCAAAATCAGCAAATTTCACATTTCTCAGATGCAACATTTCATATGCTGTTTTTGAGTTAAATAGAGTTCAAATAATCTGCATAATCTAGCGATTTAACGTATATTATTAGTTTGATTGCCATTGCTAGGCAATCACCCTCTTTCTTCTTCTTTTTTATTCTGCCATACGATTTTTGGCGCAGCATCTTCAGCATACATTGACCGATTTCAGCCATTCAATTATCAAAATGTTCATCTCACAGAGAACATTCCGGGTCAACTTTTTTAAAAAAAAGTATAGTTTTTTAAATATTAAGCAATTTCGGTGTCATGCGCCAAATGTATCTCCTCCTACAAATTTCACGCTACAGACTCCATTTTAGTTCACTTTGGCCACATTCACACTGGAGAAAGTCATTCCAGCTAGAGTAAGATTGTATCTGGATAGTCTTTAAACTGGATACATTCAGACCTATTTTCAAATCTGGCTATCACACAAGCGTGTCCGCACTTAATTCGGCTTAATCCCTCTTTTTGGGGGTCCTCCAAACCACTAGGTGGTGCCTCGTAATATACAGAGTCCATTCAGGCTGCAGTAGGACTGTGTGTGCGCATGCGTCGTGCAGTTTTTTGTCCCGTGTCTCTACCCGTGAACCGGAAGTAGCATATCACTAACCGGAAAGAGCATGTCGCTAACCGGAAGTATCACATCGCTAGCCTGATTGGCTATCTGCATGATAATATATGTTTTATAGTTTTTTCCTTTATTTAGAAAATCATCCATACATCCACACATCCATTGTATGAAACCCTTTGTCATCCTGCCCAAATAAATGTTTAAAATGGCTCTTGGATCCAGTGTTTGAATGTGCACACCAGATGGAGGTTCAAACCCAGAGACAGTCTTTTGCACTTAAAACGCTCATTAGATGCTGCTCTATCAAACTTGTATTGAATTTTCTAATTCCGAATCATTTCCGCACGCCAGGCTCTCAAAGTTGGAGTGGTTTTTGAGGTCTCCTATGCTGTTACCATGGTGACAGGCTAACACACAGAGGCATACAAAGCCTTCTTTTAGAGAAATAAATATGAACTAGAAAATGCAAGTTTGATTGCTGCAGCTGAAGCATTGCTTTGAATCCTTCACATCAGCATTCAAAGCAATGCTTCAGCTGCAGCAATCAAACTTGCATATATTTATTTCTCTAAAAGAAGTTTGGACATTAGGAGGGTTAGAGATGAGAAGAGCTCGTTACTTACTTCTGCAGTGAAGCAGGATGTCCAGGATCGTTTAGCAGTGAGAGAAAATTCTTTGTTATCCATCTCTTTCCGGAAAACGCAACTTGTTCGCAACATGGTGACTACTCAGTTGTGTCTGAAAAGACTAAAGCTTTTCAGATACTGCATCTCTATGGTGACAATCAACATTCTAACCTGTGTCATCGTCAACATCATCGTCATAGCAACATTTAAAAACAAATAAACAGGTTTGTTTTTAAATTTGACAAATTTTATATGAAACATTGTGTTTTTTTGCTCAGCAAAACTATTGTAAAAGTCAACTTCTTAAAAATGAAAGAAAACAGGATGTGGCTTTATAAATATTTTTTATACACCTTATTGTCCTATTGGTGTTAATTTGAGTTGGTGTTAAACACAGACTTCCCCAAAATCGCAGTGTATTGGAGGCTTTACTCTAAATTTTGCAGCTGTAATAGACCCGCGATAGGAGAATTTTTTTTTTTCGTTTTTCCTTTGTGCCGTCTTCATTTACAAAGAGCAGGAGGCATACAAACTAATACTGACACATCTGAGCAAATCTCCCAAGTGTTCCCTTTATTATTACACCGAAAGTATTCAAATACACCTTGTGGTTGCTGAGATATACTCTATTTATTTTGGGTGTAAGAACCAAGAAAGAATTTTGTGTTTTACACAGTTTGGTTTGTGGCCTATATTTTCTGTTATTCTGCCAGTAGAGGGCACCCCTTGCTTTACCTTTAAAGCCACACCCTTTCCGGTCTACTTTGTCTTAGTTGGTAGGAAGGCACACAGTTTTTCTACCTTAGCCGTAGTCGTCGCGGCAGAAGTTTTAGTTTGAGTAACAGTTTAGTTACTTTGACCGTGCTACTTTGTTTGTTTCAGCACCTTTGGAAATAAAGCAACAAAAACTCAGTGGACACTGGATTTATTTACTGCACTACACGGCACATGTAGATCAATATTCCAACTAAGCACAGAGACTAAGACCATTCATTGGGCGTGCCATTTTCAAGCTGATGCCTTCAAAAAAAGGTTTGGGGGTAGAAAAGGTTAACTTTTGCAGGGACCATCTTTCCTTCTCTGGGACGACCTTGGTCCACATGCGCAGAAATTCACCATGCAGGGACAGGTCTTTGAGCATGGCCCGTCCATGGTGTCTGTGGAGAATTGCATTAGGTCTGAAATTATTACAACTGTGGGGAAAAAAACACAATGTAAACAAAAGTATTTAAATATGTGTAAGTTGATGACCCACCTCACAGCTGGAGCGGCATCCAATGACATTTTGGACACAGCAATCAGGAAGCGATCAGAGAAGCTTCTTCCTGCTGACAGGATGCGATCTGCTCCGATTTTCTTGGCAACTTGCTGCAGGTGTGCTGCTGTGCTGCCTCTAACGGCGTTACAGCGATGACTGCGGAGGGACAAGAGCAGGACATAAGGCAGCTGACATCATATCTGAATGTTTCCTCTCCTGTACATTTACTTCAGTCCGTTGTTGAGGAGAGTGCTGACTGTCCGTCCGTGGCTGCAGTTTTCCACCATGTCATCCAAAGCTAAGTTAATCTGCTTATGGACGAAGGCGTTGGTGGTTGCTGCCAGTTTGAGCAGCAGGGCTCGTCCGGTCAGCTCTACCTCCGGATCCATAGTCTGTTGTAACTGAATGTACAGCCTTGCTATGGTGTCTATAGCGCCACAGGCCACTGTTGTGCGCTGGTTGTTCACCTGTATAGTAAGAATGAGAACCATCAGTCACAGCTGTCATATGGTGCATGCAATTCCCATCAAGGATACAAAAAACAATCCTATGACGATACCTCCTCATTGAGCAGCAGACAAACTTCATGCAGTTTGGTTTTCAGTGTCTGTGCATCATGCTGCGCCAGAGCTCGGATGGTCTTCATACCATCCATTTTCTTTTTCCTGTTTAATAGATTAATGTGACTTCAGGAACTACATAATATGCAGGTCTGCTTGAGCAGTGTCCCTGTCTTACCAGTCATCTGAGAGCAGCAGGGTGACGCAGCTGATCAGGCTCGTTTCAGGGTTGGCCAGAGGCTGGAGTTCAGCTGCACCTTTTATCATGTTTATGCTGCAGTCACTGGCTGCTTTGTTGCCTGCAAGACAGAAAAATACTTGTTGCTCTCATTCAAAGTGTTGTATGTAATGTACAAGTATACAAAACCACCAAACAACTTACGTGCTTCACTCTTTCTCTTTATTAATTTCATGAATTTTCTGGGTTGGGTGCTTGTTTCTGAAGCTGTCTTAGTAAGGGTTTGGGGTGTGTGTGATGGGCAGGAGCCAGCCTGGAGAAGAGTATCTGAAACAGCACCAACTTTATTCTTCGCGGTGTGGAGCTGCACGTCTTTGACAAGCTTTTTGTCTGTGTAATGGAAAAGACGTACAACGGTGAAGGCTGGGAAGAAACCGCAGGGGTTCATTCAACATTCATCATTATGTCTTTTATTATGTCAGAGGTACTGACCTGCTTCGGGGTGTCCAGTATACACAGGTATACGAGACACTCTTCTCCTGGGTGGTTGGGCTGCAGGAGGACGAGCTGGTGTTTCATCAACGGGGCTTCTTATGTGAGAGATGGCCCTCAGCTCATCAGGTGTGTGTGTGTCTACAGAGGTGCTGCTGCTCACGGAACTGATGGAAACCTCTGGACTGTAGTCCCTGATTGTTTCATTCCACCTTCTTGGAGGTTTCTCTAAAAGAGGGCTTAATCTCCTTCCGTGCTGGAGGGGGGATTTCCCTCTGCTGGGAGTAGCAGGTGGTTTTGGCAAGTTCTCTTTCTGAAATGAGTGTCCCAGTCTCTCCAGCACAGCATCATTTCGGGCTTTATTTGAGGCATACATTCGATCTACTTGATCAGATATCGATGCCATTTTTGCATGCTCAGCCCGCTCTATGTCCACGATGCGGGACTCTTTGGTGGCCTGATAATGATATAGGTAATGGCCTCCAGTTTGCTGTGGGACAAGCCAATAAAACAAGTTAGGACCAACAGAAAACAATCTATAGCACTAAAATCATGTAAGACACATTTATCAGTGGTTCATTTTATTTTATTTTTTATTCAAACAGAAGAAACTATTTAAGCAAAGAAACAACAGAAATGTGTTCTGTTATTTTGTTACTCAAATGAAATAATTTATTAGATAGATTAGATCGACCAGATTTAATCTCCAAACTTATATTCTACTAGCAACAAATTCAAAATCAGCAAATTTCACATTTCTCAGATGCAACATTTCATATGCTGTTTTTGAGTTAAATAGAGTTCAAATAATCTGCATAATCTAGCGATTTAACGTATATTATTAGTTTGATTGCCATTGCTAGGCAATCACCCTCTTTCTTCTTCTTTTTTATTCTGCCATACGATTTTTGGCGCAGCATCTTCAGCATACATTGACCGATTTCAGCCATTCAATTATCAAAATGTTCATCTCACAGAGAACATTCCGGGTCAACTTTTTTAAAAAAAAGTATAGTTTTTGAAATATTAAGGAAGAGAAAGTCCATAGAAGTGAATGAGAGTGAGCAGTGGTCTGCACCCTGCTGTGAAGCCTCTGTATGTACATGAAGACTGACTGTAGACTTTGACAATGAGACACCCACCTCCTCTAAAGCATTCTTGACTTGTCTAGATGTTCTTCCTCCTGAATCCTGTCTTGTGTCTTTTGTGGTCTTCCAGGTCGTTTGCTGAGCTTGTCAGTTCATTCCTTCCTTGTAAGAATGTTCCAGATGTTTTATTGGTGCTTTTGTCTTCATTTAGTTGTTTCAGTCTAATGACGGCCTCCTTCATTTGCATAGACAGCTCTTTAAACCTCATGATGAGATGTTCAGTGAACACTACCAAATGCAAATGTAACACTCAGAACCACCTCCAGGACTTTTATCTGCTCGATTAGTCATGGAGTAAGAAGGGGACAGGACACACCTGGACATGGAGCTAATTGACAGTCATTTGTTCCATTAAATATGAGATACCATGTTGTGTATGAAAAAGGCTGCACTTCCTGAATATGTAATGCCACACTTTTATAAAAGCACTTGAATTAAACAAAACATGATTGGCTACACTCACATATTGAGTGTTTGATTTCAATGTGGTGTACAGAAAGACAATATCATTGTTCAAATATTTATGAATCTGATTATTGTTTATAATTATTATAAATTCTTATTATTGTTATTATTATTTATGAGACCATAGAGTTTAATACTTAAATTTAATATTAAATATGCCTCTTTTCCATCTTTTTGTAGATGCTTTTTATTTAGAGTTGCACAGACTAACACAGTATTACTCGCATTGCCAATATAATACTTTATTGTGAAGTCACTTTTTGTATGTTGGTTGTCCATTTTCCCTGTCAGTCACACTGCCCTAAAAGGAAAAAGGGACAAAAATAACTCAGAACCACAAAATCAAATTATCAGGTTTTGACAGTATTGTTGAAAAACAACTTACAAGAAGACCTCTCCTTCTGAAGATTTTGGTAAAAGGTGACTCCTCTGCACAAGCCAAAACACCGCACACTGTGTCCACATGCGGAATCCCCTCAACTATCTGTGGAAGAAGAAAAAGTGAGCATGTTAAAGCAGTGAAGGAGTAGCCTATGTTTAGAAAAACAAAGTGAACAGAGCTGTGAGAGAAATACTCACATCACCCAGTGTGTCTGAAAAGCTGTCCAGTTCCCTCTTCCCTCCTGGGCTCAGTCCATACGACCAGTGCTGAGAGCAGCCCTGCGGCAACACCGCCCCCATCAGCAGCAGCCACAGCATCAAGCTTCTTCCATCCATCTTGGGATAAAACATTTAAATGATCTATTTTCAATTGACTCGAACCTGGGATAGTTGTAGAGTCAGTCCTAGATGAGTGAGTCAGTGCTTCGGGCAGGACTTCTTCTGTCTGCTGTCCTTTGTGGTTGGATGGGTTTATATAAGCCGATGCTGCTTCCTGTCCTCTAAGACCTCACTACAGGGGGTCACAAAGTGGGATTAAGCAACACTTAGCGACACAGAGAGGTTTAAAAGATGACACATGATTTTTGCTGTTTCACACAAGTAACACTTCACACTGTGTTCCGCCCAACTCTGAATCAACACGATTAAAAAATAGACGCCAAAGACTTTTCTCTTCTTCGTCATAGCTGTTTATTTATAACAGTCATATATGGAAACATGTTTCCACTGTCGAGTGCAATAATCATAGACAGGGATAATAACTACACCTGTCTCAAACACAAACCAACCTCTGCTCCGTATTGCATTCAGAGAGATTAAAATAAATAACCATAGCTCTTCCATTGATTTTCACACTCAAGGTGAAATACACAATATGATTGCCTTCATTATTCAATCAGACAGGCTGTGTACCTGCTGTTTAACTGAGTGGATAGTATTGCATCAGAGCAGCTTTGAGCTACAGCCAGGCGTAGCTTTCACACATGCAAACAGAAACTGTAGTGACAACCTTTACAAAAACACCTTCCTTCTCCAAGCATGACTTTTTTTGGGTACGTTTTGGAAGCACTGGATTCGATGTACGCAAGATTACAAGCACCAAACTTTTTTTTTGGTGACCGGGTATACCGTGTTACAACATATACTTGTGCAAATAAGTTCAAAGCATGATTAAGTGATGTACATAGATAGATATATATGGAGCACGTTTCCAGGCAAACCCACTTTAACAACATGAACATGTAAAAAAAATGGCTTTCTGTTAAAGCGCACCCAACGATTCTCTTCTCACATTGGGAAGAATAAAGAATGACACATAAACATTACAATAAGCCATGCCACATTGAAATGCATGCAATAGTGGATCAGTCATACACTAGACTAATAAAAAAGAGGTAGATTCACAGAGCGCAAAACAAAGGAAAGCTTTTTTTTTCTTGTAGAAAGGAGAAAACTCACAGCTCTAAATTATGTATTGCATACTCAAGCTGTGTTTAAAACTAGCCTCCAGCATAGTTTTGTGGTGCACTTAGAGCCTTTCAGGCTATACTATTGTATGGCTTTGGCTTGCATTGCTTCCTTTATAATATGTTAAAATCCAGCAAAATCAAGTTACATAGTTTGAGAGATTAAATAACCACACAGTTATTGGTAAATAACGCCTTCTTGGTCTGCTACAGCAGCATCCAGTAAAGCTCACTGCTCTGAACTTCACTGCTCCCACATAGTCTGATTACAACTCCTATTAGCAGTTCAAGTAATACGAAGTACATATAAATTACACAAAACATGAAATGAGTATATTCCCTGGATTAAATCCAGACACACTAATGACGTTGTTTTGGTGATATATGCAGCGGAACATTTAAAAACATTCTACCATACATACACAGACGACCCTGGATAAATTCTAGTGCAAGATATTTAAAGCTAACATAATGTTGGTGGAATGCCAGGGGTGTGCATACAAATACCTGTGCTGCGACAGGTAAAAATGGGTTGAAATAGGAGGAATATACCGAAGGGAAATAACGGAGCGGACTTGCAGGTGAGTGAAGGGGAGTTATCTGACACTCTGTGACATGTGCAGGGGGGTCAGCATCTCTTCAAAAATGGCTCCTTTCACATTGGACCCCCTCAGGTTGGCTTCTTGTAGATCACAGCCAGACAAGTCACAGTTCTAAAAAAGGGTTAAATGATTTAGGTGAAAAAACTTAAATGAAACCAGAGAACGCTTGTGATTAATTACTATCATTATAACCTGTCATTATCTGTTAACCAATTAATCCATTAAATCTAAATATGGTGACCAGAATCCACTGTAATTGCCCATGTATAAATTATTAAAGATATTTTTGCACATGGAGTCCAGACGAAGCATCCTTCATCTGTGTCTGTAACATTTATGTTTCTTTAATCGATATCACTTCTCTCTCTAATTGGATACGTATGGTAAATAGCCATGAAACAGTAGGAAGAGAAATCTCCAGATAAGTACCCACTGTAATCACTTTACATTACGTACATGGACGCTGTACTAAGGAGGGTAAAGTCAGTTTAAAGTTGGATTGTTTCTGACATTTGTGGTCTCACGTTAGGAAAAAATATCTTAATAAATAATATGAATACATAAAATATAAATGTTATCTCATCTCATCTCACTTGATGACTTGAGATGGTAAACTGCATGTTTTTTATGGTAAGATTGGTCAGGTTTATTATAAAACTCCAGGGATCCTGCTGCTTAGCTATCAGTGAAAAGCCCCTTTTAGTAAAAGATCTGACATTAGGCAGAGCATGTGGTGTACTTAAAATGCTCGTATTTGCATGTTTTCATCCCCTCAGCCATAAAAAGCTGTCCTATACAAACCCGCCCTCTGACTCAACTTTACTTGCCTTTAAAGCTAACCCCTTCTGATAACGCTAACTTACCTCCAGATCCGTCCCTGCTAAAGTGGCTCCCCGCAGGTTGCAGTTCTTCAGCTTTGCATTTTTGAGAGTGGCCACACGCAGATTGATGCCAGTCATCTGGCTTCCTTCCATGTCCACTCCTTTCAGGTTAGCACCTGATTACCAAAAAACCCATTTAGTCTCAATCAGACTACTAATATGGGACATTTTAATGATTTAAATGATTACCTTCCAGGTTGGCCTTCAGTCCAGATGGATCTTCAAAATTGCATCCTTTAAGAGAAGCCCCTTCAGCATTGGTACAGAGCATCTTCACTCCTTGTAAGTTAGCACCCTTCAAACGACAACAAAAAAATGTTTTTAATGTTCTTGTTTTCGCACTGAGCTACGCCCTGCAAAGAATTATGTAAAGTCTACAGACGGTGGAAAAAATAGTTGCTTGTTTTTTTAATGAGGTGAATGAGATAGTAGGTGTGCACCATTGGCAAACATATTTAAAAAAACAGTGGGGCTGACTTCATACAAGTGAGGGGGCAGAAAACCAATAAAGACACACACAACAAGACAGAAGAAGGAAATGTTTGCTTCCCCACAGTGAGGTTATTGTAAGGGCCTCCTCCTGCCATGTGTCTGCTACATAAAAATTTACACATAAAAAATACATAGTACATAAAAAATTTAGAGCCAACAAGAAAAGACTTTACACTTTCACACTTACATCCAGGTTGGCTCCTGAAAGATCAGCCCGCTCCAGGTTGGAACAGCACAGATTGGCATGTGTCAGATTGCAGCGGCTGAGATTAGCCATCTTGAAATTAATGTAGCGCAGATCAAGTCGGGACAGATCAGCACCACTGAAATTAAGTCCCTAAAGACAGTAAAAGCAATAGTGTTAAAGATATTATGTGGTGAGCTGTGATGGTTGAGATAGACATTTTCATTTAGCTATACCTGACAGCGGAGCTCTGACTTGGTGGGCGTTGCCAAAAGAAAGCGTACAAACTCTTTTCGGGAAATAGGAGAGTGGTCCTCAGGTGGCTGCGAGTTCTGTTTTAAAAGTCAAAATGCACTTAATGCATTATTAACTGAAAACTATTTATCTTCCACATTTTGCTCTACCTTGAGTGCTGATTCCAGTTGTTCAGCCAGCTGCTCAATTCCAAAGAATCGAGCTTCCTCCAAGACACCTGGAAGACATTTAAGAACATGATGCCAATCAATTTGAATTCATTGATGTTCCTACTAGACTTTATTTGTCAAAAACGTACCACGTATATTTATGCCTTCATTGATAATGAGCTGACCATGTCTCAGGTAGTTGAGAATGGGCTCAAAGTATTCAGGGCTTCGGTCAATTAAGTAAGCTCCGTTCTCATCCTGCTTGTTCCCCCACACATCTGGAACACAGAAAGTGACAAACTCATTTAAAATGAAAATAAAAATGCGACCTACTTAATTGGCTAAATGTAATACCTTTCTCTCGAAACATGTGAGCTAGCATACTCTCTGGCTCCTTGCTGACCAGGGTACTCCTGAGAACAGATACATTCAATAAATAGTGAAATCATGTGTTTATTACTAGTGTGAACAGCATTTAGACCACATGTACCTGGTGGTGGTGAAGAGGCGGCCCCCAATATTAAGAGTTAACCAGTCAGTGTGTGCCGCCTGTGGATCAGATGTAACCTTGGCTTCATGTTGAGGGTCTGTCATGACAAAAAGAGGAATAAAAAGGAGTCACTGAAACCATGTACACACTTTCACCACAGAATAAGAAACTCTCACCGATAAATGGATCTCCCTCTGACACATACAGCACGTCATCATCTCTATAAGAAACACAGATGCACAAATCAAACACAGGTACAGTGATATAGCCTTTGTTGTGATCAGCTAAGCTTACCTTATAAGGGCAATGTCATCTATGAGGCCACCCTTCCCATTGTACAGACAGGAGGCTTTGATTCCTAACTTATTGCTGGCTACAGATAATAAGTCAGACAAGGTGCCGTATACTGCTACAACCTATGGTCGAAAAGACAAACATGAATATGCTGTTGGGAATTAAATCCAACACAAAATGGGTCAGACTGAGATTAATGAGTCGCAGCTATAATACAAATGCGACTGAACTAACAGCTCATCTTAAGGGGAAAACTGCCCAAAAAGCTAGCGTAACCGTGACTTCAAACTATAAACTATAAACTATACGAACTGCTTTCACTGCAAGGTTAGCGTCAGTTATCATTAAACACATTATGTTCAGTGGAAAAAGCCAGTCATTCTGCGGCCCGAGCACCCACACTGAAACACCTCAGCTATTACCCACCTTGCCATTTTTAGAAGTCCCGTTAACAAACAACGTAACTCTTCTCATTCTTTTCGCGCTTTGGTTGTAAGTACTTTACACTAATTTCAACAGTAACACAGCTTTTGCCAGCTAACTACTGGCTTGCCGAAAACAAATGAGGCTGGCTAGCAGCATCAGACAACAACACGAGACAAAAGATGCCTTTAGAGCCATCAGGGAAAAATTATGAAATTATAGATTTTCTTTTTAAGTGCGGCTAAATTTCCAGTATTTAATCTATTGCGAACAGATATAAGAAACAATGTATTTTTATTTCATGTGTTTTTATAAATATAGATGGATTACATATACATTCAGTAGATAGCTTTGTGAGTCATGTTCTCAATCAATAGCACAATATCTGTGTAGCTTCTGATAATATATTAATAAAATGATGTGATCACTGCAATAACGCACTTTTACAAAAACAATGTGCTCATAACACGAAGTTGGTGCCCAAAAAACAACTGTATCCGAGTGCCCCTGAAGGTCGCACTGATTCTGAAGCTCTACTATTGGTTGAACGAATCACACGTAAACACGTTGTGTGCGTCAAGCGGTCTGTGCTTGGTACCAGCGTTTAGCTGTTCTCAAGTTTTATGTTTTAAGTAACAAATTTAGCGGTATTTCGCTTAGTTTTTGTTTGTACCCATGTTATAATATGACACATATTTACGTCATTGTGTCATTGGGTTTAATAGCTTCTTAGACTGGTGTGTGTGTGTGTGTTTGGAAGCTAGTCCTGTTGGTGGTAGCAATGCACCACAAGTTGTCAACTGCTCGATAGAAGAAGAAACACGGAACTGTCAAACATTGTGTTTCTAATGTGTTACTGACGCTCAGCTTCACGTTTATTTTGTCCTGTTTGTGACGATTAACACGATGTCTGACAGACCTCAGTGTTCGTGCTGTTCTCACCCAGTCTCTTCTTCCACTGTTTACCAGACGCTGAATGAAATGGAATTTGAACGAGGTTTGCATTCAGGTGTTTGGCATGTGATGTCTGAGTTGCTACTATTTTCTTTAATTAAAAGGCACTCCTCATTAAATGGGTGGGGTAACAGTGATTTAAACCTCTCAGTGTTGTTGTGTGTGATGGTTCTCCAGGTATCTGGTCTGCTGCAATGGATGGAGACTTGGAAAGAGTGAAGTCCTTAATCCAGAAAGGTACAGACTCTAACCTCAGAGACTCAGCTGGATACACCGCTCTGGTAGGTTTGTTGTTAATACAATGGGCTGCAAGCAACTACAGTGTGGACTGTGCTTTATTTAATTTCAATGTCGATGTTTTTTGTTTAGCACTATGCAAGTCGCAACGGTCATCTTGCTGTATGCAAGTTTCTTCTTGAGAACGGTGCCTGTGCATCTCCGCAGACACCAGGCGGTGCCACACCACTGCATCGATCAGTGTACTGTGGTCATCTGGATGTGGTTAGGCTTCTGCTGCACCACAGAGCCGATCCAATGCTCTGTGACGATGATGGAGCATCACCTTTACATAAGGTACAGAATTCTCAGCAGTAACATAATTAAACTATCCCACAGAGGCCCAAACCGTCTAATATACATTTATTTACAGTTGTCTATATTTGTCACTCCATTAAATGCTTGTGCAGGCTGCAGAACGGGGTCATGAAGAAGTGTGTCGGCTGCTTCTTAAGCACTGTCCAGCTCTCTGCAACCAGGTGAACAAAAGGCTGCAGCTACCCTACCAGCTGGCACAGCAGGCAGACCTGCAGGAGCTCCTGAAACCACCTCGGTGATGATAGATGCACAGTATCTGGGGCATGCTGTGTTGCTGAGGTCACACAAATGATGCAAGCTGAAATATACCAGGTGAGGTTTGCGCAAGTCAGGTACAACACTCATCTGGAGCTGGACTCACTAAACGTGCCTCATATTTTCAAAATAAAACAACAAATATAACATAATAAACACAACAGTGCATTAAGAAAACATCCTGTTTTAGTTTTTTGGCAACTTCTTAAAGCATTGAAGGTGTGTTTTTGCACCTGGCTTTAAATTCAGTACAAGAGCAGAGTGGCATACAATAGCTGGATGTGCAAGGACAACTTGTATGAGTGCTGTATTCCAAGCCATTAGAATTTTAAATTGTCATTAAAACTCATATCAATACAACAATTTGACAGACACAATAAAGACTATACACAAATTTCTTAATTTTAGCTCTCATAGGTTAAAGATTGTCTTAAGATAATACTTTGCTGTTTCTCAGTTGTGTGCTGCATCAATGCAGTTTTATTGGCTCTTTAATCTCTTTGAGTTTTAAAGTGTGATATTTGTGCTAATGTCCTTATTATTAAAACTGGAGGGTTACACTGTGTCTTACACTTTTTCCATATAATTTGAAGTGTTCCATTGTTAGTCTTTAACAGTAGGGGGAGCTATTGTCTAAGTAGAAGCATGCCCTTTTTTCTTGGACAGCAGCTAAATTAGATGGCAGCTACACACAGTGACCTCATTCGCTCCTCCCTGCACACTGTTGGAAAAAGTTTATAATCTAACAGAGAGAAAAGCATCCATGTATCTGTTACAGCTGACAGTGAGGCATAATGCTGGGATACCTGTGGCCAGCCAAGTATGTTTACTTCATGTGTGGTAATAAAACGGTGAAACACTGCAACAGATTGCATTATGGTGGTCATTTATGACATCCTTTAGGATAGCTGCGACACAACTCATCTGCTTCTGTACTAGTTTAATGCACGAAGGTGTAACACATTTGTGGCACATTTACACTTTTCTATATTGAGAGCAGATGTTGATGGTTGAGTGTCCTTTTTGTCTCATGTGCTTCCCTATTCAAAGCGTGTTGAATGTGTAACACATGCATATACAGCAGGCAAATGCGTTTTTCCACCCGCATATGTGCACAGCATTAACTGCACTTTTGCAGTCAACACAAAACACAAACAAATGACAGAAACCTTTGCTGCAGTCTGAGGAACTTTCATTGGGTCCGCTGGTGGGTGGTGTTTCCAAACTACCTTCAAACCACATCCATGCTGTGACTGGAGGGGTGCCAGGCCACATCTGGAGCTCATTGCAGCTGACGCCATTCAGCACAAGGAGATGGGGTGTTGAGGGTTAGATGGGGTGGGATGGGGGGGTATTTTAGCTCAGACAACAAAGCCCAGAAAGCTGTTTACATTAAGTGACAAGTTCCTCCAAGAGTTGCAAATCTAGGATCACCCATTTTTACTGTCCCATGTTAATGAGAGTGGGGTTTTTTTGTTGTCTATTGAACAAAATCCAAAAGTCCATCATGCTGTTTGAATTGTCTGTGATTTTGACTGTCAGACCCGCCCACAGCACCCTCTGATTGTTTCGGTGCCAGATTATATGTAACGTAATCAAAGTTGATGCCTTAGAGTTGCAGGCAGTGAGTGAGGTAATGAAAACCCTCTGTGTCACTGGGCAAAACTGGAGGAACGTTCTTTTTTTCTTCTTTTTTTGATAATTTTTCATGAGCGGGTTTGAATTTGAGGCCTGTTTGCCCTTTAATGTGGAAACAATCAGACAGGCCTGTGCTAGCAGCTTTGTTAGAAGACCTTTTTTTTAAAAGAGTCTTTGAAGCAATGTGCGACTTAAATCACACTGTTAAACAAAGACTTACATGTAACTGAAAGGATGTGATATGATTTTGTTATATCTGTCTTTTTGAAGCTTATTTGTAATGTGAGGACTTGGGAAGGACTCCACAAGATGAGGAATTTGGACTACAGCTCTGTTTAGCAAGATTTATTTGGAAAGCAATGAAACTTCCTGGCCCAGGAACCCACTTCCACCATAATGAGCCCGAGTTAAACCAGGACTGGATGTTATTTTCTCAGAAATAGAAGGTGGTCTGTGTGCCATGCTTGTGTGGAAGTTGGTGCCTGAGACTTTAAACAGCACAAGCTTGAGAGTGAATAATGAGATGTCTGTGTATATTTCTACATTTTGAAAATTAAGCAGTAGAATTTGCTGCTGCTTGATACAATTGTTTTGTTGGCATGATAAAATGGTCACATGGTCTTATCTCTCCTGTGTCCACCTGCACAAAAACAATGCCATCCTCTGGCCTCACAGCTGCCCTGGCAGAGCTGGACCTATCCTAGATATCCTGAAGTAATCAGGTAAATGGCTGGGCAGATGGGCACACATTAAGAAGTACCAGAGTCTGGCAAGGAGGACCGCTCCATGTCATCTATTCTGCATCAAGAGTAGGTAGGAGTGTGTGAGTGTGTGTGTAGGGTGAAGGGGGGGCGTGTGTAATCAAATATATGGGAGCTGCTTCTCAGAGATGCTGCATAATCCAATTTAGGCCCACTCCCACTTCAAAGAAGCATGTTGTCCGCTGGTGATGTGATGTTTCAGATCTAACACTCCCACTTTCCAGGTCAATGGGTGATGAGATCCATGAGTCCAGAGGCCACAGCCAAGCTCTTCATTGCAATCAGCACTGAGATGTCAGGGTTATCAGGTGATCCAGCCAAACACTAATTGAACCATGTGATACTGTACACGTCTGTTATCTACCAGGCACTTTGTCCAACCACATTAGACATCATCCACTCATTTTGATATAAGACTAATGCAACTCATAGTCTGGACAGTGTCAAAATGTCCCTTAAAGAAAACATAATCATGGAGAAGTTGATGATTTGTGTATTATTGTGGATATGTTAGATTGAAAGGCTTATTTTCCCAATTTGTTTTTTCTCTCCAGTCTCTGGAATGGATGGTGAAGTTTCTCTTTATTGATTATGGAGATTTAATCTTCTCAAAAGCATGGCAAGGGAAACAACTCATATGCTGTTCCATACGAGTCAAAGGACAATTAATAAAGCTTTTGGAATAATATATCTCTGTTCCTTCATAGCAAATTGTTTTTAGAAATTGTATTCTAAATGTGCAGAGGACGTCTGCACATCTGCTGCTTTTACCACTTTTTTAGTTTTTGAGTTTTACCAGACTGTTCCAGTTCTTGGTTTGCTAGCAGCCCAGTGGAAGTTGCATTTTAATGTCTTTGTTTTCCTCTCTGTTATGATGACGGCAAAAGAATACATCATGGTTTTACAGACCTTTGTTATTAGTTACTACAATGTATTTATCAGGCACATATTACCAGCAACGTGAGCAACACATGGCCAGTCACTCATTTGGCATGAAGTGCTCTCTCTGTTAGCATTTAGCAGAGAGTGTACTGACTGTCATTGCTTCAGCACATCACAGCATATTTTATGTAGTCTTTAGTGTGTGTTAGTCTGCTATATCTTTAACCTAACTATTACTTTATACTATTACTTTTCATTGTCAATATAAATACACACACACACACACACATACATACATATGTATGTGTGTGTATATACAGCGCCTCAAGCCTTCCTGTGCCCTTAGTTAGTTAGTAGGTTAGTGATAATTAGTGATAATTACCTTTATGAACCCAGTTTGAGGTCTTATTAAAAACATTTTGATGAGCTTCAATGATGTCAAAGAACTAAAAAAAATACACTTTACAATGCAAATGTAATACCTATACATTTTTTCACTGACATAAAACAAAAAGAACACGGGAGACATAAACACTCCTCCTCATCCTATGTTTTTGTCTATATTCCAGAAGTCACTAATTTTGGTCAAAGAGCAATTTTCTTAAAGTGCAACTGTAAGATGTGGGTTACACAGTGTAATCAAAAACCATGTAAGTAAATGGATCATGTTTTTCCTCCCCAGGGCTAAAACTAAAAAGGGCCAGGTTGGCTGAAAGATGTAATGTAATTACTTACATTACATTTTAAGTCAATACAGCTTATCATAATAAAGTGTGTGACATAAGAGCTCTGTCTAAATCAGTGATGTGATTATTTTTGAAACAATGTAGCCTACTATATTTATCTAAAGGGTGGAAACAGGTTTCCTAAATCACTTTTCAGTGTTTTTAACACAGAGAATATATTTAAGTGCTTTGAGAAAATTCTGATTGTAAAATGTTCCATTATTCTATTCTGCAGGTAAAGTAAAATAAGAGGCTTTATGAGGCTGATTACACACAAAATCATCTGCATATATAAATCTGATTAGATCATATAGATTCATAGTTGCTTCCAGGGGAGCATGGTGAGAGCAAACCAGGAGATCAGACTGCATTCAGTGGTGATACTCAGGCCCAACTGAAGCAGTGGAGTTCGCACCTCATTCGTTAAGAACTCCAGCATACTGTTCACAATGGTGCTGACAATGCTCCTATTCAGTGTGAATGACTGGGGAACGCAACACCGAGCTGCACGTGTAATTGAACAAGATGGTTACGCTGATGAACTAAGACTCATAGAGGCACGCCGTTTCTCTGTCAGCAGGTGCCCAGCACACACTAGCCCATTCATATGCGCATTCCTGTCTCTCTGCTCGCAGCCCAGCAGGTTCCTCCCCAGCCACGCAGGACAGGGGCTGACACACACAATGGGTCTTCAATCTGCCTCAGACAACAGCCAGCATAAAGGCCCGGAAAGCCACAACAGCATTATGTCAAAGAGTTGGCTGGGGGTGGTGAGCAGAGCTTGGGGGGCCCCGTGTAGAACAGGGGCACTGCTGATGGATGGATGAGGGCTGGACACAGGCAACGTAGTGGAAGGCCCGGCTGAGGTTTTTGTGCATAAAGGAAGATATTTGTACTTGCCCTGTAACAATGGAATGCAAACACAAAAAGGGAGGACAATAACGCCCAAACTTTAGGGGGGCGATGAAGAAGCTGCTAGGAAAATCACCATGCAAAGCAATGATATTGTTCACTCTGAGGATTGCATGACTCCGTGTTTGCTCTCATGCTGATATGTGGCTCAGCCAGCCTTCAGTTTGCTTTTGCATAAGGTATTCCTGGCTTTAACAGTGTCCGGCACATTTCCTTACGCTGAAAAGAAATGAGGAGTGATCAGAAATGCCCCACCTCATCCTGTGTTTGGCCTGAAGCTTTTGTCAGCTGCATCTAAGCAAAGGCCCAACTGACTTTGAAGACTACACAGATCTCAGATAATTTCTAATTACATTCTTTGTAGACAACCTGCAAACATTTTAGCATTACCCAAAAATAACTGAAAAATAATCATCTTCATGCCCTTATTTTTATAGCCCTTCTGTTTAGCCATGTCAGTAAACTCGCCTGCTTCTAGAGCTACCACGGCATGTACACATCATAAAGATGGGTTAAACATTAGTCAGACTTTTGTTTTAAATTAGCCCCTCACAGCCTAATATAGCTTTACTGCACTATGAGCAGTGTTAAAGCAACTATCTTCTTCATTTTGATCGAGTTTGCACCAATCTTTGGGACCCTTGTAGCCTCAGGCATTATTTCCAGTGTTTCTGTTAGAGCACAGTCTGTCATGTGAAAAACAAGAAGCAACCAAATAAATAAACAATAACCATATGTTGCAAATTCTGCCCAGACGTAGAAAATTAACAGCTCTGCGCCCTGCTCAGGGGAATTCTTTGTAAGTGACACAAAGAGAGAGAGAGATGTGTCTATAAAAATATCTGGTTCCACACTGCTGTAGCATCAAAGTTGTGTTTTCATGCTCAAAATTGTAAGATGTGGCTGATGGCAGCACATGCACGTCTAACTCTCACTATTAGTTACTCAATAAACATGCGTGGTTTTTCTCTGGTATGTGTGCGGTTGTCAGAGTCGTGCTGCATCTGCTGCATAGTTAGCAGCTCTCTTTGAGGATGAAAGTTCATTTGAGCTTTAAGTGCTTTTGACTTAAAGGCATTTTTGGAAAGTAAAAGTGTAACACAAAGTCAAGCTGTCTTTTTGGCCTCAGTCAATCACTGTAGGAACCATGAGCATGATTTTCATAAGATGATAGACATCACATGACAGTGCTGTTAGCAGGGCCGGCCCAAGGCATATGCGAAATATTCGGTCACTTAGGGCCCCCAAGAGCAACAAAAGTCCATGGTCAAATATATATTTTATATTTATATATAAATATATTTTATATTTTCAAAAATAACATTAATACAAACGGGATATTACACATTCAGTAGCGTGTTTTACACACAGTGCAGCCTATAGGATGATGAAGCATCTGAGGCTAAGGTGGTGGTATGAATGATTTGTATGATTTGGCTTAGGGCCCCATAAAGGCTTGGGCCGGCCCTGGCTGTTAGCAGTTGCAGTTCACAGATGACTAAAAAATAGCGACATATCTGTGACATTGTTTTGTCTAGTGATCAAAAAACAAAGCAAGATGCATTACCTTCCTTGTTAGAACCTGATGTCTTTATTACCCACAATACAGCTCAGCCACCGACTATAAGCTGACATTAGAAGCAGACTGAGGTCTGGTAAGCTTTCTAATGGCAGTCTTTTTTTTATTGTTTTTAACCGATATTGAAGCCTGATAAATTGCCTTAAGTGCCGCCCTTGAGGCAGTTTTATCAGACTTCATGCAGCTCCCTCTGGAGCCACAAAAGGTTTTATACAACTGTTGCACATATGGATTAGTACTCCCTCAATCCTATAAAGAGACTTTGATGTGTAAAATCAGTGGAGTGCCCTGTAAGAAAAGTTATTGAACTGAACATTGTAAGAAGTGACAAAGTAAGCACTGCTTTATAATATTCAGTCTGTTTACTGAGTGTTTGAGTATCAAAAAGATCATTTTAAGTCAAATAAAAACACACACACAACATACTGAAACTGCATTTGTGACTTAACCCTTGTGTGCTGTATTTATGTTACTCAGCCAGTGTTTATGGGTCGGGTAGACCTGCTGCATTTTTGGGTTTTTAATTCAACACAATCAAATAGATTCGTGTTTAAATACTAATTAATTACTTCATCCCAAGTCCTAACAATATAAACAGCATATGTTTAATATTTGCCCTTGTCCTTAGTGAATTAATAATTAAAGAGCTATAGTTTGTTTTTAATAAAATGTAAACAAAACCAACAAAAAGAAAGAAAAGTGGGGAAAAAACAACACATTTACAAATGAAGCAAGGTTTTTCATAACTTTTGAATTATTATCATATTGGAAATTAATTCAAAATGTAACCTATTACAGGTCAGTTTCCAACACAAGCTGAACATATACAGGAACGCCAGTCATGTACACAGTCCCATTGAACACATAGTTGATAAAGATTCTCAGTCATTCAGGTCATTTTCATTCAAGAGCTTGAAATGAGAAAACTGGACTCGACTTTTCATGAAGATGTTTTGCTGCTCCTCCAAGCTGCTGACTCTACAAGTCCAGTTTTGTTTTGAGCCCCATTGAACACATTGCCTTTGCATACCAGCCTATACAACACATGAGTGGCAGGGTTTTACAGTGTGTGTGTTGCAAATGTAATCCATGCACTAGATTATGTATTATGCATATGTATTGTGTTTTTCTGTCCATCTTGGGTCCACACACTTCCCTACATATAAGAACCCTAAAGGTCCATCTCCTTCGTCTAAATTAGTCCAATCCAGAATCTTTTTTCTGGATGAAATCTGGAATAAAAAACTCCAAAGGAGACAGAATTTGGCTGTCATATAAACTAATAACACAAGCTTATTTTTCTTAACCTCATACAAGGTTGCCATTGCATGGAAGATGAAAGGCTAACACATGTTGAAACACAAATCAGTTCTTTGTCATCCCATTCTTTAATCTAACTACCAAGCTGGGCTTCATGTGTCGGTGCAGCTTCAGTCGTCAATCATTTGTCCACTGTGACAGGAAATCAGAGACCACACGAACCCTTTAGATATGAACTATGTGTTTGATCAGACAGAGCAAACTTTGTGTTTGTGCTGAGCTGGCAGACACATTTGAAATTCTGATGCTCTTTGAAATTCTGCCAAAGCATATGATCTTCACAGCAGCTCGATAAAGTGAGATTTTATCATGGCCTTGAACAGGGAATTGATGAAAGTGCTCACTTTCTGGCAGTGAATTAGTATTCATGTTTGTTATCTGAAATAATGTTATCTTCTCTACACTGAAATCTTAATAAAGCATAACTAAAACCTCGACATTTCAGTTATGGTCCTGTGTCATCAAATGCACTTTATAGCTACAGATTATAGTGGATACGTCACCATTTTAAATCACAGCGCGGATGTATTCTCGTGCGGCCTGCGTGTGTTGTGATTGGACTCTGAGACTGAGACTGATGTAAACTACGTGTTTAATGGTCAAAAACAGGCGCGTGTGTGTAGTTCTCCGGTCACACAAAGAGCGCGGTGTTGGGAGTTGGTGGAGTTTTGCTCGTGAGGTGCTGTGGATGGCAGGGGGAGCCAGGTTCCAAAGAGACCCTGGCGTCTGGCATCAGGTTAGAAAGAAACAACCCAACTCATACCGGGACGCTGGGTGATTGACTTTCAAAATAAAACAGTAAAGTAAAGTAAAAGTCAAACAGATAAATGTGCAACAAATGTTCTAACTGTAATATGGTGCGCTGTATATTTCCGGTTTGCCATCTGATAAATACCCCCCCCCACTCCCATTCGTTTATTAGAAACATGCAACAAACGAAAATCAGTGTAAGCGCCAATAAGAGTAACACATGTTTTTTGTGTCAAGCCCTTGTCTAAAACATTTGGGTCAATCTATTTAAAAGCCAAAATTACACACTGTGTTCATCAACATATATGTCTATTTAAAGTAGAAACGTCAGATAAAGCATTATTATGAATTAAATATGCTTTAAGAAAACAATGGGCCTAAAACCGAAAACCACCAAACTGATGAATATTCAGCCCATCTGTTATTTTATTTGTCATGTTTACCTCCGTTTAATCCATGACTTTTATTTTGTAAGCGCACACCGGAAGTGGTCTGTGTCCTGCCTCCATGTGACTGTGGTCCGGAGGATGCGCGTACTCTCAGATTTAAGGGGGGAGGTTTGGAGCTGGACTCTCGGTTTACAGCAGTTCTCCGCCTGGAATAGTCATAGTACTTTCTACAATTGGTCTAAGTACGGATATTTGGTTGAAAACATAAACACTGGCCGACATTTGGTTTTCGGGTGTTTTGTTAGAGTCAGCTGACCAACTTTAAGTCTAGTTTTCGGAAGTGAGGAGACTACATTTCATCGCGAACGAAGCGGTTTGGGATAAAGGGACTACCGAAAACTACCACAGGCTGCAGTCGGAGTTTCAGACCAGTTGAGCTAGGTGAGATAAAAGAAGCTCGGAGGCGACAGAAAACCACGTAAAACCCGCTCTGTTGAACGTCTAGCGGCTTCTCAGTGGGACGAACATTCGTTTTCTTCTGTCTGATAAATTTGACAAAAAACATGCGCAGACCTGTTAGCTGAACTCAGCGGGTCACACTTTGAAGTCTGGATATACGGAGTTTTTCTGGAAGTTTTCCTGCATCCACGCTGGGCTCAGGAGTTCCTCCCTGTCGGCCCGACGCTGGCTGTTCCACAGCCTCCCTCCAGTGAGGTGAGCTCGCTGTATTCCTTCACTGTGGTTGGGCTTGTACTGTTTGGTGACATGTTAGAGGCGAGCTTCAGCTGCTTCAGGGCATTGTAGGGATTTAACATTGTTAATGAGAGGAAAACAAGGTCATTAATTTAACAGTTTCCCTTTCCACAGACAGATAAACATCATATTTTAATCAACCTCGTGTTTTTTTTCCTTTAATCCTGAGGATATACTGTTGGTGCTCTGGATTATTAACGCATGTTCCTTTCTTGAGACACAGTGAGTTTTGGTAACACCCCAGCCTCCGCCATGCTGGAAAATAAATGGGTAAAACATAATGTTACAGCACTACACCGGTATGTTTCCTGGCGTCCTGCTTTGGTTTTCTATATAAATCAGCAGGGATCTTTAATTCAAATTAGCTATAAAATAAAAATTCTATTAAGTAAAGATAAAACACATAGAGCAGCATGTGTAAGCTGCACGTGATGCTGTTCCTCCTTTTGATCAGGTAAGTCTGCTCATGGAATCAAAGCTCTTCTCTGAGCTTCTTCATTGTCTTGTTCTGTGATTGTTGACACATGTTGTAGTTCTTCAAAAAATGTATTCCCAATTATTTGTTTTAAACGTCATCAAATATTATCAGTAAACTCTGTCTTTATCTCTAAAGCTGAGGAGTTGGATCTTTAACTTAGTAGATGGCCCTCATGAAGACCGGGTCTAGAGGGGCCAGCGTGGTGGTGTCATCTAAAGCTCTAAATGTTATGTTAGGAGCGGTCAAGGAGAAGATGGAGGGTTTAGTAAAGCAGTGTGTTCAAAACTACTTCACAAAGGGAAACGGTTATTTTTTGCCTGAACCAAACAATGGAATGTGAGGACTAGTCCTGTCTTACATGTTATATGTTCCACTCCCCTGACAGAGAATTATTGTAAGTCAAGTTGTATGTAAGTGCTTTAAAAAATCGAAAATATATTGTGTGGAATTAAATGTTTCCTTTGTGAGAGTAAATTTGATAATGATTTAGGTTTTGGATTGAATTAAATTAGATTGTGTCTACCTCTGTGTTTTGGGAAACTTCAGACCAAGTTAAAGTCAGAGTTTAGTTTCTTGACTGCATGGGGGAAGAACATAAACACTCATACTGAAAAACACTTTGGGTTTAAGTGCCAAACCAAATGGCAAAGTGTCAGGTGGCTTGACATTAATTGTCTTCACATTTGACTGTAATCTCATGACACCTGATCTCCTGCCATGGTGTGCTAGTGGTAAACCACTGAATCAGATTGTATTGCTGAAAAGAAAAAAAAAGATAGAAGTGTCTGTTTTTGTGTAAACAGAACCCTAAGGGAAAATGGTCTGATGCTCTAATGTCCACTGAACTGCAGCCATATGCAGATTGGCCTGTTGGGAGCTGTGGAATTTTATGCATGGGTGGCTGTGAACAGTAATTATGGTGCAGGCCATGTTATGGGTCAGGCCTGTAACCTTTGTCTTTATATAATGGGAGAAGCTAAATGTGTGTTTCGTGTTCTTTAATCTGGTTTGTTTAGTTTAATTTCTGATGAATGCATGAAGCAAGTTAGAAAAGTGGGATTTCAATCTATTGTTGTCTAAAACATTTTACGCTGTAATTTACCTTTTAAGCTATAATATTCTGATTAGTGTGTTAAGACTGTTCTGCATCACCATTAACATTCGTTTCCATCAGGAAATACATTATAAAGTGGAATATTAGGGCAAAGGAGTGACTGAAAGGTGTGGCCTTTTTATCCTCCTGAAAGTTAGATGTAGCAGGATATAAGCAAGCAATTTATACACTATTCTTCTTTCAGTCCTTTGGGCCATTAGTTTGAATCACATTCTCTATGGTTAGAGTCCAAATTGCATGGTATTGTTGGGGCTGATGTAATGTGTGTCTAGCTATACTAAATCAATAAACTAAAAAACATAAGGCTGTGAATTTATGACTGTAAAACATCAGCCTGCCAATGTGTGGGCTACTTAATTCAGAACTGCTTCCAAGGTCAAGCAGGGAATGCCTGGTTTGTGGATAAGACATTCTGTATGTTTAACTTTTGCTCCCATGGGAGTTGAGTATGACAGAATGTCCTGTCACTCTTTGAAGAAGATACTTCCTCCTCCTTTTAAATATTGATGGTTGTTGTGGTGACAAGGGTCTGGGGGAATGTGGTCGGCAGCTCAGTGCGGTTCCTCCTGTCTGGCAGCAGAAGCACTTTGTTGGAGGCCTCCCAAACACTGACTCACAGCTTACAGAGTAGGGATGACCAAGCTTCTTTATCCCCTGTGGACCCCCCTGACCCAGCTCAGCTGCTGGAACACTAGGCCATTCTTGGAAAGTGAAATTGAATTGGTTTTGAGGAGAACACAATGACTGTTTCAGTGCAGCTGCACAGTACAGGACTTAATGTGAAAATGTAAACTAAGCTGGGTTTTCTTTGACTCTGATTGTTGTTGTTACAGAATGGATGCTGATTTCATATTTGGGTGCACTGAAGTCTTTATGAGGCCCTTAAATGTTTTTGACACTGTCCAAGACATGGGAGCAAATGGTTGCATAGGGGTCAGTTTGGGTTTTGGAATTAAACAAAAAACACTGTTAAGTGATCTTATAGCAGACACTCTCTACAAGGGTGTCATGTCACAGATTGTGGTTTGTTCGTTTGTTTTGTCTTTAAGAAATTGTGGTTATGGTCAAGTGATAAATTGTGTCTGGATTAGGGCTGCAACGATTACTCGAGTAATATTCGAGGACAAAATGCATCGACAACTAATGAAGTATTCGATGACTTATTAGTGACGTTGTTGAGAATGATTCTCTTGTGGCGCAGTGGGATGATCAGTATTTTGGGCCCACACACACACTCACACGCCTTTGGTGACAGGTATGGAGGCGGTCGCGGACTGAAGCAATGATGCTGCAGCCATATCTATGGGAAAACTATGACATTTACACGTGATCCGAGTACTCGAATAATCGGCGAGTATCCGAGTACCAAAATACTCGTTTGTTGCAGCCCTAGTCCGGATGCTGCAGATGTGAGGTTGACCCACTGCCCGCTTTGGGTTCTATACATCCTTCACATCTGACCATGAAGAAACGGCAAAAATAAAAACTTGTTTGGCTTTGTTGCAGCATGATGACAGTCTTTGAGTTTAAACTTGAAAAGTTACTTTAAAGTTTTGAAAACAAAATGTTTCATTCCTAAGAACTGTTTGTTTGTTTAAGCTATCAGAGCAAGCCTTGTGCTGCAGTTTGTTATCAGTGTTTTGTACAGGCAGGTTTAAATGCTGAAGTACCTACCCTGAACTGTGTAGACACAGAATATTCTCCTCTCTTTCGTTGGCTGAAGAATTTTTATGTCCAGTTATAGACTGCCATCAGTTTAAAAAAGAGTCAGCAATTATTACAGCAAGTTTATCTTACCATTTTGTCTCAGGGTTTTAGTGTTGCATAGTAGTGATAGGCGGTAATGGCTAAAGTGCTTATCCCAATAATTTCTGGCATATAGCCAAAAAAAATAACAAACTTTCAGGGTTCAGGCGTACTGATGTGGTCATTAATTTGTTTTTTTGTTTATTTTTAGTTGTGCACTGTGAATGACCTGCTGCTGATGCCCCAACGATCTGAATGGAGTTCCAGTCGCAGAAAAGCCAACAGTTGTAGCTCCCTCAGCAGGATGCTGATGAGGCCAAGTATACTTCTGTTTCTGGCTTTATTCGCCCAAGTGTTAAGGACCCAGTGCCGGCCTGCCAACACTGATGAAGGTAAGATTGCTTGATAACTTAAAGCTACTCAGACATTCTCATTTGTACAGTGCTTTTTCCCAGTTCTTGTTGCGCTATTATTAAATATCAAGTTACTGTTTGAACTTATAAACTTATTAAGTCTGACTTATCTTGACTCTTGAGAAACAGTCCATTGATAAGAAAAGCTTTGTTCTCTGTGCAGGAATGTAATCCTAACACACTCCAGACTTTGGTGAAGTCTGTCCTTTGTAGTGTTTGTTCTCCCTCACCAACCCCTCTTGTTAAATGTATTCACAACTAATTCTACTGATAGAACTTACTTGCAGTTTTTATTTGATTTTCAAGCTGGACAGTAGAACCATAAGATTTGCTGCAAAGAATTTAGGTCTGTCTGGCTGTTACACAAGTTCAGTTCTGAAAAGGGGAAAGAGGCACTGAAATCAAATCCTTAAAAATGTGTTTCTTGGATACAGTCCAGCAGTGTAATAGCTGCCTGGACTTGTGGGTAGATAGCTTTGGATGTTTACACTCAGCAGTCGGAAGTGGAAAACAGCAAAAGAATATGATAAAGCTCAGCATTATAATTGAAGTAATTAAGCAAGAGGGTCTCTCTTGGGCTTTAAGCCCTAAAATAAACTCGGTGCAGGGAGGAGTAAATGACTCCCATCTGTTGCCTCAGGGCAGCTCCACTACCTTGCAGTCCCAGCTTCTCCCCTCCTTTGTAATGAAAAGGTATTTGTTGTCACTGAGAGACGAGTTAACTGCCAGGGAACTATAAATTAGCCTGCTTTTGAAAAAAGGAAAGGAGATGCTACTTTAAACCCTTCCTTATCCTCAAGGATAGGTTTTCTGAGGAGAATGTTTGTCTTCTAAGGTGAGCCATAAATTTCCTCCCAGGGTGGGGGAAGTCCAATGCACTACACTCCACCCTGTTCTTGATTACCAAATGGCCAGGTACTATCTATGCGCCTCAGCCTTTTCTCTGGCTCCCCCACTGACTTTTTCTTGGGAATGCTTCACTTTCCCCCTGCTTCCCTGCTGGGTGACTGATAGCTTCAGCTGTCGACAAAACAATCGGAGCAGAACCATTTGGTTGCATTCCTTTTGTCTCGAGTGGAGAAACAAAACAGTTATGGAAATGGTCTTGTTTTATGCATGCTTCATTGTCTGTGTTGTTTTTTTTTTCTTGTGTGTTGTTCAAAACAAGAAAACGATATTCAGTCAACAAATTCCCTTCATTGAATTACTTCAGGAGGCACATGGGACAGCCATTCAAATTATTACAATCCCTAAACCTCTCGGCAGTGAGATCACTTGGAGTCTTTTCATTTATTTTTTGTATTTGTGTGTGAACCACTGACCTTTCAGAGGAATAAAATCGGAGTAAGACTCTTTTTTAGACAGAACTGGTAGGCCCTGAGGAGCAAAGCTCTGCTGACTTCAGACTGAGAATAAAGTTTCTTATGAAAGCAATTTGCATGTAGTTTGGCTTCTCAGGGCTGCTTTAGATACATTGTTTTATTGTTCAATTCCTTTACCGTTTACTGTAAACATCTGGTAAGATGAGGACAAGATAGCCAGGTATTATCCCTAATTGGGATTGTTGTCATTATTTCATTGTTTGGATGTCGGTAACAACTGTGTGTGAAATTAGCAATATATAAAATGTATAAATTGAGTTTTAACAAAGTTAAAAGTTTTAAATGCAGTAGTTGCTATAATCTTAATATTTTTTTCTGTAGTTAGTTAAACAAGAATAAAATGGTCATTACATCATAGAAAATAAACACACCATGCACTGAAGTTCTGAAATGTCCAGTGGAGCCCATGTGTAAAGATGGCAGGTCTGGAGAATTAACAGTGAGTAAGTGTGCGTGCTAATTTAATGTGAGTCATGTCCTACCTATATTACACGTCTTTTAGGTGCCAACGTTCACCATTTCCAGTTATTCCAATAGGAATGACATGTTGACTGAGGCAAGTCTACATGGGGAAAACTACGTCTAATGGCCTCTATACACCGTGCGAGTTTTGGCAATCCTTTAAGACCATTGCACGACACACTATGCAATGTAGATCTAATAAACTCTGGTACAATGTTAGGTTTGATGCTTGCAGATTGTACAATGACCATTTACTGAAACACAGGTGATCGCAGGTTTATGACAGATGTCAATATGCAACGTCATCAACATACTTGTACAATATCTGCAGCTGTCACACCGTGAGAGTCATCCTAAATTTCTGACACCACTAGAATTTTATCTTAGGTTATCCTTGGTTGCAACTTAAGGTGCTGATAACAGCTTTCGTTGAACCTGTTACATAAGACCACCATTTTAGAGCCACAACCAAAGATATCTCCATGTTTCTGTTCCGCTAGTCATATGGGACAGCCCAAAATCGCACAGTGTATACAGGCCATACAATATTATTAATTTTAGAGGTCTTGGTTTGTTCATTAAGGACATACAACAGAGCACCCTTTCCAAAGGGCTCAGACAGCTTTGCTGTCTTTAGAGCCGTTACAGGAAATCTTTCCTTCCTTAATGCCATATGACTTTATTAATCCTCATCTTTGTGTCACAGATAACACTCTTGACTGATAGTTGTAACCAGCAAATTTTGCACACACTTTAGCCTTCAGTTGCACGCTATTGGATTTTTACATATTCCTATATCTCTATGTTCTTGTAAATAAGGTTTATACTGTTTTCTTTACCTTTAGAGGTCTATGTGTGGTGTCCTTAGTACCTGTATGTTGCTGCTGTAACAGTGAAATTACCCAGCTTGGGATAAACAAAGTACTTCTGTATTCTATTTTAAATGTAGCTGACCTAATTTGCTGTGCTCGGTAGCCCTTGTAGCTCCCAAGTGTTAATCCATGCTGATTGTCAATGGCTCATTTAAGAATGAAAAGGTTCTCATTGGAGTGCTTTAAGGAGGGAGAGTTGCTTTGTGACTTTTTTTTGGCTTGCTAATGGGCATTGTCCTATTCTTTAGCTTCCTGTCAGCGTTGCCTTTTGTCTCTTATCAGTCCCCTCTGCACGTCACCCACCCCTTCACTCTTGTGTGGTCAAATCAGCAGAGGAAACTTGCCATAGCCATTTTTTCTGTGCCACCGCAGAGCCTCAACTATCCTGTCTTTCCTGTATTCAACCATCACTCTAGTGAGAGCAGGAAATCCCAGAAGTCATTCACAGAGCATATTGCTTCCTATGTTGAAGCAGGAGAAAGTTCCAAAGACTTGTGCCTCCTTTTAGCTGGCCTTGTACAAATGATCAACCCCACCCCCGACCTGTGTAACAGCTTTCACTGTGTTCTTCACTGAAATTCCTTCAGAATTTATTTAATTAGGCTGATTCTAAATGATGTCAATCAATTTTTACAGATCATTGAGACAACCCATGAGGCCGTACTCCATTTCCTTCTGAAACTCAATCCATTTTAATCCACCCCACTTGCAGAAAGATTAACTGGAAAAAAAAGTGAAGTAACACACATCTTCCTGTGAAAAGCTGAAAATAAATTTACTGTGAGTGATATGGTTGTGAAGCCATTTGCTAGCGTGACGTTTGTTTACCGAGTTGGCCAGAAAAACACCTTTAGTACATGATGGAGTTAATTTAAATGCATTGTGTTTTATTTTATTCTGGTTATAAGAAGGTTGTCACAGAAGCACAAACAGACCATTGAATATAGGCAGGCCGTTTTTACAGCTTTTATTGGCTTTTTATGTCCTCTGCAGTCAGATTAACAGCTGGGATGTTGACACAGTCTTATCTGTGGCATCTCTATTTTAGAGGGCATGGACAGAAACATGGCCCACACAGAGACAGCAGGGGCTAGAACTAACAGCATGTCCATACTAAGCTATTAAAATCCGCATGTCTTCTTCCCTGTTTCATACCTCAGTCAGTACCTACTAAAGCAGCATTTTTGAGTGTCTAAGTCTTAAAATGTTTCAGTATCTTGCTTTGCCCCAATGAGGCTTCTGCAAAAGGGTGGCGGGAGCCCTTTCAGTATCAGGAGTTGAGAAAGATAAGATAAGATAAAACTTTATTAATCCCGAAGGAAATTCTTGTGCCAGAGGTATCAAGTTACATTAAATGCAGTTAAGTACAGAGTATAAGAGTATAAGTGTCACTATAATCCAATCACAGTAAAGCCAGGAGAGATGAGAAGAAGATTTTTCAAAAATGGCACTATAGATAGATAGATATAGATAAATATAGATAGATAGATAAATAATGTATTCTGGTATTGTATCCTTTCTGTCACATAATTTCAGGATGTTAAAATCTGCTTAGTGTATATGGATTGCTGTAAAATCACAGTTTTTAGTTGCCTGACAACAAAAACAAAACATGTTAACTATGCATTAAGGCTATAGGTAGCTGAGACCAGCAGGGCACTAAACAGAGGTATACGGGGCATAGCAACATACTGTGTGAGAATGACCCACTGGAGTTGTGTGGCATAGGTTAATGTCAGCACTGCTGATGATACAGCACAGCTGTTATCATTGACATGTATTTGTGTGGTTTTATCAGACAACATCCCAACCATGAAATAATGATTTGGTCAGCTGGCGTTTTATTCCTGACCAGATGTTGGCTGTGATGCAGCTTTTTTATCCAATTTAAGAGGGCTAATCAAAAGTGATTTTTATGCTGTTGAGGCACATTACCATGGACAGATGTCCTAGAAAGCCTGATATGAATCCAAAAAATGTATATATGTATATATGTATGTATGTAATCAACTTGATGTAAGCAGGGTCTGAATGCCTCCTCTGCTTTCCCCCCTTTGGTTTTGTTTTTGAGGAGAAAGTTGATCCTACCCCCTGGCCCCCTTTCCTGCTGGGATTAAGGGCCTGTCAGACATATGTGATCCAGGAAATACCTTTACTAGGCCCAAGTGGGGTCACCATAGCAACTGGCACTAGAACCTGCCACTGCAGGCCCTCACTCGCTTGCTTCTGTGCACATGCTCACTGACTTGCTCTCCTTCCTCCCGCTTCCCCTTTTATTGTTTGGTGTCCTTTGTTGTGATGGTGGGAGGGATTAGCCAGTTTTGCTGATGTTGTTCTGAGCTTATTCTAATTTGACGTACTTCCTGTTCTGAGCAGAAGGAAAAATGTTTATAAACATACTACTTTGAGACCCTGACTTACTTTGCACTATATATATAGTAATGAAGATGTAAGATGGCAAGAACAACTAAGAAGACTGAATATCTAATTGCTCTACGCCTAAAAAGTGTACCTTTTTGTGAAGGAGGTGTAGTCTAAAACAAGAAAGTCAACCAAGTTGTACAGTGACAATCTTTACCCTGTATAACAAAACAAACACCACTGACGGAGAACGTGTCAGTGTAATTGGGTTACCCCCTCCCTCTTACAGACTATGTAGTCATTTAGAACAGGGGGCTCAGGTGTCCTGCTTCTTGACACCTCCCCTCTCTTCATTCCTTTAATTGAATTTCATCTTCCTTCCCAAGTAGCTCCTTGCCTGCCTGGCGATAGGTTCTGGACTAATTTGTGATGTGAGGTTAGGCAGGCAGTGTAGCGGAAGAAAAGACTTTTCTGATGTCTTTTGGGCCCTGTATGCTGTACCATTTTGACATGTTATTGTATAGATACGTCCCCAATTTATGCCCTCTATGCTGCATTTCTGTTGTCTATATAGCATGTTTAGCGTGCAAAATAATGCGTGGTAATACTACTATGAATGACTTGCAGTACATTATAGTTTGCACCAAATATACACATTTTTGGGCCTTTGAGTCACATCAATGTATTTTCAAGTACATAATGTCTCAGAAGTGTTAAATAGCTATTGAGCCATTAACCTAAACCATGTCCTTCTTATTTCGTAGTCCCTGTGGAAACGCAAGCAGAGCTTTTCACCCTTTATCTTGGGGATCGTCTCGAACTGACTTGCCCTGCCAAGGACTCCCTCCATGCTGTCAACTGGACCAAAGACCATGTGCTTGTGGTGGATGGAGAACACACACGGATCCGTAATGGCCAACTGGAGATTGAGACTGTAGAGCTGACTGACTCTGGCCTGTACACATGCACCACGTTTGGAAACCACAGCGTCTACTTTAACGTCACAGGTAATGCCATGCAAAACACTAGTGCTTAAAAACTGGTCCTTTAGTTCACTTAATTTTATGTGTAAAGTGTATAGTATTGTGCAGGACTGTAACAACTATTGGTCTTTTACATGTATACAAACATACATATATTATTAACAAAACAAAATTACACAATAAACTGTATATATTATAATTTATGTCCTCACAATTACTTTCTGTTCACTAGTTGATACCTTGGCCTCATCTGAAGATGATGATGAAGAAGAAGAGTCTTCATCAGAGGAAGCCAAACTCCAGGGCAGTGAAAAACTGATGCGTAAGTGTGCTGATCCCTTCGAAATTAGTAATGCCACTAAAACAGATGGTCATTACTGGCTCAACAAGTCAGAGAGGCTATAAGTAATGGTTATAATCTGAGAGCTTTATAATTCAATTATTGTGTGCCCGTCGGGTGTGTGGGTCACATCTGGGTAAATGATTTCCCTCTGAATCAGAGTTTTTACTACCTCAATGACAGACATTATGTGAGCAATGTCCCTGTGGTGACTAAGCGTGGTTAACCTTAGATGTCCTCCAATTTGTCTGTAGGGCAATTAAGACACTGTGGCTACATCATTTAGCTACTGCTGCCCACTCTGTCCACAAAGAATGCAGCAGCCCCCAAGGATAGCAAGCACGCCGACCTTGAACCAGTACTCAGTGCTTTATCTCCTTTGAAAATTTACACAACATGAATTTACTTAACTAAGACAATTTTGAAACTACAGCATCTAAAACTGATTTTATTTAAAGAAGCCTGAGGTCTTTCTGCTTAGAAATCTGCCAAATGCAAGCCCTGTGACTGTAATTTTTCTAATAAGTTTTGTTATGCTTTTAGACACATAATTGTATTTGTATCATCTAATGTCTTTTTTCTTCTTCAACTATAAGCATTGGCCCCACAATGGGCTCATCCAGAAAAAATGGAGAAAAAGTTACACGCTGTCCCGGCTAGTAAGACTGTGAAGTTCCGATGCCAAGCCAGTGGAAATCCAACTCCCACTCTGAAATGGTACAAGAATGGGAAGGAGTTCAAGAGAGACCATCGCATTGGAGGCTTCAAGGTTAGAACTAAAATAATTTGGAAATTTGTTCCCTACAGCTTTTTCTTTGTGACGCCATACTAAGCAATTCTTATTGAAACACACCAAACCTATTAACTACGAGCAGAGATGTGTCAGTGATCTCATCGCCACATTAGATCTCTGCTCCCTCCCCTGGAGTAAGAAATGCTCTTTGCAAGTAAAAAAGGAGAGGCAAGTTTCACATTTGACCTGAGAAACAATGCAAGATGAAACCTTATATCACAGAAAGGAACGTTGTGCCGCAGGTGGGCAATCCTAGCCATCTGTTTGGATGAAGGATAATATTGGCTGTCCTCATTCAAGGTATCAGTGCATCTTCTCTGTAATTACATCCATGCAGCAGTAAGTTTACCATGATCCCTGCTGTATTTGTGATGTGAACTTTTTGTCTGGCCCCTCCCATTTTGAGACAGCCTGCATGTAATAATAACTGCTGACATACTGTTAAGGTTGTAACAGTTGATAAGACTTTAGTCCTTAAATTTATTTAAGAGGTTCGGCAGGTGATGTGCATACACTAAATGTGTTATATACCCTTTTATAGTTGACTGTAAATGTCATTATGGCCCTCTATAAATTGTGATGAGTAATCTGTTTTTAAAAACTTACTTGGGGCAGAGAGAAGGGCTAATTAATAAAATTATCACCAAATATATGTAGAATCTGTAGATGGTAGTGCTTTAAGTACATTTCTTTATTGATTTCTTTGAAAATAGTCGCAGTCTGGGGAAGTTGTCCCACAGGTGTGGGGTGCATGTGCATGTTCATAGACTAAGAAATAGCCCTCCTTCCTCCCCTACATCTGCTCTCCCCATTAAGGTGTGGACTAGTCCAGCCTTGTTTCGTGCTTCCCCAGCACATCTCCCTCCTCAGCTGGGACACATTTAGGAGTTTCCTCCCAGCTGCCTGTTGCCCTCATACAACACACTAAACCATCTGGCTGCTGTTTTTTCAGTCTAGGTGCAAAGGTCTGCATCAGCGGTTGGGGACGTCTCTCTTCCCTCCAACACTCTTGCTTTTATGACCTTGCTTCTATTGTTCATATTGTCTGCATTGAGACGTGCAGGAGGGAGGGAATAATGTACACCATATGTATATGAAGCCAAGCACAACACATCTGGCAGCAGGCAGCTGTACTCCCTCATCAACTTTTTGAGTAAATGAAGGAAACTGTATAGGTCTGTATTCTGTGTATGTGCATGTTTGATGTTGCCATTGCCTTAGAGGCCCATTGGCTAATCACACACTGCCGGTCTTGGCAGATTTATGGAAGAAAAATTATAACATATCTTGGAAAAAAGAGCCAGACATCAGATGTTGCTAATAAGATAATATAAAACATGTACCCATTTCCCAATGGTCTTTGTTAGGTAGGGCACAGATCTGCTGTTAAAAACACTGGGTACTGTTACAGGAAGAAGGTGTAGTGTGTGATCTTGTTAGCATCACATCACACATCATTGACCACATTAGTTGTTGCTTTAAAATGAAGAAAATGTGATTCATGGCTATGCTCACTGAGAGACGGGAGATGGGAGAAAATGATCACATGTTGTTCCAGTAAAATATCCCTGTTGCCTCATTTAGAATAATTACATGTGTTAAAATTGACAAAAATAGATTTGAAGAGAAGTCTTAGGGGCTGCGAAGATTTACGTTTACTGTTTCTTTCTCATACAATAAAGAGATATATTTTCAGTTTTTGTTAAGTGCTATTGTATACCAGAACCTGGAACCTCTTTTCTCAATTTTAGGTCCGTGACCATATGTGGACTATCATCATGGAATCTGTGGTACCCTCTGACAAGGGAAACTACACCTGTGTGGTGGAAAACCAGTATGGCAGCATTAATCACACCTACCAGCTGGATGTTGTCGGTAATACTGTAATTGCATTTTAATCACCTGTGTAGTGTTATGATGGATAAGTTTGATCAAATTAGTGCAGCTAATAGCAATCAAATGTGACTCTTATCCCAAAAGCATGAATTTGGTATAAATTGGGTCTTCCTGTCACCCTTGATACATTGCTCCCATTTACTTGTGGCATGAGTCCATTTAGAGGAGAGAAGTGACTACTCCTGTAGGGCCTGGCCTGTGACTCGCTCTTACGCCGTTGGTCTTATAAATCACAGTCTCACTTCCTCCATCACTGTTGTCCCTTGGGCTCTGCTTGGCCCCAGCAGAAGATCTAGATCCTGGTGTGCACTGACAGCATTTCAGTTCAAGTGCTTACTAATTCCCTACAGAGATCTTGTTTTAAAAAGCCTGCACAGTTAACATTTTGCCAGAGTTGTAGCTTATAAGTTAACTTTGAAGTTAGTTATTAGAGTTCTTAGTTTTAAAATGGAGCTGCAATAACATTTCAATTGACATTAACAGAAGCAGTTACCGTAAGTTTAACTTGCATGGCCATCTATTGTGGCCCAACACATGTCTACAAGCAACGCAGTTTTCTATCAGGTTTTACTTAGCTTTTGTTTGAAAATCAGTCAGCCATATGTACATTTAAATTATTGCACCGTTTGCCTTTGATATTGTGCATTTGCTTCACTGAACATCAAATATCAATATTAACATTTGTGTGTCTTTTGGTGGTGTTGCAGAGCGCTCTCCCCATAGACCAATCTTACAGGCAGGTCTGCCAGCAAACCGCACTGCAGTAGTAGGCAGCGATGTGGAGTTTGAGTGCAAGGTGTTCAGTGACCCCCAGCCTCATATTCAATGGCTGAAGCACATTGAGGTCAACGGGAGCAGCCATGGTCCTGATGGTTTACCTTATGTCCGTATCCTCAAGGTAGGAGCTTTTCTGACTCAACAACTGTTGCTACAGTAGTTTAAATGTTTCTGTGATTATTTTTTTTATTATTATTATTATTATTTTTTACTCTCAAATTGCTTGTGTAAACCCTCTTCATTTTTACAGTCATTGTTTCTTTGTCATTGTTTTGATTCTTTGTCGGCTACTGTGTGTCTTCTCCGTATTGCACATAACTTGTTTTTATTTCCAGCATTCTGGGGTCAATAGTTCGGACGCTCAGGTGCTGACCCTCTACAATGTGACTGAGGAGGAGAGCGGAGAGTATATATGTAAAGTGTCCAATTATATAGGAGAGGCCAATCAGTCAGCCTGGCTGACTGTCACCAGACATGAGCCCACAGGTAACCACCTCGCAGCAGTACAAGGCCGACACAGTGGAGACTCTTCTAGGACCACCTGAAAAAACTAGAGCCATATAATTCGAGAAAACCTCAGCTGTTTCTCTCCTCCCTCCCTCCTTCTCTCCCTCGCTCCTCAGTGCTCCTGACTGTAAATGACGCTATGGAAAATTCCCAGCAGAACAGTTGAAAGTGTTTAGTCTCAGGTTTATGTTGAACCCGTTCTCATTCCGGCCCCATGCCTGTGCTATGCCCTCGTAATAAGGGCCTCTCCTGCCATCTTCTATTACTTTCGCTCCCTTGCGAAAGTAAGTCTTTTGTACATGGCTCACAAACTCTGTCATTTTTCTGTCATCCTCTGCTTATCTGTTTTTTAGACCTCTCTTCATTTGTCTTATACCAACTTAGTGTGTGTGAGTATGAGTGTGCCCTGTTCTGCTGTGGAGTTTTCCATGCCCATCTCTTGCATGTAGAGATGAGACAGGTATTTGATGTGGTGATGGTGTGGCCCATTGTGGGGTTCAGCAGTGCTCAACCTAACCATCTTTTCCACTAACAGATCCTGGAGGGCTCTTCCTGATGGAGTCCTCTGCAGGGGCTCTGCTGGCATTATTTGGGCAGATGGTGTTGGATTGAGGAGGAGAATGCTCCTCCATCCACTTTCTCTCTCAGAATCCTTTACTCATGGTTCACTTTCCCTCTTGGGCCTCTTGTTGGGTCTGCTTCCTTTGTTATTTTCTAGGCCGCTGGCCTTAACACCACGGACAAGGAAATGGAAGTCCTTCAACTGAGAAATGTGTCTTTTGAGGACGCTGGGGAGTATACCTGCTTGGCGGGCAATTCTATCGGGTTCTCTCATCACTCTGCATGGTTGACCGTTTTTGAAGGTATCAGTGGTTCTGTCTCTCTCCTATTTTTCCATTATTTCCCATTTCCAACCCAAGCCTGGCTATCCAGCTTCACATTTGCCAGAAAAGAGTCTTGTCTGACTCCAGTTCTAGTGAAAAAATGTGAGAGGAAGCCAGGGCACATTACAAGTACTAAAACTCCCCCCTCTCTGTGCTCAGCATGTCTCCTGCTCCATCTAAACTCTCTAGATGGAAGAGTATGGAGCCATGCTCTGCTGTTTCTTTAATTAAATCAGCAAACGCCAAACAGCCCAAGAGCTACCCATGACCAGGAGTATTTTCAAAATAAAATATCACACAGAACTTTATTGGCCTCAGCCAGGTAGAAACTCACATTTATAGAAGGGTTGTTTGGCCGCTCTGATCACATTTCACTTTGAACCGTCTCTTCCATACTGCTCTTTAATTGGTGTTTGCATTTGATTTGGTGTTAAGCTGATTTTCTTTGACAAGCGCTACAAATGACATGTATTGCTGATGTCATTTCCTGCTGTGAGCACAGCAGTTGTCTTTGATAATTGGCTCTCTGTAGTGGATGTGTCTCATTCCTGAGGATTGGAATGGGTATTTGTCCAATTATCAAGCTGCTTGTCAGTCAGCCTCTTCACACAAGTGTAGCTCACTTGTGTTGCTGGTGTTGTTAGGGGTGTAACGGTACACTTCATCAGTACGGTACCTTGGTTTGGGATGCATTGTTAAACACAAAGTTCCTACAATATTACATATTCTCTCACTAGCAAAAGGCAAAGAAAGATTTCAGTAGTAACACTTAAAACATGTAAGCAGTTCAGGCAATCCTGAAGAAACAAATGTGAAAACTACAACAATCCCTAGATTCATTAATTCATTTAAAGGTTAAACCACACTGGAATGATAGCAGTGTTTTCATTCAACATTGTACCGCATTAGATCTATAAAAAAATGTTAATTTCTTAATAAATATGTGCATCTTACAATTAACTATAGACTCCAGGCCACACAAGATAGGTGTAAAAAACTAATTCAGAACCAGAATCTCTTGAGATTTTGCTCATAATAGTGCAGCCCAAACTAAAGTGCAGTCAAACCATTTTTACTAAAATATGTATTCCATTACATCCCTACTACTGGAGTGAATAAATGTTGGTGTTTTCACAAAAAGGGAGGAAAAAAACAAGATCTGAATTGGACCATGTGTTATTTGTTATTTATCCTTTGTTGTAAGATATTTCATCACCAACACCAACACAGAAAAGCATTACAAATTAGATCAAAATTGTGTATTGATTGATCAAGTCAAGCAGTTACTAGCAACTACTACACTGAGCGCATGCTTTGTGGTATCCTGCAAGTAGACATGTACTATAAGACAAACCTGAAAGAAGGCTGTTTAATAAATATAAATAATATGCCTGTTGACATTCTATGCAAAAGTCAGGTCCTTTTCACACTGTTTGGGTCTTATGTACCCATTACCCTATTATAATAATAAAAAATAGATATTTGTGGTTATTTTAAGCATTTTCTGACAACAACACATTAGATTGTGTACTAGCTTGTTTGTCCAAAATATTTTCTCTTCTGGACTGCTTGTGTATAAAGTTTGGTTCAAAAGACTGTGGCTGTTTTTTGGAAAATGTATTTAAAGTAATTTTCTGTGCTTGGCAATTTGTATGCCATGTGGTGTGAAAGGCTCTGGCTTTTAGACATGGAAAGGGTGTTCATGTTTGGAAGGGTAATTTGTTTTGTTTATGTTGTTGCACACTTGAAATAGTGGGTGTATTCGATGTACTTGGGTTTGTACAGTCCGTTCATTCATGACAGCTGACCATGCCCCCTGTCACCCTGCCCCCAATCTAGCTGTCACACACTATCCTCCAGCCAGCCACACGTACTTGGAGGTGGTCATCTACTGTGTGGGCTTCTTTTTCATCGCCATCATGATAACCATCGCAATCATCATCAAGATTCGTACTTCCTCAAAGAAGAGCGACTTCAACAGTCAGCTGGCCGTCCATAAGCTGGCTAAGAGCATCCCTCTGCGCAGACAGGTAACAGAAAGTAGATAGGGGGTTTGGAATATATTTTTGCAGATTTTTTGATTCAATGTAAATGGTTATTTTGACTTCATGTTTTATACCAAATGCATAAGAGTTTTCAGGTACACTGTAGATCATTGAGGTTTATCTCATCAGGTAAGTATGAGTAAACATGGAGTGCTAACACTCTAAGCCACACCACTGCTTTGTACATTGCTTTAGTGGGATGGTTGCAACCACTGCTAGATAAACTACAACTACTGGTGTTTGTTCCACTATGAGACAAGTAATGTTAGTGTGTTTTACCTCAGGTGTCTGTGGACTCAAGCTCCTCCATCCACTCCGGAGTGATGCTGGTCCGTCCCTCCCGCCTCTCATCTAGTGGCTCTCCTATGCTGTCAGGAGTGTCTGAGTATGAACTGCCCCAAGATCCCCGCTGGGAGCTGCTTCGGGACAGGTATGTCACAGACAAAACCATCACAAAATGGAACAACAGCATAGAGGTGAATAATAGTGTAGTTTTACAGGGCTGCTTCTACATTAATATGTATTGCAAAAAATGATTAAAAAACTAAAGGCCACAGCCTATCACACAGTGCAGATTTAAAGTGAAACTCACTAACCGTTAATAACCATGTTACGTGTCCTCTCCCCCACACAGACTTTCTCTTGGTAAACCCTTGGGTGAAGGCTGTTTTGGTCAGGTGGTGATGGGAGAAGCACTGGGTCTCGACAAAGAGAAGCCAAACCGTGTGACCAAGGTTGCAGTCAAAATGTTGAAATGTAAGTTCTTCTCAGTGTTTCTTTTACAAAAGACTTGGGTGGATTAAAATGGAAAATATATCCACTTGAAAAAGTTTGAAAACAGATGTGCCATGTCATGTCTTCCACGTTAACACCAGTATACATTTGTATGTAAAAACAAAATCATATTGCGATATTTGCGCTATGATAGGACATGATGAAGTGTTTCTTGCCAGTTGCCTCTTGCACATCACTAATGCCATAGTAGCATGGCAGCGACGGCTTCTAATGAGAATTCAGTACCATAAGTGAGCTATCTCTGGTGTGGAAGTGCTTTAGCTACAATCGGTCAGACGTGCAAAAAAGTAAGATTTTACAAAATGTTTAAGAGAACGGTTGTTGCAAGTGGTGGAAACACACGTTTTACAACCTGAAACAAAACAACATGAATACAGCCAGTTTATGAAGACACATGAGGTGGAGATGCAAGCAGCCTGTGATGTGCAGCCTGACAGTAAACAGATGGCTCAACTGAAAATCACTAGTTGCACTCCATACCAGAAAGAAACAAATGATGACTGAAAATCATGGAGGTGGTTTCGTTTACGTGTTTTCCTGTGACCCCGGATTTACACCGCACGCGAAAGCGTAGCCTTTTACGGACGTAATAACGCACATCTTTCTCACAACATCAATTTACACCAGGAGCATTTCAGAAGCATAGCATTGTGTAGCGCTGCCTCCACACTCTCGTGAGATTCACAAAGTCACGTAGTAATCTGCCTGTTTACCTGAAGGTTAATGTCCTCTCTGAATGCATCAGGCTGGGTTACAGAGCACGTTACTGAAAACTCGGTGTACTTCATCAACACAGGTCAGACACAGGTCATCACACACAGGCCAGCTTCTCACCTTCCACTGTGAGAATAGCTGCTGATTCTCTCCCTGCCTTTTCTTTTATGATGTTGTCCTTATAAAAAGCATATTATATCATATGATATAATATGCTTTTTAAAAGGACAATATATATATATATATATATATATATATATATATATATATATAGTGCCGTTTCTCTAGTTTTCAAACTGAATCATATCACCATAAATATCATTATTGCAAATTTCCTTGAAATATCATGATATAATTTGGAGGTTATATGGCCCACCCCTAATAGAAAATATCTTAAGTTTATAGTTTTACAGATGCTTTAAGCCCAGGCTTTAGCGACAAGAACACTTCAAACAGCAACCCTGTGATGAACAGATTCAAAGAGACATCTGCCATTGGATCCCAGCCATTTTGCAAATGGGAAGAGTAGAGTAAAAATTTATGAGAACCCCTGACATCCCATATAAAATGGTGTTCATTAAACTATGCAGAGGAGTGAACATGTAGGGAAAGTAGCATTTATTGTCTCGTACTTAAAGTGCCTTTCTCCACAAGGAGCGTACTACAAATGCCAACCAACTCCTTAAGAGCTGCAGTGTGAGGTATACTTTGTAAGATTGAGGGCTTTTGAACCTTTTCACCAAAAGAACAAGGACTACTTCATACTAATATGATATATTTCCTTTCCTTTTACAGCTGATGCCACAGAGAAAGACCTGTCAGACCTGATTTCAGAGATGGAAATGATGAAAATCATTGGGAAGCACAAGAACATCATTAATCTGCTGGGAGCCTGCACACAGGATGGTAGGAGCAGACAGAGGGAGATCTGCAGAAAAGCATGCGTAAATGATTTTGACACCAGCTCCGCAGTTGTTGCTGTCGTTTCTTTCCAGTCATGATCATTTCAACTATGGAAACCTAACCTTTAATGACCCAACTTTGCACATCACACTACAATACAAAGTTCTTTGTTCATAGTACTTTATCTGCCTGCCGCGACAGATTTATTTCAGTTGCAATATATCATTTATTTTTATAATTAAATATATCCTAATAATTTATGTTTAATTATTTACCGATAAACTACAGAAATGGGATATAGAATTATGTATTGGCCCATAGAGGTTAGTTTGTAACTTACCATGTAATTTATGTTGCCTTTCCCATTATTTCTAGGACCTCTATATGTGATAGTTGAGTATGCAGCTAAGGGCAACTTGCGTGAGTACCTCCGTGCTCGCCGGCCGCCGGGTATGGAGTACTGCTACAACCCCGACCAGGTTCCTGTGGAGAACATGTCCATCAAAGACCTGGTTTCTTGTGCCTACCAAGTGGCTCGAGGCATGGAGTATTTGGCTTCTAAAAAGGTAACCACATCCCTGCATAAGGACCCATAAAAAGAGCAACTCCGTGTCTGGGAATAATAACAGATTATGCTTTTTATGTCAGGTATTTCAAGTTCCTGGCTTAAGTGCTAATATTGTTTACATTTTTGTTTATTTGTGCAGTGCATACACAGAGATCTGGCTGCACGCAATGTTTTGGTAACTGAGGACAATGTGATGAAAATTGCTGACTTTGGCCTGGCAAGAGATATCCACCACATTGATTACTATAAGAAGACAACCAATGTAAGTGCTGACATATGTTTAAAATCATTGACAAATGCAGGCACATCAGATAGCATAATAACAACATCCATCCCCCCCAGGGTCGTTTGCCAGTCAAGTGGATGGCTCCAGAGGCTCTGTTTGACCGGATATACACACACCAAAGTGATGTGTGAGTGTCATGTGCTGTTACTTTACCACGGAATGTGAAGAAAACATTTAGTCATGCAGAAACTCTAGACCCTCCTGTCTGTTTCTGTCTGCAGCTGGTCATTTGGAGTGCTGCTTTGGGAAATCTTCACCCTGGGAGGTTCTCCATACCCGGGCGTCCCAGTGGAAGAGTTGTTCAAACTGCTGAAGGAAGGTCATCGTATGGACAAGCCTTCAACGTGCACTCATGAGCTGTAAAGAAACCCTACATGTGTAACATTTACAAAAAAACATGCTTTGTATAGGTTCTGTTTGAATGCTTATCTATTCAGTAACCCCCCCCCCTCCCATATTCTTGCCCATAACTCAAATCAAGCTCTGTTTTTCTTTGTTTATAAGGTAGTCATAACCAGCTTTGCTCTGTATTTGAAAGCTCTGTTGTGTGTCTAATGCCTGGGCCAACACTTTGCATTAATATTTACTTTGCCCATGTTGTTATATATCAGACAATTTTCAGGTGCTGGGCAACGTAATAATGCGCCCTGCTCTGTTAGTATGATTTCCAATGAAATTAAATGCTCAAAGGTTGAGTGAGCTCCAGCTGGAACATGCTGTTCACATTTGTTTGCACTCGTCTACCAGCTACAGCTGCATGCCATTTTTAACCACGGCTCTTAGGTATTTAACATGATATCTGACAAAATTGAATCTCATGTCCTCTGCAGGTATATGATGATGAGAGACTGCTGGCATGCTGTGCCCTCTCAGAGACCCACATTCAAACAGCTGGTTGAGGACCTAGATCGCTGTTTGGCTATGACTTCAAACCAGGTCTGTCCTCCTCTCCTCAGCAAGCAGTTCTGTCCATTTTGGACGTGAAATGCTGACTGTTCTTTTTTTCATTTGTGCCCACAGGAGTATCTGGAGCTCTCAGTCCCTCTGGACCAATATTCCCCCAACTACCCAGACACCCGCAGTTCCACCTGTTCCTCTGGCGAGGACTCCGTTTTCTCCCACGATGCTGGAGCAGAGGAGCCCTGCCTGCCAAAGTTCCCTCCCCACTCGAATGGGGCAGCCATTAAGAAACGCTAATACCTCATCTTTATTCAGACAAACATTGACATTTCCTCCGCTCCCTGCCTCATGGGGTTGGACTCCTCCCCACATTCCCAGAGATGAAGCTAAAAACACTGGTGCTCTGTGAGAAGGAGCTTGGAGACACCTTTAGAACTTGTTGGATCACATGGACTGAAGATTGCAGCTGTTTCTCGGTTCTTGTTGGCAACTATTTATGGGGCACTTTGTATTAACAGGAGTGGCAGTTTGTCACAGTGTCAGAAAAGGGCAGACTTCCACTTTTCTCTCCACTTTGGGCATTCCAAAGTGGAATCAGGAGTATGAAAAGAACTGAGGATATGTTTTTTTTCTTTGTTTTTGTTCATTCCTTGGTCAGTTATCGGATGTGACGGAGAGCATTCTGAATTTCAGACCAAATCCCAGAGACATGCAGCACCACGGTCCACTGCATCATTCACTATCTTCTTGTAAATACAGTTAGAAAATTATAAATATGAATATATATTTACAGTGTACTCTTATTTTTATTACCATAATTGATTTATTTTCTTTTGTACAACAATGCTTTTGTTTGATCCATTTCTAAATATAGTCCCTAGGGGCAGTTTGTTACGTGAGGGTATTTTAAGACTGTTGAGAATTACATGGCCAGTTTTTTTTCACTTGGCTGTTTTACAGCTTAGATTCACATAAATTCAATGCATTAATCATGAATTGAAAAATATATATTGGTTTCTTTTTTTAAACTGTAAATGCTTTTCATGACGCAACTTTGCAATACGGTGTTTTGGGTTTCTGTCCAGCTAAAGAGATTTAGATGAGTGTGTGTGTGTGTGTGGTGGATATGTGTGTATGTGTGTGTGGAAATCTGTCTAGTCTCATACAAGATATTTCATTTCACTTCGAGGATGGTTGCGACTGTAAATATTCCTGGTTGTACACCATGTTTGTCAAACCCAGAGTTAATCGGAGTCTGTTTCAGTCAACATCATGCACTTCCACTGTGCATGCCTTTCCATGTGATGAACTTCTGTAAATGCTTAAACGGGAGTTACATTTGCTGCCATATAACTTCTGATGACGGGTTGCAGAATATGTATGTCATCGTAAAAAAGGATTACATTAAATAAAATACTATTGATAAACAAACTAGCAGGGCTTTCAGAATTTGAACTCCATAAAGCGCTCTATAAATTTAAAGATTTTCATGTTTGTCATATAAATTATCTTTACAGGGGTGGAATGACAGCCACTTCAATTCGTGGCCCATTTAACGCAGGTTGCTGGGGTCTGATTAGATATGATAATGCTGGCCAGTGCAGAGAGCTGCAGCCGGCAGTAAACATGTGATTTATGGCCATGTGAATGGCTTGGCAAGTGCTGGTGCTACACTTACATCCATCAGCCACACCAACCTTGATGCTCAGGTCTGGCTCTGGCTTCCTGCCATTGGCTGATGCATCACCTGGATTGCAGTCTCCATGCAACAGGCTAAAATCAGCCACACAGCACGACTCATTCTCAACCCTTTTTAAAAGCCAGCTCTTATAGCTCGGGTTAGCGCGGTTAGCCTTCAGTGTGTACTATATTACAGCACAAGGGGAAGAGCAGTTTACTTGCTATTGGATAACGGATCAACTTTATGCCAAACCTCCTATGACCATGCTGGGATTTGTAAATGGAAACCACAATACTATGTGGCCTTCAAGGACACAAGGTCTCAACTTCAGCTTTTCACACACACACTTTCAGGATTCAAAACAAACATGGCCTTTTTGTTTTCTGGGAAAAATGTTATTCACTCCTAGAAATGGGCACTAATGAAAGTATTGTCTGTGTGCCGTTTTGTCATGATGAGGAAGAGCTCCATTTAAGAACAGGCAGGACAGGCGAGGCCTTGCTTTACAACCTGCTAATGGGACAAGATGTAGAGCGCAGGTGCCATTAGGTGAAGGGTATTATCCCTTCAGACAGATGGCACAGAAAGACTTTGGTAGTGCAGGTTCAACAGCTATGCACCAGTATAGCAACAGTTAAATCGTCAGCACTCATCAGAGTGTGTATGTATTTTGCTCTGATGAGGGGACACAGGGAAAAAAGTGATTCCTATGGCTGGGGAATGTTACAGTATGTAATTAAATGGTTTCTAATAACAGACTAAAGATGAAGTGACTGCTATGTCCTGTTTTTGTCTTGGGGAAATTACTATCTGATGACTGATTGGGGAATGTAAATTGATCTGGGAATACTGGAATTTCATCCATCTAAGCATTACCCTGCTGTAATTAGTATGTTAAAGCTTCAGCAACACCCTTGCCCATTTTGTGGTCAGCTTAATGTACCACCACCCTTTATAATAGATGTACAATCTGACAAATGCTTAGAGCTGCAGAATACAAGATTCACATTTAGGACTTTTTTTTTCATTAAGGAACATTTTACATCAGATTGGAAACATTTGATTGGCTCATGCTGAGACACCAACAGGTCACTCATTTTTTGATGAGCATTATCTTGCTGTAGTGCCAGAGTCACATCCCTCTGGTGGACACCATGTGACCATAATTAAAAAGACAAATCATTCTTTAATCCTCCTCTCTCCAGCCTTCTGCACCACCAACAGGTCTAGACACAGGGGGACATCTAATGTAAGGACCTCTCCACCTTGTGCTCGGCTTTTTTGTTTTTGATGTTCCATGTTTCAAACAATATATTGCCCAAATACAGAGTTTCACATTTAAATGGAATGTTTATATTAAATACATTTTTTATATGTTTGTGGATCTCTTCCCAGTATGGTCTTATCATCTGGCAGTCCCAAAAAAAGTTAACGACAGAAAAACCTCCATGAACCCTGAGTCACTGTTTATTAACACCCCTTTAAGATTTTTGTAAAATAATGTCTTCCCTGCAGGTGCCTAAAGAAATCATCTTGTACCAGTCCATGATCTTTCTGTAGGGTTTCTCTGAAATGCCCCTTTGTGGACATAACAAAAAAAGTCGTTTTAAAAATCTGCCATCAATTCTATTTGGTGCAAAGTCTAAATCATAGCCACATCACTTCATCATTTTACATACATCTCTTAATCTGCACATTTTGACTATTTCCTGCCAGGACTTCAGAAAACTGCCTGCTCCTGTGTCTTCTGGGATCTCCTGTCCTCCTTGTAGTTTGAGCTGTTATTGGGATTACATGTTTAACGTTATATCTAAAAAATTATCAAAGTAAATCAGCCAAGCATCAGGCTCTGCTAGCTGTTTCATTGTGGTAACAAGTTATAGCTGATGTGATGCTAAGTTAAGATAACTATTTGCATCCTCATACTAGCACTGCTGAGCCTAATTGTAGACGTACAGACCAGCATGGCCGTATTGTTGAAATACCTCTCTTCAGGGTCCCATTGACAGAGCCTAATTCAACACTAGTAAATTTAATTTTTGATTTTATTGAGCCTAGCAGCATTTTATGCTAAACTTAACAGCATGCAAGGTCATACATGGTTCATGTATGACGGTGAAAATAATAAAAATAAATAAATAATAATCCTAAAATCTCGTTTTGGCTGCTCCCCCCAAAATAAAATGACATACCCCAATTTTTTATTTTGGGGGGAGCAGCCAAAACGAGCCCGGCGGCCCGGAAAGGCCCCTCTGTGTCTTGTTGGGGACACAGAGACTCTCCTGCGTCTCATTGGAGACTTTCTCTTCTGTCTCCACTGAGATGTAGCTGAACGCTCTGAGTTTTACAATGTTCCACCTACCATTTTGGAACAAAGAAGCCGGGTTAAACTGGATTAAGTTTGTGTTTGAAAATAGGTCTGAACGTATCCAGTTTAAAGGCTATCCGGATTAAATCCAGTGTGAACAGGGCCGTAAAGTTGCATTGAGTGGGGCTTGTTGAGGTGATTTGGGCATCAATCAGATGCTAATGAGTAAATGACCGAGTGAGGGCTGGGCGATATAACGAATATACTCGATATTATCTCCCTCAGCTCTCTGTGTGTGAAAACTGTATACGTTTTCTGAAAGTTGTTAATAAGAGAAAGATGGACCTCCTGGGTGTTTTCTTGGTGGCCTGTTAGATGAATTGGTTTTGGTTGTTTACCAAAGACAGTTTGATTTATGCCAGTCCAGGATTATCATCTGCAGTTCTAGAAAAAAGCTTGATCCTCTCCATTAATCTCCACCCTGTGTTTCCCGTCAGTGCTGACAAGTGACCTGCCCTTCAACTCTCTGCCACCCCCGTGAAGGAGACGTGTCGTCAATCAGAGATCCCTTCTCTGTGCTCCAAGGAGAGAAGGTGCTGGGTGGATGACGCCGGTGATGATGGTGATGATGGTGATGATGATGATGATGGCACTGGTGATGGTGTGTTTGTGTGTTCTTGTTTATTTGAGCCTCCGGGAAACTAGGAGTGGTGACATCAGCCTGTTGTTCTGTCTCCTCACAAATGAACGGCTTATTTATGGGAGCGGGGGAGGAGAGTTTAGTGCAGGGGAGCTGAAGGGCCACAGCAGCACAACACTGGAACGCATATCATTTTGGCCAGTGTCCATGTAGAAGGTGAAGGAGAAGTGTCTCTTGTCCTCACATTCCTTCTTATGCCAAGTACATAAAAAAGGTGGCACAGAGTGTGTGAGGGACTGCAGCAGACAGTCGACTCCACTGCACCACAGATTGCTGATTTCAAAACAGAGGTGGAATTTTAATTTTCTGTTGTTTGCTCAGTGTGACAGATTCTCCACCCTCGTTAAGAATAGTTAAGATGATGTACAGCTGTTTTGGGTATAAATATGGCTGCTGTGGTTTTGGGTGTATCTCAGTCTTTTTGCTGCAGAACCAAATATCTAATACTTTTAATGATGTAAATATTTTGAAGTCTGAACATTCCGTTGGCCTCTTCCCGTCGGAATGACAGCCTCTTCCCTGCACCAGTCGGTGCACTCTCCTCATCCCTGCTCTTTGGTTGTTGATGTTTCGGTCTCCGCGGAGGGGACGGGGCCCCTGTTTGTGAGAAGCCTGTCTTTATGACAGGTCCCCAGCGCCCTGGATGCTCTGTGGGACAGACATGACAGAAGGGGGGGTTGAGCCCGGGGCACGCCCTGTCACTCACTGCTTGTCTCACCACTGTCTTTCTCCACATCAAACAAACCAGAAGTTCACTGGGAAGAATGTGTTTCTGCACTGTGACAATGTAGAATACAGGCTGGAGTGCCAGTGTGTCATTTGAACTGAAGAAAAAGTAAAAGGCCACATAAACAGGTGGCCTTCTAAGAAACAGCATTATCTTTGTGTCAGGTTGCATATCTGTACACATGTCTGGTACTTTATACACATTTGTGTGTAAAATAAACAAATCTTAGTATATGTGTTCGTCCTTGGTGAATCAGCAGGTGTACAGAGCACAGTGGAATGTCTGAAAAATAAAAGAATCAAGGTTTTGGAATGGTCTAGTCAAAGTCCAGACCTCAACCCAACTCAAACGCTGAGGCGGGACCTTAAGAGGTCTGTGCATAAGTCAATATCTAAAAACCTCAGTGAACTGAATGAACGTTGTGAAGAAGAATGGACCGAACCTCCACCTCAACGATGTGACAGGCTGATGAAGTCATACAGGGAACCATTACTTCAGCTTATTGCTGCTAAAAGTGGATCTACAAGCTGTTGGGGTTAAGGTTACATAGTATTACATACAAAGTTGTTGTTATTTGTCTGAGGTTGTATTTATCTATTCCTAAAACCCATTAAAAGCAGATGGTTTTTATGTATTTACACAAAAAATAGAGAATTAAAAGATGGGGTCCTAACCTTTGACCATGGCTGTATGGTATTATATTATCATGTTCTTACATAATAGATTGATTTATGAATGCATGAGTGGAGACTTTTCTGTGCTGGTAGTTGGCTCTGGGTCTGATAACACTTCTCTTTTCTATTCAGAGATGCAGAAACAAGGAATGACTGCACATTGATTGTACTTTATTATAAACTTATAAACTGATGTAATTTATGTCCAAAAAGACAAACGTGTCCTTTCATTTCTCTACTTTTCCTTTGTTACATACTGTAATACTGTCTAGAAAAACTGTAGCAGACGAGACTGTAAAGAGGAGCTGAGGCAAAGGTTTCAGTAATATGTATCTGTCATAATGTGTAGAAAGAGTATTTATGGCGTCTGGAGGCACGGGTGTGGTCAGGTAAATGAGATGGGTGAGGGTGTTTGTTTGGTGTAGGGCTAGCAAAAGGGGGTGGAGAAGAGGGTAGCGGTGTCTGCCTGACAAGGTGTGTGTTGGCGTCCATACAAAAACTGACGCCTACAGGCAGGGCCCCGCCTCTTTCCCACCAGATCGACTTTCTTCAGCATAGGAATGAGACACAGACACCTCCTCCAGGCTGAGACATCTAATCTGGGCCTGTCAGGACCTTTATCAAACAGGATCAACTGGTGCACTGGGCCTTTCTCCGTAGTCCCCACAGGCGGCAGGATACCTGCACACACATTCCTTCGACACATCCCTGTCCCAAGAGGCGTATCGCTTGTCTTTTATGGCAGCTCAGCCTGACGGTGTGGTGGATAGTGTGAGGGGTGGCGGTGGTGCTGGGGAGGGGATTGTGATTGGGGGTGGACACCGGGTTACAGTTGCTCCTCTTCATTGTCCAGACTGAAAACTAAGATAGCAACTCTGCCTTCAGTTTGAAGGATTTTCCTGATCCCCCCCGAGCCTTAAAATGTCAGCATCAAGACAGACTTGGAGAAAATAAAAAGATTTTTGCATAATCTTGTGTTTCACTGCAAAGATAGCACAAGATGATGAGTGAGGACATTAAAGATCCAGCAGCCCACCTAAGGGAGCCTCACTCAGCTCAGTGCTGTCCCCCCTTGTGCTGTGAGTGACCAGATAAGAGTGGGTATGAATCAAAGCAGCAGTGTCGTGCACAGGACTCTAATCATATCACTTGCCTCTGAGCCATATGTCTTTGTACTCTCTTTAATTGAATTGCGCCTGGGATGAGATTGGCTGACATACCTTCCAGGGACTGAGCTGCACTTAGAGAGAAAGACAAAATGAGAGCGATTTGGGGTGGTTGTTTTCTTGGCACAGTTTAGTGTAAAGATCCTAAGGGTATCCTTCATTTCATACTCTCCATGCCTCGTTCAAGGCTTCAACCCTTTCTATGAAATGATGATGTATTTATCAGGATGTTTGCAACACTACAATAGCTTATTAAAGATACCTTTATCCAATGTGATCCATGCTCTGAGGGATGCCCGCTGCCACACACACTTACCTTATTGAATTCTTGGTCACGTGTTCCTGACTCACCAGGTCTGACGTCAACTTGTCCTCACACTTATGGGCTTCCACTTGCTAGTGGCCTCACAAAGACACGCTCAAGATTGACTTATTGATTTAATGCCTTACAATCACTTGTTAATTTGTCCACCTTTGTTGAGTACAAGGCACAGCCATGTCGACTTCACGTGCAGTATAGAAACGCCATGGCGTGTATGTGCATGTCTAGATTGAAGTCTCAACACCTTTGTAGCCTGGAGCAGCTGGGATTTTCCCTGAAAAGAACTGAGGTGAAACAAATTCCAGCTTTCTCCTTATTTTGTTTTTTTCCTGTTTCCTGCAGCCAGGAGGCCAAGCTGTAAAAAAACCTAACAGAAATGGAAACAGGCTGACACAGAGGTCTTTTCAGGCTGCTTGGCCTATAATCAGAATAGGATGTGGGTTTGAAACTGAAGAGAACGCTGTTGAATGTAGCTGTGACGTAGAGTTGAAGTTGTCCAAACAGGACTGATTCCTGGAGGTTTTAGAATGCGTGCATGCCCAGACAGCAGAGGATACGGACATGTTGAGAGTCTGGCAGGCAGCAACGCTTGTGATGTTTGATGACTAATTTTTGCCAAACTCAGCATGGCCTAATGCTGAGCTGTCTGAGTAGTGAGCATTCCTTTATCACTTGAAGGGTTGAAGGCAGTTCAAGACACACAGCTGTTTTAACATAGTATTTCCCTTGAGAAGCCTTAAACACTTTCATTTGCACAGAGTAACAGACTTTTTTCAAACAAACAAAACAACCAGAGTCAATATTATTAGCCCCTGAACTGTCCATGTTTAGCCATAGTACAAATCACTGTTATACGTCATGTGACCCTGTCAGCATCTGATGTGCACTTAAGGATGGATCGGTATCTTACATTACACACAGTATAACAAGTTAACATTTAGCCTTAAGACTTGTGAAAACATCATAAAATAAAATAAATGAGTTTAGATTTGAGAAAATGTCTACAAAGCAGGAGAAGGAGATACACGTTTATAAAAAATAAGAAGTTCAAAGAGAGTCAAGAACAAGACTGGCAGAGGAAGAGATACCAGTGAAGGATTTAACCAAGTCTGGAGCTGAAGTGTCAGAACAGACAGTCCTAGAGTCCTGCACAGGAATGGACTGTGAGCTACTAGACTGCACTGCAGAAAAAACACCTTCAAGTCAGACTGAAGCAGGGACAACCTGGAGACAGATTACACAGACTGGAAGTGATGAAACAGCTACAGCTCTCTGGTCACAGAGATGTTGTCTTCGTTTGGAGAAAGAGAGGAGAGAAGTAAAGACCAGGACGAATGTTATTTTTACATTTTTTAAAATAACTTCTGTGTACACGGTAAAATCATGAGAGCTGCTTAAATAAAACTGTATTAGTTTGTAAATGTCGAGAGAATATTATATCTTAATCTAAGCCACATTGCTCCGTCCTTCTGCCTCACACAGAGCATGTTGGGGTTTCCAGCTGCTGTTTCATGCTCTCTTCTCTGTGCCATGCAATTATGCTGGTTCCCACCGGAGGTTTGGACTGGGTGGAGCTCTGCAAAGAGTAAGCTCAGGCATTAACTGCTTCTCACTGAGCATAACTTGCATAAATCCTCAGATACACTTAACACAAAACAGCAGCAACAAGTGCAAACACGCCGCACTAAAACACAAAGGGAAATAAACTGTAAAAATAGCTACCAGACAGGAAATGGCAATCCTTAACTTGATAAGGCTCAAAGGGAAGCCACCCACCCATAATTTTGTAGATGATTCATGTTTGATTCTTTTAGGCCTCACACAATTGAAATACACAGAGTCAGCTGACAGCAGAGAGCACAGGCCAGAAAGACAGAAGAAAAATCCAAATATTTTGCACAGTATTTTTTTCACAAAGGATTTCTGCTTTGGATAGTATGATTAAAACCACATGCTGCGTGTCTGGGTCAGGGGACCATGTGCAGAGACCTGCAGACAGTGTGTTGCACGGTGTCTTTATTTGTCACAACAGAGTCGTTGTGCAGAGAGCTGGTAATGCCTGGCACAGAGGTTGCAGCTCTGCCTGTGGACGTTCAGCTGCTCTCTGCGCCCTGGACTGACTTATGGACAAGAGCGACATCTGGTGTCATGAATTGGTACTGGCAGAATGGATGTGGTAGATCTAATTATTATTATTATTATTATTATTATTTATCTAAAATACATGCATAGTCAAAAAGAATTAAAAGGTTCATAGAGAATGGCCAGTATGACTGTGCAATGGTGCAAGAAGCAGCAGAAGTATTTTGATTTCATATACTGTATTATTTAACTTGTTTTTACATAATAGGAGCAAATATCCTAAATGAACAAATCGTCATGAATGCAACTATACATGTAGTACTTCAATGTGTTTATATTCATATTCATATTAGCTCCATCAAAGGACGTTGGTTCTTATTCCTCATAATAAAGTGCGTTGCAGCACAGAAACTGCCAGAATAAAAACAACCTCCCACACACACACACACAACCACTCACACATGACACACACACACATATTCCCTGCATTCTTAATGCCTTCTTGTCATTTCTCATGAATGCAGCAGCTTGTGACAGCACATCCACAGAACACGCTGCCAATACTTCCATAAAAAGCCCCCTGACACCCTCCACCCTAGCTGCTGTTGTTTTAATTTTTTTTTTTTTCTGCATGTGTAATAGTAAATAATTCAGCGTCAGCGACATTGCCTACAGGTCCCGGTGGGGAGAAAGCAGCCTCATCATTCCTGCAGTGTGCATCCTGGCAGCAGCTCCTGACATGAGACACAGAAAAAGATTGCACTGATCAAGAGGAGCTGCAGAGCATCCACACCCACCGAACAGTGCACCCCCCCCCCCCCACACACACACACACACACACACACCTCCCTCCCTCCCTCCTCCCTCCCCCCTCCCTCCCTCCATGCTGTCTCTCTTATTCTGCGCTCAGCTGGAACAGAAGTGCTGGGGTCGTAGGCAGGCTGAGCGTCGCCTCTCAACAAGCCACTGAGGAGAAACTTCAAGAATATCTCTCGCACAGCTCTTCCTTTCCTCCTGCTTGAGGATGCTTGAGCTCGGATCGAGATGGATGAGGCTGGTCTTCTTGTCAGTTCTGTGTCTTTGCCTGTCGAGGGAATCGACTGCCAGGAGAGCCCCAAAGATACCCCGCTGTCCTGCAACCTGCTCCTGCACCAAAGACAGTGCCTTCTGTGTGGATACTAAAGCTATCCCCAAGAGCTTCCCCCCTGGTATCATCTCTCTGTGAGTCCAGGATTCATGTGTGTGCCTCTTCATAACCTGTGTGCGGTCTGCTGTATGCAGGCTGGTACAGATGGCTACATCACTGATGTCACCCTCCATTATGTAATGATGCATGAAACCCCTGCTTGTCTTTACTTAAAAGTGAATATAGGTGTGTTTGAGTAGGCCTGTCAAAGGTGCCAGGGGAGGCAGACTAACAATAGATCCTATCTCACTGCAGGAGACCTGGTTCTCCTTGGGGAGAGCCAATCTGGAGGAGGTGCGCTCAATAAAGGGAGCGCACACAATGAAGAGGAAAGCTTAACATTTGGCTGGGGCGAGGTTATGTTATGCTGATAGAAACTCCCTTTTAACATATATTGACTCCCATCAGTCATGGATTAAATATTGAGATGAATGTGTCCAGGGAACATTGGAGCACAGGCTGGCCTCATTTTTTTTTTACAATAGAAGAAGAACAGAGAAGAAAGGGAGTTATGTGTCCTAGTTTTTAAAGGATGAAGCCACTGTTGGGAAGAAGACATTCACATAATCTCAGGTCCCTCCTATGTAATCTGTATGCTGACATCGAGGTGACACTTGTGATGATGTAATGTTTTCTCTCCGAACAGGACGATGGTGAACTCAGCCTTCACCACAATCCCAGAGGGAGCTTTCTCACACCTTCATCTGCTGCAGTTCCTGTGAGTACTCATCATAAACTCTTCAATCCTTCACATCACACATTAACACGACCTGACAGGTGCTTCCACACAGCACACGGACATTGATCTGTTGGCTTGTGACAAAGAAAGGACTTGAGCTACAGTACTAGAAATGAATGGTTATTGAAAACAGTGGTGACATAGCAGTAATGAGGGTAAAGTGGCTCTGTATCAGTGTCATTGCCAATGACTGACTCCCTTCAGCTCTGCTCTGCACACAAAAGCTTGATTATATCCTCAGATGCAATCATGAGTGATTGTGTGTGTGTGTGTGTGTGTGTGTGTGTGTGTGTGTGTAGGTCTGTGTTTATTGTTCACAACTTTTTTCATTATGGTTAGCTTTATGTGCTGTGAATGGGTCATTTTATTCAGACTTTAACCAATGTTTCCTCCTTTCAGACTCTTGAACTCCAACACGTTCACATCGATCGCTGATGATGCTTTTGCTGGTCTGTCTCACCTACAGTACCTGTGAGTGTGCAACATGTTACACCTTGTAAACCAGAGTTAGTTTTAAAGCATGGCTTTGTAACTTGTTGACACATTCTTCCTCCTGCAGACTGAAAGATGTCTTTCTTACACCCACCCTGGGGAGACAGAGCTGCTTACAAGCACCTGTACCCTAACATTTGCTTGTGCGGGCAAATGAGCCAAGAACACCAAGATCTCAGACTGGAGCTGTTCTGTGCTGCACAATGGGCTAAAGCTCCTCCTAGCTGTTGTGATCAGCAGTTAAAATAAACCTCTGGTGGTTGTTATTACTGCACAATAACAGCTTGTGTGGATAATGTTGAAATGTAGAACATTCTGAAGGGGACACGTGCTTTTAAGTGCTGCTGTATATGTAGAAATGTGGACATGCTGAAAAAGGCTGCTGGCCTGCATTAGAGCGTACGTCTACAGGTCGCTAGCCTAGCTTTTAATTACCAATTCAGAGGTCTGTCTTCATTGTTCTGTGAGAGAGTTAGTGGTGGAAAACATGTACATACTCACCCCCCAGTTCTCTCATGACTCTGTCTTTGTACTTGTGTTTATATTTAGGATCAGATCCCCAAAGTCAGACAACCTGCAGAGAGGTGACAGCAGTAATAGCCACCCTTGCTGAGCTAAGCATATTTTATACCTGCCTATACAAACCTTAGGCACATTCACACAGATCCCCAACAAAATAAGAGATGGGAGCCACTTTCATTCCACCTCTGTGAGGCAAATAACATTAACAGTAAGATTTCCAGGCTGATCACTGGAGTATGGGAGAGAATGCCAAAGAGTAAAGTGGAAATAAATTCTAGGACAGTGAGCTTTTTTGCCTCTGCAGTGTGATAAATCTGATTGTGCCATTCTGTGAATTGATGGGCTTTAGAGAGTAGTTAGCTGATAGCTTGGAGCCGCAGCTTTCTGTGACGGCCATGCCTCATGCTGCTCACTGTGTGGCTTTGGCTGCAGCCCAGACACCAGGCCTCTGCATCGCTGCCATTACCGTCGCTACCCGCTGTGAATACTAATAAAGTTATATTTTCATAGCCAGCCACCTCCAGAGAGTCTGCACATGCTGTACATCCTCAACAGACCAAACAAAGGCAGGATCAAGTGATGCTGACACACAGACATCTGTAATATGTGCTGCTCTGAGTGTATCATTTTCATCACATTAACAGTGTAACTGAACTAGAACAGTATCGGATTAAATTCCAGAGCAACAACACAATGTGACATGAGTGATTTTCTTTCCTCAGGTTCATTGAGAACAATGACATCCAGACTCTGTCCAAGTACACATTCAGAGGACTCAAATCCTTAACTCACCTGTGAGTATTGTTGCTTTTAATACTGAGGACCTGTCATCATCAAAGTTACTTATCATCATAAACAGTTCCTTTAATTTTTCAGCTCTCTCTCTAACAACAACCTGCAACAGCTGCCCAGAGATCTTTTCAAACATCTGGACATCCTCACAGATTTGTAAGTGTGCTACCCTGACCATACTCAACCCTACAAACCCGTGGTTCCTGCAGCGTTCAGTGGCCAGCAGGTCACTTCTACCTGGCTGATTGTGTTGTTTCTAAATGTTTCTGTGACTCAGAGACCTACGGGGCAACTCCTTCCGCTGTGACTGTAAGATAAAGTGGCTGGTAGACTGGATGGAGAAGACCAACACCTCTGTTCCTGCCATCTACTGTGCCAGCCCCTTTGAATTCCAGGGACGCAGAATCCGTGATCTTGCACCTCGAGATTTCAACTGCATCAGTGCAGGTTTGATCTTTGTGCTTCTCTCTTTTTAATATTTGGCAAAAGGGTCTTTGTGTTTAAGTGCATCTGGATCTCTTCCTGTAGATTTTGCCGTGTATGAAACCTTCCCCTTCCACTCTGTGTCGGTGGAGTCATATGAGTTCAGTGAGGATCAGTTTGTGGTCTTCGCTCAGCCTGATTCAGGGTTCTGCACCCTGTATATATGGGATCATGTGGAGATGGTCTTCAGGAGGTTTCACAACATTACTTGTAAGTAATGAGCACAAAAGCATGAAAACGTCTCCCTCCCCTCAGGGAAAGAGTCTGGGTGTCATCATTCTACCCTCACACATTAATGATGTCACCTTGTCTACATAGTTCCATCCACAAAACACTGATCCCTTCCTCCTGTTCCTCACACCCAACAGCAGCGCTATCCTCATTAACACCCCCGTAAATTGCAACTCTGCTGCACGCATCGCCACCACCCACTCCTTTCATCACATTACTCGTCACATATTGTATGGATTTCATAATTCTGTTACTTACCTTCAAGGCCAGCCATAACCTCACTCCTCCATACCTCTGTGAATTCATGCACATTAACATGCTCTCTCACACCCCCAGGCCCTCTTCCTCCATCCTCCTCACTGTCGCATGCCCCCACATTCCATGATCCTGCCTGCTAGTCCACTATGGGAGCAGGAGCTCTCTGCCCTGGAACATTCTGCCACCACATATCCGTAACATCAAAACACACCTTTTCAAACTATTTACTCGGTCTGATTTTATGCATTATATAATGTTGCATGTTTATTTATTCTATTTATTTACCAAACCATGTTTGTTGCAAACTTTGTAAGGAGACCATAGGTGTCCAGAAAGGTGCCTATAAATAAAATGTATTATTATATATAATATACTCTGTTAGGCAGTGAGTCCTGGTGATCTTGTCTTTGTGTGTCTCTCGTGAAGCTCGCTCTGCTGTATACTGCAAACCCGTGGTGATCAACAACACACTTTACATGGTCGTGGCTCAGCTTTTTGGCGGATCTCATATATACAAGTAAGGCTTCCAGTTCCAGTACTGTGCTATGATAAGAGACTATTCGTAGAGATGTCTACTGCTATCGTCCCTTATCTGGTCTCTGTATTGTTTTGTTTACACTTTTTGTTACGCAGGTGGGAAGAGGACCCCCAGCGCTTTGTAAAGATCCAAGACATCGACACCAGTCGAGTGAGGAAACCCAACTTTGTGGAGACCTTCCAGCTGGACGGAGAGTGGTACTTTGTAGTGGCAGACAGCTCCAAGGCAGGCTCCACCAGCATTTATCGTTGGAATAGCAATGGTTTCTACTCCCACCAGTCACTGCACCCTTGGCATCGGGACACCCATGTGGAGTTCCTAGATGTTGGGGGGAAACCTCATCTCATCCTCTCCAGCGCCTCTCAACCGCCGGTGGTTTACCAGTGGAACCGAAGCCAGAAGCAGTTTGCATTCCACTCCCAAATCACAGAGCTAGCCGATGTGCAGATGGTTAAGCACTTCTGGGTGAGGAAAGTTCTTTACCTTTGCCTCACGCGCTTCATTGGTGACTCCAAGATCCTTCGCTGGGAAGGGCAGCGTTTCATAGAGATCCAGACTCTCCCTTCGCGGGGTTCGATGGCAGTGTATCCCTTCACTGTGGGCCTCCGCCAGTACCTCATTCTTGGAAGTGATTTCTCCTTCTCCAGAGTGTACCTGTGGGACGACCTCACTCAGCGTTTTCAGCCCTTCCAGGAGCTCAATATGAGAGCCCCGAGGGGGTTCAACCTGGTATCCGTCGACAACAAGGACATTCTGCTGGCTGCCAGCTTTAAAGGCAACACCCTGGCCTACCAGCATCTAGTGGTGGATCTCAGCGCCAAGTAGACATGTCTAAGGGTGTCTGAGTTATATCGACTGTGCCAAATAACTCAAAGACTGTTTAAGCCATGTAACTAAAAGTCTGCTGTTTCCTCTGATGTTTGAAGTGAGGCAACTAATGAAATGATTGTTTAATCTATTTTTATGCACTACTTTAACACTGGGACGAAGTGATGTGCTGGTTAACATGTCATGTCACTACTGCATCACCGCTTCTACTCAACTTATGGCTGGGGTAATATTATGGTTTTTGTATTGTTATGATGTTATGTATATTGAATTATACTGATGTGAAAATAACATGCATGCACATCTATTCACTGGCTGTGAATTATATGGAGGTTTTGTTAACACCTTTTTGCATGTCACTGTAAACTTGTCATCAAGCATGAGATCTGACCGACACTCACCTGTTGAAATCTCTCTGGAATTTGCTACATCGACATTATAATGCCAACAACAGTACAAATGAAATGAGAACACAAAATAAAAGATAAACTCTGATTCCAAATTATTGTGTGATTCCAACTCACAGTTTTGTTCATCAACTTTGAATTACCTGCTTTTTATAAATATAGTACCATTAGGGCTGCAATCCTGTGCAGAAGATGTTAAAAGTTATACTGCGCACTTGGAATAACTTACTATATCTAAAATAAGTTAGAATCTTCTCTATCTTCTTATTTAATATTTCACATAAATACAACAAATAATTAGACCACAAAAATATTACAGAATGTGAACCTACATACTTACAAAAAGTTATTCTATCTAATTATGTTATTAAGAAGTTTTTGTACACCTAATCTGTGTTAGTAGTTGCAGTGCAATAATTACACAAATATATATAATTTCCTAAGAACATGAAAATTGATAAGCACAACTCCTGCATTTTTCCCTAGTCCTTATGAATAACCTGTTTGCAGTAAAACTTCATAGATCATTTCTCACTTTACTTTCTTACCTAAAATTATGCTTAAACTGAAAAAAACACTGACTCTCGATAGGAATATAAGCAATTTCCCCCTGGGATCAATACAGTATTTCTGATTCTGATTCTGAACTGGAATGTTCATGCGCATAAACAGCGCAAACAGGACGGCACCGAATAGACTGAGAGGTGCGCTTGTTTTGATTTTCAGGGTGTCTGAGTGGGTGGGACTGACGATCAAAGACGTGAAACCCCCGTGACCGCCTTTCTAAGGTGTAAAGTATAATACATGCGGCCGCATGTTGTTGTTGTTATGTGAAACCCTTCTAGTTTGCATTAGCAATATTTTAAATTACGAGGTCAGGGTTTGCTGTGATATAACAATGACAGGCTAGCTTCAGTTCTGTAGGTTTATTCCGCGGACGCTATCTGAACGTACATGCCCACATTGAGTGGTGTTATTGGCTTATTTTTGAGTACTGGAAATGGATGTCGCTAGCTAGGCTAACGTTACCTTAGTTTTAAGCTAGCTGCCAGAGCTATCTGCTCCATAAAGTTGTTGTGCTAAAGCTTGTCCTTGGATATTACAAATGTCCATCTCGGCTGTAACGACTCTGCCACCTGAGTGGGATGACGACGACCGGATGGAGTTTATGTTCTCCGACTTTAAGGAGAACCGAGAGGTCAATACGACGGACTGGGACAGTAAGATGGACTTCTGGACGTCTCTTATGGTGAGGACTTGCAGGGACCGCGGCACTGTGTGTGTCAACCTGCAAGACCTCAACAAAAGCTTCAGGAGGAAGGACAAGTCACCGCTGGGTTTGGGGACCGTCATCCAGTCCATGGCTAGGTAGCTGTTGCTGTGTTAGCTCTGTCACTGCTGACTTCACCTGCTCACAGTCTGTGTTTTACCTCCTGCCAGGTCTGGGAAAATCCAGAGGGAGTCGGAGTTCGCTGCCAATGTGGACTGTGGCTGGCTGTCCTGGGGTGTCGGCCTGCTACTGGTGAAGCCTCTGAAGTGGACTTTCTCCACTCTGCTGGGAAGCAGCCGGGTGTCTTTGGAGGAGTCTTTTGTTGTTATAGAACTAGTAAAGGTTTGTCAGTGTTTTTCATGTCATATCGACCTGCACCTGTACTCGTACACAGATGCATCATTTGTTTTCCAGGAGAAAGCAGCAGATTTACTCAGAGTCTACCAAAAGAGTGAATTTTCAAACTGCTCCATCGTATCATTTCAAGACCTCTGCGCCCTCTCCTCTGACATCTGTGCGGATGAGAGCACCCTCTGCATGGCTCTGCTGCAGCTGCAGAGGGACAAACAGGTCACAGTTTCACTGCATGAAGAGGAGAAGGTAAACCATCGTCAGCCCCACCATTCTACAGGTGCTGTTTTCACTGTCTCAAGTCTGTGCATGTCCTTTCTCTACAGATTGTTAAGTTCTGTCAGCCTGGGCAGGACCGTGTGTCTCCAGTTAGTGATGTGGATATAGGAATCTACCAGCTGCAGCGCAGTGAGAAGCTGCTGGGAGAGCGGGTGGAGAAACTGGGCCACGAGGCTGACAAGTACATCAACTCAAACATAACCTCTTTTTTTGTTTTGTTTCATTTAATAATGATGTGAAATGTAAATAGACTGAAATGCTGCTTGGTAAAGGGGGCAAAGGATGTTTGGATTCCTCACTATCATATCAGCCATTCTGATTGTGTCAGTAGCTCACTGAACTATGAGGGCACTACATTCAAATAGATGATAATTATTTCTTGTTTTGCATGCAGGTGCACAGAGGAAGCAAGGACTCTGCTGCGTGAGGGGAAGAAATCACAGGTTATTAGTAATAAAAGCTGTAACATCCAATTTCAGCAAACACTCCAGGTGATTATATCCACCGTCTGCCCTGCAGGCTCTGCGGTGTTTGAGGGGACGTAAAAGGGTAGAGAAACGAGCCGACAACCTGTTTGCCAAACTGGAGTCAATCAGGGGAATCCTGGACAGAATAGCCCAGTCACAGACGGATAAGATGGTCAATGCCACAGTACACACTAATGCCAGTTGTGAAGTTTGTGTTCAGCACTTTGAGGTGTGTGTTTGTATCTGTAGGTTATACAAGCATACCAGGCAGGAGTGTCTGCTCTGAGGCTGTCTCTTAAAGATGTGACTGTGGAACGTGCTGAGAGTCTAGTGGATCAAATCCAGGAGGTATGTGTTTACCATAAAACAACACATTGTATATTTTCTATTTCATTTAAACTTCATGTGTTGTTTTTTTTATCAAACAGTTATGTGACACTCAGGATGAGGTGAACCAAACCCTGTCTGGTGGTGTGTCTACTGGAGGTATGTGATTCTCCCTGTCTGTATTATTGGTTAGAAAAGCTCTAAGCTCATGTGTTTTCTTCTGTAGCTGAAGACATGGATGAGTTGGAGGAAGAGCTCAAGACTTTGTTGGACGAATCAAAGCCAGATTCCATCTCAGGTTTACCTGCAGTGCCAGCACACGGTCTGCAGCCCTCCCATGATGAGGTGCTCAGCTCTCTTCCCACGGTACCTCACGGCTCCCTGAATATTAGCACTGAGCAGCTGGAGGAAGAGTTAAATCAGCTGACACTAACAGAATCAGGTTTGCACTTTTTCTGCTTTTCCTTCTCAGATTGTATTAGAAGTAGTTTGAAATAACTTCAGGTCAACGTCTCCTCAGGTGTTCAACAGAAGAAACGAACAATGCAAGCTAGCAGGATGGAGGCAGCCCAGTGAAGGCGCAGGCCATCTGAGCCCTCAGCAACATATCAAGGCAAACTGTATCTTTAATGTGAACATGAGTTCATACAAGTAAGAAACTACACTTGTTCCATTATTTAGCAACTAAACTGCAAAGTAATAGAATAATTGGGGACGTTGTGAAATCAGTGTCAAAATAAAACAAAGCACTTTCCTTCATTTAAAAGATGATCCACATCCTTTGCTGTGGAGGCATGCCAAAAAGGATTCTCGTCTTATAAAGTAACAAGTTTTAACTTAAAAGTGTTGCCTGTCGTCATGATGTGAAGGCTCTCATATCCAAAGTGACCATTTTAACCTTTTGGAATTTGCTTTTTGGTATGTCCCCACCAAGAATGATGAAGAATGAAGAATGCTTTTAATTGTGTACCATTTCTGAGATGTTAAAGACCGAACTTGTGGGTTACAGTGTATTAATGTTTGTAAAATGTCCTTTAACGTTTATTAAGTGGCCTTCTAAGCTGTAAATATAGACCTTAAGTAAAGAGAATGTTATGCCAAATGATTTATTACACCACTATATAGTCTCAATGCAACATACATACCTTGAGTTCTGAGAGGCCTATGTTACGTGAGTTTAACCAAATATGTTTCTGAAAATAAAATTTATTTTAATCACTTGTCGGTTGTGGTATTTCAGATCAAGCAGAGGACACACACCACAGGTGTCTCACTGTCAAAAGGGCTGTTACTCCTTTAAGCCTGCTAATGCCGGTTATATGGTGCCAAGTATGAAAAAAGAGCCGGAGAGGACTGTATGCTGAAAATAGTTTCAAATAGTATTTACAAGCAAAGCACACGTTTTCTAATGACTAACACCTGAGGTGTCAAAAACCAATTTACTATATAACTAGTTTCATACATCATGTTCAAAATGTAATGCCTCCTTGATCTTGTTTTGCATGTTTTTTGTAGTAGTTTGCCTACTACTAAGATCCACTACAATCAAATGATTTTGTATTATGCTTTTACATAAAACATATACAATAACTTTTGAACATGATGTATGGAGCAAAGCCAAGGATAAGAGTGAAATGGCAGCTCTGCTGTCAAATAAGTGTTTAGCTTTTGCATTAAAAAGCAGAAAATATTTTTAGCCATTTAAATAAAATGTGATTTGACTTTATATATTTAGTGCTTTTCCTCTTATTTATCTACCAAATGCAGCCAGCATACGTTGGTATTTACCTTGTTAAGGTATGGGAAGCAACATGTACATTATACTTAATAGACGTTCCTTATGTTAATACACTTCAATGCTGTTGCACTCTGCTTGCCTCCTTCATTAGGCACTTAAAGGGTATCAAAGGGTGACGCCTAGTGGCTACTTGGTTGAACTACATACATGTGATTATTATTTTGCCCAGTGACTCACTAACCTTACACTGCTGTGAGTAGTGAGCTTGTGGTTGCTGCTGTGACACATTAGTCATTAACAGTCAGTGAAATCATATGTCAGTCATACAGTGATCTCAACAACCTTCATCAAACCATAAAATATGAGAATATATCATGAAAGAATGGACCTGAAGTGGCCCATCGCCTAATTAAGGCATATAAATGTCACACATATATTCATTGAAACCAAGTAATCATTTGAAAAAAGCATTATTTTATTGTACTGACTTATATAATTCAAGAATAAGTGACCGCAATGCTAAAAGCAGGTTAGTAAGTGAATTTAAATACCATGTAGGTGGTGCTACTGTGAGGATCTGCAGGGTTGTACTTTCTATTGTGTTCTATAGTAGACAATAAAGAAAAAAAATCATTACAAATGTACAGTCTTTATAAAGTACACTTAATGATATCACAAAATCCTAGTACAGCAGTGTTTTTAAAAATGCCCTTAAATCACAAATATTATCAATGGATGTAGTTTAAACCGAATTCAAAAGCCGTCTCTGTCTTTCAGTAACAGTCTCTCTCTCTCTCTCACACACACAGACAAATGCACGCCCTGTTAACTATCATTTCATACTGCATTTAACGTGTTTTACCAGAAAATGAAAAAGGTGAAATTAGTTTTCACCTCAGCAACCAGCAGACTTCCATTGCACAGAGTGCAGCTAATATAGTAATATTGTTACGCTGATATCACAAGCAGATGAAAGACATTGAGGGAGTAGTAGTTTAATCGTTTCAGTTCTATCCTATGCAGAAACAGACATTTTGTTATATAGGTTGTTGTGATATTTCCAGACTGATGCTGACAAGATGGAGCAGACATATACTGTATGTGAATATGACTAATAAGAATCATGACTACACTCCACAGCTTGTGTGTGGTTGGACCAGTTGAGCAGGCACTGATGCAGATATTTGGCTGGGAAGTTGTTGTATGCACCACATAAGACAGAAGGAAGTAGAAGTATAAGCAAAAAGTCAAGATGTGTATAATACAAGGTCTCATTGGGATGTACTGGAAATAAGAAACATTTGGCATGCTTTATAGTAGTTCATTTCTACTATATATTAAGAAATGTCCTTATGGTATACCACAAACAAAATTATTTTGTATTTTTTATATTGCAGTGTTACGTAGGAAGCAGGCTACACAGTGTGTCAGGCTCCATCCTGTTCTTGTTCTTGCAGTGTGGAGTGTATACAGCAGATATGTGTGCGTTTACTCTATGTGAACTTTAGCATTGCAGTGTTAAACTGTCCTGTCCGCTCCTGAGCGCTTCCGGACCACCTTATCCTCATTCACCTGGTCCACTGCCAGCGTCTCCAGCTCTGCTTGCGGTGGGGCCAGGGGAGGGGTGCCATGCGGGATGCGGTGTGCCACACCCACATGAGCCCTGTACTGACGGTCCCGGGCGGGGCTGTGACGAGGACTGGCCGTAGCACCCAGGGCCTGAACAAGGGAGCGCTCAGAGTTGATGGGAGGGAGAACGGCAGGTCGCTCACGGACTACCTGCGGTTCTGGGGATTCTCTGCCCGCCTGCAGGAAGGGTGTGGGGTCTGGCATGGCATCAACTGGCTCCCGCAGAACCAGCCGTCTGCCATCGGGGCCGAGGCGATACACCTCTGTCAACTCTGGGTGAAGGGGCTGCGAGAGGCTCTTCTTCATGCGACGACGTGGAGTTTCAGGCTGCCTGTCCTTTGCCGGTGGAGGCGTGGGCTTGTATGAGGTGACAGGACTGACATTAGGACTGGCCTCAGAGGAGCTGCCAGCCAACAGCTTTTTCTTAGTGGCATGAAGTTGTGAGGTAAGATATGCAATGGTGCTTGCTCTCTGCTCCAGTTCTCCAGATAGAACAGCCAGCTTGTGGCTCTTCATCTTAAGCTCCTCAAGGTACTTCTTCTCCCGTTCTTTGATGGTGTTTTCCAGGACAGAAATCATGGCATTCTTTTGTTCCAGGTCCCTCAGCAGCTCTGTGTTCTCCTCCTCCTTCTTCTTTAGCTGAGCTTCCAGCTCCTCACACCGCCTTTGCAGCTCCTTGCAACGAGCTTCACTGCTGTCTGCATGCACAATAAGAACAAACACATTTACAGTCATGTCCAAAACTTACTACCTCCTCTCTTAAACTGCTTTTGTATGAAACCATAATACAAAATCATCTGATCTTAATGGCTCATAGCAAATGCAACCTCTGACGAATAACATATAACTGCCATTTATTTAGCTGCCATTCCATTTGCTGCTGTGCTTTAAAACATTGTCCTGTTGCACGATTCCATTTCCAAGTTATAACTAGAATACTCTGGTATACAGAGGAGTTCATGATCAATGACTACAAGCGGTCCAGGTCCTGTGGCTGCAAAACAAGCCCAAATCATCATGAGCATTAAGACCAAACAAGTCCACTTTGGTCTCATCTGTCCATAGGACATTGTTCCACAAGTGGTCTTGTTTTTGTAGTGTGAAGATTGACAGCTGTCTTGAATGTTTCCACTCCAAATAGTTTGAAATGGTTTTATAAGTCTTTCTGGTTGATGTGCAGCAACACCTGCTGCTCTAACACCATTGTTTCTGTCTTTCTCTCCTCTCATTGTGTTAACACACACCTGGATGCTGCAGAGCAGCAAACTGCCAAAACGTCTGTTTTTATAGAGGTCTGTAACCTGCTGATGATCAACTCATCAAGGACTGATGATCAGCAGCACCTGCTGCAGCTCAACTCATTAAATCCTATGGAAGCAGGGAGAGGGGTGTGGTTTATTTTTGCCTTTTTTTTGCTAATAATAATAATAAAGACGTTGTTGTTGGTCTGAAGTTGTATTTGCCTAATACTAAAACCCACTAGGACCTCACGAAAATGCTTCCAGTCAGACACATCATAAAAGCCGACTAATGATGTACATTAAGTGCAGTCAGTCATTATGGGCAGTCTGTCTCATCTGCAGGCAAATACATCCACTCTCACATTACATCTCAGGTAGAGGGCAACGGTGCTGCTCTGGTCTGACCTCCATCACCACTACCCTACCACTGCCCCACCAGGTTGGAACCTATTCATATACAGATGTGTGAAAAAAGCACATAATAAACACAACAGTGTGTTATCCATATAAACACTGTATTTAAAGGTCTTGCATTAATATTTTTTACATTTATATTCCCAAAACTCAGGGTCCTATCAAACACAGAGGTAGTTGAAAATATGAGTATTGCATTCCCTTAAATCTGTGAAGCAGCTGTGGTACATTTTCACCCATTGGGAACAGCTGAGCAGGCTGCAGGCCGTGCATTAGTGCTCTGACAGATAATCTCATTTCCTGCACTTTATTCTCTGATGTGTCCCACAGTAACATGATAGTGCCTTGACAATATTGATTTAGGTCTGTCATGTCAAAGACCTATTGTGGTAACATGTAGCATGCATCCTGGTCATTGCTGGTCTTCAATAAATTAAACTACATTCAGACTAAGCTGGATCAGAACAGTGCTGTGACGTCATGTCACGTCCGTGGTTTGGGGTGGGGGTGGGACAGTTGGCGAGGAGCATTGTGTGCTCTAATGAACAGCAGGGTGTCCCACAGTGCAATGCTTTCTGGGTGGGACTTTGTAACCAGGGAACAGAGATAGCCCTCTGCTCCCAGACCTTTTCACTGACACAGACAGGCTTAAAAGCAGATTTATAGCATTGACTGTTGAGTTCAGTTGGCTGCTACTCTGCATTTAAACAATTGTAATCAGTTGTTTAAATATGCCATGTACATGCCTAATACAGAATATTTACACCAGATAGGAAACATTGAGAGGACACAGCACTCACAAAATCTAGAATTGAACATTCCCTAGTGTTAAATCTCTCTCTGACGATAAAAGCTACTGACACTAGAGATTAAATGCTGCTGGGAAAATTGATGTGTCCTACCTGAAGGATCGGAGCTTCTTACACAGAGCTCATGTGTCAGGTCTGTGGAAAAAAAGAAAAGAAGAGGGTTACACACGTCTGTGTTACTTGAGGTTACAACACAAGCAGCTATCAAACAGTATGCTCTGCACACAGACTGGCAGCAAATCATGTTTGGAGAAGGCATGTCTGTGCTTTCCATATGGCTGGGTGTTCATTTAATAAGATTAGAGAGAGTGTGTGTCAGGTTAACCGAGGATACAGGAAATCAAGGATGAATTACAGTGTTCTGTATTTCTGGATGAGCATTTTTATATTTCTCTTGATATGGAAGAGTATATCTATTACTGGCAGTGAGATCAATACGGGTTCTGCTATCAGTACAGCACTGATGCCTAAGTGCATTTTGCACAAAACACCATATTCTGCACCAGGATCCTGTGGTGCATCCGGTCAATGCACCACAGTCTATGGTCATAAATATCCACAACACTTATATATCTTCCAAGGACGTTTCCAAGTGTTTCCATAAGGTAGCAAATTACAGAAGCATGAACAGAAAAAATATGTAGCTACTTGTGGAAGTGCTCACTTGTGCACTGCTGTTGTAATCTGTGGATTTCTGCATGTAACCCTTTCAGTGTGTTGGCATGGTCCTGCTGCAGGAAGAGTAGGTTATTCTGTGCACTGTGCAGCTGATTTTCAAGTGTAACATTTGCTGACGCCATGGTGGATTATTGTTCGGACGCGGGTTGCCTCCAACCTGCATGCAGAGATGACAGAAAAGGAGAAGAGGCATAGGAAGAGAGGAAGGAAGAGAAAGAGAGATGACAAAAAAAGGTCACACCGTTAATTCCCACCCTTTTGCCTATAAATATCTGGGTTTTAGTACAGGCTCCAACTTCGCTTTGACAATCAAGTCAAGACTTTTTGCTTTCATTCAACAGCTTTGACAAAAGTGTGGCATTAAGCATTCAGACAATACAACCACTTTGCATGCACACACACATGTTTATGGCTTAAATCTAATGGAACAAACTAACATAAGTCATTTGACTTGGATTGTCATCAAGTATAAAATCTGTATGTTTGTAATTATGTTAGTTTGTCTTATTATATATGAGCCACAGAAAATGTGTAAGTGCTTGCAGTAACTAATCACTGCAATGAGGCTATTGATTTAGAACCCAGAGTGAGCAGTGTGTGCTTGCTTCAACCTTCTGAAAGTGTGTGCCTTCAAAAACCAGACATCTGAGAGGTAACACTAATCTAATACACAATAATCTAATCTACACTGTGAATTGTAATGATATTAGGATGTGCCATGGAAATATTCTTCTAACTAGCAACCCATTTCTGTTACAAAATAATCTCAATGAATGTCTACCACTAGCAACAATAACAACAAAAACTAGAGAAAGCTGACTTTATTAATGGTCATCACATAGACACAGGGTGTGGCATGCCAACCTTCAGGCGGCCTCATCATCTCTGCCTTGCCCCACCTTCCTCCTCTCTCTTCTCACTGGATGTCCTTGTCTCCAGAGCTGCCCCAAAGAGAGCGAAACAGTCACTCAGCCCCAACAATTCTAACCCTCTGTCTGTCAGGCAGTTGGGCTGAGAGCACATTGATCCCAGCAAAAACACCCTCCTGAGCACAGAGCAAGCCTCTTACTGCATACACACAGTAAGTACACTTCAATAAAACATCCCTGAGCTTCCCACTCTTACATCATCGGCATGAATAATATATGTCAGTGGACCCCTAACTACACACAGTCCATCCTTTTTTAGCTGTTGTTGTCTATGATAATTTCGTTTATTTTCATGCGTTACAGAGGAAAGCATGTGGTTACATGCCAACAAATACACTCACAAGTGTGTCATAAAGGCTGAGCAGATAATCTATTATTGATGAGTAATGTGGAGTCCTTCCGGTACACCCTGCACTGCAAGCATATCTCATCCCAGCTATTTCCTAGAATAGCTCACATGGCTTTCCACTTGCAAAGACTTTAGTATAAGCATGGCTCATGCCATAGCATGAAGTGACAACACAAAGAATCCAGACTTTAAATGGAAAAAGACAAACAACATAGTTGATCTATAGAACACAATGATGTCATTATTTGTCTATCTTTCCCTAATATAGGAAACAGCGTTTCCCCATACAGAGACTATAAATAATCAATGAACTGCAGCAGCATGAAACATTAGCAAGTAGCTTCCATCCTGAGCCACAACAAGAGCTTAGCAGTCACTTCCTGTAATGAGGTCCCATCCTCGTCCACACCTCTTCGCGTGTCTCCTCTAAACCTCCTAAGCAACATGCGTTTAAAACACAACGATCAACATCGTTCGTGCAGGCTTATACTTCCACCACCACAGCCGTTCAAAGAGTGCGAAAACACAACAGACAGGGTTAAATAGCATGAACCGTGCAGATGTAACAGGATGCAAAGCTACGTGTTAGCCGGCAGGGACGCTGGATACTTTGTTCCACGACACCCTCAGTTTCAGCACCTGCATTGCGGACAGCACCCCAGAATGGACCCGCTGCAGCTGAGACCGGATCAGTCACACAGTCTTCAACATGGGGGACACGGTTCAGGACCTGCTTCATCCTCATCATCAAGACGGTGGTCGGGCCGGGCCGGCGGTGTGAAGAACAGCCAAACATTCACTTTACGCTTTGTGTTATGACCTGATGCTATCGCTGCATTCCCCGGGTCATCACAAAGGCTGTCCTTGTAGCCAGCGTTACTGCTGCTGTCCAGTTCCATGGACCGCAATCAAGCTAGCTCTGGTACCGTTAACATCCAGCTACACCCACAATTTAAACATCACATATCAAACGTCAGATATCAGGCTGAAGGAAACATGAAGCGGTGGTTTTTATGTATGTTTGTAGATGGTTTCCTAAAATAAAAACATGAATCAGGCTTCACTTCACACTATTTCCAATAAAAGAAACACGGCACATATATCAGCAGACAGCACCCGGTTATTAACTGATACCTTGTGTTTGTCGACGTAGAAATAACGAGCAAAATTCTTCCAGTTAAATTTCAATGAAGTCAAAGAGAATGAGATGAATGAATTTGAAACGACTCGTGCAACATAAAGTGCAGACGAGTAAATATCTGACTATACATATTTTCATGTCCGATTTAAAGTAATCTGTGAAAGCGAACTGCGTACGCTAGTAAGGTTTTATTGGTGCTAGCCTAGCCGGCTACATCACAGCATCCTAACGTTGTCCGGCGGAAAGCTTACCTTACGGGTAAATATACGCGGCCGTCGTGTACCTCATAAAAGGTTAGAAGTTGTCGGTAAACTGACTTGCCACCGCGGCTAAGCGCGTTCCGCCCTGCTGTGCATGTCACAGGCTCGCCTCGGTCGGGTGAGAGCGGAGGGCGGCTGTGTCAGTCCGCTGTCAGTTCCCTGAGCTACTACACAAAATAAAGCGATGCATCATGGGAAACCGGGGGAAATCTAACCTAAAGGTTCAATTACGACAATTACTGACAATTTCAATCAATAGTAGAGAAACAGTAACAGTAACTGAATTCACAATATGAAAACAATAAGAACAATATGCTTTACTCACTTTAAAACCATTAAATTCAAGTAGAGGTTGTTAGGGACGTGCTACTGTTTGCTGCGACCAGCGTCATCACCATGGCAACAGAACGTGTCACCTGTTCATGGCTGATGCTTTTACGCCATCTAGTGACAGCATCGAATATAGCATTGCTGCAATACGTGAGATGTTTTCTTAGTGCACATTACGCCGTGTTTAGCTGCGTCAAGCCGGGTGAAGTTAATGAATGGAAACAGATGGAGGAGCACTGGGATTCAGTCATGGAGCTGAGAGAAAGTCTGTGCCTATATCTATATTACTGGGTGTCATTCAGACATTGATATGAGTAATAAACATATAACAGGTTTCAAAATATTAATATTGCCAGAAAAAAAAAGCTCACACATTGTAATCTGCAGTTAGGTATTGATTTATTTCTCTCAAAGTAATAATGAGTTTATCAATGTTGTGGCAAATGCGCACATCTCCCTGCTCATATGGTCATTGCAGTCAAACACTACAGAAAAAGCAGGGGGTGCTATAGCACCCTCATGCGTTCATAAGCTGTATGTGTGCTTTACTCAGACTTCTAGTTAATAGCAATAGAGTATATTTTTATGCCACATATCACTATCAACAGTCACATCCAACCACACAGTGGAGGAGCACTTTACCAAGCAACTGGCAGCACACTGTGTTCTTATTTCATGAATATTTTAAGACTGAATATGTTATATAATTTGTTTATGGATATTAATGTGCTTTTATTGGATGTTTCAGATTGATTTTGATTAATAAAGAGTTTGCTATTTCAGCACTTTGAACATATTGTTGCCTAGTGTCTACAAGTCAGATGCCATACTGTAGGAAACAGATTAAATTACAGCATATTAGGCATTTAATACAGAAAACATATTTTAGCTTTTGCATATTTTCAATTTTGGTGCAGGTCTACCCATGTGAGAGAAACATGTATATGTAACTTGATTATTGGATTGGTTTATGATATTCATTTAAGGAATCTGTATAGTGGCATAGATATCAGATTTAAACCTAATCTCACATTCCACTTGAAAATGCAGTGTTCATGCTAAAATCATGTGTGTAAAAAGCCTCATTTATTTTCACTAACATATTGTGTGGGCTAAACACAGACACATTAATAATGCTTATTCTAGTAAAACCTCCACAGATGTTCAATCACTTGATTTGTAAATACTATAGTTTTTGACTGCTCTGGATGTAATTTTCTAGAACAACAACTAAACTTGTCTAATCATCAGCGATATGCGTCGATTTCCTTCTTCGTGCTGTTGGGAAACAGTAGCCCTTTCATTACTGACCCAAAATATCACTTTGAATTATTTCTGGCTGGAGAAATTCCTCAGCGACACGGCTACTGCGTAAAATGATACCAACCAAAAACAAAAGCATCAATTTTCATTCCTGACCTGAGAATGAGTCTCACATGTACAAAAAGAAAATATAGTGAGGAATAAATGGAAATATTGTGCACTTTTTGCAATGTTATGTTTTGGAAGCAGCCTTTAATTTATCCTTGACTTTGGCTTGTTTGTGATAGGGATTAAATTCTTCTCATTTCTGTATTTTTAGTGATTCTGGCACACTTCCAAGCTGCCCACAGAAAGCCACCAGCACAGGAGAAGGTAAGTTAACCTCACACCAGCAAGAGTGAGGTGAAAAATAATCCCCCAAAAGAGACCCCTACCTTCTGTGTGATTTGTTTTACTTACACACTGTTAGAGACCTCAATATATCATAACAGGTAGTAAAGCAGCTCATTGAGAGGAACTAACCAAATAAAACAGGCTGGATTGATTCTGGGCTCCTCCTGTGACTCTAATCGTCTTACAGCCAGTGTTTTTTGGCCTTTGCCTACAGGGTAACTTGGCACTTGGTAGAGTCCATCTGAGAAATGTCCATCATACATGAAGACCCAAGCCTCTCCCCCACCATGAAGCATCCGCAGACACATTTCCTTTAACAATCTGGCAGCCCTCATAAACATGTCTAAATATATATTTACTGCAGAGTCCTTCTGTAGATTGAAAACATAAGGAATTACATTCTTTCACTCACTGCCATGCACGGTGAAATATTCCAACTGATGCAGCACAGACGGTGGCAAGGCTGCTGGATGTGGGCCCGAAGCATCTGATGGAAAAGCAATAAGGTGGAACTATTATGCTTTTCTTACAACTTCTGGGCATCAGTCAGAGTGCGGGATCAAAACATCAAACTTATACTACAGTCACTGGTGCAGTTGTTGGATTCAGAACAGATAGAGCTGGTTCTTGTCATAGAATAACAAGTGAACTATAAGCCCATGGCAGCCTGTCTCAAATGGCACTATTTTACTGCCCCTGCTCTGACAATCTGCCAATACCAACACTTCTCAGGTTGTAATAGTTTTACAGTTATTATATTGAGGTTGGCACGGCAGGATGGCTTTAAAAAACTCTGAAAACCTAATTTAATTTTCCAAGAAGTTTTTTTTGTCTACACCCCCCCCCCCCCCCAAAAAAAAAGTCAGTTATGAATGTGTCGTTTATAACACAGGCTTCAAAGGGACAATTTTATGATGGTACTGCATACAGTATCATCATGTAAAATACAATGGACAATAACATTTTAGCCATAACGAAGTTATTTATTTATTTATTTGGTTATTATTATATTTTAAATAATTTACAGAGTGAAGAAGCAAAATTGAAGGTTCTTTCATGAGGTTATGTTTTAGCCAGATGTTGAGTATATTAAATACATCTGCATCATCACTCTGTCCAACAGTAAATGCGAGATCTTGCATGTGCAGTATGGAAACTATTCATCCTTTCAAGCACCTACACGAAATGTATGTATGTCTGTCTGCATGCTGGTGGCACCTGGATTTTATAAGAGACCGTTTGAAAATAAAGTGGCAGAATTTGTAAAAACGAGTGCTTAAAGTAAAGGTTATTTCAACAGCAATCAGCTTCTCTGACACAGTTTTGTACCCTCCAATTAATTTATGACAAATTTACTAGCTGACAAAAAGTAGGTGAACACAGAGAGGAAATTACAGCCAACATGTTATATAGGACCCTCATGGAAAGCACTGCTATGGAATTATCACACAGCCACTGCCAAAATGTCTCAGCCTTTACTCGGGTAATGAGGCTGGACTGCAGGAAACCATGTTTTCTATGCAGCTTTACAGTCTAGGGAGAGCAGAGCACTCTGTGCCATTTAAAGTGACACTTTAATCACTAGTGGTTAATGGAGCGCTAACATCACACTTTGAAGTGGCTGTAAGTTAAGGTGCCAGCTCCAGCAGGATAAATGTGTGCCATAGTGTGTACTCTTTCTCAGACACACTGTGATAAGACACAATCAGCTATTGTAATGAAAGAAAAGCATGACAAGGGGACCACTTGTGGTTTGGAGTGTCTCTGCCGAATAGTACAGCTTATGTTTATTATGGCTTAAAGCAATATACAATCATTTTTTTTAATGGTCTGACCACCAAAATTAAATCAAATATTACACCCAACTTTCATCTGGTGCCCTCAAAACTTTGATAAGTGGCAGTTACACACATACAATACACAGCAGTGGTATAACATGGTATTTCTATTATTAATATACAATATATAGTATGGGTCACAATGCTGATCTTGGGTGTATGACCATTAGCCTAATGTTTGTATAAAAATGTATAAATGCTATATTAGTTTTAGCACACCACAGCCTGAAAAATAATAATAATAATAATAAACATAGGTAAGACATAATGGAAGATTTGAGTTAAAATGTTCAAATCAACAGCAATTCAATTGTTGATATTGTCAAGCAACCTGAAAATATTGTGTTTATATTAAAGTGGATGTATCATGAGTTAATTAATAATTAAAAGGAAGACGAACAACAGAGACTGGTGCAGGGTATAAGCAGACTGCAGGTTAGAATGCAGGTCTGGAGGCAGAGAGAGAGAGAGGGAGAGAGAGAGAGAGAGAGAGACACAAACTAAGAGGAAGACAGTAAACACAGTTTATGACATGAATCACTAGTATGAACCAGACTAATGAGAGTAGAGGAGATGTAAGATCGTCAGAGGCGGATTTGAGGGGACAGGGAACTGCTCAGTGGATCATGTTTGTGTCCCCCAGCAGTGTAGGCCTACAGCAGCATAACTGTGTTAAAAGTATTAGCCATCTGCTACCTGTGGCTGAGGCCACGTCAACAAGTGACTGTATCTATAACTGTCAGTCCTAAACACACTATGTTTAGGGCTAACTGTATGCGTTAAGTTTTAAGTGGTGTCTGTCTCTCGGACCCAGCTTGGTAACTGGTTCCATAGTAGCGGTGCCTGATAGCTAAAGGCTCGTCCTCCCATTCTACTTTTATGAATTCTACAAGTAAACCTGCTGATCTGAGTGTTCTATTAGGAACGTGTGGTACTATCAGGTCCTGCAGATACAATGGAGCTAGTCCATGAAGAGCCTTGTAGGTGAGGAGAAGGATCTTGAAGTGTATTCTTGAGTCCACTGGGAGCCAGTGAAGAGACGCTAGAACAGGAGAGATATGATCCCTTTGGCTGCTTCCTGTCAGAACTCTAGCCGCTGCATTCTGGATCAGCTGCAGACTGTTGATGGAGTAATGTGGACATCCTGACAATAAAGAGTTGCAGTAGTCCAGTCTTGAAGTGACAAAAGCATGGATGAGCTTTTCAGCATCACTCTGAGAGAGGATGCTCCTGATCTTAGCAATACTACAGAGGTGAAAGAAGGCGGTCTTAGAGACCTGTTTAATGTCTTTGTGTTCTTTGTCTGAATTTAATAGTAAAACCTTAGAGGTCATCCAGTCATCAGTGTGAGTACTGACTGGAACCAGCCAGAGAGGTCACATTTCTCCTGTTCTAGCTTTCAATGGGTTTGTGAGTGAGGCACCACCTTTATCTTTAAGAATCGACTTTAAACCTTTCTGAAAAAGCCTAGAGTGAGCCATAGTGTGATAGGGATCGGAAGGTTTCTTCCCATTAACGAGGAGCTTTTCTTTGCCACTCTTGCCTGTCTGAGTTGTTGTAAAGCCGCAATTCTGTTTGCACAAGATGCTATGAAAATACAATTGAATTCGATGTAATTAAAGAATGTGTTTTTGGAGAATGTGGAGGTGTATAATAAATGGACAGATGCTTAAGGTTGGTTTGTTTTGTTTGTTGACAACATATCCCTCTCAGATTATCACAGTTTGGTCAATGACTAAAGGAGAAGAAGCAGACGCGATTTCCTGGATTTAAAACAGTCCTAAAAAATCCTCCAGGCTCCTATTTCGACTACCTCAGCCATTCAGGCCGCACCACCATAATCACTGCTCCGGAATACTCAAAGCTTCTCTGTTTTTCCAGAGACACAGGAGACTGGTCGTACGTGTTCCCTGTTTTCAATAGGCATATTTCATCCTGGTGTCTAGTAACAATAAAGATTAGAATTCTGCTGACTTCTAAATTGTATGTGCCCACTTTTATCCATCCTCAAACCACAGCCGGAGAACACAAAAAGTGGTCTTAGAACACTGGAGGATTCTTGCCTGCGCCTGAAATATAATGCATACCATCAGTTTTAAATAAGCTATTTTTAAATAACTGCTCTATTAAACATTGGCATAAAAAGGTAAGAAAAAACACTTGCTAATGTTTAAAATGTCCTTGTGGTTGTTTGTGTCCTCTGAAAGAAGAATCTATGCATATACATGAGATCTGTGGTGCTGCCTCTGGAGGGTAATATCTTGAACTCTGCTGTGTGTCTGCTGCTTAATTCTGTTAACAGAGGCTTGAGCATGTCCAGTTCAATCAAAGGAAGGCTATAAAACTAACCCTAAGACAATCCTATCCACTCACCCATTTACACTGTTAAAGATCTTATTTGTTATTTTAGAAAATGTACTTTCTAAAATGCATCATGAGTTAGAGTCAGTCCTTGAAAATAGAACATGTCAGCGTATTTCTCTGGCTACATCTTTACATGTTCATGGGGAGGGGACTTATCATGGTAGTTGCCAAAAAAATGGCGATTGCGTACCGGCAGCAGTTTTTCTTGTAAAATATGTTTAACCTTACCTAATTCCTTACCCTGTTTTATTGCCAGTGACATTAACCAGTGGTTTTATGACAACTCCTAGCACAATAAAAAAAACTTTACCAGAGGCCGAAAATGATGCTTATCAGAGTGAAAACAACGGCTCACTGTTTTTTTTGAGTGTCACATGGATCTAACCACCCTTAAATTACCTCTTTTCTCTTCATTGGACTTTTGTGGCTACATTGGCCATGTTCAGATGGCATTGGGCAATACAATCTATTTTACGTAAAGACGATTTTGATATACTTTCATGTGTTTGATGAAAAGATCGATGCTACTCTCACACCTGAATGCTAATCATCAAGCTATTACCATCCTTTTTTCTTAGCTTTGCGTAGAGACTGAGGATAGATAGCATAGTTCTTCACAAAAGACACCTACAGGCTTCTCCAAAGCTTCTCCAAAGCCCATTTATTTGATGTAAACAAAAGAGAAAAGATGACATAAGGGCTGTGTCATATAACTGTAGAGAAACTCCCCATCCCAGACAGTAAAAGAACCTACATACTCCTTTTAGAGATTTCATTTCTGTCTGGTGCATTTTAGGCCCCGTTCACACTGGGGAAAAAATGTGGCTTAAGCAGGATTTGGCCGCATCCAGATCAATCCAGATGTGTTTTTTTCCGAGTGTGAACACCTCCAATCCGGCTGAATCCAGTTTGATTTCAAGCCGGCTAGATCCACCCTCGAGAGTTGGATCTAGCAGGATTGGCTCAAATGTGGCTCAGGTGTGAACGCAAATGTGGCTAGCGAATCCGGCTAGCCACATTATTAGCCATATTACGAGGCGCCACCTAGTGGTTTGGAGAACAGCAAACACGCTGGATGAAGCCGGATTGAGTGCGGACACAACTGTGTGCTAGCCAGATTTAAAAATAGGTCTGAACGCATCCAGCTTAAAGGCTGTCTGGGCTCAATCCTACTCTAGCTGGAATGACTTTCTCCAGTGTGAACGGGGCCTTATGCTTGCTTTTTTAATTGGCCTTCTGTCATGCTGCAAGTGGTACTCATGTTAGGATAATGGTTAGAAATGGGGGTTAATGGGGGCTAAAGCTATCCTGACATTGCCCAGAGGTACGGAAATCCATAAAAAAACAAAAATGTCCTAATTATCAGTTTATGTGGGGTTTCTTATCTCTGTGGCCTTACCAAACCAAAATAATGCCTCCATCAAACATATTCTTTATGGACACTGACCACAATGGGCCTCCTTGAAGTCCTTAACTGTGAATAAGAAGCTAATGATCATTTGTTTTTTGGTCTGGGAGAATAGAATGATGTCTGTAAAACTTGCCACACTGGATTCTATATGTGCCCCCTGACCCAGGTATACCAGCTTTTGTTTTTCTAAAGTGTAGAGCAAAGCATGCAGGACATATGCTGAAGGATTAGATGCTGTAAATAAACACTGGCTGCTGTTTATATGTCTCACATATGGATTTTAGTGCCTGTGTGATCTCCAAAGGCTTTGGGTCTGCTCCAGTCAGGCTGGGCTACTCATCCTTTAGCACAGTACTCCAAATAAAACAGAGCTGCTTAGCCAAGCAAAACCCACTACAGAGCTATTTTCCACCATCTGTGTGGCCAGGCAAAATACAAGGAACCCATTTACCCAGACCTTCCCAGATCAAACAACACTAGATCAGTCAGATTGACGAAAAGGCCCAATCAACACATTGTCAAGGCCCTTCCTAAAGTTGTCCACTTCCTCTGTGGGTGTAAGTGAAAAGCTTCACCTAAACCCTGCGCCTCTCCCAGCAGGAGAGCTGTTTCACAAGCTCCACACACCCCACCCTTCCTGAACTGAAAACATTTGCTTTTTAACTGTCTTTTATTTCTTCCCACCCTTTGAGTCAGACACATTTCACCCATATTGACAACATCCTGAGTTCCCACATTGGTTCAAGTCATTCCAAGTCCTTCACACTGCTGTTGCATTCACCTGTTGCCAATGTGTCCCAGAGCCTTCCAGCTGCTGCTCTGTGCGGGCCTGTTGTCTTCTTACTTTGCAAGAGGGACATCCCTCCTTAGCCACAGTGGCAGGGTCCTCAGGGCCTCATGGAGGGTTAGGGTTAGCTGCTATCCTCTTTCAAAGACGACTGAAGAAGACCACAAAACACCCTTGTCCAGCTTAGTTGGAAACCCAACACCAGCAAGGCTCTGCGAGACCGGCCGGTACAGGAAAGCCATGGATTACAGCTGTACCATCTTCAATAATGCTGCTGTCATCCGTGTCCACCTCTAAGGTGAGGCTCCTCCACAACAAACATCTGAACTTTGCAGTGTGGAGTAAACTCTAAGATTAAAAAAAACTTCATTTTCTTATTCATGCAGCTGCAGCACATTCTTCTTGTCTAATTTTTAATTGTCGGGCTTCTATTCTATAATTTTCAAAAACAGGTTTAATAAGCCTCTCAAATTCCAAACTCTGCAGAGGATTCCTCCAGTGCTCATTCTACTGTTTAGTGGCAAATGTGATTGAGTTTCATTTCAGGAAATTCTTTCCATGCTGTATTTTCATTCAGGCAGGGGCACAGCTCTGATGTGAAACTCTATGACAGCCCTGCTCCAGCGCCCCCAGAGTGTGCAATGAAAAGAGCCTTTATCTGCCACTCACTCAGACTCATTACCATGAGTGACAACGTGCCAGAATCGCTCAAATAAGCAATCAACAATCTGAATGGAGTGTGTATGTGCCTGCTGGACTGATGAAATTAATGCCTTTCCTTGTTTAACACAATCTTTTCTTTCATATTATTCTATGTATTTCCAACAACTTAACCACAGTGATTTCTGGTTTAATTGCACACACAGTGGTTCCATATGGACCATTACATTTTCCTGGAGCGGTATCACTGATAAACACACCTTGACATAAATTACTTCTTTAACAGTTTTGTTTTTTCTCCTTAAGGAACAAGCCTTGGCAGCTTGGCAGCATTTCCTGGCTTTGATACCAGCAACATCAGATGACACAGTGTTCTGACTTGCATCTGTAAAAACCCTGCAGTAATGGGTGACTTTGTTGCAGAATCTTATCAGGAAGCACAAGTTAAAATGGGTCAGGTTGACACATGTGCGGCTGCAGTACAGATAAATAGTACAAATCTCTCCACAAAGGTGCACAGCTGGGACTAAAAGTCAGTTGGTGCTGATGTGTGTGATGAAGGAAATTACACTGACAAGCATGAAATAAATGGCACAAACTGTGCAGAGACATTAGAACTGGAGGTTGTGTAAACTACGTTGCTGTCTGTGCTGTCGGCTCTCAGCTGGTGAGCCGTCAAGGTGAAGTGAACGGGGCAGCAGCATCAACATGCTGCAGTCACAGCTTCTGCCACAAGAACAGTAATCACAAGGTTAGACCAAAAGTTTGGATAACATTTATTTCAGATTACTGGCCAGAGTGGTGTTTATAGGGAGTTAAAACTGAAACTGCCTAAGTAATAATACATGTCTTGTGTTTTTACCTAAGAGGCTGTTACCAAGGGGTTTTCCCCTGAGGACACTGAGATGAAGAATTGTTACAAAAATCATGACTTGTCATGATCCTTGGTTTAGTTCATTCAGTTTCCATTAAACATTCTGTTGCATTTCAAGAAGTTTGGTATATTTGTGTTTTTTCCTGGTTTTGGTTTATTTTTCCTATTTTTTGTCTTTCTCTCCTTGTTTGTTTGTTTTTTAGTTTAACTTCCTGTGTTATTTTGAACATGTTCCCAGCATTCCTGACCCTGTAGTTGGTGTTTTGCTTTTTGAGTCCTTCAGTCGTACTTTGTTTGTTCCAAGTTGATTTGGTTTTCTTGATCTTCTGACCTAAATCTGGAGAAAAGAAGCTAACATAAGAAATAACTCCTTTGAGATTCCAGAGACAAAACGTTTGGCTAAAACATGTGCATTCAGCAGGTTTCAGCTGAAAATACCAGCTTTATCTTTCAAGCGTCAGCAAGTTGCAGGTGAGACAGACAGACAGAGAGAAAATGGGAGCACAGATGATACAGAGCGCAACAGAGAGGCGGTGTGTTTGTGCACATTCCTGGAAGCCATAGCTCTGTTGGCAGGTTGTCCTGTTAGCCGTCCCAGCTCCATGTGTTTGTGTCTTGGGTTTCTCTCCTCCTCCCTCCCTCTCCAAATATTTTCTAATGCCACTGAAGAATGTTCTAATGTTGTTGAAGCAGTGAAGCGGTTATATTCAACAAGCAGGATTTTCTTTCTTCTTCCAATCTGACAGATAAAAATGTCAGGATTCACTGTTTTTACCCTGATGTAACACACACATGCCTCACCATGCAAAAAGACTGGACAGTAGCTGTAAGATGTATAGCTGTAAATAAACGACAGGGTTTATTTCTACAGCTTAGTAAGAAATATTTACTTCTGGATTAACTTGAATGACTTCTTTGTTGAGTTGAAGAATGTCGGCTGTGGTGTAATGGAGGGTTTCTGCCCAGTTGGTTCTCCTGTCGGTGGGTCAAAATGCGTCCGCAGGGCCTCTCTAATGCAGCTTATGTGCCTGAGTTTTTTTCATACATAAATAAACACAAACCACACAGTCTAGCCACGACGTGACAGGGAAGGTGCAAACTGCACAACCGCAATGTGAGGGCAAGCCTCTTAGAACTTTAGTATGCCACTCCAGTCCAATGAAGACTTCACTTTAGCAAAAGTAACAGTTAAAGGATTCATTTCACATTTTGGAAGACAAGCTGCCATTACTGACAATCAGATCAGAAGATATATTTTGCATTACTTTGGAGAAAATTGCCTAATTTAACATGCTTCCTGTTTAACATGAGGAAACAGTGAGCTTGCCACATTTATGTTAATGGACATGTGATTGTATCGCCCAACATTATCCTAGCATAGGACCAATTATGCCACAAAAGTCAGAGCGGAGAGTAAGGGGATAAAGTGACTTGAGTACTAAACTGTTATTGCACATGATGATCTGGTATGGTGAAAATGAACCATGTTGTCAACAGTATTTAAATGATGTGCGCAAGAGGGTGAAAGTTCAAATGACTATGTTGTGCATAAAATTTGTATGCACACTGCATTCATAGTCATGTAAATGTACATAATTTGTGAGGACAGCTTAAAAGAAATGTTCATTGACATGTCATGGAGACGGAGTGCTAAAATACAAAAGTAACTCAGGGTGTATCAGCGTGGTCATTTCTGCCTGCTACTCCTTCATCCCTGTGTGTACACATGGACACTGCAGGGCAAGACACCATGCTAAACAAAACTGGTTTGTCTGTCAGAAGTGGCTTTTGAGCTACACCACAATGGGGCTTTTAAAAGTTATACACAAGCATCAGTGGCTTCTGACTCATCATTGTAAATGAGGTTAATGGGATTTGAAGGCCATGATTTTATTTTCCAGATGTGCTCATTTGTGTGTTACACCTGTTAGAAAAATTCATATCAAAGAATACATGGCATGTTTAACCATCCACCAAGTTTCTGTAGTGTTGTGCTATTTAAGGACAGATGTCTTCTCTTCAGACAGGTTTCCTGCTTTCCCACAGTAAGACTGTCTCCGTTGGACCCAGCAGGGGCGGGGAGGACACATCTGCTGCACCCGCGCAGATACACAGCTTGCTTATTACTGCACCTAAAATGAAGGGCTGCAGCTTCCAACGGGGACACACTGGTTTCAACATCTCTCTGATAAACAAGGCATAAATGTTTCAACAGGAAAGCATATTGAAAAGTATATAAACTGTGAACGTGAGGGTAACATGATGTGTGTGCACAGCTGGCACTTGGAGTTCTCCTCTTGGAGATCTATATATAGTTGGCAAACTTTACATTACAGTGAACAGATCTAGGATTGAAAGGTGCCTGCTCTGCACAGTTTCAGCTGCAGTCAACATCCTGAAGTGAGATATTTGCCTTTCACTCTAAAAGCAGCCAAAATCCAACTTGTTTGTTCAGCAGCTGTTTAGCCAGGTGAACAAATCAGGTCTTTTTCTGCTTGTTCAGTGCACAGCTGCTAATATTATAGAACAAGCCGCCTGTAAAAGCTGTGATTAACAGCCAAAACAAAGTGTATGTGTGTGTTATTTGATGCAATATAATTAACTTTACTTTCAAAAAATAAGAGCAGCATACTTACAGTGAACCTCTGTACGAGCTTCCCTTAATGAGAAGAAATGTCAAGACTGGCCCAGCATTGGAAACATCCCACAGAAATAAAGAAATATTTTATGAGAACAAGCAGATTCATAACAGACAAGCTGTCAGGGATATTTTCCACTCTAAACATGCAGCCATGCAGGAAACAGCCATGAGCAACAAAACAGCTGTTAAAGTTTACAGGCCTGCAGCAATTTATTCATACATTAAAAGAGCAAAACTTTGAAGGTTGTTTGCTTGAGGTCACAGAGGACAGCCCATGCTACGAGACAAAGACAGACATGGGGGAGGGACAGTTGGGGCAGCCACCTTTTCATATTAGAGATCACAAAAGTTCAGACTAATGGTAAACTTGTAAAAAACATTTACACACTGAGGTAAAGTTGTTAAATTTCCAGCACACTGCCAATCAAGACACTGGCATACAAGCTTCCACTTGTGTCTTTTTCTTTCCTTAAAGCAGGCCAAACAGGCCCTAATTCACTTGCCAAAGAAAAATATAGCCCACACTGAGATTACCTGAACTTTAAACTGCCCCACACTGGCTGTTTACAGTTGAATGATGCTGATGACTGACCCCAGATATGAACGTGACCCTCTTTCTAGTTTGATCCTCTCCAGACTCACAGTCTTGACAGTGACGCCCATCTTTTGTTATATTTTCTTTCAGCGGTCTGGAATTCATCAAGCATTGTCTTACACAGCCTATCATTTATATCTTCTTGTGACATTTATAGTTATATAAACAAGCATTAGTCTAGGAATTCTAATGAGTCACAGTTTACAAGAGGGCACAAATGTTACACAGATATTCAAAGAATTTAATTTGTACAGTGCTTTAGTTCTATTAAATTAATGACCACACTAAGGACAGACTCTTTTTGGGTTTGACAGTGGACAACATGGGGTCCACTGATGGTCAAGACAATACAATAAATACATACACATCATACACATACAACAACAATACATGTGTTTCCCTTTTTGACAGAATTTTTTATTTGTCTACATTAGGCTGCTGTTTTTTGCCACTAAAAACATAGAGAGAAGAATAAAATGAATGCTCATATCCTCAGTATTTCTGCATTTGGTATCAGTAAAGAGAATACTAGCAATTTGGGGGGGGGGTGTCAAAAAAACAACTGTTTTTCATATCTTCATTTTCTTTATGTTTCCTTTGTACAAACAAACATCAAATAACACATTTTCCATCCCATATTAGCTTCTTTAACAAGTTAGACCTTTGACATAAAATAACACCCTGCCCCTTCAGACATGCCTGAACATACGCTCACAAAACCACAGAGGCCATTTGGCTTGTCTGCATTCATCTGTCCTTAGGTTGCTGAATCACACAAGGCTATAGAGCCTGAACTATAAAGAGCTATAGCTGACAACATACTGTAAACTGATGCATGCAAGGCTATAAAATATACTGCAACTGCGGTCTTGGCTTTCTTACAAGCAAGAGTCGTTCTGAGTCAAACAAACAGAACACTTACCGCAGACACACATTACAAAAATGTAGAGGCAACATGCAGCAGACATTCTTAGTAAGTTTATCATATAGTAACTAAACCTGGACCCTTGGTTATGGAGCATATTTGTGCCTAAAAATTAGCAGACAATATAAGCTTAGATTTAAAAATAGAAAGTGTCGCTATTCCAGGTCTGTTTTCCCTCCCCCTGTATGTTTGTACAGGTGCATGCAGCCACTGTGCGACTGAGCACTGACCCACTTCCACCGTTTGGCACACTGGCGTTGCGGCCTCTATCCTGAGCAGAGAGACCATGAGGCCGAGCAACAAACAGCCCTCTGTCGTTCAGAAGACGATGTACAGTACTCAGTTTTAATGGTCCAAACCTCTTTGATGAATCCATACAAAGTTATTCATAGCTGTGCATATGTATCAACAGAGAAGATACTGAATTTGCACAGAAACTCGGTTCTTATAAAAACCTTGCAAGAAGATTGTCAAAACAATGTCAGAGCAATGGGTTGCCACGGTAACCATCAGCATGAGGTGGGTCTGGTAGGAAAAGGGGAGTAGGGTGCTCAGTTTGGAAGCAACATGATAAATCCTGAACTTGGGTTAGCTTACATTACCTCCTGTGCCAATTCAAGCATATTAAAAGCAGGAGTGTCAACAAGCAAGCCTGTCCCTGAGTGTGCCCCCCAGCACTGAGTCCCATTCCTCAGAGCAGACCCCTGCCATGTTGATTTCCTGCTTTTAATTATATCAAGGAGTATGAAGGCATTGACAAATGTCACAGCGTGAAAGATAACATTACTGTTCACATGCTGTATTGTATATTATATGTCAACAGGCTGACCAGTATGAGGGAGATGCACTTTGTTGCAGGTTTAATTTGTTTATTTGGTCAGTGTGTTCAGTGACAGTGCACAAAATCCAAACAGGCCACTAGGTGTCTCCTGTCACTGCTGACAAACACACTCGGCCTGCAGCCTAAGACTGCTGTTATACTGAAATGCAGAAGGCCCCACCATTCTATAAAAGGAGTGTCAATGCCCAAAGGGGAAAGACTTACACACAGGGACAAATAAGATACATATTATATGTGAAAGCACAGAATTTCAGTTGCAATGACCTATGGCCTAATCAAAACCATTATTAGGCCAAGCAGGCAAAACTGTTGATTTGAATGAAGTCCACTCAAATCTCCACAACATTACATTTTCTGATTGATCTTGTGTGTTTTCTATGACTGTGGTGGATTTTGTTCATATCTTGGTACGAGCTCTTTACTGTATGGGGCTAATTTTAGGGCTCATGGGCAGGCTTTACGAGCCTTGGAGCACATATTCCATAACTTTAAGGAGCAAAAATAAGCACAGACTGACATAGCTGAAATTGATCAGTATGGCAAATGGACAAGGAAAAAAAACAGACCAAAATTGTAGTTGTAAACCGAAGCATTCAAAACACTCTCTCACTGAGTAAATTCTGTTAGCCGGTCCGCTGCCCAGCCATCCCTTTTCCTGGCCGTTTTGGGAGTGGTGTGTGAATCTGTCCTCCTGCCAGCTTCCTGTACGGCAGCTCTGAGATGTTACTGCATTTTAATGGTCTAAATTACAGCACTGCATTTGATGGCTGCCTGGCAGAGATGGGTTTCCTACACCTGAAAGCTGACAGGGCTACGAGGCTGATTGCTCCTGGCAGAGGTTAAACTGCCACTGCCGGCCATAACTGAGTGGAACTTATTCTGTCCACGGCCACAACTGTCGCCTTTCTCTGTCTCAGCCAAGTGTTTTGGGTGTGCGGCGGTGGCACGGAGAAGCAATATTCTGACAAGCTGGCATGCCTGTCCAAAAACAAGTGACAGCTGAAGCTCCGGGGAGGTTTTGGTGGTGCTATAGGTCTGTCTTTGACCTGAAACTGAAGGCGTAGTAGGGAAAAGCAAGTAAAAAAACATGACGGGGCAACTTCAGCCGGCGGCCACGTTAGAGAGTGAGGCTGCAGTATATCAAATATAGCAGTAACATCTTAATGCATGTCAACATTAAAAATAGCCTCCTTTAAGTAAAACTTGAGCTTAAAACAACTCAGTTGCTCTTTTTTGACTTGCTGATGCCTTTGTGGGACATGAGCCAACAGACTGGGAGGTCAGTGTGTGACTACTCCATGTTTAACTGCCCTACCCTCATTCAGCATTATGCACTGTTTTTGTGTTTGTTTTACGTGCGTATGGGCCCAGTGTGCTGCTGCTGTCTGCACATTTGGATAGACAGACACTTCTCATCTCAGCTAATCCTTTGACAGACCTGACTGTGCATCTGTATGAGTCGAAGAAAACTGTAACCGAATTCCTGATCTGCATGTGGTTTATCAGCGCTCTGCAACCAAAACCACCAGTAACTCTGCAGCAGATGGAGGTCTGGACTGTCTTCTCTGAAGCATGGGCGAGTCCGTCCAAAAAGAGGCTCAGCAAAAATTGATGTCAGCTGTTGAGATCCTCGCAGATTTGAGGTGTATCTCCAAGAACAGATCTCCTTGCATGTTTCTTGAGGTTTTTGGCTTCAGTTTATCAAAATATGTTGACTATAGTGAATGCTTAAAGTAAGTCCTTTTTTTAACCCTCATGCATTGTTCGCAAACACTACCCTAATGTGTTGTTCGGGGACAAAAACGTCCTCTAACTTTAACGGTTTTAAAAATATTTTAGATAAATATTTTTTTGAAATTTTTTTGCATAGACCTTTTAATTAACTTCAGTTCTAATCAACAGTAGTGAAAAAATCATTTTCCCCCAGGATTTTAACCCTTTAATCACCAATTTTATAAGGGGTGGTGCTGAAAATTGAAAAAAAAAAAACACAAAATGGCTCATTTTTAATAGAAAAGGTGAATGTGGACTGGATTCTTTTGAACCTTTATTACAGTCTTGGTCATGTCAAACATCAGTAAAAAAATTGACTTGATTGCATTATTAGTTTTTGCACAGCACTGGATTTTCTTTTTTTCTCCCTAATGTGTTGTTCGGGGACAAAAACGTCCCCTAACTTTAACGGTTTTAAAAATATATTAGATAAATATTTTTTTGAAATTTTTTTGCATAGACCTTTTAATTAACTTCAGTTCTAATCAACAGTAGTGAAAAAATCATTTTCCCCAGGATTTTAACCCTTTAATCACCAATTTTATAAGGGGTGGTGCTGAAAATTGAAAAAAAAAACACACAAAATGGCTCATTTTTAATAGAAAAGGTGAATGTGGACTGGATTCTTTTGAACCTTTATTACAGTCTTGGTCATGTCAAACATCAGTAAAAAAATTGACTTTATTGCATTATTAGTTTTTGCACAGCACTGGATTTTCTTTTTTTCTCCCATTTTGTCCCATAGACTTACATTATAAACACACTTTTTTTGACTGCACAGCCATGGCACTACATAATCATGCATTCTTGATTGTTGGTGGTTTACCCTGTTGGTAGGAGGTAAAATTTGTGATTTTTACAGTTAACAACTTAATTACCATATTAACCCTTTACCTGCAGGCCTGTGCTCATGTACTGTAGTTTCTGGCTTGTATATGGAGTTATAGGGAGTATTTTAGCACATAATTGTGTGTCTACACACTGTGTGTGTATGTTAGAGAGGAAGAGAGCCATTTGCACACTGATCTTGTTGTCTGTGAGTACACACAACCACAGAGTCTTCATAGTAAACAAAAACAAAGAAAGTGTTGCTATGCACGTGTGGCCCTTTGATGTCTACAGGTGCAGACTAAACAAAACAAAAAGGCAAGTGGTCTTACATGTGACCTTGTGGTCATTTGATGGTGAGAAGAGCAGAAAGCAACATGAAGAGAGGATTCACTTGTGCACAATCTCTGGAAATGATTGTGCAGCCTGGCTCTATGAAGGGCCAGGCTGTGAAGCTGTGAAGGCTGCACAAGTAGATCCGTCACTTGTTCACAAGCGAATCCTTCATTCGTTCACAAGTGAATCCTTCACTCATGCACAGGTGAATCCTCTCTTCATGCTGCTTGCTGCTCTTGTCACCATTAAATGACCAGGAGGATGCATGCAAGTCCACTAGTGTTTTTGTTTTGTTTAGTCTGAACCTCTCAGCATCAAAGGGCCCGGCACTTACTTTTAGGGCTGCAACAAATTTACTTTACTTTACTTTACTAAACTACTTTTAATACTAATTTTAGTAGGGGACTAAACTGTAGATTAGATTTGGTTAGTCAATGATTATTTATTATGTTATCAAGTTATCTATCTATGGTGTCTATTTAGTAACATGCACATGTACGTATGGTCGTGTGGAGCGCAACACACCATGGAAAAGGGGCACTTAGACCTCACTTAGACTAATTCAGTGATCTCAACTGAGACACTAACCTAAAAGTAAAGTCACTCTACTGGAGGACGTGTTTTCCGAAAGCTAAAAAAAAAAAAAAAAACAGCTATTTTACCCATCCACAACTTCAGACGCCAGAACTCCTGGATGTTTTCATTTTACATGCTTATGCATTGCCGTTGTACGTCTGAATTAGGTACACTTCACTTACTTAGTAACTTTATTTTCCTGACTTTCCTTCCCTGACAGTGTGCAAATGGCTCTCTTCCTCTCTAACATACACACACAGTGTGTAGACACACAATTATGTGCTAAAATACTCCCTATAACTCCATATACTTAAGCCAGAAACTACAGTACATGAGCACAGGCCTGCAGGTAAAGGGTTAATATGGTAATTAAGTTGTTAACTGTAAAAATCACAAATGTTACCTCCTACCAACAGGGTAAACCACCAACAATCAAGAATGCATGATTATTTAGTGCCATGGCTGTGCAGTCAAAAAAAGTGTGTTTATAATGTAAGTCTATGGGACAAAATGGGAGAAAAAAAGAAAATCCAGTGCTGTGCAAAAACTAATAATGCAATAAAGTCAATTTTTTTACTGATGTTTGACATGACCAAGACTGTAATAAAGGTTCAAAAGAATCCAGTCCACATTCACCTTTTCTATTAAAAATGAGCCATTTTGTGTTTTTTTTTTTTCAATTTTCAGCACCACCCCTTATAAAATTGGTGATTAAAGGGTTAAAATCCTGGGGGAAAATGATTTTTTCACTACTGTTGATTAGAACTGAAGTTAATTAAAAGGTCTATGCAAAAAAATTTCAAAAAAATATTTATCTAATATATTTTTAAAACCGTTAAAGTTAGGGGACGTTTTTGTCCCCGAACAACACATTAGGGGGTAAAATTTGCCCACAGTGTACCGTTGACCTATGAAAAATTTTAAAATCATATTAACAAAATTTATGTAAAATTAAGCTTATTGAGGAAAAATGATTCAATTTGTCCACATATTGACAAAGTTATGGCCAAAATAAACAGAAAAATTTCTCTCAGAGGACAAAAATGTCCCGAACAACGCATGAGGGTTAAGTGAGAAATGGTTCCCAGAGGCTGCTGCAGCACAGATTTTGTGTCTGGGGCTTGGAGCAGGGCTCCTTCCTGTCTCACACAGGATGTGGGGTATCCTGTCTGGCAGCAAAAGAGAGGGGCGCCCAGCATCAAAGGCGGAGGAAGTGGTCAGGGGATGGAGAGAGGTAGACAGGACAGGGGGAGGAGGCACGCGAGGCCAGAGCCCTGCAGCTAAGTACGGCCTCTACAGCTCTGTAAATACCACTGCCATGCGGCTGCTACAAATAAGTGTTACTTTTTTAGCAAGTCAAAGCTTAAAATGAAGGTACACACAGGGATCTGCTGTTCTCCTGTATGCTGTTAAAAGCTCAGTTATCATAACCAGAGTTCAGTTTCCTTGTTCTGTTTACTAGTGAGGGGGCTGCCTGAAAGACACTTGCAAATCTTGACTTCAAAAGCATGTGCAGTTGGCTCTGGGAGACGCACCCTGTTCCACTGGTATCTGAGTCATGGCATTGTCAGAAGCCAATGTGTCAAAAGGCATGCACACACACACAGCAAACAAATGATAAACTGAATGTGCCACATAATACAGAGAAGGATAAATAAAGCAGGGAACAAAGAGAGAGGGGTATCCTAATTGCATTTCGTCACAGCCCCAGGCCTGTAGTTAATTCTGAGGGTTTGATTTGTTTTCACCCCTCTGTTTGTGTGGACATGTTCCCACATACGGTCTATGGTTGCCTCTTATGACGGCATCATGACGAGGAACGTCCACGGCGCCCGCTGACTGGCTGGACAACACCTGTCATGAAGACTATGCAACCAATCAGCGGGAGGAGCGAGACGCTGGTGCGTTTCCTCAATGCGGCTGTATCGGAGTATGCAGTTCACTCGAGTCCCTCAGACTGTGTTACTGTGTGCCTTGTGCTTCGTTTTGTAACCGGTTGGATTTGTGTATGCTAGGGTTATGCTGAGGCTTCGTTTATTTTGTGTTTTCGCCTCTCGATTTTGTTTAGCTTAGCGCTAGCCAAGGCACTCATTTTGTTTTCTGTTAACCCCATTGTAGCTCCCCTCCAGTTCAAATCACGACCAAAATCGTTCTTATCACACACAGGCGTTTATTAGCACGTCTTGGGACACCCGTCGTCATGCCAACATGCCAAACACGTCGTGAGAACTAAAATAATATGTACAAATAAGCACAAATAATAAATTCTCACAGAGAATAAAACAATCTTCTCACATAATCAAAGTAAACAACAGTACTTCAAATGATAATTAGCTTACAAAATAAATGACAAACGTACTGTGAATTATCATCTAACTTACGAACCTCATTGGCCTCATAACTCAAGGGGAGGTTAACCAATCTTCTAAAAAGGTCTTGACAAAAGAGTAAAGAATTCCTTAGTATTTCTTTATCTTCTTCATCTTCAAAAATCAGTCTTAACACAGTCAGTTCTTCCACATGGCATTCTTTCTTGCATCGGTAAAAACAATCCCTCTATCAACATAACAATGAACATTTGTTCCGCTTTAGAAATTAAATAGATCCTCTTGGATTCTCATTCTTAACACGTTACAGTGCAATAAAACAAACAAAAAAAATACCTTTAAAGTAAAAATATAAATTCTTATTTTTTCAACATAAACATTTATCAATTAAATTAAATGAAGTCACTGACTACAGCTACACTCCCACCAAATCACTAGTGATTTCCCTTTCACTAATGAATAAAACGAGTGTGGTGCTCTGTATTGTATAAACTTAACCTAGGATAGAAACATAAAGCTAGTCGGCCTCTAACAGTGTAACTGTTTTGTGAATAGGTCTCTCTAAATAGAGCGGCCTTGTGACTTTCTTTCCTTGATTGTCCAGTGCCGAGTCACTGATCAGCAACTGCAGCTTTCTCACACATCCATCTTTGTCAGGATACACCTTGGTGACCTTAGCCATCTTCCACTCGTTACGTGGTGCAGTGTCATCTCGCACAATGACTATGTCATTGACCTTTGCATTTCTGCGTGTTTTGTGCCATTTCTGTCTATATTGTAAGTTTAATAGATACTCCCTTTTCCATCTAGACCAAAACTCATTTGCCAAGTATTGCACTCTACGCCATCTTTTGCGAAGGTACAAATCCTCTCTCACAAACTCTCCGGGCGGAGGCAAGATCACTGACGACTTCATGGTCAAGATGTGATTGGGTGTAAGAGGTTGTGGTCCGGCTGGATCATTGAGCAGGTGAGCAGTTAAAGGTCTGCTGTTTATGATTGCCATGATTTCATAAAAGTAGGTCCTCAAAGATGAGCCATCAAGACCTTTGGATGACTGGTCCAGAATGGACGCCAACACACTTCTTATTGTTCTTATGTGCCGCTCCCAGATTCCACCCATGTGGCTTGCAGAGGGAGTGTTAAAGATGAACTCGCAACCAAGTTGCTTCAGGCACTCTTGATTCATCTCTTTAACAGTGTCCAGAAACTCACGTCTTGCGCCAACAAAGTTGGTTCCTTGATCTGATCTAAGTTGTCGTACGTGTCCACGCAAAGCAATGAATGCACGAAGGGCGTTGATAAAACCATCACTTGTCATATCATCAAGCACCTCTATATGCACAGCACGAGAACACAAGCAGGTGAATAACAAACCATAACGTTTCAGCTCCTTTCTTCCATCCTTAATGTAGAAAGGACCAAAGCAGTCCATCCCACAATAAGTAAAGGGAGGAGTTGCTTCCATGCGTTCACTGGGTAAGTCTGCCATCTTTTGGTTTTCAGTGCTCCTTCTAAACTTCCTACACTTCACACACTTGTAAATGTACGATGACACAGCCTGGCTACAACCAACGATCCAGATGCCATTGGATCTGAGCTCGTTCATTGTCATTCCACGTCCTTGGTGTTGTACTTGTTGATGGTAATGTCTGATCAATAGCTTAGATATGTGGCTACTCTTTGGCAAGATTGCTGGATGCTTAATGTATGGATGCAAAGCAGCATGCTTAAGACGACCTCCCACCCTAAGTATACCACATTCATCCAAGAAAGGATTCAGTCGATGTAGTCTGTTGACATTATCCTTCACAGTCACTTCCTTCTCATGCTGAAGGCGCTGGATTTCCTCATGAAAGGCTGCTCTTTGAGCAAGGCCTATGATTGTAAGTTCTGCATCCTTTCTCTCTTCAATGCTTGATGCTTCATTGGTTCGTGGTGTCAAACCCTTATACTCCTTGACACATCGCTTAAGTCTGGCAACAGCTTTAGTTAGCCTCGTCCAGCTAGAAAACTTTAAAAAACGATCAAGCAGTAAACTTTCAGTTGCCAATGTTTTATGTACAATGACCTTTCGAACTTCTGGGTCATCAGCTGCAATATCTCCCACCATACTATCTCCACTTGGTAGTTCTTCATTCCAGAGAAAATCCGGCCCAGTGAGCCAGTTGGAAGATATGAGCTCTTTTGCCTTGAGACCCCTTGAGGCATGATCAGCTGGGTTTTTCTCAGAGGTCACGTGCCTCCATTGGCTTGCAGTTGTACTTTCCTTGATACGCTGAACACGATTAGCCACAAATACGTGGAAGCGTCTGGCGTCATTGTTGACATATCCCAGAACGACCTTTGAGTCGGTCCAGAAAAAATCCTGGGCATTTACTTCCAACTCCTTTCTCAGGAATTCACTTGTACGGACAGCAACAACAGCAGCCGACAGCTCGAGTCTTGGTACTGTGGTAATCTTTGTTGGAGCTACCCTGGCTTTGCCCATGACTAAGGCACAGTGTATCTTTTGAGATGCACTGATGGACCTCAAGTAAGTACATTCTCCATAGCCTGTGACACTCGCATCAGAGAAGTGATGGAGTTCATATCTTAAGACTTCCTTAAAGTTCTCTGGAAGGTAACATCGCTGCACCTTAACATCAGCTAGATGTTGCAGGTCCAAAAGCCATGATTCCCATCGTGGTCGAAGTTCATCAGACAGCGGTTCGTCCCATCCTGCCTTATCTTGACACATTTGTTGAAGTATTTGTTTTCCTGTCAGAATGAAAGGCGCCACCAGACCAAGTGGATCGAAAATGGACGCTACTGTGGACAATACTCCTCTTCTTGAGAGAGGACGCTCGTTCACAACTACTCTGAACCTAAACTGATCTAAGGCAACACACCATTTCACCCCTAAAGCTCTCTCAATCTGTGGTTCACCTAATGACAAGTCTTGACCTTGTGTCATTTCTGCACATTCCTCCTTGGGAATTGATGCAAGCACTTCTGGGTGGTTGGAAATGAACTTATGGATTCGTAGCTTTCCATTGTTACAGAGCTGTCTTGATTCACTGATCAACTGGACTGCTTCCTCCTTTGTTGAGACACTTATCAGGCCATCGTCCACGTAAAAGTTTCTTTCAATGAAGTGGATTGATGCTTCACTGAATTGACCTCGTCCTTGGGCTGCGATGTGCCTGAGACCATAGTTTGCGCAGCCGGGTGATGAAGCAGCTCCAAATAAATGTACTCTCATTCTGTACACTGATGGTTGGGTTTGAAAGTCTCCATTGTCCCACCAAAGGAACCTTAAATAGTCTTGATCTTCCTTTCTTACGTGAAATTGGTGAAACATGCGCTCAATGTCGCACATTACTGCTACTGGGCCCTGGCGAAACCTGCAAAGGACGCCTATCAAAGTGTTGGTAAGGTCTGGCCCGGTAAGCAAGTGATCATTTAATGACACGCCTTGAAACCTTGCTGAGCAGTCGAATACGACTCTTATCTTTCCAGGTTTTTGCGGGTGATACACCCCATGGTGAGGGATGTACCAGGCAGGGCTTTTGTTCAGTTCACTTCCTGGCACTTTCTCAGCATCTTTGTGAGCAATGGTCTCATTCATGAAGGTTACATAATGTTCATGGTACTGCTTGTCCCTTTCAAATCTCCTCTTCAGACAGCCGAGGCGATGCTCTGCACATTTCTTATTGTCTGGCAGGTTTGGGCTATTCTCCTTGAACGGCAAAGGCATTTCACAGTGACCATCTTCATTGAATTTAATTCTTTCCTCAATTATTGATATGAAGCGCAAATCCTCTTGGGAGAAGTGAGCTTCCTCTCCTGTTCTTTCATTGAAGTCTGACTCCAGCACTCTTAGCACGTCAGGTGTAGTGATTAGTTCTTTGACTTGTGTTCTGCATATGTATCGCACTTCACTCAGGAGAGTGGTGGATGACATAGGCTGAGGTGTCACTTGTCTCACCGCAACCCTGTGGCTGCCTCCAATCGCATCGCCATAGTCAAGACAAGGGTTGACACAGCCGACAATACTCCAACCGAGGTCTGTTCTTTGAGCAAATGGCTCATTGTCTTTGCCTGACACAACTTCCCTAGGTAGCAGTGCTTGAGAGCAATTATAGCCAATGAGCAGACCCACATCACATTCGATTAAAGGGGGAATCTCTTCAGCAAGATGCTCTAGGTGTGGCCATGCTCTTGCTGTTTTGGGGGTAGGGATGTGACTTAGATTAGCAGGAATGAAGTCTCTTGAGTATGTTTCTGGGAGAGTGATTTTCTTTGATGAGCAAAAACCTCTCATCTGCAACCCAGTTAACCTTTGACTTGGAATAACTGCTACCTTGTGTGACATTGTAGACAACTTTAATTGTACAGGCTTACTTTGCGTTTTTAGAAGGTTTGCCTTCTCCTCCAGTATGAAGGTCGTGTCACTTTGACTGTCCAACAGCGCATAGATAAGGAGTTCAGTCTCTGGATCGCTTGTTGTGGACAACCACACAGGAACAACAGTGGATGTGAATATGCCGGTTTTATTTTGCACCACTTGGTTAGATGTTGCTTCTGCCTGCTTAATATCTGTCCTTTCCTTTGACCTTTCTTTGTCCTTTGAATGTTTTCCACTTTCCTTTTTTTCATTGTCTCTCTGTGTTTCTCTTTTGTCCTCTTTGGTGCGGTCCTCATGTAAACATGTTGGGTGCTTTCCCTTACACACATCACAGATGTTCCTTTGTGCACAGTTCTTTGAATGGTGTCCTGCTTTAAGACAACCAAAACATAATTTCTTATTTTGCACAAACTTGACTCGTTCAGCTACTGACCTTTCCATGAACTTTCGACAGGTATGAAGGCTGTGTGTTGACCTCTCACAAAAGATGCATGACTTGGTATCTGAGGCTTCTTCAGAGTTGCTCGTCAAAACCTTTGCTCCAACACTCCGAATCTTTAATGTCTTCATCTTTTCTCCATCACCAGACTTCAGAGCATGTAGAGATGTCACTGGATTACAAGCAATCTTTGCTTCCCTTGTGACAAAGTCGACAAACAGATTGAATGTAGGAAACATCTTTCTTTCTTCCTCAAACTCAATGACCTTTCTGTTCCATCTGGCTGCCAGCCAATCAGGAAGCTTAGTTATCATTTTCTGGTTTTCACTACAATCATTTAATATTTCAAGGCACTTAACCTGAGACATTGCTGCTTCACAAGCTCGTAAGAAATCTGAAAACTCTCTTAGCTCTATGCTTTCTTTAGGGCCTATTTTTGGCCATGAGTTGAGCTTGTCTCTAAATGCCTTGGCAATGACAAAGGGACTTCCATATCTCTCCTCCAAGACTTCCCAAGCTGAATGGTAAGCCTCATCTGTACTAAGCAGGAAATAACTCTCAATGGCTTTCCTTGCTGATCCACCAACATATTTGCGGAGGTAGTAGACTTTCTCATTTACTGGGATGTTCTTCCTGCCAATCAGTGTTTGAAAAGACATCTTCCAGTCTTTGTATCTTAATGGGTCTCCAGTAAAGATAGATGGCTCTGGTGCTGGGAGACGGCTTGAATTAATTGACTCTGCTATTGCTTCAGCAAGTGAGATCGCACTGTTATCAGGTTTACTGTTACTTGCAGACTGGACCTGTGTCACTAGTGGTGATGCTGTGCATTGCACTGGAGGTCTCTCTTTCTTGGGCACAGGTGTGCTTTGATTTAGCCTTGTGCTATAAAGCAACTCTGATATCTCTTCATCTGAGTTATCTCCTTGTTCATAGACCTGTAGTCTGGCTTTAGCAGCATTCATCTGCTTAACTGTCTCTAAACGTAAAATCTCTCTGCGCTTTTCTTCTAGTGTATTCTGTCTTGCAATATTTTCAGCTTCTTGTAGTGCAAGCCTCTGTTTGTTTTCTACCTCTAAACTTTCAAGCTTTTGTTTTTCACACTCTATTTCTTTTAAAGCTTGCAAGGTAGCTCGAGTAGCAGCTAGCTCAGCTGCAGCGTCTTGTTTCATTGCAGAGCACAAGCTTGAGTGTCGCGTGCTTACATATGAACTGCTTGCAGATTTTGAACCTTTTGATCTTGACTTAAACCTTGAGGATATAGCAGATGAAAGCACTGAACTAGTTCCATCCCAGTGTACTTGATCACTATTTGCACCCTGTTCTTTGTCTTTCTCTTCAAGAAGATTAGATGCATATTCTTCAATTTGTTTTGAGATAGCATCACAAGTATCTACTCTGCGGCGTGTTTCACCATCAGGAGTACAATATTGTCTTAAGTCTTCATACGTCTGTTTCACATCTGTTGAAGCCTTACAAGTCGTACTCACAAGTTCTCTAAGGAGCTCACTGGACGTAGACTTGTTAAGAGCTTTCTTAACCTCTTTAGCTTGTGTTTTCCACTTGTCATAAGCAACTGTGAAGAGATGCTGAAGCCTTTTGGACTTACTATCTTGGAGCTCTTGGCCTTTTGCTGTGAGTTTACGTGTTCTCTGACTTCTTCTTAATGTCTCAGCAGCAGCCTGAGGATCTACAGTGGCATCAGTCTCTTCTGGTGGGCTTGTAACTAATGAGTTGTTCTCAAGATTTTTCAGCAGCTGATGCTCATTCATTTTTGTTATTGCTAAAGCTGATTTTACACTTTGTAATCCAGAAGCATAGGATTTAGCTTTAACTCAATTATTTAGTTTACTAATTTGGCTTCAATATGTATGATTAGCATGAATGACCTATGAAAAATACACTTATTGGCTTCAATGCAGTAAAACTTATGGTTACTTATTGCTACTCTCCTTGTAATAGCATGACCTTATTTTTGTCAACAATTTAACCACTTATTTTAACACATAAGCACTCTTATCATAAACTGAACTGTATCAAAACCTTGAATATTACACCACTTAAATAGCTTAGTTGTGAAAGGATTTAAACATGTACATAACACCAATGCACCTTAATCATAACGCTTATAGAGTCCCTTTAAAGCAGATGTGGGGCTATTCCCTTTGTTAACATATAACTTGTTTTAGATGTTACTTGTGGATTTGACGACACTGCTTATGGACGCCGCTTGTTGTTGCTTAGTGGGCTGGCGCATGCACAGTCTTTTCCGTTCGCTGAAACTTGCTTGCAGCTCTGCTGAGGACAGGCGCCGACCGGGATCTCTTCACGCCGCGTGGAGCAGGCTCTTGAGTTCTCATTGTAGCTCCCCTCCAGTTCGAATCACGACCAAAATCGTTCTTATCACACACAGGCGTTTATTAGCACGTCTTGGGACACCCGTCGTCATGCCAACATGCCAAACACGTCGTGAGAACTAAAATAATATGTACAAATAAGCACAAATAATAAATTCTCACAGAGAATAAAACAATCTTCTCACATAATCAAAGTAAACAACAGTACTTCAAATGATAATTAGCTTACAAAATAAATGACAAACGTACTGTGAATTATCATCTAACTTACGAACCTCATTGGCCTCATAACTCAAGGGGAGGTTAACCAATCTTCTAAAAAGGTCTTGACAAAAGAGTAAAGAATTCCTTAGTATTTCTTTATCTTCTTCATCTTCAAAAATCAGTCTTAACACAGTCAGTTCTTCCACATGGCATTCTTTCTTGCATCGGTAAAAACAATCCCTCTATCAACATAACAATGAACATTTGTTCCGCTTTAGAAATTAAATAGATCCTCTTGGATTCTCATTCTTAACACGTTACAGTGCAATAAAACAAACAAAAAAAATACCTTTAAAGTAAAAATATAAATTCTTATTTTTTCAACATAAACATTTATCAATTAAATTAAATGAAGTCACTGACTACAGCTACACCCATGCACGCTTTCATTTGTTTCATTTGTTTATTTGCCAGCTCCATCATTCGCTTTAGTATTGGGTTAATTTAGTTGTTTTGTTAATTGTTCTACTTTATTTTACCAATTAACCAAATCCATCAGGGTTTATGTTACTTCCTTTACCCTAGCAGAGCTGGGACATGATTTGGTTTCACTCGTGTTTATGTGGACCTGTTCCCCCTTACATCTGCGTCATGATGACGAGCGTCCACGGCGCTCGCTGACTGGCTGGACTGTAGAGGAAAGTCCTACAAAGAGATTCTCCACACTGTGTGCAAAAGAATCAGTTGCCGATGATGACTCCAAATTCCCTTGGCTGGACCACTGTCATCAGGTCTTTCGTCGAACCTCTCCCCCAAAATTGTTTGGTCACCTTTTAAATTTAGGTTTTCCAAAACAAAAACTGCCTAAACCGCCTTCTGCTCTGACTCCTCTTCCTCTCCTTTCTCTGGTTGCTGTGTTGCTGGCCTGAACCCCTAGCTTCCACCTCCATGGCTGTAACACACTTCATCCTGCTCTCCTGTGATTTAATGCTTGTCTTGTACGAGATCAAAGGCTAATACTGAGAGGAGCAAGTAATTATCACTTTAAAGATGTAACATCTTTCCTTGTCTTTGCTGTAAACCCCTTTACTCTCCACATATGTTTGACATTAGCCATCCTGTGCCAAACTTTGGGAGAGATGCTAAGAGGGCCTGACTGAAAGGAGGCCGGAGGCACAAGAAAGTCTATTTATAGACCTGGGTCACAACAAGCTGCACTAATTAGCCAGGTTCATCACAGAACAGGAAACATAGTGAAACAGAGAAGAGAGAAACACTCAATTAGTTTCACATTGTGCAACATAAAACCTGCCATGACTTTATGTATGTGCAGTTATCTATTATTCCACATATTTAACAATAAAATGACTTGCTATAGTAGAAATATCAGGAAATAGTTAGACCCAGATATAACAAATATAGATATAAAGCTGATATGTATATCCTGAACATGTATATGCAGCAGATACACAGCATCAACAGTCTCTGCTACATCCTGAGGGAAATATGTGTCTGTTTAGCTTCTAAACTCTCTGTTATATGTGCCAGCTAACTGATGTGTGCTGCTTGTTTGGCAGTTGTGCTTCTAATATGAGTGAGAACACAGCTGAGCTGATGGTGAGTGAGCAGAAAGATGCTTCAGTTTTTATTACATTGCATTTCTGCAGTGGATGCTGAGTGCATTATATGCACTGCAGAAATGTGTACCACACTCCAAGCTTTAGGAATTAATATATGAAAATACTCCGGGCAGTAAACTTGACTGAGCCAGAAAAGTAATAATATACGTCCTTTCACTCACTGTTCCAAAATCCACTAATGTCATGTGGTGCGACTCAAATACTTGGCTGTATTCTTATTTGGTCTGTGGCTCTGGGATGGAGGAGTTAGTGTTCACAAGAGCAGAAACTTTGGAATAACAAAATGCTCTCCATGCCAGAACCTCCTCATAGATCCTGCCAGGGTGTCAACATGCCCCGCAAGAATGTGCTGAGCTCCGACGCCAGCCAAGGGGTCGGTCGAGCGTATGTGTGCGTGTGTGTATACGTGTTTCCATCTGTGGGATTCACTATCTGTTCGGTGTGTGTGTGTGTGGCTGTGTGAGAGGATGAGTCAGCAGGACCAGTGTGTGAGGAGTATGAGATGAATAGCTCAGGTTAAAGAGGGGGTTTATTGGTGCTGGAGAAGGACAACTGCTGCTAACCAGTGCTTTAATACAGCAGTGTAGCAGCTGTCACTGGTTTACAGTCAGAGTAATGAGATCAGCTTTGTGCCACCATGTCTGAAGGTGTCCATGCATCTTGAGAAACGGTAAATTTCCATGGGCTCTGTATGTGACCTCTGACCTTCCTGTGGAGGGGGGAACGTTTTTTCATTATGCCTCTAATGTGGGCATGTTAAGCCCTCAGTCTTGTGGCTTCTTGTGGCATGCTAATTGTAGTTAAAGTATGCACACATGTATCCCTGCAGCAAGGTGCATAATTTCCTTCTTGTCTCTCAGTATGTAAATCATATCTTAGTGCTGTTTATGGGAACTGGGAGAGGAATTTTTCAGCTCCATTTTGTTCAGCAGCTGTTGCCCAGAGTGGCAGTCATCCCTGCCTGCCTGTGGTGCCTCCCCAAGCCAACTCGGCCCACACACTGCGGGGATGAAAAGTGGCACAGTGAGCTCAGTGGACTATCCCATAACCCCCCCTCTGGGTAACATGGATCAGTCACAGTAGATGTAGAAAAAGGTATGGGGATAACCTTTGTTCTCTGTTGTGGTGCATTTGTGTTTGTGCCAAGATTTTTTTTTCTGTGGGAATTTTTACCACAGTGTGTGCATACATAGGTTTCCATATGCACCCACTTTGTGCAGCATATTGGGGGTGAGGAGGGGGGGGGGGGGGCTTCCACTCAGGTGGAAAGGTGGACAAGGTCAGTGTTTGTCACATGGGGAAATACAATAACTGCTGGGGATGCTGCTTGGAGACACAAAGACTGATTCACAAGGCTAATGGGAACATGTGCGCAACACATGGTGGAGCTCAAACAGAGTGAGAGCCACGGGCTGGAGAGGCCCGTCGCGACCTGGCTACAAACACCACCACCACATCTCTCACACACTTGGACGCACACATGTGCACAAATAACCATGTTCTTGTTTTCTTCACTTTTACAGGGTAGGAGAGGGGGTCGAAGGTTCACACTGCAGTTTGAACGTAGTGTGTGAGTTGCATGTGTGGGTTCTGGTGATGAGGGATATCCGGTGCCAGTGTGTGAAAATGTCCGAGAACACCCAGAGAGCTCAGAGGGCTGATTAGAGCTAATTGCCAAGATAAAGCAAAACAGCAGGAAAGTACATAGCTGTCATTCAAAGACACACTCAAAACCACCAGCAGGGACCTCCAGGTTGGACAGAGGTCATCTCTCTCTCTCTATTTGCACCTCACCCCTCATTCGTCTTGTACTCTGACTCTTGGCAGGGTCACATCTCTAGCTCAAAGAGCTCTGCAAGATGACTGAGAGGTTGTTGGAGTCAATTCGAGCTGGCCCACATTCAGACTGCTGAGGCTGCTTTATTCAGCTGTGGGGTTTTCCCCCCTTGCTGTGGTATTGATGGAATCCTAAAGATGCTTGCAGCCAGATGTCTCAAAGAGACAGAGAAAGACAGAAGGAGCCCCTCAGTGAGCCAGCAACATGCTTCAGCTCTCTTTAGGCCCCATGCATGCACCCTGATCCAAATATTAGTATGCAGCTATGTTTCACATATTTTATGTGTTACCATGACACATAGAATTTTATTTTTGCATCCCTCCCTGCCCCTCTCTCTCCCTCTCTCTCTTACACACACACACACACATGCACATTTGTATGTCTCATCTGCCTCTCTCCCTGACCCTCTTTCCTGTCTATACTCCTGGTCTTTCTCTCAGAGAGCAGCTCTGGGCAGACAGGAAGCCTGGCCTCCTCTGGGTTGGGTCCATCACTGCTGTGTTTTTTGTCCTGACATCAGAGAATTAGCATTGTAGACACAGTACACAGTCATGGGCATTAAAGCCCGTAAAGGTTGTAGGGGGAGAAAGAGGAAGCAAGGCATGCTGGCTTGTGTATTTGTTTAGTGTGGGGAGAGCCGATCAGAAGCAGAAGGTAGAATCAGTGTGATTTTTCTTTTTCATCACGCCTCTCCCACCATTTACTTCCTCTGCTGTCAATTATCTGATTTAGGTCCCCTTTAGTTATAAAAAATGATTAAAAAAAGAAAACCTTTTCCCACATGTGTAAAATAGTCTATGGACATGGACAATGGAAAGGCCTGTATATGGCACATTTCTTTAGGGCAATAAAAGGGGAAGTTAACGACTTAAAGTGTGTGTTCCTCCTTTGTAAAATACCATGCAGGGCAGTTAAAGCTCCTCTCCTCCACAGCAGCAGGGAAGAGGAGGCTGCAGGAATGTGCTCTGTCCACACAGAGGGAACCAAGAAACACTTAATGCAGCTATGGAGCACCAGAACCACATGTATAAATAGTGAAAAACCTAAGTTCAGTTTGTGTTTCTTCTCATAGCAAAAGTGTTTAGGATAAAATGTGCATTTTAATGCATTGAAGTTCTTTACTTGTTGCTACTTAACACAATACTGAGACTGTGTGACTCTAGCCTCAGAGCCATAAGGTTCCTGGTTTGAAAGGCTTTCGACCTTTCTGCGTGGAATCTGCATGTTCTCTCTGTACCTGTACTCGTGTGTTAATATGTATGCAGGTTAACTGGGGAGTCCTGTAGTAGACTGGAGACCTGTCTGGTCTCTCTTGCCCACTGACAGCTGGGGTAGGCTCCCCCCCCCCATCTATGACCCAGGACAAAGTGGTCTGAGACTGGATGGAGGGGCATGGTCAGTGACTTTCATTAACTGCAGCTCACTGAATGTGTTCTGATGTTTGGACCGCTGTCAGCACAGCTGCAGCAGCCTCTGAACTGAGACCACAAATGAAGCTAATTTTCACTTTAATCACTTTGATCTTCAGCAAGTCATTTTCACCACTGTCTACTAGCACTATGCACTGCCATGTGATTGGCTAATTAGACTTTGCAATAGTTGCACAGGTGGACCTAATGAAGTGGTGATGATTCCAGTGCATTCTGTAGTATCAGTATGATTAAGTTGAATAACAAATACATACATAGTTTCTCCACATTTCTATAATAATATTTGCTCTCTGTAATGTATGATGTTTGTGCATGTTCCTCGCTCTCTCTCTCCCTCCTCCTATCTGTCCTGTCTCCCTCTTCCTCTCCTCCTCTACCCGGCCGACTGTCAGCAGGAAAGTTCTGCTTATGAGCCGGGTCCTGATCAAGGTTTCTTCTTCCTGTTAAAGGGAGTTTTTCCTGACACTGTCCCCTGCTTGCTCAGGGTTTCAGGCTCTGGGCTTCTGTAAAACACCTAGAGACAATGTTGACTGTGAAATGTGCTGTACATGCTTTCTATGTACCGATATACTGTGATACAGCGCCCCAGGTTCCTTAAGATGACCCGACCACTACTTGTACTGGGATCACCGGGTCCTATCATACCAGATATTACTATCTGCTAACTATGGGTACACTATGATAAGATGTAAACTGCTGTTATTTCAGACAATGTACCAGAATGAGCTCTGCATCCACCAGGTCAGTTAACAACCCATCACACATTGACAGAGCAGGAATAAAACAAATTGTAAAGCATTTATTAACAGAAAAAATAAAGGTAATGGTAACCAAACAAACACTCAAAGTAATTCTAATGACTGTGCGTGGACATTTTCTCTCCTGTAAAGCTAACCAAAATTCATGAACATGAACATTAACCATATTCAGAAACGTCTTTTGCTAATGTGGGCCCACAAAAGAAATATAAATAAAAGTGTGAGTTTAAATCCGCTCAGATACAGTCACCTTAAGTCCATCCTGAAACCAGCCAAAAAGGAAAAAACGTCCAGATTCAGTCCAGGAATGCCGGGAAAAAAAACCATCTGTGTCCAAGGAGTGATGAAGAAAAGATGCTCCCGCGGAGCCAGAGGAACCACCGTGTTTTTCCAGGTAACACGAGGCGCTATCTGGTGAAGCGTGTCTTGGCCATGTGTCGCTAGCAGGTTGCTAACTAGGGCTTAAGCATCGTACATCAAAGCCAGTTCAATAAAAGGACTTAACTGACACCGCAGTCCAACACAGACTGGCATAGAGTTACATATGCATGAATGCACAATTTTGTTTAGATTAGGGCTGTAGTCAGTTAACTACAACAAAACAACATAGCAGGCCTAGCGTTATACTAGCCCTCTTCTCTCCTCTCTCGCGTCTCTCCCCTCTCCTTGACCTCTCAGCCCACACAACACCTAGTCCCGCCCACTTAGCCAATTGTAGGAAGCTGATGTCCACCTGAGCAGACCAATTACCACAAGGATAAAAATTCATACAGTTAGGTTGTCGAACCTCATGTCACAATGATCACATTTTTTAAAGAAACATGAATGTTAGACCCTGCAGGATGAAATCACTGTAAAATATTCATGTATTGCTGTACTCTTTATCTGACACTTTTTAACTTTATCATTGGGAATATGAAATATTAAACCTGGAGCTATCAACCCAGGGATACATACAAATAAAATGAAAATGAAAAAAATGAGTTGAATTCTCTCTGTGTATCATTTAACATTTGCACAATGAGGCGGTTTGAGCTGTTTAATATTACATTTGTCTTTATTCATTTCATGAAGAGTTGTTTATCCTCTTTTTAATTTTCTATCTAGTCTCATACTAATCATTTTGCAACTATTAGAATTTGTATTGCAACCCCATTTACATTTTAGGCATAGTTCAAACCGGTGTATAATTGCACTGTTTCAAAGATGACTTGCTGCTTGCATCATTCAAAAAAATAACGCCCTCAGTTTTCAGTTCTTACTCCACTGTATGCTGTTTTGGAAATCCTTTGTTGATGTTAGTTTTGTTGTCACTCTGTATATGTGACATGCTTCATCTCTCTGATTGGTTGTATGTGTATCCACATGTGTACGGAGACAGTTTGTTCCTGGGTCCATTGGTACTGTTAGATTCAAAATGTAATTCCTTTATTTTGTCACATATCACATGTCATATATCACAGGTTTGTTCCTGTCACAGTCAAAGACAATTTTATTAACATATAATTAGGTTTCTGTATGTTTGTGAAAGTTGAGGTACAACCACCACCACCAAAAACATGTAGAAAGCAGCAACGCCTATATTCTTCGTGTGGCGTAATTGCACTTGAGAGGAGGTGGGATAATTAATATAAACCTTTAATTAGTGTTATATACACAGCTCCCTCTTATTTACTTAAATCAGGAACATGTGGCCATTCTTTTTTGTGACGAGAGTCACAGAGAACAGAGCCACAGAGACATCTATCCTGCTTTGTAAGTCAAATGTCAATGGCTTGTGCAGTTAAAGCTAATTCCCATGGTTTGTGGTATTATAAAATGTGTACAGCATGAAGCCAAAGGTGCCCAGTAAGAAAGAGTATCCACATTCATGGTGAGCCAAGAAATTATCTGTCTCATTAAGCAAAGAAAAGTGTTTCAGTTGCTGTTGTTAGTGAGTGAGCAGAGAAAAACTCCGAGGACCAAGCTCCCCGGTGCTCTGCTTCTCTCTTCTGAAATGAAAGCCATTTTTCTTCTTGAGAGAAGGAGAGAAACGGACAGAGTGCAGAAGCAGAACACTGGCTGTGTACTGATTAGTTACGCCATGAGCAGCCAACAAGAGAGCTGGACATTAATGCAACAATTTTACCTGCTAAAATTAAGTGCATTACAAATAGAACCAATGGGGTAATGAGCCAGTAATGGAAAAGGCAAAGTGAACACACAGGTTTATGAGGTGAGTTAAAAATACACAAGAGTGGTTTTGAGGTCAGCCTCCCGTGAGAATAAATGTGTGTTTGTTTGTGTTTGGTTAGCACTGAAGGTAACATCTATGATCATAAATCCTTCAGTGGGTATTGGGCTGCTGTCCAAATCAGATGTTACACAGAGTTTCACGCTTGTGACTAAATTTGCCAAAAAAAGGGGGAGTGGGGGGGGGTATGCATGATAATTCAATAGATGTAAATGATGGAAGACCGTGAGGTTTTAACTGTACAGGGGCTGAAGGTCTGCCATTTCATCCAGCGAGCTCTGTGACACTAATCAGGAAAATCTCCCTGAAGTGGAGAACTTGAGATGAAACCACAAAATGTCTGGAAGGAGCTGACTCCAGGGGGAAAGCCGGGGGAAGGTAAGATATGCCGACTGGGTCTGGGCTTAATCTTGAGTGCAGAAACGGTTATGAGGAACTGCCCTAGATAAAGGCACTGATTATTGTAAATACAGACTCTCTGGTGTCTGATGAATCAGCCCGTCTGGATATCAAAATAAGGTTCTGCGCTCGGGAAAAAGAAAAGTATGAGGAGTGGTGGCATATAGCTTCAACCCAGCTGTCCTGTCACTCTGTGAGTTTCGGCCTTTGGGTTGAACCAGCAGGAAAACGCTTTCATGTTGCTGCTTAGGAACTGGAATGGAAGTATTAAAGCAATTCAAAACATCACCCTTATTTATTAAAAGTCATCTGTTTCTTATAAGACAGTGCTAATTAATGACCATGGCTTGGGGTGTAGAGAATGAGAGACTGTGCAAATGAGAGGCAGAGAGAAGGAGCTTGTGTGGCTTGGGGAATTAGAGGACACAGACATGCTATACATTACTTAATGTCACATGTTTGAAATGGGATTACTGCTCGAGTCAGACGAGAAGGACACATTCAAAAATCATTTGCACTTTCACAATGTTTTGATTAGAGCCAATTTGCTGTATTTTATTTGGTGACTGGAAAAACCGTGGTAAACACAAAAAGAGGGTGAGTTTCCTCTGTGTTTACTTTAACATGGAGGGAAGCGGCACATGTCTGCGTACCACTCATGACAGCAATTTTCTCAATCTGTGCAAGATGCATGGAAATGATTAAATGGGAAAATGTGCACTGGTGGTCATAGTTATTCTGGCAATCACAGGGAGGAGCGAGCCCAGTCTTTACTTTTTCTTTTTTTATGTTTGCACCTGGGTTCATCATGATATTCAGAAAAAAGGCACTCGCTCACTCAAAATGTAATATGGGCTCTCTGATATGGTAATCATCCAGGTTAACCCTATTCTGTCATTCACTCTGGAGATTTTCTTTTCACCTACTTAAAGGTACAACACATTAGCCCAGTTTGTTTGGTTTTGTCAAAAGGATAGAGCCTAGTTAAATGCACAGGCCCAAGACCTGCACTAGACCATTCACTATGGAAACAACGGTGTTTCTTTGTTTTGCTGTCATAGTCTGGATTGTTTTCCCCTTTCGTGTCTTTTTGATTTGATCAAGCCAGTTTGTATTTCTCAGTTTGTCTGTTTGTTGAGTTGATGTCTGTCTACTGTTTTGCACTATTTTAAGTAGAGTTATGCTTTGTTGATCTCTTTTATAAGACCATCCAAATTTTGGTTTATTTTTCATTCCATTCTTGATGACTATTTTATGATTATTTTATAGCAATTTTTACAGAGTTAAACCTGTGTCTGTTGCTCATTCTTTGACAATTTCCTTTATATTTAAATAATCAGATCCAACTGGAGGTTATGACAAACTGTTGAAGACATCAGCTATATGGCACAGATTACCTGGAGATTTTCTCGGCCAGGTCACTCACACCACAAAAGAACTCTTTTTGTCCTCATATTTAATGTTCTTGATTAAATCAACGTGTAAAGTCTGGAGCTACACACACAAAAAGCATCAGGTAGCAAAGAGAAAGCCACTGTCCCTTCTCTACATCTCTCTCACCAAACCTTCAAATACTCACACTCCACCTCCTGCAGACTGCTAAAATCCATGTTTTCACAGCTGCTACTTACTCATACTTTCTACATACTGCAAACCATTTCATACACTCCGACTACAAGAGAATAACATTACAGAAGCCCCCAGGTACCGCAGCCTGTCCACAACTCTGGAAGACAAGTAACCGAGCTCCTGCATGACCACAGTCTGACCGATCCACCGGACATCCGCTCTCACCGTTGTATCGGACCAGCTGGTGTTGACAAAGAAACTTGAGGATGTCTTCACTAGAAGTACAGTTGCCCTCCTCCACTCCAATCTAATAAAGGTCTCATATTCCCAAAAAAGCACTAGGTCTTGGTTGACTACAAGGCTGTCAGCAGCACTTGATTTCTTACTGCCGCCTTCTCTCACCAGCCCAGGCAATATATCTTTACATCAGTCTGACTAAACCTCTGCTGATAGACTGTTGACCAGTTCTGACACTAATGCAGCCTTTCTGAAAAACTTCCAGAATAATGTACTTAAGGGGAAGACTTTAAGTTGTTAAGCACACCCCCTTTAAATTAGCCTGTCTTTCTGGCTTCAGGACTGAAGGCATATAGTCCTAACAGTTTATGATCCTTTAACATTACCTCTTGTGTCAAACCAAACTGCCAATTTGATCTGTTCCATCACAGAATAAAGATGCAAGTTATCCAAATTTCAACAGACACAGACAACAGATCAGCACACTGCTATAACCTATCATCACTTATGAGTTCAAGTTTGATGACAAGTTAACCTGTGATCAGGATTATAGACAGATGATTCATCCAATCAGCTGCCAAATCCCTTTCCAAGGACAATGACTCTTCATCACTCTGTAATAAACCATATCTGTTGCCTTTAAATTTGGTACACTCCAAATTTAAAGACTACTGTTTCCACACACTAAAAATTATAATCTGAGTAGTGACCACTGATGTTCATGTAGCATTGTAATCAGGTTTAAATATTGTACTTTGTAATGCTGTTGTAAATGTCCAGATACCGATATGTAATGGTGTGGGAGTTGGACCCAAATGCAGAGACAGGAGTTAATACTGAAAGTAACTAATATTGTATAACTCACAACAGAGAACAAAAGGCAGCTGATACCAGGCTGCTCAATTATGATTGTTATTTTTGATTCCTTGTTGGTGAACTTCCAACAAAACTCCCAATATAGCCAATGCGAGCAAGCGGCCTAGAAGCATCACCAAACAGGGCTGTTTCCAAAATCACCCACTCACTCCCTACGTAGGGAGTCTTAGATTCTCAAAGAGATGCAGAGTGCATGTCAGGATCAGTTCAGATAGAGCCTAAACGCAGGTACAAGAAAAGACTTGTAAGTTTGACATATTAGACAAGTAGACAAGCCAAATAAAGTCCCAAACTCCAGAAGGCAAACAGCAAAAACCACTAGAGAAACAAAACTCTTACCAAAAGGTAAATGAAGAGAAATACATTAACACACCTAACCACAAGAACACAGGAGCTAACACAGGTAACAGAACAGGTGGTAAAACAGACGGACTGAGGAAGACAAAGGGGAGCACAAGACTTAAATAAACAAGGGTAACAAGACACAGGTGCGTGTTCACCTGTGTCAGTGCGAGGCAGGTGATCAAAAAAGGCGGGAAACACAGGAGGAAATAAAACACATGGGTAAACACAAGGAGGACTTTCACAATAAAACACAAACACAGGAACAGAAATGAAAACAAACTATGAAAACACAAGAATACTAAAATAACCAGGAAACTACAGATTTACTAGAAGATCAACACAGGATCATGAATCTGTGAGTGTATGAATGTAAATCATATACTGGTCCACTCTGGTCTGGGAATTTCTTTGAACCCAGCTACACTGCTGGGCCCTTGGTCAACATTTAGTCTTTCATCTGTCAATTGAGATGAAGAAGTTAAAATGATACTAACATGTCTTGAAATCACATCTACACCAGATTCGTGATTTGGTTCTTCAAATGTTATCATTTAATGCAAACAGATAACAGTGTTATAGTGACACTGTAACACCAAAATATAGCAAGGAACTGTATCAGATCTACACTCCTATCAGCATCCTCTGTGACACTGACCTCTGGCTGAATTCAAATGTTGAACTCAAGTTATTTTTTTATGTGGTTCTCAAGTTATTTGGAGAAATCAGCGGAAGACACATAAATGATTAGAATATCGGATCACTCCACTTCAAAAACATTCATCCAGCTTCCTAGTTGGTTCATCTTCAGAGGGATGTAAAAGCCAAATAAGCAATATGTGTGTGTGTGTGTGTGAGCGCGTGCATGCGTGTGTGCATGTTTTTTTTCAAGGTCAGTGTGAGATTAGGTTTCCCTCTTAGTCGACACTGTTGATAAGAACTCTGGGATAAGTAAACACAGTTTCACTCCCACCCTCACCTTTGTCTTTTTTCACACAGAAACACACACACACACACACCCAAAGCTGGGAAGTATAAACAGACAGTTTTCACATTTTGAGGAGTTTTAGCAAGCTTGGTTTATCGTCTGTGTATTGATTTCTATGTTTTCTCTAAGCAAACAGAACTTGTTTTCATAGAGTTGAAAAAAACTGTACACACTCACACCCACCAAAACACACACACACACACAGCAGCCTGCTGTCAATGTGATATTGTTGGACTGTGTCACTGGTCCTATAGTTGGAGCAGCTCTGGATATTTTTAGATGAATTTCCTTTTAGCAGTTTGTTTGTGACTTATATTTGACAGGCATGTGCCGTTCCTATTTTCTATGCTTCTCATGCCAGTCACTTCCAGCCTCCCTGCTGACTGCTGCTTTGGGTTGGCTGCACATGTGTTTGAGAATAAGGAGGCAGCTCAGCAAGGAAGGGTGTGGCAATAAAAGTCCAAAATTCACAGTAGGCTGGGAGTTAATTTTAGCCTACTTGAGCTGGCAACTACCATAGAGGCCCAGCAACAAACATATAGAGGGAAATGAATGTGATGGGGCAAGCCAGAAAATGTCCCTGTGTGAGACAGAGACATAGTGTTGTCATACAATCTCCCATGAACGGCCCACAGTGCTGTATCACGCTATCATGTCTCTGCCTCTTTGCTGTTTATAAATGGTACATGTGACCGATCCACTGCTGTCCCTGTCTAGACACATTAAGACTGAACAACTGTCTGCAAATGGATACTGCTTAAGTGTTTGTTGTTAAAGTTCTCAGTGTGTCTGTATTCTTTTTCCTAAACCTAGCTTATACTGACTCCTCACTAAAACCAAAAAGAGAGGGCACATCACTCCTGTTTTAGCCTCCCTGCGCTGGCTCCCAGTTTTAGAATTAATAAAGATTTTAATGTGGGCTGGCTCCTGAATACATTTCTGATCGTATAGTAGGCACTTTGTAACTCAGTTTTGAAAAGTGCTATGCAAATAAAGTTTATTATTATTATTATTATATTTTTGATATTTTTCGGAGCCAGCCATCAAATGTGCATGAAAGTCAAGAGGCAACCTCGAGGGTTGAGGCGTGAAGCTCATGCTGAATTGTTAGAAACTACAGTTCATCGCCTCTAGGGGGACTGGCTCCGAAGGCAGTCAATCCCCATAGACCTCCATGTCAACCTGCTTAAAAGAGTGGTTTCAGACTGATGATAAGTTATTTTCTAGTGACAACTGTGTGGTGTGTTTTTTTATAACTCACGTATTTTAATTATATTATGACTTAAATAATTATAGCTGTTATCACTTTGAGTGACAGGCGGATGTTGTGTCAAAGCACAAGTTGCCTCCATCTGACTCACGCTGCCCTTTTTTGTCTGTTGGACCGTGACGCGTTCCACAGAGACTCAAAATGGTGCTTCTGACAAACCTAGAGGTATTGTTACAGAAGCTTCATCCAGACATATATACTGCGTAAAAGTCCTGTTCGTGACTTATTTGTGTGTTTGTGTGTTATGACTCACCATTGTCTTGTTGATGCCACATGAGGACATGTTGGTGAGACCAAGATGTCCTCATGTGGCATCAACAAGACGAAACAATACATCAATACATCACCTCATGAAACAATACATCCACCAGATACAGCACATGGTTATAATAACACTAACATAACATATGGATGTATTGCCCGAGATATGGCATCATGTTATGTTAACGAAACATATAATGATGTTGCCCATCGTCATCCGAACATGGCACTGATACAGCAGCAAAAGGCAGAGTAAGGCAGTGAGTCAGTGGTGATGGAGGTATGTGTAACATGGCAGACTTTCCTGACATGAGCTGTTTTAATGTCACCTATTGTTGAGTTTCATTTTACCAGTGATGAACATTTGCTTTTAATAGTGGCTAGCTTTGATGTATCACTGCAACTTCATTTAAGGAGTAAAATATAATTTTTATATATACATGCTCCAGTTTCATAACCATGTGCAAGTCATTAGGGCTTCATCCCTGCAGCAGCCTGACCGGAGCTTGTGGGGCAGTTAGTTATATGCACCAAATTAAAATGAATAAAAATCTAAAGGATTTTTCCCCAGAAACCATCATGGTCCCAAAAATGAAGTGTTCCCTCAGTGTTTGGGTTTGTGGGCTGTTAGTGGTGGAGAGGCTCAGGCTCTATGCTGAAACACATTTATGCCCATCATACACAGCAGTGGTCAGGGTGTTTATAAAGCTGTTTCTTTTTCTTTTTGATCTCTCTGTCACTTACTTTTACCATCTCCTCCCCCCTCATGTATCTCAATCTCTGTCCTGACAGCGGCACTCTCTGCTTCTTACTTTGTGGGGTGAGCCTGACACCCAACACTGGCACCAGGAGTCACCTTCCATATGGCTCAAATGCCCACCACCAACTTTGTGCCCTGTAGTCACAAGACTGAGATGGAACAGGAGGTCAGGAGAAAAGGCGGAGCTGTTGCATTGGGAAACGAGGTGGACCCCTCTTTTGTAACGCTTACATAACTTCAGAACTTGTTGGAGGGCATTGCACCTCAAGGCACATGATCAAAGAACATCATCTGTTTGATCAGGCTGTTAGGTGGGCTCGACCATGACCTTCCATAAACCTGTGTGACCTCCCCCTCCCCCACACACTCTGGTCCCTCTCCCACTCACATTCTGAGGATTCAGTTTCAGCAGAGCCATGCAGGAGATTCCTGTTAGGGTCAAATTAAAGAAGCAGTGAGTGAGAGAAAAGGAATGGTTGCAATGAAAGAGTGAAGTCTGAAAAAGATGAGTCCAAACAATGTAAATAGAGGGGTGAGGTGGCAGTGAAGTCAAGCTGAATGGTTGGTGCCATTCCTGGGCTTCAGGTGGAGCAGTTGATGGTTACTGATGGTGTGTGTAGGTAAACTGTGCGTATGAATGTGGGCAGAGGGTGTTTGCTGACTTTGCAAGACATTACAGTTCAGAATCTGAGCCCTAGTCAGACCACCCACACTGCCTGTCAAAATGGTGGCCTTTGACATTCTTCCAACCTGCTCCTCCACCCATGTGGCCTTAACGTGTTGTCAAAGAACTCACGATAATTTCAAGTGTTTATGACACACACAATCGCATCAAAGCTGGACAAACCTGGCAAATATCTGCCACATGCCATGCCAGTGATCAGGAAGAAGTATCTTTGCACCAACTAAGTAAAGCAATTTTTATGTGACATTTATTATTTGCACCTCACAGAGGTCTGGACCTCAGAGACATCAGTGGTAGCTACGGCCCTGGTTGCCTACATCTTCATTTAAAAGCAAAAGTACCTGAGGATGCTCTGCAGAAGTTGTTCACCATGTCACAGGTAAGGTATCTGGAGAATCCTCACCCATTTCTGCGCACAGTTTATGGATGAATTCAATCGATTGCATTCGTTTTATATCATGATAATATTTTGTTGGCCACAATAATGGTGTGAAAAACAATCTTATATCGTGAGAGCCCTACTTTATATGTCAGGCTATGTGATAACAGCTTGCTGTGATACACACATATCGACAGCATACTGTAAACCTGCTCTCTTAACACTCCAGTCATACACAAAATACATCTATAGAGCTGACAGTAATTCAATCCTCTTTTCAGTAGCCTACATAACTGCTTTTATGTATGCACCTCAAACCTGCGCCCCCTGTGACCCTGCTGCCAGTAAAGGTGACACAGGCTGTCACAACATCAGATTGCACTCAGTCATACGCTCGCAGCCAGCAGCCCCCTGATGTAAGCTTGCACACATTAAATTCTTCTTGGTAACCGAATGCCGTGGGCAGCCACGCAGGAGCCAGCCTCCATCAACCCACTGAGAGTTATAAAAAGAGCGGAGTGCAAGCAAAAGGGCACTCCCTCTCTGCTCCTGTGGCTCTGTGGCTCTGGTGGTGACCATGAGCTTCTAACAATCATTTACATAAAGTAAATATAACTACTAGTAAGTGTCAGGTGCTTTATCATATTTAATTTAACTGGATACTACATATAATGTCATAGTGTTGTTACCTACAGTCTTGTGTTTGGATTCATGGAAACATTTCCCTAGTGTTGCATTCATCCCCCCAAAAAATTGCCTAATGGCTGCATCTTTTGTGCAGTTTAGCCCTGCCACCTCACAGCAAGAAGATTCCTGGTTTGAATCTGGCTGGGGCCCTGTGTGTTTTCTCCAGCTACTGAGTGTGAATGTTGTCTCTGTGTGAGCCCTGTGATAGACTGGCGACCTGTCCAGGATGTGCCCTGCCTCTCGCCAGTTGACAGCTGAGATCACCCCTGTGATCATGCTGTACAGGAAATCAAAAGGTTCAGGACAGGACTAAACAGATCCAAAAAAATGAATGACTGCATTTGTGCATCCAGCCCATACATAGGAAATGAATAAATACTGGACTGTATTGTTTTGATGTAGGAAGAAACTGATTAGGATCAGTTACTCGCAGTGTTTATTGACTGGGCTCCATCATTTTAGGATGGCTGCACTTTATGTATATGAATGTATATAATATGTATATAATATACGCCCAATATTTACTCTCTTGTTCCACTGTTGTGGTCTCCTTTTGACACAAACAAATGTAACTAAGAGGCATTAATTATTATTTCACTTCTGAATAAGAATGTATATTAAAGAAACTATATATTATTTGTTCAGGCAGAAAAAAAGAGTAGAGAGATGAAAGAGTGGGAGAGCTCTGCAGCTCCGCCTGCACTCCCATGTGGATAGAGTGTTGAGGTGTTGAAATGGCCCATTGAGCCAGAATGTCAGCTATACAGAGAAGATAGGAGGCAGCACCAATCTGTCCACAACTTTAAGCTGCTGTACTGCTCTCCACCAACTCCCACCCACCCTGACAACTCAGGGCCAGCGGAAAACTTCCCACACAAACACACACACACAATCTATACACACACTCTTCGGTACAGGCAAAGGTAGAGGGCCAACTACATACTGGGAAGCATGTAAACAATATCCGTGTAAACTTTAAGTGTGTGTGAGTCTGTGTGTGTGTGATGTTTTCAGATCTGAAAATGAATAGGAGCCCACTTTGCCCACACTTTGTCGCAGAAGAATTCACTGCCATTGTGACGCATTCAAAGGAATCTGTTTCTCTCAAATGCCATGTCCTTAACAGAAAACGCATGGAAAGCCTTCACAAGGCCAACATTGTTCCTCTGGCCTGTTAAAATGCACATGGAGTCATTGTTGAAGGGGGAAAAAAAAACCTAATGTAGCACTGAGGGTGATAATTCAGGCTGGTAGCAGATACTTGGAAGTAGATTCATTTAAATCTGTTGTTTATGGGATTGAAAATTCTATTATGAGGCAGCATTTTTGTGAGTATTAAAAGTAAATTAAATGCATAAACTTCGATTTAAATAAAAAAATAGAAACAAGGGTAAGAAAAAATCAGGAAAAAGCAGTATGCAGCTTGCAAGCACTGACATTTTACTCAACACATGATTGTGCAACATGCAACAGCCCAGGGGAAAGACTCCACCGCCAGATATCAACGGTCTGTTGAGCATTAACTACTCATGATTTGCAACATATTTTCTGGAGGGAAAGAACTAACTGACTGCTCTTATACCACTGTCAATCCAAACACTTCATGAGAAATGATAAAGATCACAGGGTCTGCAGTCTAACCTGCAGAGCGGAAAGGAGAACAACAGGATTAATGAGAAGAGAAACAGCAGTGTGTTTGACTTTCTCTGCTGATGGTGGTGCTAATTAAAACCTCAGCTATTTAAAAGCCACCACATTATGTTGCAGCTTATAGCTAACGTAGCCTCCAGCCTGCAGGATGGAGACCAGTGTGGTTACACTCTGGAATTTTTAGTCTAGTAGCAGATACACTGAGGAAGATGTCGCACAGTAGACATAACAGCATTTACTGAGGTCCACTGAAGAAAAATACTATAAAATAGCAGCGTCCTTTATGTACATTTTAGAAGTGGCAGTGTGAACCACTGATGATCAACCACTTATTGTTCCTTTAGTGTTCTTATGGCCCATGGGATTCTGGAAGTTAGTGTCTTTATTGATCTATAGTGCCTTCCTCAGGGCAGCAAACCAAATAGGTGGTAGGAGGAATCTGACAGGATGAACCTGGTCCTCCTAAGGGACTGGGAGCTGGTGCTCTCTTCTAGGGAAGGCAGAGGGCAGCCAATGATCTTTTGGGCTGTGTTAATGACTCTCTGAAGTGACTTCTTGTCACCTTTTGAGCTTCCAGCATACCACACTGTGATGGAGTAAGTGAACACACTCTGGATGGTGGACCTATAGTAGGACACCAGCAGTCTTTGCTCCTGCCGGTTTTTCCTGAGCACTCTCAGAAAAGAGAGACACTGCTGGGCCTTCTTTATCAATGCTGTGGTGTTGATAGTCCGTTAGAGATTCTCAGTAATGTGTATACAGAGGAATTTAAAAGACCTCTCTACAGAGTCCCTATTTGTGTAGAGGGGGGCATGGTCCTTGATGGCCTCCTTGGTTTTGTGCTGTTTAGCTAGAGATGATTTCCTGAGCACCAAGCTGTGAGAAGCTGCACCTTCTCTGTATGCCTTCTCATCTCCTAATGAGATAAGGCCAACCACTTGTCGTGTTGTCCACAAATTTTATAATTGTATATGCGGGATGGATGGGAGCACAATCATAGGTGTAAAGTGCATACAGAAGTGGGCTCAGCACAGTGTGACGAAGTGAGATGAGAGCCAAGTTTCACATATTATGGTCTGTTGGTTAAAAAGTCCACTATCCAGGCATATCCAGGATGGGGGGATGTCCAGTAATTTGTTGATCAGGAGGGTATGATAGTTTTAAAGGCTCAGCTATAGTCTATGAAAAGTAGCCTTACACAGTTTCTTGTGTTCTTTAGGTGACTGAGTGTGGTGTGGAGGGCAATAGTGATGGCATCCTCAGTGCATCGATTTGCCCTATATATAGCCTTATAGCTGTGACAGGACATTTTCTGGCCAACTGCTGATTCACTTTCTAATGGGCTTTGTTTGTTGTCTTATTGGTGTTAAAGGAGCAACTAGTGGTGACATGGTAGATTGCATCCCATAGAATGTACATGTGTACATCTTGACTTGATGCCCTAAGGCAGTGGGAGAAGCCAATGTGGGTGGAAGGACAATAAGATTCTTACTGTAAGTGCCAAATGGGTTACTTATCAAAAGATCGAAGCCAATGAGAACTATCTGCCGAAAGCCACAAACTTCCTAGAAGAGAATGCAGACAGGGTTCTACGTCAAGAGCAATCACCAAACACTGGCTTTCTATCATCATTTCTATCCTAGACAGACATGGTCATAGTGCAGAAATCATCTTAGTACATAAGCTTACTGTACCAACAGAAAACAGATCTGGATTTGATTGATAAAGCTCTAATCAAAGGATGACATGCAACCATCTTTCCCATCAAAGCTGCTGTGGTGTCCTAGCAATATTGGTGATTCCTTCCAAAGAGTTGGCCTTAAGCACAAACAACAGAAGTAATCCACCAGGGAGATAGCACTGGCAGCCATGCAGATGACAGTTGTTAATAAAGCCTACAGTTGGAACCCTTCTTCAGGTGAGGCCTTGTCAGCCTTTGCTGCCACACTCAGGTGAGATACCTGCTGACAATGCAGAATGGTGTTTGGCACTATGGATGCCCCAGTCTCCAGTAAACACTACCAGGAGAAGATACTTGCAATATTAGATTTTGTGTAGTTCCTTGATGTTGTTGTTTTTACCACACGATTGCTGCAAGTGACTGAAAACATCTGATAGACAGACCTTCCTGTTCCCTACTGATCTGAATTCATCTTCATGTTATTAAAGCTCAACAAGAGTTTTACTTCATGTTCATTTGAGGGGAACAGGGAGCAGAGCTTGATACAGTATGTGCTACTAAAAGCATGGCTGAGGGCCAGCTCCTGTGAGTAAATGCAGCCAACATTTCAGAAAGGCGATAACAGTTCCTTCCTTGCTGTTGGTGGTGCAGCGGGCGGAGGCAGATCACCCCCACAAGAGTGTGACAGCCCTCAGCAGCCCTGGACATGTCGGCAGAGTTCACCTCCCTTTCAGCGCACAACAGAGCAAACACAAGTACCACATCAAAGCAGCTGAGCCAGGCCACAGTGCCCCTGTGTACCGGTTTGTTATTCTCCTCCAAAGGTTAATTGCAGTGGGGATTCAAAGGGCTTGCTGGCCATCTGCAAGGAATTTGAGAGCTGAAGTCTAAAATTCCTGTAAGGCCAAACGAAAAAATAAACAGACCGATCAATCAGCACACTGCTAAATTACACAGGCGGCCATTGTGGTTTGTAGGGGGTAATGGCAAGTTAATGTCTTACTCAGAAAATAGCTTGTGACCATTAGGGAGAGACTTGACACCTTCATAATCCAATCTGCTGCGAGGTTCACAAAACAAGGTTATGTAAGGGCATATCACTGTGTGCAAAAACAGGCATCAGGAGTTTAGTTGTACAAATGTGGTTCTGGAAAGCATCTTTGTCACAGTGGAAATGCATCCAGGTTTGAGGAGAAATTACAGGGTGGAGAAAAAAAGAAGAATAACATTGAAAAGTTAAGATAAAAAAGAAGGGAAAGGAGTTAAATAGGAACACCTTTACATCTCCAGCCATGGTTTCTGAGCTGTGCCATAACTCTACATGTGGCGACAGTGCATTTCAAGGCCTGCCGGTGTCCCTGGCAGCTCTCATTAGTGCTATGAATAGTCAGCTATTTGTGTTTGTGCAACTGAATCCAGGGCTTTTTATGACTGTTTACCATGGAGGGAGTCATGCTAATAGCCATCCACACTCTTGAGTGTCACAAATAAATGATATCCACTGCCAGAGCTGGGTCAACAGTGGTTGAATAAACTTTTGTTTTCTCCTCGTTGGAGGATTACTTCTATTTTAAATGTGTATAAACACATTTAAAATAGAAGCTGGTCAATCACAGCAGAGCGTGAGGCACATTTACTTAAAAATACACTTCTCTAAACTTTCTCACACTGATTGCACCACTCTGTACGGCACACTGCTTAAACTGTTACTGTAGTAGGCTTAAACAAATCATGAGACATATATATGTGGAGATCGCTGAAAATCCTAGGCCTGTTTGCCTCTACTCAAACCTGCAAACCACCTTTGTTTATTCTAATAAGGCGCAGAGGGCTAAAAAAGAAGCATTTACTGCCCTTCAGTCTGTATTTATTATTCCAATATGGAGAACAGGCGTGTTTAATTGCTTGAACAGCTATATGTGTGCACGTGTGTTTGTGTCCCTGTCCTGGGATGTGGGTACACAGGCTGAATTGAGAAGTAGGTCCCTTGCAGAGCAGCAAAGCAAGCCTCACATGGTTTTAATGCTTCCTGCTTGTTGTTTTATGTGTCTGCATTAAATAGAGCCATATGCTATCAATAGACTTAAACACATGTGGAGGAAATATTCATCCTTAAAAAATGGACCTGTTTAGTTAGGCACATGACAAGGGAATCAATAAATGAATCAGTGGAAATGTAGGCCTCACCATTGCAGCCATAAAAAAAACGCCTAAAAAAGCCTAAAAGGTCTTTCTGTGCCTCGAAGACTTGTTGGGCAGGACTTGTTTGCGTCAGAAGCAGAGTTTTTGCGCAAGCTGGGTGCGTAGGCGACATGTGACGGCCTGGATGGTGCAGGTGTCACGTTCAGGGTGTGAGTCACAGTCTGCATCACTTTCCAAACAACACTACTTCGTACTCCAACCCAGTCACTCAGTAGTGTCTGTGTGTGATTGTGTGCAAAAACATCAGACCTGCTCAGCTCCCACACTCCCTCCCAGCCTGTGCTAGCATGTTTAATTGCACCATTAAATCTGTGCCGTAGGAGGGTTGTTAAAGCATCACTTTATAAATGTTTAAAATATGAAATTTCAAGTTATTCTCATGAAATCTGTGCTCATTTATGTGATGTTGCTAGGAGCAGACTAGTACTACTTGGTTAGGGTTGGTGAAAGATTAAAACTGATCCTTTTGCAACATTTAACTCACGACTCATGATGGCAGCAAAAAATGGCAAATGTGGAATGGAAAATGTTTTCTTCTAAACTGTATAATATTATGTATTTATGTGTTTTAAGATGATCCTTACCTATAATCTGTTTAATGCCATACCTTAACCAACTCCTCAGATAACATCAGGTAATAAGATATATTCTGTCAGCATAAATGTAACCATGTGTATCTGTTGGTATTATCCAAATGTAGTGTTTCTTTGTGAGAACATGTTGCCGGTTGTCTGCTATAGGATTTCCTGCCACTTTCATGGCTACCATGGTAACACATCTGCTATGACCTGAAAACCTCACATGCACACAATCACAGGAAGGTACACAGCAATGTAAACATCCTCTATTAACTCCAGTCACTTTCCTGTGGCAAATTCTACTTTGTAACTTTTATATGACATATTTTATATTGTTATCAGCAACATTAAAACTGAAAAATTCCCATAAGTTAAACAAAGAAGGTCTGTAAAGAGGATGACCCATGTGAATCTTGTAGGCATGTTTAATCTGTGGAGTATCAATGAAGAGACATACAATGTGAAGGAATATTGTATGATTCTTTTTCTTGCAGGTAAGTATGTTTCTGCACAGTAACAGAGCCAGGCAGTCTGATCTGTGAGAGAACAGGACAATCCCTCAGCTCAAGTGCCCTTATCACATTGTTAGCTAATAAATCACCATACTCAGCTGTACCCCAAAGAAAGAGCCTTTAAACACATCCATCAGCAGCATCAGTAGTAAATCTTCATCAGGTTTTATGACCCCCCCCCCTGTGCTAAAGGAGCGGAGGGCCAAGAATGTGTCTTTAAAAAGACTCACTGCAGTTTCCTGCTGTGTCTCTTTTAGTCTCTCTAGTCTACCTTGGACACACAAAGTAATTTACTTAAAACCTCACAACACATGAGCTTCTGGTGCTAAACTTGGACCACCACTGGAGATAAGTGCCATCATTTCCCTCACTGCTGTCCACAAATTACACAGATGCATGAATGAAGTGCTCCAAGCTTGTTTAAACTCCAGGATCCTAAACTAAAGACTAAAAATACTGCTGAAGAGTTACAAGAGAATGAATGAATGAAGGAATGTGCTGACTGCATATACCTCTCATCTCACTCACATGTTGTACCATGACAGCTCTCAATCTGCCAGTCTGCAGCCCTGAGAGGCGTGCCTTCTAAAATGCAATATTTCACCACCAAGCACAATATTTTAAACAAAACATATACAGTGTGATATGGCGTTGACGCAGATGAGGGAAACTAAAATTATAATACGCCCACATGACAAAACAACCCAGCAGACTCCTGCTGCAGCTATAAATCACTTCTAGTTTTTAATCATCTAAAGAAGAAAAATGAACATCCCACGCCAAAAGCTGCACATTAAATTCATTAGCTGACTCCTTACAGTAGGGCAACGCGTACAGAGTGGCATTTAAAAAGTCATTTCTAATTCCATTGAACATAAAACTTTGGAGCTGTTGTTTGAACTCCGCCCCGTCCCATTTTCTTTGCGGTATTTGGGCTTTGTGAGGGATAAAAGTGGCCTGTGAAAGTGAATCGGGGGAAAATGGACCAGTTGGCTCACAGCTCAGAGCAGCAAATAGAAACACATCACTCTAAATCCCTCCTCTCCAACTCAAACAGGGCCCCTGCTTTAGCAGCAGAGCTGCACTTGCCACAGCATTCAAAGCTCCTTATAGCTTACATATGTACAAATCTTATTATGGGTTCCCAGTTTGGGTGCTCGGGGGCTGATGGATACAGTCAATGTGAAAATATCACACTGCACAGTGAAATGGTCCATGACGGGCTGGCTAGAAAAATCTTTGTCACTTTTGCTGGACAGACTGTGCACATCTGTGGGTCTGAAGGAGGTTGAGCTGTGCTGTTGGCTGCACGGTAGAGCCGCCCACAGGTCAGCTAGGGTCAACGTAGACTGATGGAGCAGTGGTTAAGACATGCCCTCCAGTCCAGCCCCACACAGCTGAACAAACTCACTGCCAGAACCAAAGTTCTGTGTAAACACGGACATGTAAAAATGGAGAAGCAGATCTCACTTCAGCAATCACTGCAGGGGGAATTCTGGGAAACTAAATATAAATAATATTTCCAGGATATTTTTTCAAAAGTCGGTATACTAGATGGCTGTACTGGTATAATTGAAGCTTACATATCAAACACTGCATCCACCTGTTCTGGTATCACCAGCAGGTTGATAACAAATCTCATATTTCTGCAGTGAGTCGGTTGTTTTCAGATCCGATCAGAAGTGCGACAGGCTGCACAGGCTGACCTGCCTTTGGGAAATAACAGCCTGGAATGCAGCAGCCTTGCTGACTGGCTGACTGACTGCTGTGTCAGTTTCACAGTCCTTCCTCCTGACAGCCACTTTTAACCACCTCCGTTTCCAGTAACTGTGACAGTGTGGGGGAGAATTCTGTGCAAAGGTGAAGCTGATTAGTGATGTCAATAATCATCAAATGATTGTATTGTGTTACATTTAAGTACTCTATTGTAGTATTTAATATCTGTGTATATGGGCAATAAACATGCAATTTCAACACACACACAGCTGAACACGATAACAGACAGTAATGAGATAGGAGCCTCTGTTTAGACTGAGTCATCATTACACATTTCTAGCTTTCACGTTCTGATGCAAAACAGCAGCTTCATTTCCACACATACACACTCGTCTGTGTTCAGTGTGAAGCATTGCTTCCATGTTTTTGTATTGTATGCTTGTGCAAGCGTGCAGATTGATTCAGTCTAACAAGTTGTGGCAGGAGTTTTTGGTGTGGCACTGTATACACCCACTTTGTACATCTGAGTTTGTTTGCTTCTTTATGTATGTGTCACTACGTGTGTGTGTGTGTGTGTACAGGTTGAGACATGGGCATCTAAACACAGCCTGTTTACCCACAGCTGTGTTGAGCAACAGTTCAAAGATGTATCTTTTCCCTGAGGCCAAAGAGAGGCTGCAGAAAACAAGTGTGTGTCACTGCAGACATGTCTGATTCACAAGCCTATCAAACCAGACACTTTCAGCAGTGATTCATTTTCTAATTATTTTACAGTCTGTCAGATTTGTCATGAAGTGGTTTGGGGTGGTGATCATTGGCTCCCGAGCAGGGTGAATTCTTCCAGGGGTTCAAGTGGTTTTCACTTTGAGCTCACAATCTAAGTGAAGAAAATGTGAGGAATCTGTTTTTTTTCATGTTGGCAGAGATCCCCCCCCCCCACACACACACACATGCCAGGGAAGGGGTATGAGGTTCAATATGTCCTGGAAACCACAGATGGACACATTGATGTGTCCAAACATGCCCACCCACTTGATATGACAGGGAAGAAAAGAGAGCGAGGAAGAAAGCAGTGGAAAGAGGTCCATCTCCGAGAGTTCAAAGGTCAGCACTGAAGAGGTAATGTCAGACAGGACAAGATGGAAAAAAAAAGATGCGTGGGAGTGTGGCGAGCCAGAGAGAAATGAGTATGAGTGATGAATGAGTGAAACTGAGTTTGACTGAGGGAGAAAGAATGTACACAGAAGACGAAGAGACAAGTGACACAGCCACTTAAAGAGACATTCAGATGGGAATCTGACTCATGTTAATGTTCAGAGGCAAATTGATTATAAAGGTGTTTCCAAAAGCTGCAAATCAGGCTGTGGTGTGTTAAGGACAGCCCGTCCTTACTGGCAAAAAGTAACATGAGGTTGATATATCAGACGTTGAAAACAGAATGTGTGTGCACATCTCCCAGGCTGCATAAATAGAATTTCTAGACCAACTGGACTCCTCTTTATGTGCAAAGTGTGCAATAATTCAGCTCCTCCTAGCAAAAACCCACCTTAGGCTTTACGCTTAGGCTAATGGGAAATCTGCATTTACTTCCAGGTCAAATGACAGCAGTAGTCACGTCAAGTGTTTGTTAGTTGCAGCTCCAATTAGCATCTCTTCTTAGGGGGAACCTCTTCCAGTTAGTACTGTGACTCTTTGCCATCTAAGCCACAAATTCAGTTTATATTCAAGCACAATGGATGTGTTGTTGTTGATGAGTCTGTGACATCAAGAGGAACAACAAAAACGGAACAGTGGGAGGGTCAATGACAGAGCCTATTGTTGTAGATAGGAGAAGTTAAACCTGTAACATGTTCTAAAAAGGTCAGTTTCACCATCACATCCTCAACCTAACCAAGTATACAATTGGTTAGGTTAACATTTTTTTAAGCAATGGTCTGACTGTATAAAACTTACAGCATGTTAATGCTTTGATGCTGCCACCACTTCCTTTCTTTACTTTTTAAACTTTCCAAATAACCAGTTAATGTTTTGAGATCTTTGATCACCCTATTCTGCCATATTTCCAAGAGAAAAAGTCACTAAACACACACACACACACGCACATACACACACACACATACCTCCTGATCAACACACCATGGAGAAGTTAGAAACATATGTGAGGTTTTGATACTGCAGGCACACACACACACACACACACACACACATATGGAACAACTAGAAAGGAGCCAAGTCAAGATGTGCTTTGTCACCAGCAATCTGCCCTCTGCAGCATCTGTATGAGCTCTGGGGGAATGGGCAGCTTGTGAAAAATTCTCCACCTGAATTTTTACAAGCTCCTGTGGCTGTCTTTATGAACCTTTATGGTTCAGAGACCAAACAGAGGCTAGGGCCATGATAATGCTGACTGATTTGACACCGGGAGTGATATGTATATATGTGTAATACAGAATGTAACATGTACTTAGTGAGTGAGAGGAGCAAGACTATCTAATCTAATCCAAGGCTCTTAAAAAAAACATCACTTTGTCTTTACACTTGAACACATCATTAATAGCAAATTAAAGTTAAAATGATTTACTCAACAGTATTTACAGCTTTGTACATGTTTGTTTCATGTAAAAAAAACATTAAAGGTCCATCACACTAGCTTTAGTGCAAGCATGAACACATAAAGTAAAGCTTAAGGGATTGGCGCATGCACACACACACACACACACACACACACACACACAATGAAGCTGGGGGAATTTCTTCAATAACAGCAGGGCCAAAGCAGACATGGGTGGTCCATGCTTGTCATTATATCCCTGCAGGCGAGAAGGCAAACACAAAGCACCATGGGAAACACAAGCTTCCCCATTGGCAGAGCATTAGATGTGCTGTCAGTCTGGCAGGAGACATGTTGTGAACTCTGAGCTAAGCACAAATCACTCAGAGACAGGAGTTCTAAACTATCTCCAAGGTGGCAAATGTGGTGAAAATATATTGCTGAGAATAAATCCCTGTCACTGAGGAGGAAGTCACAGTTTGTTTGTTCCTCTTACACCCTGGACTGGATCAGTTTGGTCTCATTGCAGGGTAATAAATATTATGTTTCTGTGGTGAGCTGCTCATGTTGGCATCAATCTCAAAGTTTGATTTGGTGCCTTGAGCTACCTATGCACCTAATGCTCCAACCCAAACCGCAGGCCTGAGCAAACACACTGAGCAAACAGACAGGGCTGTTGTCAGGACCTGAGAGTGGAGCTTGTTTATGCTTCGAGAGCACAGAGGGCAGGGCAGTGTAGAGATGAATGCATCTGAATGGAGATGAATGGGACAAGAAACATAAACAGCTGTTATCTTTCTGTCCTCTACCCCTGCTGTGACCTTTTCTTGGCTTCCTAGGCTCGCTCGCCTGTGTTTGCTCCCCTGCTGAGACCGGTTCTCCGTGTGACCACTGTGCACCTTGTTTAGTCAATAAATAACACAAGAGAATCGACACACTGACACAAAGCATAGTATTTTTCTATTTTTCTCTCAGGGTGAATACAGTGACACTTGCTCCACGGTATCTGTCGGGCAAATCTGTGACTCATGAGCTCCAGTTTCCAGAGACTGAGTATCGACTGTCTGCACATAAAGTCGATATTTTGATGACATTTATGTCTCTAAATTATCTCTGTGTGTTTACCTTAGCAGAATATGGATCCACATATGCACATATAAAGAGCCCTGCTGTGAATCTGTACCAGTGAGTATGTCAGTAAATACAGCCAGTCACATTATCTGGCTGTTACACATTAAACAAAAGCCATTCTGATGTTTACCTATTGACTGTTCACACAAAGTTGCAAGGAAGTGAAAATGTCAGAGGAAGCAGCGTGCAGGTGTATCACTGATTACAGCTGAAAGTGGATGAGCTGCTAGCATGCAAAGCCAACAGCTGTGGAGCCTCAGGGGAGTCCCAGGAAGGAGGTCAGTGAGTGTGCAGACTGCAGAAAGGAACAACCCGACAGTCAGCTTAATACAAACACTTAAAGGACTTTCTTAAATAAAATTGCTTTATATGAGCGGATCTTAAAACACAGGAGCACTTCCTTGTTTTGTGCCAGACCCTGGACTCAATTTACTTTCACAGGTTTTGATAAGTACACTGAAAACAGCAGTATGGCAATTTTGCCATACATTTGCCACCGCTTTAGCAGCAAGCCTCATCCCATAACATGAAATAGTCATGTCATTTTATGCAGAATGACATGCGTTGCTCTTTTCTGTGCAGGCACAAATTAATTTGTTTTCTAATAAAATATTGACATGATTTATTGTGTTGCAGACAGACATGAATTTCTTTGCATGACAGCTAGCATGACAACCTACAACCTTACCCTGTTTGCTGTTTACCTGCTCTTTGCAAACCACTCTTCATACTTTGCTTATACACTATTAGTAGCCAAAAGAGTCAGGTAATGTCTACAGGTCAAGAAAATCTCCTTCATAAACATATAAGGTAATGTTATGTTTTAACATATAGCCTGGTTGTCTGAGCTAACACAGTCTGAACGTTGGCAGCATAACGTCTGTCTAAGTAGAAAAATAGCAGTCAGAAATGAAGGAGGAGGAGGACGAGCGACTTGGTGATGAAAGAGAGAAGTGCAGGGTGAGGACTGTCTTCTTCCTCCAGACACACATTAAAACCAGATGCAGCCAGGCTCCAGATAAGTGAGGTGCGCTGCTATGAGCTGAACATTGAGGGCTAGAGAGTTTATTCAGTATAAGTCAGAAGGTGTTTAGGACTTCTTTCTAAAATAGACCAAGGGGACCAGGGCAGAGGTGTGGGGTCATGTGAGTACACCAAACAAGCAGCCAGTGTTTGTGTGTACATTGTGTGAAAAGCAAACTGGAGAATAGTCGCCTATCTGCGAGATGGAGAAGATTCATAGCTGGGAGTGTGAAGAAGAGCGTTGTGTGTTGAAACCACAGTGACGTCCCCACTGGCTGAACAACCCACCCAGCCAAGACCGGCCTCTCTGCGGTTTGTTTACACTGAGAGCTATTCCAGACAGCAGGTGCACACGCTGACGTGCACGGCAAGCTGCACACCTCCAGAGAATGTGCACCTCAAAGTGAAAACGCAGACTTGAGAAATTGGTCATGGGGGCGAAATGAGTGTACTGCTTTCTGTCTGTGTGTTTGTCTAGCTCATTTTGTTGCATGCAAATAAACACACACAAGGAGACACACCTGAATCACCCCTCCCTCTTTTCCTGACCAAGTATGTGCAGCTGGCTTGGCAGGGTGATGTGAAGCCAGTGAGAAAGAGCCACAGATTTCTGCACATCATGACTGGGTTTCTGCATTTATGCATACAAACATGCTCACATGTTTTGTCTGTGTGTGTGTGTGTGTGTGTGTGTGTGAGAGAGAGAGAGAGAGAGAGAGAGACAGGATGTGAGGAATAAATGGAAGGATGATGGAGCGTCTAAAATGAATCATCAACAGGCAGCTTGGCTAACCCCCCCATCTGTGTCTGTCTCTACACTTCCTGGGAACCCAAAGCTCTCAAGAACAGAATCCTGATTGCAGAACTCTTCAATCAACTCCCACATGGTGGAGGCATCTGCTTGGCCCAGCGCTAAAGGTGTCTGCTCTATAATGTCCCGAGTCTACCATCCATAATGAAAAGGTCATAGTTTTGATATTACATTGTCAAAGTATCATTGCTTAATGAATGGGGATAAACCAGAAAATGAATAATCACAGTCTTTCAAGGAATAATTAATCTTCCTGAGCTATGTGATAAATGAGAGCGCATGGAGAAAACATTAAGCAGACTTGGTCAGAACAAGACCTTTGCACTTATTTATTTATACAAAACTATGACACACCCACTTGGGCCAAAATGTGCCAAACCATATAATGAACAAAGAAACATAAATGGAATAGAACATTTAAAAAACTTAAAATCTCATTTTAACATGCAGAATCACATTATAGACACTGGAAACACTGATCATAGTTTGTCTCATTTTGACAAGGAATTTAGCCTCCAAAAAAATGCATACATTACATGACTGTTCCATATAATGGGGTGAGGTTAACATAAGGTAGCAGTATGTTTAGGCTACCAGGACCTTGATTAGAAAGTGTCGCCATACAGCAATACAGCAATACAGCAATACTAATGGTAACCATGACATAAAAACTGCATACCTGACATGTTAGCAGCTCTGTTACCCCCTTTCCAGCAGTTTGAATGTGAACAGGATGCTATAGTTGTGGACCTGTGCTATATCAGCTTCAGAGGTTATTCATCTACCTAGGTCTATTTTTTTACTAATGGCAGTGAGTTTGTAGTTGGTCCAATTTGTCACAATAATTCTGCCCCTGAGCAAGTTTTCCAGACCAGTAAAGTGTTTGACAATGCAACATAAAGCAGGTCTTTCCTCTTTTTGTAGTATCTCTGGCATGCTAACATACTAAGAACACAAATATAAGATGTTATATGCAAATCCATTCAAAACCTCTGTTAAAATATTGTGTCATGCTATGTTAGACTTTAAAATGTTATCATTTGTTTGAACTGGTCCTTTAATGTGTACAGCAGAACAGATGTGTGGACAGACCATCCCAAAATAAAATTCTAGTATGGTCACTCTGGTCGCTGTCAGAGCTTTCTGGGTTCTCCCTCACTGTGGCTGCAATTGAGCAACACTTTCCCCCTCGGCATTCTCTCAGACATGCCTTCTCCCACAAACATGTTCATCATCTGTGTCCCAGTGTCTTATAGCTAATCTGTACCAGATCTGCACACTAATCCTCTGAATGCCTGAGGATCAACATGATGGGCTCTTAAAGACGGACATGATGACACAAAAACACACCTGATGCGGGAACGCCAGTAAAACTGAGCTTGGCGGCATCCTGCTGTGGCTTCCAAACAATAACACAGAGGAGGGAAAACAATTCTAAGCAAACAAGGTTACAGCTGCACAAGCTTAACAGGCATGCCATTAAGTATATCTTCCAGACAACAAAGGCAAACACAGAGTTATCTCTGTTTTTGGAGAACTGAACACACACAAAACATCATGCATGATTTCCTGGCAATCTATGGTAATCACCATGGAGAGCTGGTGGACCATCAAAGATACAATCAACCACTTGAGACACACAGTCGGTTCTCTGCAGCTCTGCACCAACTCTTATTTGTGCTCTGATTTCCCTTTTGGCAGAGCTGCTGTTAGTAAGAGCAACAGTATGAACAGAGATGTGGAGGGAACCTTCAACAAGGCTTCAATTCTTTCTGCTCTGCCTGCTCTGATGACTGCTGTCTGCTCGGCTGTTCACTCAGGTCTGCTTTGTCTGCTCGGGCTGTGTGTGTGCATGTGTGTGTGCATGTGTGTGTCTTCTTAGTAACTGGTGGATGAAGTGTTCCCACCCGTCTCCACCCAGTCCTGAAATATACCAGGCAGTTACAAACACACAAAGGCACACATACTCACAGATCTTATGAAAAATAACCAAAGTAATCCTTCAATAATAAGATGATAATAATCCCTTAACTGTCTGGATCAACAAAGGAAAGGAGGATTTCTTCACTTTAATAACAGGTATTGGAGGAGTGCATCAGACTAACTTTAGATAACTACTTGATAAAATTATTGGTACTAAACTTTCCTGGCTTCTGTAAAAAGTTAATAATACAAATGCACATACTATTCGTCGTTACGCAGATGATGCAGTTTTGAACTTCTCAGATTCATATTATGAAATAGTTTGCCTTTAATAATATACTGTCATACCTTTGCTGGGTTCATTGCTGTGTCCTGCCTGATGCACAAGTTTTGAAGTGTTTCTAGGCTGCATCTCCTTCCTTATTGGCTCTGCTGTTGCCAGGACTTCCTTCTTGATTGCAGTCTTGTGGGATCCTAAGTGACTATAGTGACCAGTGCTGATATGTGTTCTGATGCCATTAGAAAGGATCGCATGTCTGTCTAAAATGTTTTCGTTTTTTTTCTTGTTTTCTTACTAACCATCCTCCTCTTTCATTCATTAGATCTTTATGTCATTTTCCAAATCTGCAGTTGACTCAAAACGGATTCAAAATCAGACAATCGAATTGATTCCACAATAAGCCTACACCATCCAGCCTTACACTCAGGCAACAGCCAATATATCGCGTATCAATCATAAGCCAGTCAACAACAGACAAACAGACGTGGAAATAATAACAATACGTTAAAATGGTAAAAAAGACAACAATCTTTAAGGATAATAAAAATTTGATTAAAGCTATCCAAATTTAACAACATAGCTGAAAGAATTTGGAGTAGCGATTCAATATTCTAGTAGGTGCATAGTAAGTGCAGCCTGAAGGCATTAACACAAACTCGGGGTGTAGGGGCTGACCTATGTCTTCCAGAGAAGTCATGGCACAACTCTACAAGCAGCTCCAGCCCAGTAACATCTTTTGTCTTTTTGATCTGCATGTAATTCATGTTTTTATGCCCTGATGTTAATAACCTCTGCAGTCTGTTGCTATGCATGTCTGTGCTCTGACCTTGACCCCATTTCTGCTTTCAGCTCCCAGGGTCCAAATTTATGATCCAAAGTTGTACTTTTACAAAACACTCTTCATAAATTCATATTTTCAAGTAGCTGTCAAGGTTTTTAGTGAACAAATCACAATATGAGGAAACACATGGTAATGATATAGCTCACAAAATCCTCAGTACTAATTAATTAGAATTGATATTATCACCTTGAAATGAATGTGTTGTGTCCCCAGCTTTTCGTCAAAGGTGCATCAACACACCCTCAGCCAAACTGTAGCCTACTGTGCAGCAGGAGAGACGAGGACGTGCTCGCCCCTGTCGGTTGTACATGGAAGTGAACCAGATCAAGAGGGCTGGACTGGATCCAGGTGCGAAAAAAAGCCTGGCAGGATCATTAAGAGGGAGCTCTCCAGTGGAGAGCGCGCACACACAGAACGTACACACACTCAGACACACGGCAGAGCAGAGCGGAGGAGCTCTCAGATCGGTGCCAGACGCGCGGTCTACTTTTGTTTGTTTGTGTGAGAGATTTATATAGTTTTTTTTGTTTTGCCTTTAAATTAATAATAGATAGTGAAGTCTAGCTTGAGGTTTTATATTAGACTATTTTAGATTCATTCAGTTTTTAGTGGAATATCTTTCTGGATTAACGTGGATACGACGCGCAGGTACAGTACGGTTGATCGCATTGTGTGGATCGTACACGGAGTGTGGACAATGCTTTTTAATGCCATTTCCTGATTTTCCTCTTCTCTACTTGCAGTATCCTTCTTGAAAAGGTTTGTGCAGGATTGTTTCTTCCCGACGCAGGAGCGCGCAGCAGCTCGGAGCGCTCTGAGAAGAAAAACTTGTCCGACTTTGTCTGGAGTGTTTTTTATTTAATTGAGCTGTCCCAGAAATGGTGGGGCACCTACATTTACAAGCGATGGATGATAGCCTGAAAGGAAAGAACCGGGAAGGACTACTCGACAGTCCGGATTCGGGGTTACCCCCAAGTCCAAGTCCGCCCTTTTGCTCACTCTCTCCGGGTCTGATCGAGTCGCGCTCCGGCAGCTGCTCGACGCCCGTCGAAAGTCATCATGGATATTATAGAAAGGAAAGCAAAGAAGGCAAACTGGTAAGAAACACGCTGATGTATTTATTTTATGATTGGAAACAATTCAGTAATCTGAAAGCAGAGACCGGGTCTGTTTTATGTCCGCAATAATTCAGCACTCAGTCGCTTCATTGACACAATGAATTAAAGGATAAAAGACTTAATGGCCAAATAATGAGGCTGCTGTGAGAGGAGCTGCAAGTCTGAGAGCATTTTGCCCAGAAACAGATTTCACATCAGTCCCCTTTACACAACATCTGGAAGCTCTCTCTCGCTCTCTCTCTCTCTCGCTCACTTATAGTCTTAGAATTCCCTAGTTGCAAACTTTTGATGTTGCGCTCATGCTGAAGATGCTACTGGACCTCAGAAATGCCACCTTTTCAGTCTGGTGCATCAGCAGCAGGAGCCCTAGGTACATGATGGCACAGGAGTCAGTGCAGAGCCCAGCTGGGGTCCCTCTCAGGGATCCAGGGGCTCACAGAGAGATGGCAGAGCAGTATGTGAGTGCAAGTTGTGCAAACTGCAGTAACAGCTCCAACACAGACACTAAAATGATCAGGGTTTACATGTTGAGCCGGCATGAAGAATCTTGTGTAAATATTTGTATTTGAACACTTATAGAAAACCTTAGAAGTATATCCAGTGTGTTGAAACCAGATTAAATACAGATGTAGTTACTTCCCCATGTGACAGTCCCTCTACCTTAATTTGAACTTGGCTGGTCACAACTTTAGTTAATTCTCTGTTTTTGAACATTAAGGCTGTAAAATCAAAAGCTGAGAAGTATCAAGGTTCTATTCAAGAGTCCTCAAAACAAGAATGACAACAGAAGACATCAGTGTCTTGCTGTGTGTGTACCTGGACCTATTTATTTGGTTGTGTATGTGTATTCTAATCATCAGTGCACAGCCCATTGGTGTACTGTAGCTTGATTCAGCCTCACCCTCACATCCTCCTAAGCAGAACACAGAGACTATGATATTTCATCAGTCAGTGCACCTTAACATGAAAACTGAGAAACTGTGATTTATGGAAATGGATGTCTTTCTGATGCATGTCACTGACCTCTGTGTCTCACATGATGGGGCTGTTATTAAGAATCATTTCCAGGTCACTCCCAGTTTCAGAAGCTCTAAGAACATGCCTGCACAGGTCGTAGTGGCTTTTAAAGTGTCTGGAGGAGGCCTCAGAAATGCAGCGCTGCATCCTGGGAGTTGCGTGACATTAGTTTGCAAAAAAAGAAAAGAGGCAGAGACATATCCTCTAATCCTGTGGAAGTACAGATTAGTAGAAGGTCTCTGCTTTGTGGCTTCCCTTTAAAAGATCAGTGCTGATAGTTGGTGCATGTGTTTGTTATTCAGTGTAAAAGAACAATCAAGTTCTATTTTGAGTTGGAGGGGCTTGTGAGATGCTTGCAGTCCATTGCATAAGTGTTTGATGACCTCTCACTTCTAAATTAAACAGGGTTTAAAGAGAGCTCAGACAGCCTGTCGGTTTTTAAACCTGGTTCAAATTTTTGCAGATGCAGGATAATTATTCTTATACATGCATGTTTTTCCACATGGAGATGTGATAGGAGTGGATAAGGTTGTGTTGCAGCTTAAGGAGGTGGATTAGGCAGGAGGCAGATCTCATGACTTCTTCTAAATCTGCCTCACAGTGTGATGCTGATGCTCACACAGGAAGTGCAGTTGTAAATCTGTGTTTGGGTTGGCGTTTGCCTCTGCAGCTCTGCATTGTGCATTGTGTGGGTTGCAGACTGTTTCTTCTGAACAGAAATTGTGCTTCCAAGAGAAGAGGGTCTAACTTTATGCAGCATGCCCTAGGATACGTTGTCTGGAGGCACTCTTTCCCCTCCATTCCCCCATGTTTGCTTTGCAGACGCTGCCAGAACACACCGTGGAGAAATACCTGGAATGTTCTCCATGCCGGAGTGCAGAGGAAAGACAATCGCACACACCCGTAGAGTGTTTCCAGGTCATGGTGGAAAATAAACGGCCTGCACATGAACTTCCTTCAGGCCTGTGTCGCAGTTTAAGCAGCTGTGTGGGTTCAGTGCAGATAGTGTGTGTTGATGATGGTAGGCTGTAGGTAAGATGAGCTTCACACAGTGATCTGCGCTGCCCTTGGCCCGTTCTTGCTCGTCCCCTGCAGTGGTATGTGCAGTCTGACCGCAGCATGTGACAGCCTCCCCTCTGTAATGTGAGAGGCGCAGGAGTTTTGTCAGACTGGACAGTGTATACACACCTCCGGTAGGAGCACGTAGGATCATTGTTTCTGATTGGTGCAGCTCAGAGTTCAAGGGTCACAAGTAGACCAGATCACTAAGCGTAGTGTGGTTGACATGTTTCATCAGAAGTTTATCTGGTATCAGCACCCATCTGCTCTGGTGAACTGCTTGAATTTGACCCTATGAATTAGTCCCTCTGTTCACTCAGTCCTGTGGGTTCCTGTGTGAGTGAGGTTATTATTGCATCTTTAGTTTTTTTTTTAAAAAGATGCAAAAAATGGCCATTTGTGAGAGATGAAACAATAATAAACAGATTAATCAGCTTGAAAAATAATGATCAGAGGCAGCCTGAGAACCCTTCACTGGGAAGTACAAGCTTAGTGGTGGAGTGGATAGATTTGCTTTGGACATTGGAGCATTTTCCATGTCAGAAATAATCACAGTGTGTGTGCAAGCGCTTGTATAGCCGTCTTTGTGAGGACAACTTTTAGTGCTGGACTGATGAAGTGAGGACATTTTGGTCAGTCCTCACTGTTTATACCCTTTTAAATGACTATTAGAGGGTTAAGACTTGAAAAAAAAGGATAGAATTAGGTTTAGGGACTAAGAAATTCTTTAATAATGTCCTGTGCTGGACATTTGAAAAGTGGAAATCAAAGGCAAGGCACAGCTCCCAGTTCTATTATTACCCACCATATTGATTCTATGTCATTCTATGTGGTTCTTTTATGTGTATTTCTGACTTTCTTCCTACTAATAACTAGAATATTTTTTTAACTGGCTTAGATCTGTTTCTGTTATGTGTTGTCTTCAGCAACTTACTATGTTATCGAAGTGAATTCAGCTCCAACATCTGCAAGTTTATTTTCAGCCACACACAGGGCTGTGTCTGGTCACACGTCTATAGCCACCATGAACTGCAGTGAAAGCTTGTGAGAAAGAGATTTACCACGAACACTTCATCTGGCTGGACCCACACTATGTAATTATCTGAATTAAAACGGGCATGCCTGCTGCCATTCTTGTGTTGTTGTAGCATCAACGAGGCTTGTTCTCAGGAGGATGAAGGATTGTGTTTTTTCCTGGGGAGGGTGGGGACAGCAAGCTGTTTTAATGTGGGATTTTTCTTACTATTCTAATTCAACTGGAATTCCTTGAATGGACACGTCGGCAGGCCCGAAACAGTTCAGGAGTTCATGGATGTGTTTTTTTGGTGAGATTGTGATTCCTGTGTTTCTCTGCACAGCTGCCCTACCTGCTGCTGAACTCCACAGGGACAGACCCAAAGACCCGCATGCACCCTGTGTTCTTTGGAGAGAGCATTGAGGTCAACCCCAGACCAGAGCAGGAAATCAAGTAAGGGAACCCTGATGTGTGTTTTTATTCAGCGTCATGCTGTAGCTGTCTTTATGTTGATCAACGTTCTGTTGTCAGCGCTGCCCCCTAGTGATCACTTTGAGGTATTCTAAATAGTCACCTTGTCCGTTTCAGGTGTAACTCTGAGGTCAAGTACGACTCCGACAAGCATTACCGGGACCGGGTGTTCTGTGCTCCAGTTCCCACGGCGACCTCCTTCAGTGAGACAGTGGTGGCGGTGCGGAACTGCACCTGGAAGAGCTACAAGACCCAGGTATACCTGGAACCACGGCAGAGGCCCATCAGCTACCAGAGCACCACCATCATCTACCCGAAACATGCCAAGAACACTTACCGCACCACGCTCAACTACAATGCCACCGGCTCCCGCCGCTGGTTTGTGTCCACGGTGCAGCTGGAGTCGAGCGAGGACACAAGTCCCTGTATCATCTACACAGAGGATCTGTAGAGCTACCTGTATTTTTACTTTGGGGGACAAGGAACTTAAAAAAGGTCTCTGTGAAAAGGGAAATACTTCTGGAGCCCCTACAGACTCTTTATTGTCCATGGAGGAAACCCTGGAGAGCCTTCAGTGACATTTTACCTGAGATTGTTTAGATTTTTAAAGAGGAGGGGTTGGTCTTCTAGCAGCTTAAAGCTGCACTTCAGCGGTTAATGTCTTATTTAATTGGTGGCTCTCCTTCAGGCTGGATGGTAACCTCAGTGATCAGATTGTGTACATTAATGTGTTGCAGCTCTTACTGATGCAAAGCTTTTAATTCAAGTATTGCACTCTTCTTTTATGTACCACAGTTCTCTCTGAGGACTCAGCATTGCATCTGAAAATTTGGACCAAAGGTAGTTTATCCTCATGTGGATTTTATTCATTCAAAGAACGTGTTTAATTAAGAGAGGTAAGACTGAATAGTTGGTTTTTGTTTTGAGAGTATCTAAAAAAAGTGAGAAATATAAAGAGTGGACTTTTTCAGTAACTGTTGTGTGTTGAATGTGAACCGCTTTTAGTAAACAGGTTCTTGGGAGATGCTGAAGGGCTGCAGAGCAAAAATCAAAGGGAGAAAAAAAGACCTGCATTATTTATTGAGAGTTTAAAGGTAGGGTAGGAGATTTCATTCTGATGCACTTTTTGTTAAATTAGTGTAACTTCTCTTTACAATCCAATAGCAACCGATTAGTTCGGCAGTTTCGCTTTAAAACGAAGAATATGAATCATCTGTGGAAGCTATAAAACACTAACAACATCAGCCAATCCTCCGGGTGGACCCTGTAGGAGTATTGGCTGGTTGTCACTCTCTTCCTGCTCTGTGCACCAGAGAGGTACGTGCATGATGGCCGAACTCACAGACCACAGCTCGTCATCAGGTAATGCGCGTCCATGTGATTGGGAGGCGTGGCTTCAGGGTGAGCTCCGAGAGAAAGAGGCGTGTGTTTACTTTCAAAATCTGGCTGACTCTCACTGAGTTTTCAAAATCTCCTACCCTACCTTTAACACTCCAGTGATCTGCTTCTTTAGCACTGTATAGGACCACATCAGCTGTAGTAAAGATGGACTCTCAGAACATTTTAGAATTTGAGTCCCTGCCCACACAAACACAGAGAAATATGTACACGTTCTGTATTTAAGTACTGAAATATGGACCTCATGTTATGTGTTCCTGGTGAGGATGGGCTGTTTTTTTTGTTTTTTTACTTGCTTTGATGCTTTATGTAAAGTTATTCACACAAACAAGTGCCAAAATGGAGGGAAGTATAGCCAGCTGCTACTTCACAATTTCCAACACAAACAGCTGTTTGTAAACCCAAGGGTGTGCACGATGAACCTTGTGATCAAACACCATCAAATTTTAGGGATGCTAGTAAAGACTCTTGTAATAAAATGCATGAAGTCACAGCAGCATCACAACAGAAAGGAGCAGGCTTCATTTGAGGGTGACATCACTTCATAGTTGTGTCAGATTGTGGCCTAAGAAGGATTTCATGTTAGAGAATCATTGTGAATCTCCTCTGTAACCACCGACATGTTGGAAGTGGAGCAGTGACACAAGATTTTTTCCTGACCTCTTTTATTTCTCTTATCTCTCTCTCTATCTATCTATCTATATAGATAGATATATATTGAGATTATTGACCATGGCAAATATTGAAACTTCTTAGGTATCAGTTTTATTGATTGCAAATGTGTATTGCTGATTTTTCAGTTGAGGTAGCTGGAAATAACCTTCAGAAAGGGAAGGAGGGCAGGAAGCTGAGACTGGTGTTAATAAAGTAAGAAGAGTAAATCACAAAATACAGAGAAGATTCTCTGGAGATGGATTTTTTTTATACAATTACGATGGGGATGGGGATGAGGATGAGGATGTGGTCGATGGTCTGTGAAGTGTCGAAGAGGATGATGACAGAAGGTTTTTGTGTTTTCTAACACTTGATTTTGTTACTGTAAAATATTTCCTGTTGTATATGTGGCATCAAGGCACTTCATAATTCTCTTTATATTTTTGTACGTCAGTCATTTTTCCTGTTCTGAACAAAAGAATATAATTTTAAAAAAAGATGTATATCCTAATTGAATTAAAAAAAATCCCCAAACCTAATTGCATTGTGTGGAGAACATTATTTACTGAGCAAATTCAGCAAATATGCTGCATAAAAATAAAACTTATGAAAATAAAAATGTTCATTTCAAAGAAATGAAATTGAAAAAAGTTATACTTAGTAGAGAGTTTTTTTTAATGTCCCTGTTTGTGGCTTTCAGTTCCTGAGGCCTTCCCTTACAGCACCGACTGTAAATGAAGGTGCCAGTCATGTTGTATGTGTGTATCCTTTACAGGCTTTAAATATCAGAGTGCAACTAAAATAACAGCAGCTCCCGTGGCCAGTGCTGGCACGGGGCTTTGGATCAGTGCCTCCGGGTCTCCACAGCAGCTCACATCGCTCAGCGCCTCATCCGTCTCCCTCTCTCTCCCTTACTCACTCTCTCTCCAGTGTCGGATAAACCCGTGGTGCCTCCCGATGGCAAGGCGGCAAACACGCCACTATTTCACATCTACACAGGCCTCATATGTCAGAAAGGGGTTTTGGTTTCTGTGGATAATTAAAAAAAAAATCAGATTTAAGGTGTGAAATTTGAGGATTATATGCCTCTTTTCTAAATTATATGACACATCATGTTGAAGTAAAAGCTTCAACTTGATAGATGGAGCAAATAACAAGTGCAGGTCTGAACACTAACTCAGCAACTTTCTGAGCAGTAAATCAAGGAAAGTACACTTGAGCTCAGTAAATGTTTTTTTACTGCTGCAGAATCATAAATAATGTTTTATCCGTCATCCTCAGACATTGTTAGCTCTCTAACTTTCAGCAGCCTGTATTTCAGCAACACAGGAACACAAAGGTAGAGAAGAACAAAACTAAGCAAGTAAACATCTTGTAAAACTCTCTACTTCACTATACACTAGTGAGGAGAGGCATTACATTTCCAGGGTGTCCTGACTTTGGTGGTCAAAGGCTAGTGCAGCCTCACACAATCTGTTCCATAACTCAACTGCAGTGTGACATCACAAAGCTTTTAAAAAAATGCACTCCACTACTTTATATCACTTGCACTAGAACTTGCCTAGAGGCATAAGGTGGTAATTCAAAGGGCTCAGAAACTAAAGTGTTCAATTAATATAATTAGTCTCACTGACTACAAACCCCCTCCACAAACCTGCCAGTGACATCTCACTGATAAAAAGCAAGGCAGCTGGACCGGACAGCATGCCTGTCTTAAAGGGCCGTGCTGATGAGCTCAAGGATGACCCACAGTATTCAATTAAATATGCTTTGCTTCCCCCTGCTGGACTCAACTTTCATTACCCCGTAAGGCAAAAATGTGACTCGGAGACCATGAATGGCAATAAGCTTTTTATTTAAACATTAAGGCAGTGTCTTTTTTGTTTTTCATTTTTACACTGCTATCCACAAAGCTTGCTGGTGGGCATGTAGAATTTAACCATGTGAATATTTCTTTTTTTGTCTTTTTTTGTATTACCAACCTTGAAGCAAGCCACATAAATATTTACATCTCTTCAGTTGTATATACAATCCTTGCTATTATACAGTGGGTTATAATAAAAAAAAATATGCACAAAATGGTTGAACAATGTAATGTTTGTTAATCCCCCCCACCCGACCACCATCTGACAGTTCAGGGAACACATTGACTTTGTCCTTTTTAGGGTTGAATGGTTTGAGTAATGGGTAATGAAACGGCTTTGCAATAAACAGAAACTGAATGGATGTGTGTTAAATTCATATCAGTATACTTTTAAAAACAACATATTGGGAACAGCTGGATATGGCTTAAGTCTGTTTAGCATCACATTCTTACATTTCATCAGTAGATTAACGATATACAGGGACATCAGTGTACAAAACCTTGCCTGATGAAATTATATACCATCAGTCTTGGGGAAAAAATAGACCTACAAGATGTACAAGATGGCTGAGATGAGTTTTCTGCAGGTAAGGCATGCTAGATGCTTCACCATCGACAGGTAGGATGAAGGAGGAAGAGGAGGTAGTCCTATAACAGTCATGCTGTGTTGTGAGAAGTCTTTCTAAACCACTAAAACGAACTCCCTGCCAGTGCTTCAGGGACAGGAAACTGTCCCCCCAGCTCTACAAAGTCACAGGCCAGAAACACGTCCATTTACACAGAGAGGGTGACCTTTAAAATACTGCACAAAAAAGTGACGTCAACTAGTTCTACAGAAAACTACCAGAATGTGTTCCGATTCCTCACCCTCAACTTCCTCTAACTTGCACAAACACAGAAGGTGTGATGAAGTACACTTGATGTTTTATGTCATTAGTGAACATGTGAGGCAGACCCATGTTAGCTGAACTGTGACACTTGTTACACGATAAATCTAGTGAAACTGTTAAAAGCTAAGGCAGTGATGGATTTGGATGAAAAAAATGCACAAACAGCACACAAAAAATTAGGACATTTCATTAGATTTTTTGTTTCAGTTTTCCCTGTGTGGACAGTATAAACCCTGGCGGGGGGGTAGGGGGGGCTCTAAAAGAAAAATTGTGCGTCACTTGGTAACTTCGGTACTGTATATGTAAAATAAATGGCACTTAACACTAGGAATATCTCATAACTGTACAAAAACCTGCCTGGATGAGGAGTCTGCGCCTCTCTTGGGCAGTCTAAGGTCAGACCATCACAACAGCTCCCAAGACAGGACTCTAGCAGGCCGGCTGAAGCAGACACTGCCATGGACCAAGGTTCATAGAAAGATGGCTTTTTCTGTTTGTAATGCAAGGAAACTCCGTGTGATGCTTTGGAGTTTTCCGTTAAGCAGCTTTAGGGTTGGTCTGCAACCTGCTCGAAGCATTCACTAAAATGTGATTGTCGCTTTGAGTGCGGTAGCACTTAAGAATGTAGGTGGCGAGACCGAAATAAACAGATAAACGATGCCTTTGCGGTGGGATTTCTATGCTGCTCTTGAGTCCATTTTTTTGCCTGCCCCAAAAAAGTTACTTAAAAATGCCAAATTGTGAACAGACAACTAAGTGCTTAATATCCAAAAACTGTTCCAACAAACACAGACATGGTTAATATAAAATCAGTGAGAAAGTGTCACTTGTCTCATTGCCATCCATCTGGCAGATCATCTCTCCCTCCCTCACTCCTGAAGTCAGCAGTGTTTCTCCAGGTCCCTCCCCACTATATGACAACATCAGCAATGAACAGCATGTTTACCCTGTAAACCAATGATATGACCCTGCCCCGCATAACAATCTCTGCCCCCCCGCCCCCCCAACCCTGCCCTCCCGCAAAAAAAGAAAACAAAGGATACATCATAGTAAGATAAGAGACAACAAATGACACCATCAAAAGTTCACCATCAAAATGTACTAAAGGTCGCAGCTCACCAAACACAGGACTGGACTGACAGAATTTAAAAGGAGAAAAAAATAAATGAACCAAAACAAAACAAGATGTTGATTCTCCTCCTGTCCCCCCCACCCCTTGCACGTGTTCTTGTAGTGGTAGCAGTGCACAGGCCGCCTGCACCTGGAGTTCACCATCAAGAACTGTGAAAGGGGCCTCGCTGTGTGGGCAGCTGCCTCTCAGAGCAGATTTGCAGTCAGATTATCTGTCACTAGGGTGGCCATCATCAGGCTCCAGAACCAGATCAACAGCACGACCTCAGAGTCCCTTCCACACAAGTGTACGCAAATTAGACCAGTATGCCCGAGAGGTGCAGGTCGATGAGTCTGTATTGATAAGGCCAGTGAGGAAAATTAGTAGAAAAAGTGATTTGTCCTTTTAAGTAGTCCTGGAGTGAATGCATAACATGTAAGCACAAACACACACACACACAGCAGTGTGTAACTCTCTGCTTGATATCTCAGGTGTGTGAAAGGATGCTATGATCCTCTTGCTGGATGACTAATGCAGGAAATGCAGGTTGGAATGGTGTGTGTAGGTCTGCAGATGCCTCAGCAGGTGTTCGTGTGTGTGTGTGGCTGCAGCAGCACAGAGGTGGTTGACTGTTAGCGGGTCCTGTGGTACAGTGGCTTTTCCGGTCACTCGCTGTCAGACAGGGTCTCATACTGAGACATAAGCAGAGGCTTGGGCTCATCCTCCCAGGGGCGACCCTGTGCCTGTCCTGATCCTGGGCCTTGGCCCCCCTGCTGGCCAGAGGAGGGGGAATGAGCGGTCACTGTCCCGCTGGGGAAACGCATTATCAGGGGGTTACATGGGAAGGGGGTTGGTGTTGAACCTGCAATACAGAGAATTGATTAGATGTGTTTAAAACATTCTTTAGATTATTCTAACATGTCAGCTTGTAATGAATCACAACCAGGTTTCCTACCTGCAGACGAAGGGCGGTCCTCCCAGACACGGGTGGTTAGGGGGGTTCTTCTGTTGCAGTCTCCCTCTGAGTGCACTGAGGACACTGAGGACGGCCTTTCACCCCCTGACAAACCAGGTCCTGGGGACTTGGCCTTACGTCCATTAGAGCGTCCACTGCCCTTTGAGGACTTTGTCCCGCCTGCAAACAGACAGACAGGGCTGTGACGTGCAATTAGCACTCTCCCACGTATTACTGTAAGCTGCTGGACTCAGTTAACATGAAGACAATTTACAGCGCCACTGATAATATAACACTGAGCCATAAACTGCACCATAGGGCACAGAAAGTATCCGAGCAACTGGTACCTTGCAAGTCCTCAGGCCGCCCGTCAGCAGACAAAGTAGAACCCATCTGGTTCGTAGGATTAGATGGAGAGCGCTCCTCGGTCTGATCATCATATTTGCCCATTAGAGCCTTTCTTATGATGGCCTCCAGGCCTATTGAGTTACCAGGTGCCTCTGGAGCTGGATGGCTGCGAACACTGACGGGTCCTGTGAGGGAAGGAGAGTTAGAAAGGACCTGGTCAGGCTTCTTATCAAAGATGTTTTCAGAATTCTTCAGGCAGTAACACAGGGCAAGTCAATTTCCTGTGTAGATGCATCACCTCTAGTCCTTACCTGCAGTTGTGGATGCTGGCATATTGAAGATTTCCGTTCCCGGCTGACCAGCATCTAAAAGTGTGAACATAGTTTGTTTTTGTTGTTTTTAGCAATTTCCTTTCACTTTTAATGTGATTCAAATGTACTTCTCTACACAGACTTACTGAAATCGCTGTCATTTCCAACCACAGTCATCTTCTTGATCATCTCCTGTTTTTTTGACTTTACAATAGCCGAGGTGCTCTCAGTCAGTTTGCTGAAGAAAGCCGGGGGCTGTGAGGTATTGGGAGGAGAACGGGAGCCCATTCTGTAGGGGGGTAGGGGGGACCGGTCAACACACACACATCTGTGATTTTTCAGAAAATTGAGGAATTGTTTTAGCAATCCAGATTAAAACTGCACCACTAATATCGTATTATTATCTGGGTTCATACATTCATGCATCTCATTTATAGACTGGGGCTTTGTTGTGTTTGTTGAGGATCTTGTTGCAATTATGTATTCACATATACCAGGTGCTATATCAGTCATTCCTATAAGTTACTCACAGTGTAGAACAAAACATTAATTTACCAGTCAGTCAAGTTTTACTTTTTGTTGCACGTCCTGCACAGAGAGCATGTTTTTAGTGCAATAAATAGAAATTGTGTGAGAGAATTGGGATCTCATGTAGAGAAAAATTGCAAGTCACACTTTTGTAAGAAATGTGCGGCCATAATCCAGATACAACGTTCAGATCATTTCATAATGCCCTACTGGGTATTTCAGCTGTTCATGAATCACCACCCCCCTTAACAAATCCTGGAATTATGACTTCAGTGAATCTAATCTACAATCTACCACACAAACATTCAGTCACAACACTACATTACTTTTCCACAAGGGATAGCATGTGATCCCTGACAACTGGAAACCACTACTGCCACTCTGTCAGATCTTGTATATAGTGCCCAATCTCAGGACACTACAGCTGTTGAGCTACCCTAGAAATTCCCTAAGACCAGACATCTCAGAGTACAAACCTAGGTCATACACACAAACACACTGCATCCTTTATGACAGCTGAAAACCAGACTTACAGTGGGTACGGAAAGTATTCAGACCCCTTAAATGCTTCACTCTTTGTTATATTGCAGCCATTTGCTAAAATCATTTAAGTTCATTTTGCTCATTAATGTACACACAGCACCCCATATTGACAAAAAAACGCAGAATTGTTTACATGATTTTAGCAAATGGCTGCAATATAACAAAGATGAACAATGATTTGTTAGAACTTACCCTTGTTCTCCTTGTTCGCTGGAGTAGGAGGTCCCTCCCTGGACTTCAGGTTCAGAGTTGGCTCCAGCAGGAGACACTGGTTCAATGCCATCATTTGACACACTCACAGGTGATGTCTTGGGCTGCGGCGGAGACCTGGAATACAAAGATGTATTAACAGTAAACAGACTGTATAATCAATACAACAATCCCACGTGCTGTTTTACAGGTTTGAATGCACCTTTTGCATTCACATCTATGGGGAATTATTGAAATTAGCAACAGGTTTGACAGTAATTCCTACCGGTCTCTGTTACGTTCTCCTACAAGGCCCTCCAGATAGCGGGACCCCTGAACCAACTCCTGTGAAGTTGGTGGGGGCTGGGAGGCACTAGGTGGACGGGTCAAGTCCAGGACAGGAGAGCCGTGGTAGCTTTGCTGCTGGCTCTGTCTGGTGTAGTCTTTAGTTATCACCTCCTGTTTGGATAAAGACTCGGCCATGTCAGATATTACACAACAGTGTCTGAAATTTTAGAATTTGATTTTTTTTTTTGATGAACTGTAACATAAGGAGTACATGTTATTTGATGTATTTTCATGCTTTACTTTACCAGTTAATTTTTTATTTGATTTTTTTTCATTTGTAGGGTAGTGGGTGGGCAGACTTACGCTGATGTGTTGTGCCAGAGTGACCACCCTTTGGCTGCCTTTAACACAGGGGGATGGGGGCTGTTGGCCTGGAGAGAGTCTTTCTTCAGAAGGAGGGCGGTACAGACCATGCGGTGGACCTAAGAGTCAAATCCAGACACGCACATACACACAAGCAAAAATCAAATCCATATGTGTAAATAGATAGAAAAAATACAATACATGTTTTATTCAATCTTTAAGATGGTAGATGCTCAATTTACTCATCTTATACTTCATGTGTGGCCCTGCTCTCCAACAGAAATTCCACACTATATTCATATGTGTCTGATAAGTTACTGTAGACTACTAATTTTTTTTAGCAAGTATTTTGCATGTATACTAAGAAGCTGTTCCTTTATCAGAAATGTTGCTAAAATTATCTGGTTTTGCATCAATGATTTATAAATGAAGAAGTCAGAAACCTACAAAAATCACAAAGGTACAGCCTTAGAGATGAGGAGAAATATCATTCACAATGACCAATAAATGTATAAAGACACAAGAGGCTTCCATGAGCCAACTTTTTGTTTTTTCCCCTTGTGTGTCATGTCTCATTGTGTTTTCTTACACAACTATTGCACTAGAGTTTTCATCTCAGAAGAGGATGATGTAAGTCAGGACTGTCTGTATGGACTCCCTGAGAGGATGAGTTCCCCAGGGGGGGGACAACATGCTTTTGTTGTTAGCTAGCAACGACAGACAAGACTCTGGGTTTATTTCAAAAGCAGCGTACAACAGTGTGCATTTCTCTCTGTGGATCAGTCTCCTGGATTGTGACTGCCTGCCAACATCAAGGTGATGATTTCTCATTAACCGTCTCATTGGTTTTGAGAAGCATGCTTCTGCTACTGTGCTACTGTGTATAAATGAGTACATTAGCTCACAACACTCATGTGAACTCAGCATGCTTTTGTCACTTGCCCTGAAGCTCTGAATAAATACAAATGTGATAAATTGCTCTACAAACAGTAAACAACTAAACAAATTCACATTCAAAATGACAGACTCCCAGAGGTTTGATTGAGAGATGCGTTGAGCATTTGGTGTGTGTGGGGGAAGGTAAAACAAATCAGCATAGATTACAGTGAGTCATAAAGAGGAACATGCAGATATTTAGAGGGGCCAGAAGCTGTAGTACCCCCCTCCCCCTGAATGGCTGAAAGTCTCACACGTCTCTGTGCCATGTCCCCCTCCTCTCCACCTTTCTCCTGTACTACATCAGCGCCTTCTTGGACCCAGGGAGTGACGATAATCACCAATGCAACTTTTAATGAAATCACAATTACATAAATTTTCTGTTGCCATTCAGTCATCTGAGTGTATTTCAATAAGGTCTTATCTTATTGGAATAGTGCCTCATAAGACATGGAGTTGAGAAGTAGTGCCGCTCTAAGTGTTTGAGTTACAGTAGCCTTGCACACGAGAAAGAAAAGCCTCCTGCAGTTAACTGCCTTTTCAAGTGTAAAAATATTCTTTTAACGCCTGCTTGCATATAGTGAGATTTTCAGTTTAAACTAAGCAGCTGAATGTGAGGGAGGAGGGGTGCTACATGTTAAATTCAAATTGCATACTCTATGGAAAGAAAATGAAGATAAGCAGCAAAAGATGTTCTGTCCTTAATGTCCCACCAGCTTTAGCTACCTTAAAGGGCACCTTGGACCTTTTTAATGGAAAATTAAGTTATTACAAATTAAAATGTTATCAATGCTCCATCAAGCTTGTAAGCAGCTTCTGCTATTGTAATCTAAGCCAGTCAGGTCCAATCAGGCTAGAATTATGTTTTTTTTAGAAGGCACCTTGGTGGTCTTTAAGTCTGTAAAGAAAAATTAAAAACTGGGAGAAAAGGCAAAAAAAAAGTATAGCATTACACCAAAAAAAAATGTAAATAAACTGGGCTGATTTGATAATGCCAATCACCACAGCGTGCAGTAGGCCACAGACTGACGGGGGAGGGTCTGGGTGATGAGGGGGACCCTGGGATCCAGAGCGTCTTACCATCAGTGGCGCTGCTGGCAACAAGCGAACCCGTCTCTGGCATCCCCGTTTCACAAGAAATTTGACGCATAATAATTGCGTTTATGAAGTTGGCCGCAGTCATGGTGGTCTTACCGAGTGCTCGTAGCTCTTGTTCCTGAATGGACATCGGTTTGTTTTGAGTCTTTTCCCTACTAGGTGTACTGCTTTCTCCACGGACAGGAGGGTTATCCGACTGGGGAGCCAGCAGGTGTTGGGGGCGACCTGAAGCCGAGGGGTAAGAACCCGGGTATATTCCTCCTGGGTTAGGGCTAGACTGGGATTTACTGGAGGGCCCATGCTGGTCTGGCACGTGTTTGGGTAGGCCTCCCCTGTTTTTGCCTCCATCACGACTCTGATCTTTGGCTATGCTTGAGTCCATGGCAGGGGGGTAGGCATCAGAGGGCACACCTGTTCTCTGGAGGTGGCCAGGGTAACCTTGGTAGCGTGACGACCCTGAGGGCAAGGACCTGGCAGGCAGAGCAAAGTTCATTTAGTCACATAGCATACCCAATGTCTTCTTGCTCTCTTGATTCATGTGGTGAATATGGAAAATGACTGTTCTGGTTTAAACAGAGCTAAAGTGAAGCTTACCGTAACACAGATGAGCTTGGGTGTTCGCTGACAGACAGACTTTTTCCCCCAGTGTTGTGCAGGACACTCGGCCTTTGTTGCACATTCTCCTGGGTACGGGGTGACACTGGGGAGTGCTGGTGGCTGTATGGTTGGGAGGAAGGTCTGCTGCTGCTGCTTGCCAGACTGTGCTCTGTACCTTAGAAGGACAAACATTTAATGTTATGAAAATTTCTCTTTCCACAAGCTACATCTGTAATGCTAATGCGATGACATTTTTAGTATGCAGACACATACAAATGAAAAAAAAATCTCCTTCAAACCTGGTCGCCAGATGGGTGCATGTTCCACATTTCCAAGAGGTCCGCCCCTCTCTCTATCACGCTCTCGGTCTCTGTCCCGATCCCTTTCCCTTTCACGGTCTCTCTCTCGTTCTCGTTCTCTTTCCCGATCCCTCTCCCGGTCGCGTTCGCGCTCCCTCTCTCTCTCTCTCTCCCGCTCCCTGTCTCTCTCTCGTTCCCTGTCCCTCTCTCGCTCTCTGTCTCGTTCACGCTCTCTTTCACGTTCACGATCTGAAGATGAGGGCGTGCCTTGCATTTTGTTTATGTGTGAGGAGCCAACTGTAGAGAAGAAAAGACAGAGAAACCGTTTTAATTCCAACAAGAGGGCAACACATTTAATCTCTACACATCTTCTGCCTTTGTGGAATGTACCAGGGGAAATTGGGGAAGTGGTATAAGGCCTAGCTGGAAAGGTGGCACTTGTCCCAGGGATGTATGGAGCTGCAGATGGAGGGACCAGGACAGGTAAGTGTGGCACCTGAGAAAGGTCGATGATGGACCCTGGTGGACAGAAAGAAGAGAAGGGTCAAACATAACTTAATATCAGATACAAATCTGTATCATGTTCTCATATTGGCCGACATCATAAGATGATATCAACAGCAAATGCTGCTTGATACTGCACAACAGCTGCCTGTAATACAGACACCACTGTTAATGTGAATCACCCACAGTTTGCCATAAAACAAATGTCATAAGACACAAACTAAACACATATAAATGCAGTGAATATTAATGATTGACTTAGCCTTACCACGCGGGGCTGCAGTGTAGGGAAGAGGAAGGGGCTGGTCTCGTGGAGTGAGGCCTCTCAGCAGGTCTGAGCGCTGGGCAGCAATGGCGGCAGCTGCAGGCCACTGGTGCATCTGCTGAGAGGTGATGTAGTCATTGAGGAGGGTCTGGCGGTTTTCCATCGCTGCGGTGTCTGGAAAGCCACGAATGAGGTAGGGATAGGGATGAGGATACGCTGGGTTGGGGGCCAAATGGCGAGGCAAGTAGTAGGCTGTAGCTGTGTAGAAGAGCAAAGAAATTCATTCATCTTAGATGACAAATCAATTGTTATTTTAGCTTGTGTTTTTTAAATAATGACAACTGTCAACAGCCCTGATGACAGAGTTGAATTGGCTGTACCTGGGTCAATGGGGATGCCTCGGGGCAGCGCTGCAGGATCAAAGGGTAAAGGAATCTGTCGGTACATAGATTCTGTTGCTCCAAGACCCTGCAGCAGACGCTCATAGGTCTGTTGATCGGCAACACCAGAGAGAGGAGATTTGGTGGCACTCATCTCCCTGGGGGTCGGTGTGGCCTTACGCTCCTGAGGCGGATTCTTACTGGAACCTGGAGTCAAAACAAAAGAGGAAAAACTTGTTGAACACACTTTGTGAGATAAAGTTTAAGGTATCTGGTTTGAAGTTTATATTTCTTCACATTTGGTAATGTTAAGAAACCATTTCTATCTCACACTCTTTTTGCTATGCTTTTATAACACACAGTTGTGTTTTGTGTTCTGTTAATTGTCCTCAAACTGAACGTGCTGTCTGTATGAGATAAGACACATACCCTCATGCTGCCTTTGGCTGGCCTCTCTGGACAGAGGAGAGCCACGATGTGAAGGTCCAGGGTAAGGGGTCCGTAAGGCGCCTTTGTCCTCATAGCCCACTGGACTATGATGGGTTTTGCTTCCTTGCTCTGACCCCAGAGTGAGTGGAGAAGAGCGGGCTATAGGGCTAGCTGTACTGACTACTGTACTAGGTCGCCCTTTGGGTGCCTCTTCATATCGGCCCCTCTCAGCGCGTATATCATGGTGGGGGGGTGTATTGTGGTAGGAACGTGGTGAACTGGCTATGATGGAGCGGACATCATGACGTTTCCCTGAACCAGCTGACTCCTGTTTCATGGGTGTTCCCTGAAAAGAGGCACCAGGAATTATTTAGTCAACAGACAAGGGTTTAATAGCCTATGTGCTTTCCTAGTTTGTCCTTACCTGTGCTATGATGCCCTCCTTGGAAGGCTGTCCATCCCTGGGAATTAGGTGGATAGAGCGTCCTGGCTCCTTCACTGTCTGCACTGTGGGCACAATGGGTTCTCTGCCCTTCATTGGGTCAGAAAGTGAACTTGGCCCACGGGGTGGGGAGCCCTCTCTCTTCATCTGCTTAGCCTCCCTCCTCAAGTAGCCGTCCTGAAGGTCGAGATGGCGAGGTATACCTAAATTTGAAAAAAAGAAAAAAGATGCTAATCCCATTTTCTTTTAAACAGAAGCAGACAGGATATTTCAAGTTTCTTTTCATAATTTAGCCAGAAGGGAGCCGTGAAAAAGAGAAACAGACAATAGAGACACAAAGGAAGATTCTGACAGGATTACATCAGCTCGGCTAAACCAGCAGGGGGTTCGAGAACTGCCTTCCCCACCGTCTCTCAGCGAGATGATACAAGATGGTTATCTGACTTTACTGCTACCAAATAGATAAATATGAATGTCAACATTAAAGTAAGCCTGCCAGTGGGTGACTTCTGGTAAGCTAACAAAATCTGTGTGAATGGAAAAAGCAAAGGAAAGAGCTGTCTTTCTCTGCAGCTCTGCTGAGTAAGCACTGAGAGCACAATGAGTGAGTATTTTGGGGAGAGTACATACAAATTATCTAAAAGACATGGTTTTAAATGTATGATAATTCATAAGTAATGTCAGGCCAGTATTAAAAAATACTTTACATTTACATTCTTCTTTATCTACATTGCAGAAGCAGAGTAGAAAAGTAGTGTCAAATTGAGAGTTTGATCTAAACTAAGTACACATTACAACACAAACATTATCCTACCTTGTGAGATGGAACCACGGATGTGATGCGCATCCTTGTAAGATGTGTGATGTGGACTGTCCCTGTCATGGGGCATGGCTCGACTAATGAGACCTGAGGTAGTGGGAGAGGGACAGGAGCAGAAAAACTAGTTAAAGATTATAGTTAATTTTATCATCAATAATGCAAGTTGAATGCAATGTAAAAGTGTCTCTTACCCTCACAGTTGGCTGCAGACAGTGAGTCCCTCATCGGCAGTCCTCTGGAGATACCTCCCTCCATAACATCATAAGGACGCTTCAGGCCAAGAATTTCCCCTGACAGTCCAGGGCCCCGGCCCTCATCTTTGGGGGTCTGAGATGCTGAGCCTATACAAATAAAAAATGAGTATATAGAAAATATTTGTGCAATAACTTGCATAGACAACTGCAGCATAGTGCTTGTAGGTCAAACTAGAAACTATAATTTATGAGATAAGCCGGCACCGGCCCAGCTAATGTACTCACGGTCATATGTTAGAATGTGCCCACTTATGCCCTCATAGACCACTTGTCCTTTTGACAGCGCCTCATCCCGCTCCCTCTCTGAACGACTGGCACTGTCCTCTGTGACTAGACGTGCAATGGCTCTCTTATATAGGTCATCAGCCGGCGTCCCCTGTGGTGATGAGGAAAGAAATAAGACCTTTAGTGAGTCACAGTGACGGCCAATAACGTAATAACGTCAGAATTGCTGAAGCGGTAATGGGTAGAGCAGCTGTAAGTCTGTGATGATGTGTCCATTATATAAAGAAGGTGTACTCCCAGAAAAAAAGTGGAGGTGCAACCTCTTAACAGCAGATGACAACAGGAAGCTTTGTTGCTTGCACCCTGAAGATGAGTCATATTTTTACACTGTCCAGGCAGGACAGGAACAGATAGTTGAATCGGAGACGGCACATGCCTGCTCTGTTGCTTGCAGCTGTTCCTAAAGATCCTGCTGGGGCCAGACTAGAAGGGTTTGCCTAATGGGAGGTTTCTGTTTACAGGGTCAGATGCCACCGACTACAGCACTCCTCATCTACTCCGTAGTTACTGCCATGCCTGAGTGCTTACACACATCTCTATCAATCATCTACATTAACTGCAAGCTAAACAAATAAAGTTGTTCTCTACAACATGACTGATAACACTTAAACATTCACTTATCTCTCCTTTCACTAAAATATGATGATAAAACCTGCCCCCTGAAAACTTGTTCACCACTTGTATGTGATATTACAGTGGGCATATCAATGACTGGGTTCAGCCAGCATCTAGAGTAAATAGATAAATAAAACAGGGAACAGACATGGTACAGTGTGTACCTGTTGCTAGGGTGACAGAGCCACGCAGAGCTGTGGTTATGTCACAACAACAGGGAAATCCAACAGCCACAGCACTTGGTCTGCCTCATGACCTCTCACCAGCTCTGCTGCTCTCTCTTTCATTTCATCATAAGTACAAAGATCAGAGTCAGGAAGCCTGCCAAGTCTGACTGTGGTGGCTTTATAACATATGACTGAGCATGAGCAAAACTAGAGTTAACCACCAGAAGGGGTGGGGTTATTAAACATAATGAATGTGGGTTGTTTAAGCATCAGCTGCTCATATCATGACATTTAACACAATTTAACCATGTTAGTTTCAGTTCAACATTTATATGTGGTATATAGAATGAGAATAGTAGCAAATCTTTAACATTAAAACAGAAAGACACACAATCTTATTATTAGTAATACTGTTAGCATGTCTCTGCTGAACATACGTAATGGGTGGTATACAATGGGGCCACTTAAAAGTGGCATATTAAATCTTTTCAGAGACTGTTTCTCTAAATAACAGAGGAAGAGAACTTTTTACCTATTGTAAGGCCCTATGCCAGCTCCTATTAGCAAAATATACATAATACACATTATTGCTCAGACAAGTAACAACAATTACAACAATTGCGAATTGGGGACAGGAAGATTTCCGACAGAGTGAAAGGGGATTATCTGTAGATGCATCACATCATCAAATGAACAGCATGGCAATGGCAAGGACTACAAGAAGACCAAAATGCTTTCAAAAATACTCACCTGAGTAATGGAGCCCCCTCGGTAGGAAACTGATGAATCTGGATGCATTCTGGTCCCGGGGATGCCCTTAGTGATACTACCTCCCTGAACAGCTGGGATGGAAGCTGTAAAGCCAGCATGAAAGAAACGGTGTAGTAATCAGCTATATATGTGTAATGCCTGTCTAAGTGTAGTGAAATACAGTGTAGACAATGACTCGTGATAGTGCAGATGTCTGGTTTTGGTTAGTTTTCCACACATATTTAGGGAATTCTGCAACATTGAGTCACCTGTGATAAATCAAATATTTCAAGTTTTGCTGCATTTGTCTACTTCCTTTACACCCATACATTTGGGCAGTTTCTCCTATTTTTCGCAACCTCTCAGACCCTGTCAGATTAGATGAGCTTCAGTGTACTCAACTCCCTCTGATTTTCAATTGCAATTTATGTCAAGGCTGGGTCATTCAAGTACATCCAGAGACTTGCAACCATCCAGCGTGGGCCGAGCTGTGTGCCTCAGGTCATGAAAGGAGGTATATCATTTCAGCATGACAGTGACAAATAAAAAAGGGGATTTTTCCCCCCGTGCTCTTTTTGACTCACCATGGCAAAAGAATGTAATTACTGTAAACCAAGTTTGTGATTGAAAAAAGTTTTAGATTTAGCAACATTATTTTAAACCCCTAAAACAGGAGGAGAGAAATGCACTGTAAACAATGATTAAACGAAGGGAGGAAAAGATGAGAAACCCACCACGCCCAGCAGCACTATCATGAGGTGCCCCCTGGGATGACAAGTTTTCAGCTTGGGACGATGAGCTGTGAGGAGACAGCTGTTCCTGCTTTACAACTGGGAAAGAACCTGTGGAACACAAAAAGAAATTAACAGGGACTCTAATTACAGAAACACATCTGTGGTAATGAAGCACACGATCAAATGTCAGTATCAGTTGAGGTGTGTGTGAAAACGTAATGACTCCTCCTATCAATTATACTCACCAACTTTCCGATCCATCCAAGACAACCCCATCTTGCCATGGTCCAACCCATGAGCTGGACTGAGCAACTGAACTGGTGTGCCCTAAAGACACAAATATGTTGAAATTATTGTCCTAATATTTCATCTAGCAAACATTAAAACACAACTAAGAGTATATTTAGGATACCTGTGTGATAGAGCCTCCTGGCTTGCTGGATGAAATGAGAGGTGGAGGCTCTGGCATTGTGTTGGGTCTTACTGCTGTTGGTCTACCACTGTCTTGTGGCAGACCTTGAAGTGAAGGGTGGCCTGCTTGCTGGAATGCTGGAGGACAGACAAGATTATGTGAAAAAAATTCATTTTTGTCATTTTCTATATAAACAGTGTAGCTCTACATGTTGCAGTATATATAATAGCTTGTGACAAAAGAATGGGATGCACTTACAGTTGAAGTGAAGCAGGTGCTGGTCATGGCTGACCTTGGCCATGTCTCGTGGGGACATAGGGTAGGGAGAGAGAACAGGGCGACCGAGGTTAGAAGCCCTAAACTCATCAGGGCCCAGCGCCTGCTTCTTGGCTTCACCATGCGGAGAGAAACCTTGGGACTTTTCTGCAATAACAACACACAGTGCGAGTCAAGACCAAGACACTGCATTCAGCTAAGCCTCCACTAATCCAAGAAGATGTGATTTTTCCACTGCTCATCAACTCCATTGTCACTGTTTTCCTATGGAGGACACAGAGGGCTTAATGCCACTGCCCAGGCAGTGACACACTAAATCAGTATGCTAACATACACATCAGTCTGCTAATAATTTGTTGAGGTACAAAAAAAAATCCAGTAGAGGAGGTGATTGCACTGCAGTGTACTGTAGATGTGATCAGAAAGAAGTAAAGGGGTAAAAGGGCAATCAGTGAACCTACTTAATCCCTGCAGGAGGGTCAGAAACCACCTCTCGTTGCCTTCCAGCTCTGAAGGGACACAAGCACACCCCAAATCATCGAAACATTTTCTTGCCCACAAGCAAGCACTACCTACATAACTTTCTGACTATTATGGTGTTCATCACCAACAAATAAATCTAGTAACTTGTGGCTTGAATATACTTGCTTTTTTTTATTTATGAAAACAAAACCACTGCCGTACTGCTGTACCCACACAGATCTAAAAGCCCTGTCTTTATTTGTGCTGTTAAAACTCTTGCACTGTGCTCTCACAGATTCACTTCCCACAAGCTTACAGTAAGTGCAGTGAACTAGACTATAATTCCCTTCTGGGTCAATAGCAATACCAGATCATTTATCAGTTCCCTCTCCAAGAGTGTCCCAGAAACACTTGAATACCCTAAACACTAGAGAACACAGACTCAAGGTTAGAGCTTGTAGCAAGGACCAACTAAGTAAAACTAGATCAAATGATGTTAGAACTGTATGTCATGCAGGTTTTTTTATTATTTTCCTTATATTTTATTAATCCATTGTACATTATTTTATATTTTATTGGCCACTCCAGCAGTGTGTCTGTCATGCAGAGAAAAATGTATACAAGTACACAAATAATGGTTTGGAAAAGAGAAATGAAAATAGCTTAGTTAGTTGTAAAAAAAATATTCTACAACTAGTTTTTTGTAGTGACTGAGTTGTGCACGTACCATCCTTTTCGCTTGTGGAGGGGCTGCGAGGGCGTACACGAGGGCTGCTGCTTCGAAGTGCCTCCCTGTCTCTGTCTGCCTGCAAGGTATAAGGCTGTTGTTTGCCTGGCTGGCCTGAAAGCTGCTGCTGTTTGACCTCCTGAGAGGACTCCCCATGAGCCATGGTGATCTGTTGCTGGTACAGTGCCAGCGCATGGGGGGGCAGCAGTGCCTTCCCACCCCCACTCCGCTGGCCGCCTTGCACAGAGGCTTCTGGCATCTGCACACAGGAGAAAAAAAGGTTACATACGTGCCACACACACACACAAGCATTTGACATATGGTTAGCTACATACAGTATCTGATGAACATGATAGCTAATACACATCTCTTATTTATTGGCAAGCTTGAGTTTCCCTAATGTGTGGCATCTTATTTCTTCTCCACAAAGTAATCCATCACATCATTGTCCATATGTCTTCCTTATCTTAAACAAATATGTCTTAACATTTTTACCCAGTATTGTGTGGTTTCAGTAAACAGAGAGACAATAATAGCATTGATGTCACTGCAGTGGAAGAGTGAGAAACTCAGTGTACGTGCCCATTTGCGTGAGTAGGGCAAATCAGTTCTTACTTATAAAACATAACCTGGGTCAAAGACATTTTCCAGGGCTGAGGTGTTCTTGTTGTGTGAAGTGTGACAAAAACACACAAAGAAAAAAAGCCCTGTCAACTCACAATTGGTGGGATTGCTGCAGCTCTTTGTTTGAGCTGCTTTAGATCCATTGGCTTGTGTAATGGAGATGATATGACCCCGTCGTGAGTGTAGTTCAGGAGGCTTGGCCTATACACAAACAGACAGAAATAAGTTAGCGGAAGAGAAAAAGAGGGCAGCAGTGGTTAGCGATCGACTGGCAAGTCAACTGTCCAGGGTCACCGCCTCTCGCCCGTAGATAGCTGGGATAGGCTCAAAGCGAAGATGGATGGATAGCCACATTTATGAAAGTATACAGGGGGGGGTGGGGCACAAAGACATATGTGACAGTGTGTGTATGTAAGCGCACGCAAGATGTGTGTTGACAGAGCTTGATACTGTGGAAAAGAATAAGAGGTAAAAATCCATATCCATGTCTTGCACATCTGTTGAGAGCACACAGCATACTTTGAATCAGAGAAAGACACACATTAATGCACAACATACACACACACCCCCCCTTTGTTTGCTTTGGCAGAGAGGGCAGCATTTCCCTCAGCTCTGCCAGTACATGCAGTCTGCTGTCATGGAAAAAACTGAACAAATACTGTGCAAACAAGACTAATCACTCCTCCCACACACTTTGACACCCATTTTTGTGGCCTCATTCACAGGCACAACATATATATGCTTGAAAATATATTTTCATTCATACAAGAGCAAACGAAATCCCTTGTTGATAGAAAAGAGCAACCAGTGGTATACACACAAGTGGCTTGCCAAATATGGCTTCACTGCTGTACAGTGTAGCTAGGCAACTAATACCACTTCAAAATCCTCACTGCTTTGTTTTCTGATGTCTGCTGTGGTCGACCAGAGAAGTAGGACACCTAGTAAACCACTCAGAATTTAGAAGCACTTTGACACTAATCATCTCATCCAGGCTTGTTAACAGGTCAACAGTAAAATGCAGCAGGAAAGATGCAAAACACTGTTTTTATTATTTTAGACAAATCATGAAATCTTGGGATTCTCACCTGTTCTTCTCTGTGTTGTCTGCCTCCTCTACCTCATCAGCGCTGCAAGTGGCACTTGAGTCACTGTCCCCATGAGAGCCGGTTTTGGCTGCATGGTCCTTCTTGGAGCTCTTGGTGGAGCTTTTAACTTCCTCCGTCTCTGATGTAGGAGGTTTTTTATCTGTGGCATCACTGGGTGGTGTTGCATGCAGCTGCTCTTTGTTGGGCTCTCCCATCTCAGTCTTTATCTCCTGCTTGATGGATGCTTCTGCATCTTCATTGACTGGAGGTTTCTCATCCTCCGCTTGGCCCATGTCTGACCGGGCCTCCTCCTTGTCTCCGGTGCTGGAGTTGCCCTTTGACCTGCTTGAACCTTCCTCTTTAGCCTTGCAGTCCTCGGATGAGTGTGGCGAGGGCAAGCTCTCTGTGTCAGAGCTGTTGTTGGCTCCACCTGGCAGCAACAGAGGGCCGGAAACGCACAGATTAAGGTCTATACTGTAAATCATGTTACATCTCCTTGTCATTTTTTCTGCCATCTTTTCCCCAACGCTATCGGCTAAACTAGATTCCTCACAGTGCCAGTCTTCTGCCTAATCAGGTTTCACTGTACAATAAGGGGGAACACAAAACCAATTGGGATGATGGATGAAGTCCCCTTGGGCTTTAGGGCTCTATTGTAGGAATACAACCTACACAATACAGTACACTTACATTAACATCAAGATTTTCAAGATTTTTGTCACTACAGAACAACTGACGAGATATCATGTTGAGGTGTTTTGAATGTTTGGTGAGGAGCTAGAAAAATTCATATATCAAAAAATATGTACATCTGAAATGGAACATGTAGATAAATTACCCTTCTATTAAACTGTTTAGTTTCAAATATTAGCACTGTATAAGTAGCTCCTTAGACTGGTATACCTTCTCCATCCTCAGGGGCTTCCTCTTCATTGCAACTAGCTCCTGAACCTTCCATCTCTTCCTCCTCTGCTGCGTAAGGGGTATTGGTCTCCTCATTCTGCAGGGCTTTGCCCCTACGACGGGCTTTTCGCTCCTTCTCCTGGATTAGAACAAGTACACACAAGCACACACTACATTAAAAAAGTGCTACAATTTAAAAGCAAACCATGAAACAACCTTTTAGCAAGGTGGTGTACAAAAAGCATAAAATTCCGTTTGCATACCGATTTCATTTTATGCTGCTGCAGAATCTCATCCAGTTTCTGCCTCTTCTTGTAGTTGAAGTAGAAGTTTTTGCACTGTGACACGGTTTTGGATCCCACCATCTTGGCGATGGCGGACCAATTCCTACCATACTGGAGAAGGCCTAGAAATAACAGATGGACAGGAAGTGTGACAAGGGGAGAAAATAAAAACATGTGTTTTTTGTTTTTGTTTTTAAATAAAGCTGACTGAATCCATTGAAGAAAAAAGTCAGATGTTAGTGGGTCATAGTTTGTTTTGTTTTTCCCAGCCTTAAAGGGCTATAGACAGTTCCACTCTACCAGCAGCAGCATGGTTGGTGCTGGAAGACACACATAGAGTGAAAGAGTAAGAGTGGGGAGCAGTGGTATGATAGGTGACCCATCAGTCACACCAATGACATCACTTACTCTCCCCACTGGGGTTACTCTGTGTCATATTCTAACTGACTTTGATGCGACCCAGTTCCAAGAAACCCTAGTCCTTTACCCAGTCAGCCACATGATTGTGCCTTACACAAGAGTCTACAGGCACCCGCTAGGCCAGAGCTGTGATAGATCATCCTGTCATCAAACACACAAGCATGGGCACACAAGCAACCATGCAGCGTATGTATGCTAAGAGAAGAGCTATAGAGAGCCGTCACTGTGTAAGTACAAGTGAGAAAGACAGATAGCGTACAATTTGCTCCAATGCCCCCCTACTAGAGTCTGCTGTCAGCAAAAGGCCGCTCATTAACGGTGTGTTGTAAGAGGCTTAGCTTACACCACCCACTTGTTTCCTGTGCCAGCCTGACAGGTCCTGGCAACAGGACAGCCTCTCAAAAGGTTGCTGGGGGTTGGTGGGTGGGAAGGGTGTTATTAACAGGCACAGAGCCAACACGCCTTGGGATAACCTTGGACACGGGTTCAGAGGTCTCTGCATCTCATCACTTAATGGAGGTAGTAGGACAACAAGCAGAACTCCAAGCCAAAGGCAGAAGAAAGGACAGCTGTTTACAGCCCTGTCATTTCAGCTATTAATCAGAAAGACTGGCTCCGATACCAATGCCTGATTGAATAAGGCAGTAATGAGACTATTACTACTTAACAGCTGCAATAGACCAGGCTATTAGCTGTTTACAGCTTTAATTTCCATGACTTTATGCACAAAATTGTATTTACTTATGTGTACATGGACAACAGTGTCCAATCCACCCATTACAAAGTCCTTTCTGTTATTTCTGCACTGACAACTCAAACAATAAATCTATCATGCTACTGCACTTGTCAAAAAGGCTACAAAAGCTGTGCATCATCCAGTGGTGTACAATATTCTCAGTCATTCTGAGAATTTATTAATGGCATTATAAAAAAAAAATGCCATAACAAGCATAAGTGATCTTCAAGTCTGAGCCTCTGGTGTCTAAAAGCTGCTGCGCACCTACGACCTGTCAAGTGTTAAAGTGGAAGAGGTTTTTCAGCTAAAATATTCATCGCAGCCACTGAAGGCATTGCTAGAAAAGCTTCTCCCAGAGGGCAAGAAAAAAAGAATAATGGCTCGGTTTACTTTTCCAAAAGGACAGCGACACGTGACTGACACCTATTAACCTTTTACAGCCACCACACGAAAAGGGAGGAGGGTGTAGACTACCCTACATGCCAGACACCCTCCGACTTGATAAACACACAAACATGCACGTGTTTAGATCAGCCATGACACTATCACTACGAGAGTAGATCACTATGCACATTTAAACAAGTAAGACGAGCTGAAGCAATGACTATTAAGTTAATTTACTGAAAGTCAAGGGTCACTTTGTTATGACCTCAAGCTACGTTCAGTTCATTACATGAAATGCAACAATATCAAGCAGCTATGACTGACTCAAGTCCTTAGTTGCAGGAGCAACATACACAGAACAAACATCCAATCAGCAACAACAATACTGAAACAGGTGGTAGGCTCACAACCAATCAGGACACTGTATTCTTAATAGCTCCTCCCAGAGAAAGTCCAATCAACACCTGGTGCTGTCAGAAAGTGGTTGTTCCTGTCTGTCACATGCCTGTCACTCCAGCAGTCGTCTCTTGGGCTTGCTCAGGATAACACTATCAGACGGTCTGATCTCTAGAGGGCCAGCCGGGAAGCTCTTCAGGGCTGGGCCTTCCGATTCAGACGAGCAAAGGGAGATGAAAACAGCTCAGTCTCTGCGCTCTTCCTGCCAGCTGGCTTGATACTTGAGCCAGTGTCAAGTTGACATACTCCAAAACAGCACATGCTCCTGGCCTTTCCCCTCCTTTTCCTCTCACTCTGTCCCCCCTGTGCTTCGCTGAGTGCTGGTCTGTTCTTCTCTGTCGTGTCTCTCCCCAATGGCGGTCGTCTGGGAAGACTTCCACAGGAAAGTGGGACTGTGGGGCGGTGCTATGTGCTCAGCCTCTCTCTCCCCTCATCTGATCTCTCCTCTATCTCTCTTTTTTTCTCCCTCCCTTTTTCCGTCGGTCTGTCCCTCCCCTTACCTCACTCTGCCAGCAGGCACCGCGGCACACACACACACACACACACACACACACGAACGCATGAGTGAGTACAAACTCACTCAAACCCTCTCTCTCTCTCTCTCTCTCTTGTTAATACTCAGGCAGTCCAAGAGTAAACAGAGAGAGAGCTGCCTAGAGAGAGAGGAAAAAGATAGAGGGAAAGCAGAGCCACTGAGCCAGAGAGACAATGGAGAAGGGGAAAGATACAGAAGTAGAGAGAAGCACAGAGAGAACTGTGGGCAGGAGGGGGTAGAGAGGAGTTGATGTTGATACCATGAGAAAGCATAAAGGCTTTCACATTTTTCCTGACTGACCTGCTTTTTATCTTGAATGTGACCTCTCCAGTTTATAACAACACAGAGTGAGCGAAGAGAGAAAGTGAGTGGGGGAAAGAGGCGCTTGCCAAATCTTCCACAGCACTTGCCAATCTGGACCATTGCCATCTCCCAACCGAGGGACAGACAGAGACAGGGATAGAGCAATGGCAGAGGAGGAAGGGATAGATAATATGGCATCCTCTACCTGCTGCTCCTTTAAATGGGCTCTTCCAGCGTGCAGAGCAGGGGCCATTATCCAGCTGCCTGCCTGCACCCAAGCAAAGCCTGGCAGATTAGTGCACTTACATAAACGGCAACCAAGACTGGTGTACACGCAAACAGACACAGCTAGGAACAAGCGCACACTGACACAACCTTTGCTACACATACCTAGCATACAGACACGAGCTGGTGGCTTTAAAACAGAAGCGTTACAAATCCTGGCTGTCCCTCGTTTGAGGTTCCAGTCTTTATGAGTACTAAAGGCAAGAGTGATCTACCTCCAAGTGTGGCCACGCCATCCTCAAAGGCAACGCTGGTTGGCAGAGCAATACTGGAATGTCAATGTCCTGCCAGGCACTATAAATGCAATTATTCAGATCTGTTTAGCTCAAGAGGATAAACACATTAGCATCAGGACACCTAAGCCTCTTTAAAACATATACATGTCAAGCACCTGCCAAGGAAAGCACCTTGACAAGCTTATTTAATACGGTGAGGAAATGAGAGAGGAGGTTACGATCCTGCAGTGTCTTAGTTTTTGGAAGGGGAATCCCTTTTGGCAGGTGTGGGGGTGGTTGTTAGAACTGATGAAAAATGGTAAGAGCAGCTCTTCCTTTTCAGCCCTCGGTAGTATAGCTGGGGTTCTGTGGTTGTGGTTACATAAGCCCTTCATAGAAGCCCTGCTCCCACCAAGCTGCCAGGCTAATCCTCTGGGATGGAGCGCCCCACTAATCCTGCAGCAGGAGAATGGAACTGAAGACATTAACCAGGATTACTACACAAGACCATGTTCAAGCCAGGCCAGCACCAGCTATCACAAAATAACCTCTTAACACACAAACCTGCAAGCATATACAAACCTTAATTTGCAAGAGACACTATAAAACAGCACAAAGTAGATGTAACCTCCTTGACTAACCGTGGTTTCATTCAAGCAGCTGGTAGCTGCACTACCAGAGGCACTACATCTACTGCTGATTAAAAGAGAGGACAGATTAAAATAGTCAGAAGCAGAACTGAGAGTCACACAAAGCACGATGACACATCACCTACAAATGGCCACAAAGCTGCTGCCTTGCAGTGAAATTGCGTCGAGTCATGTCGAGAATGCATAACTTGACATTACAAACTTAGTCACCTTAAAGATGCACTTATAACAGAACTCAGGTTGTGCTTTTGTGAAACGGCCAAAGCTCATCTTTTCTTGAAACTTTTAAATCTAACTATTACATAACATACACAGAAAACCAGTTCTGACCATGAGTCTGGTGTGAAAGATCAGAGAGGAATCCAAATGAAAGTAAAAGCAGGAATCAGTGAGGTTAGCTTATTCAATCAGTCTGTAGGCTTGTGTACTGCCTATAACAAACCCTCGCACAGATCGCTGGTGCAAGAAAAATGGGCAGAATGTCAGCGACCTCTGTGAATCAGCCATTGGCTTCTGGGTAATTTTCAGTCAGAGACAATAAACAGCCTGAGTTAATGACTGCTGCATTTGCTGGGGCTGGCTGATAAGGGACAGACTTTACAGCGTCCCTGATAAAAGACAGGCTGCCTTGACCCAGAGACAGCGAAACAGCTCCAAAGAGCAACAGACCCTATCTAAGCAGACTGACACATACGCGCGTAGACACAACCTAGCAGCACGTGGCGGTTGCTGCCTCTCTAACAGGAAGTCACAGCCACATCAGTTGTCACTGCTTTCGAACAGTGTTTGAGCAGCTAGTGTTCTTTCCTTTGACATCTGTATTATAATGAAAAGTAATAGCAAAAAAAAAATCACGCATCATAACATGAGTAAAAGTTTAACCTGCATTACCTTTTTTGGCTGTTTCCATCTCTTCCTCAGTCCAGCGAGAGCTCTCATTCATCTCCAGATTGGCTGTCAAAAAAATAGAGAACCACCAAGTTAGAGAAGGCGGGAGGTGGGGGGGGGGGAGTGGGCAGTTGTCACAAAGTCAGTTAGGGAGTGCCTGACAAGAGGAAAGGAAGGAGGGAGAGAAATCAGAGAAGAAAAAAGAGAGTGGGGGGCAGGGTAGTTTGAGCTGCGAGCCAGTGAAGCACTGCAGCATGGGTCGCTGGGGACTGTTTGTTTTAGATGGAGGAAGCAGGAAATCCAAGGAGAGAAGTCAGTTAATGATTATAGACAAAACAACTGGCTTCTTTCCCTGCGCAGGCCATAAGCCAGGCTGTCCCTGGCCCCGCGTGGCAGACGGCAGATCTGGAGTCTGTGCTTATGTGTCCTCTATATGGCCCTGTGAAGGGCACAGTGGGCCAGCTCGCACCACTGCCAACAGGGAACAAAACAGTTCCTGGGGGTGGGGCTGCTGACTGAGAGTCCCTACAGCCTCAGTCACCTGGGGATTCCCTGTGACTAAACCTGTGCTGCAGGAGCGACTGCAGCATGTACACACAACTGCTGAAACATCAAAAATCCCATCCTTGCCTGCAGCAGGGCTGTGTGTGCACGGCTGGCTTACCATCTGGTGGGAAACAAAGAGCAGGGAGACTCTGCTCACAGTTTTTAGTGCTTAAATAACACTTTCGTTCGTATGTGATGAGACTGTGACTACATATCCGCTAATCCAATCAGACTATTTCGATTTCTTATCATTGCCCTTAATATATATCATAAAGGCAAGTGCACATTGTGACTTAATGAAGGCAACGGAACAACAGTGCACTCTTGTGGTGTGGGCCAGGAGGCCACAATTAGATCAAAAGTGACAAAGCTCAACCTAGTGATATGTAGGTCAAATCTTTATCTTTAAATCTTGAGATTAGAAATGATATCAGTGTGTGATATGAGAGTTTTATCACATATTACACAAGCAATTTGCAATTATGTGGTGCAGCGTAGCTTAGACTGACCAAGCTCATTGTTTAGTGGTGGTGTGGTGGTCTCCTCTACTTCGCTGGTCATAGAGCGAGTGATACGGCCCTTGCGGCGCCCCTGGCTGTTGGCTGTGCGTCGACCCTTGACAGCTACTGCAGGTTCTTTGTCCTCTGCATCTTCTCCAGAGGTGTCGTCCCTGTATTTGAGAAATATCAATATGGTCAACAGAAAATAAACCAGGGTTTTAAAAACAGATGGGGACTCAAATACATTCAGTCCATTCATTTTTGGAGCTCTCTAGAGCACTCATTAAAATGGCTCACTCAAATAACCTTTGCAGGCTGCAATGTCTATTATTTAGAGATGAAAATATGGGCCATACTGGTCAGTCCTCAAAACCACACAAAACATCTGTCACCGTCATGGCCCTAATGTTGCTTGTCTTCTACACTGAATTGGCCCTAGCACAATGACTCAGTGACAGACATGATAGCCTTTATGAGGATAGGAAAGAATACAGCAAAATGAAACACAAACTTGGAAGACAAAATGAAAGTATGTATGCAGACGCTGCTTTTTCTTTGTTTTTATTTCCAGGATAATTTATCGAGTGTCAGCACAATGGCATGCCAGGAGACAGCCACTGAGTTTGAACCCTCAGCTACTCCATTCATCTTCCCCCAGCTCCATTAATCTTGCTGAGGGGAGCTGGTGGCACACTAAATATAGGCAGGCCAGCTGTGCCAGGGGTGACAGGCAGGCAGCAGGGTGTGCTGGGAGTCACGGAGTCCCCTGGCCTTGCCTCGGAGCAGGGAGGCAGAAGGCAGCACTTCATCATCATCATCATCATCATCTTCTAGTCTGACACAACTGCTAATATGTATGACCTGCCTTTGCTCAAAACTGCAGTATACAGCCCAAGCTGATAGCATAATGCAGTGCAGGCAGGTTTATATACTCATTTTCAGCAACAGAAAACAGTGATGTTTCATTTGTTGTTTTGTGCTGGGACTGTGCCGGAAACATCTACCTGCCCACCCACGTACCCACACACACACACCTTTCACACTGACAGCACAAACAGACAGCTTTCTCCCACCAACAACAAGCACAGACTTTTAAAAATGAGACTGGAACTTCTATTAGAAAGGGGCGAAAGATAAACAGGAAAAACAGCTGTTGTAACGGGGAGAACAAATGAATGCTAGAATTTGTCATAGGTTGAAAGTCTAGCTGGAGGTGATGGAGTACTGATAGGATTTCCAGATCCACTCCCACTGGCCAAGACTTACTCCTACTCAATGTCCTGCATCTTGACAAGGAATAATGAAAAATAATGAAAAATTGACTCAAAAGACCACTCCACTTTAAGCTTTGAGTATAATGCGTAATCTTTCAGTGTGCTTCTCTAATGGACCTGTTCAGAACATCTTAGACTTGCATATTCAGCAGTTGATATAAACGACATGCTTGTGGCAAGCAAGCTTTAGTCATTATTAAAAAGCGACTCACTTCATTCCATCTTCTTTGTCTTCTGCTTCATTTTTTTCTTCATCCCTCTCTCCTTCCTTCTCTTTCTCCTCCTTCTCCTTGTCTTCCTGGCTGCTTCGGTTCACTTGTTGCTGCTGTTGCTGCTGCTGGCCATGCTGTGATAAAAGAGATAGGAACAACACACGCCATTACAAAGACAATCCTCAGTAACTGGCACAGACTTATACACTTCTCAGTGTACACCTGAGACACACACTTTAATGTGTGTGATGCAAAAGCACAATAAATCTATGGGAGCCAAGAGTCGGAACAAATTCTTGCCTTCATAATTAGAACACAAGATTTTCAACACAATTATACAGCGATTATAAGTATTTATCTCCTACTTTCATTATTTGTATATAATACAGCAGCCTGGTTTCCATCTACATGTGAAGTGAATCAAAGTTTACAATTTACAGACGAGTAAAAGAAAAATTCATCTTCTTCTAATTATTAACAATTGTAAATTACTGGATTTTTAAAAAACATTTTAATGTGGGCTATTTCAAGTGAGCATTAAAACAGGGTGACAGAACCACTGATACATTTGGCAGTTTCCATATCGAAGACAATCCTGCTGATGGCACAATGCCTGATGTATGTTAGTAACTTCACTATGATGTTTTCCAGAGGAATCATGTCCTAAACTCTTGCATGAAAAGTCCTGTGTTTTCAGCGTAGGCAAACCAAAACAGGATACGAAAGTTCCGAAATTACAGCAGCGTATTTCTGCTGTATTGCTCTTTCAGCATGCAGAACCACTTCCTTACCAGTTTCCTGGCTGTCTGGGCTTTTTGGGTTAGAGTTCAGATTAGTACAGACATGCAGTCTAACCAAAAGCCTTAAAAACTGCTGTAGACTGATCAAGCACCTCCGCATCAAGCTCTATTTTTAAGTATTCACAATTGCTGCCTCAGATGCTCATCCAAAATACATAAGCCTTTGTTTAGTATGGTTTATTGACTGAATGTGGTTTTCTGATAAATTCCTAACAAATTGCCGCTTGTAAAGTATGACTTACCAGTATTAATAACATGAGTATACACATAATGGGTTAATTATACAAAGAGGGTATACAAAATAGGAGTAGGAAGCGCCTGAAGTAATCCTCTGTTCATTATATGTGCTCTAGAAAAACATATTACATGTGGCACTGGGTAATGGAGAGCAAGACAGCAGTGCAAAGAACAAAATCAAAACAATCAATCTCTCGTCTACATTTGTGCAGCAGTATCACTACTGTCCACCCCCACCCTTTAGAGTTAACAAATAAAAGTCAGATCTCAGTAGGACTAAATGATCTCACAGTCACATGCACATAAGTGACACCCTTTCTTTCCCAAAGACAAACAGCAGACGTAGAAACCTGCTCGCAAACATGTTCCAAGCTCCAAAAGGTGTAGAAGCAATTTCACTGCAGCACAGTGAAAAACGACGGACTCACATTAACATTTGCATTAAGCCATTACTAATTCTCTCTACTTCCCCTCAACCCAAACATAATCCCAATTAGCATTTGGAGTCATTCTGATGAATGACAATGCACTTTGAGGTACCTCCCTCTGTGATTGGGAGCTATTAGTGCAAGCTACTACTTAAAATATGTGGAGCAGGCAGCTAGGTAATGAGCAGTTTATATTGTAAAAGATGAGGAGATGCCATCCTCTTACACACAGCAAAGGTTGCAAGTAAATTAATGTGTCATTTCAATTAGTGTCCACTTCATTAGTGTCGGCTTCCATAAAGTTTAATAGCTTGCACCTGATGTAAGGATATGTAATAACTGGAGCAAAAACTGTTAAATGTTGATGTTTTATCGTAAGTGTCCACAACTGAGTAACCTTTGTAGACTAGACTTTAACACCATAATTGCCGTGGGTCTCTGTATTTTAAACAACAACAGGCTCTACTTCAATTTCAAATGTTTTTGAAGGCAGTATTTGGACACCAGATAAAAAACATGTTTAAGCAAACACAGAAAGACCACCAAGGCAATTTTTCTATGCTATCTTATAAGATAACAGAAGAAGTCTTTCTTGAATTACAGCCATTGTTTATAAGATAAAGCATGTATTTGTATATCTGTGGATGCTCTCATTCATCCAGGTCATAGTCATTTCCAAGAGTTTAAATCGAGGCAACTGGACTCGAGGATTGTTTTTTTGAAGACGTTTTGCCACTCCCCCAAGTGGCATCTTCAGTTCTGCTACTTTTCTGGTAGGGAATCTGAGTTTTATGTGTTCAGGACCTCTGTGGGTGGATCTTGCAAGAGCTCACATGACTAAGATCCCCATGTATTTGTACTATGACTTTACATCAGTGGGAATACCTGGCTTCTTCCTCTGCGTCGGTAGTTCCTTCGCACTATGTTCTTGTAGTTTTCATTCTTTTTGGTCAGGTAGTAAAAGAGCACACACTCCGCCACCGTCTGAAATATGAGAGAAATGTCATTTTTCATGTCCTGAGAAGACAGGATCATTCAGAGAATCAAACAAATGGATCGTTACCTTTCTCTCCAGAAAAGATGCAATCAGACCAAAGTTTTTGGGGTGTTGAATGAATCTGTGGGAGCAAAACAAAGCTAATGAAATGACTCAACACTAGTGGCATTTGCTGAGTGGCTTCAACAGAAAATAACAGGGAATGACTGTTCAATGTCAGTGCTTTATAACTTTAGCAACTGTAATCTATTATTCCTTTATTAATGTAATTTAATAAAGTATTACTGAAGTATTAAGAAGTAATATATTTCATATCTGTTTAAAACCAGCGTGATCAGAGGCAGGAACTGAGACTTGTTGTATGTCAGTAAGCTTTAAGTCACCAATTCTACTGCGTGGGTTTGATTTGATTTGGCAGCTTGAAACACCTCCCCTCAATTCTCACAAAAGAGGAAGATTCACTTCCTTATCATCAACTCACTGACCATTTAGCACTCCTATATTTTACAGGGAGCATCTTCTTGTTTCTTTAAAAAAAAACTCCCACACACTTTATCAAATGAACATGAGACTGGATCTGAAAGCTACTGGCATTGTATAAACATAACCAATTCATTAATTAATTAAAGACAGACAAATGGTATACAGAATGATGTAAAGAACAGGTGTCCAAAGAGAAAAGAAAAAAAAAGATATCTGTAAAAACTATTTTTGGGAAAGGAATTCAGAGTGTTCGCCTTACTTCTCTCTGAAAGTGTCCTTCTCTTGCTCGCTCCACATGTTCATAACCTGTCGATCCTTGTACACCTTCATGGGGTCATCCATCAATCCATTCATGTTGATGAACTTAATGCGTTGCTGCTCAGCATCAAAGAGCATAGGAGGGATGACTGCCAGTTGTCGCATTTGCTTCTCTGTATTCTGATGTCCACGCGTGCCACACACACAAACACACACAGAAACCAACATCCTGGAGTGAGTGGGTTGATGTGCTGTTTGACTGGAAAGTTCTCATACGGACATGTGCTGCATGAATCTTAACTTAGTAATCCATAACATTCTGAAGTCTTGATTTAAGGCATGCAGCTCATTTAAGAACGTATTTTCTGTCACTAATTTTCCTCTCACTGTTGAAAACATTCAAGACAGAATGGTAAAGGAAGTATACTGTGCTGCTTTGAGGAATAAGGAACATGCATTTCTTCTCACAATTAGACACCCTGCAGGTAGCCACGTTTGGTTTCAATTGGGCTTCAAATATATTATGTGTAAGTAGCCTTTTCAGCCCAATTGACATTGTTTTGGCAATATATAGTCTCTCCCAAAAGTATTGGAACAGTGAGGCCAACTCCTTTATTTTTGCTATGGACTAACAACATTTGGGTTTGATATCAAAAGATGAATATGAGACAAAAGATGAACATTTTAGCTTATATTTTCAGGTATTTACGTCTGGATCTGATACTTCTGAACTTAGAAGAAAGCACCTTTTGTTTGCACCCACCCTAGTTTTCATGTGGGCAAAAGTATTGGAACAGAAAGACTTAAAGTAGATTAAAGTGAATAAGATTGTCTGCAGAAATGACATGCTGCCATGCAAATAAGATAAATAACATGAGGCTATTTAGTTTGTTTAATAAAAGAGCAAGTTATAGACCTGTTGTATAGGAAAGGTTACCTTAAATGACTTCTGTTATGATCTATCGCTATATAGAAAATGAAAAAAAACTGACTTGTGATAGAGGGGGAGACACAGCTGATTCTTAAATATGGTAAATAATGGATATTTTATGCTGATCTATGGTATTTCCAGTGTGTTAAAAGTAAAAAAAAAAACCTCAACAATGTAAACTGAACTGAACCAAAAACCATGACCTCAGAACCGTGATACAAACCAAACCGTGGATTTTGCCACCCCTAGTATTTGGACACACCAAGGGAACGAAACACACCTGTCAGTCACATGTTCCAATACTTTTGCCCACATGAAAACTGGGGGGTGCTTTCTTCTAAGTTGTGTATCAGATCCAGATGTAAATAAAAATTAACTAAAAATAAAAAACTAAAAAAAAAGTTATCCTCTCGCCCAATATTCATCTTTTAATGTCAAACCCAGATGTTTTCGGTCTATAGCAAAAGTAAAGGTATCGGCCTCACTGTTTCAATACGTTTGGAGGGGACTGTATGTATGCATGTGTATGTGAAAGAGAACTGAGGGAACACTGTAACAGTAAGACAGGCTGTAAGAATGGCCAGAAACTATCACAGTTTTGGCAGAATTCCAATTGAAAGCAGCTGTTCTTCCCCTGGGATGGGGTGGCCTTAAAGTGCCATTTGGCTTTGGCTAGCCCTGCTAGCTTAAATCCTACTTATTTCAGTGGCATCTGCATAACATATGCCGTATAGTCCAATATTGAATACATATCAGTGAACATCACGATTTTGCATTGATTTAGGATTTAAGACTTTTTCATTCATATTCTTGCAGACAATGTTTTTATCGCCACGTTATCGTCATTACTATGAACTATAGACGATTTAATAAAACAGTGTCATGGATATTCTATCAATAAGATCCAGTCCTCCCTATCAATTCCATTAGAGTAGTAAAACAGAAGAGTTTACCTCATGCTCTGATATTCCATCAATGATTTCAGAGACTTCATGTTCACTGCGTGCTGCAGATGAGTTCAGCCCACCTCCTCTCTGCCCAACACGACTGTCAAAGAAAAACATACAGACCTGTCACTCAAAATACCCACATATTGCTGTAACTGAGATGCCTGCATTGCACAACCGATCCTTAGTAATTCTTTACAATGACACACATTAAAGTGATTAACTCCATACCATAAATGATCAGAGAGCTTGTCACTGAAAAAATGACCCCACCTCTGCATTCGCTCCTGCAGCTCTCTTTGCTTGCGGATCTCTGGGAACTGTTTCTCGTAGTACTCCCGCACCTTGCTTTCCTTGGCTCTGCGCCGCGGGTTATTTTCAATGCGCTCCACCTTCTTCTCCCAGGCTTCCATCAGCTGGTCATAACGCTGGCAAAACTTCTGTTCCTGAAGTATGATAGAAGGGAAAGAGCTCACTGACTCACTGTCGAGCCACTTAAATACACTTTTCTTTCAGCCTGGCTTTTGAAGTAGAGGCAAAACACACTGACCAAGATTTGACTGCTTACAAGGCAACCTGACAAGCACAGATACAGTGTAAGTTTTTCCCTCTTTCATGTAGCCCTAAATGTTCTGAAGGGGCAGAGTGGCATGTTAGCATTCAATGGGGAGTCTAGGTTTGAGCTCTGGCAGACGGTAGTCCACTGTTTCCCCAGCTTCATCATAGGCAGGCTGTAAAGCAGGCCATTAACCCTGGTGGAGACACGACCCTCAGCGGGCTCATAAACCACAAGGTGATGTCTCCTCACACTGCCTCCCCCACTTAGACACAACATGAGAGAACAATAGACACCCACAGCTCACAGACTTTGATGCAGGTGCTCCATTTGAACTATTCTTTTATAGTCAAACATAAAAATATTCTAAACAATGCAAACATGCGACGTAATTACTTTGGGCAATGTCTGAGCGACTGGAAGCAGTTTAGACAATTATTTAGTTATTTTATTATTTTGTTGTGGATACATGCAAATTTCATGGTGGAATTGTTGACTTGATTTGCAATAATGATTTTCTGTCAAGCCAGTTGATTTTACGTTGACTGCCTGGCTCAGGCATCAGACCTCACCCCATTGATCTCTGCTTTATTTATAGTCATGCTCTGTGGCTCAGTCTCGCTCAATCACTGGCAGGCAAGAGCCCAGACCAACCATGTACTATGCTCATTACAGTGTTTTGGCTGACAAACTTATACTTTCAGATGACAGTAGTAGAATGTTTTTCAAAACAATCTGTTCCCTCAAGCACAGTGCAAGTTTTGACACCCGTTAATACACAGAGCCCTTTCCTGTTTGGTATCCCTAAAATGGCCACTCACTTCAAGGTGCAGCTGGCCCAGTTTCACACAAGTGCTCTGTCGTGAGCTAAGCCCAAGCAAAGAGTGAAAAATGTTGAATTCGTTACTTACCCACTGCTTACGTGCATGATTTCTTCTTTTGAAGTACAAGATGAGCTTCTTCCTCATCGCCTGGTTTCTAAGAGGACAGAGGAAAAGAGAGGCATGGATAAAACAGAAAGGCAGGGAGTCAGAAAGAAAAGAAAAAGGTGAGAAGATTCAAGAAAACACTCAATATCAGACAGTGCAGAGCTTTCATCGCATTTGTCACATAATATATCCAAGAAGCCCCCTTAATCCTCAGGTACACATGCACTACCCTGTGCACTTTCTTTACTTCAAACACACTCACATCAACACAAACAATGTCTGTCCTTGTATGCCACTGCTCGATAAAGTCAAACTTGCTCCTGGGTGGAAAGGACAGCAAGGGGAGCCAAACTTATAAAACTTGTCTGTGCTGGGAACAGCCAGCCACATTTCTTCAAATAAAGGTCAGGGCCAGTAATCTCCTTAGGCAGCCACTCAGTTTGTCTCTTTCTTTGCTGCAAGACAGAGTTTTATTCCTGACACTTAATCTGTCACTTGTAAGGTCACGTTCCCCACTGATTAATGTAATCTTATTCTACATTAGTCACTTTAGATCAGCCGCAGGGTCCTTAAGGTCGCAGGCAAGGACAGAAGACTGGGAAGTGGGCTACTGGGTGTGTAGGAGTTTGTGAAAATTAGAAGTTGCCATGATAAAACTTATAGTCTTGAGAAATAAACATGCATGACGACCTGTCCATTGTTTCCCAAATATGTATACTGCAGTAATAAAATAAAAACAGCCTCAACCCCCAACCTACATAAACACTCCCACACATACAGTACACATGCTGAGCCATGCCATTGCAGGAGGAACGATAAATGCTGCCAAATCCAGCAAGAGTAGATGCCCACATATTGTGGCATATAATGGGTGAGAACTAACTTGGTATGGCAAAAACAGAACTGATAGATTAAGCCCTTTAAAGACAGAGATGGCATTGTCCTCTGCACACCAGATGGCAAAGGGAAAGATTAGCAGCCCTGAACCTCTACAAAAGGTTTCCTTTGTCCCGCTCCAAGCCTCTGCCATTTCTGAGATATCGGAGAACACTGTAATTTGGCATATTACCTCCAAAACATGATGGCTGAAAGATTCATTATATGTACACTTGTGGCAGATGTCTACAACAGTGCAGCTGCGCAGTGCAAAAGCTTTTCAAACTTCAAAGTTAGAATGTATCTTCCTAGGACTGCTTGCAAAGGCATGTAATAGGCAAATATATGAAAGGTAGAAGCACTGTGTGCAGGATATGGACAGGAAGGAAGACTGAGAGTTCCACAGAGATCTTGGTAGTCATATATCCCAGCAGCAATGGATGCCAAAGCTATCAAACCGGTTAACAAAACAAAGAAGTCAACTGTGCTAGCTCAAAGCGACACACTGGTATTTAATAACACACACACACACGGATGGAGAGAGGACAGTTTTCAGTTAATTGCTTTGAGGCAATAACACTGATCAAACGGTGCAGGGATCAAAAGGAGTGAAGACAGCAGTGTGCGGCTAAGAGGTCACACACATCTTGTGGTATGCCACTATACCCAAACTATATCGCCAGCAGTGGAGGCAAGATATCACAGCCCATCTACAGCCTTTTGATGTGTCGTGGTGAATAATGGTCCTTAAAAGATTACAGATGGTCATAAGCCTCGGTGATACAGTTATCATAAGCAATACTGTCTGCTTCTGCTCCCCTTAATGCAACACAACCTAAACTTTGCTAAGAACCACCTTTTTGCCCTCTGTATCCTCCCTCATTGCATAGGTTTATTCCAGTAAGTTTCATTGATGACATTTGACAATTTTACATGCCCCTCTGAAATTCCATTCGGCACACTCTGCCAAAGGGGAAGGGAGAGCTGAAGCATGGGAGTGAAGGCAAGCGGTGAATCTCTCTCATTGAGGCTATATACAGCAACTACAAGGAGTAATAGCTGCTGAGGTCACCAAGTTTCAATATCTTTAAACCAGACACATGTAGAGGAATTTTCCTTACTGCACATCAGGTATTTACAATAGAATAGATAGACAGATGAATAACTGTTTCAGATTCTGAGTTTGGTGTAATTACATTGTGTTTTCAAATGGCTTCAAATGCAATATTTACAATTATTATTCCACAATGTATAAAGCGGCATTAAAAATGCAAAAAACAAACAAAACAAAACAAGTCTTTTGCTGCATAACATGATTGGCCTAAAACAGTCGGATAAGAGCTCTGATCTTAATCAGCAGGTTGTTACAGTCATACTTATTTAATGAAAAATGGTGTGGGCATATGTAGTGAAGACTCACATTTTTATGTTCTCATGGTACTGTTTGGTGTCAGAAGGCTGGTTGTACAAAGGCTGGAATGAGAGAAGAAACAAGCATGTGAAGCAATCAGCTGTACTGTTCAACTGTGCAAAATTGTAAGTCATAAATACATGAAGGCTATATAACAGTGGACTCCAAAATGTTGTTAATAGGATCCTTACATTACCCAAACAAGAGCTAGACTGACACACAGCTCTTAACTGACAGAAGCCAAACAATTGGATGTGACTGAATTTGTAAAATGAAGCAAAATCTGTTAAGTGTAGGTATCTCAATAAATTGACATTCACTAGGTGACCAGTGTATGTGTATGCAAGATAAGAGAGAGGCAGGTGAAAAGCATGGTAACAGATACCGTATGCATCTGCTATTTTTTTATTTTTTTCAAAAACAAAGAATCTAAAAAGTGATACTGCTAAATATATTAATCTGGTTCTGTGAATCAGAGTGAAAATCTTAACTTTAGGAAGTGGATGTGGGGGGCAGTCTTAAGCAATACTGCTAATTGGAGCAGTAAGGGAAATAAAGAGAAACAATCATACATTTTATTTCATTAATTTGATCCAAGGACTGGGCACATAATGTGTAGGCTATTTCTCCTTTCACCTTAGCATCCCTTGTCTGCCAAATCAAATGTTGCATAGAAAAGTCTGTGTGAAAAAGCAAAAACAAGAACAGAATCATGGCATTAATCAAAGGCTCTACTTACCAGTTCTACCCTGGGTCCCAGTCCCTCCAGGATCCTGTGAGCTTCTTCTGCCTTTTTCTGGTGAAGCAAGACAAACAGAAGTAGTACATTAGCCGGCTGCCTGCACCTCTGTTATCACCACGGCAACCACAGTGAACATGCTCACTTGATCACTAGAGCTACACCGCTGCTTGCTGGATGGATGGAAGGCTGGATGTGCAGATGGATGGAGGATGGATGAGCTGACTATTATTAGAGCTTTTAACTCAAGCTGGGCCACAGCTCTTTGCCTCAGCTTCCTCTCCCCTCTCATAGAAAAAAATGAAAGATTACTCACCTCCCCTGAGCTGAGGGAGGTAAGAGAGAAAGAGCAGCCAGGCAGGAAAGCAAGTGGGAGTGGAATAAAACTGAGTGGGAGAGAAGGAGCAGGGGGAGGGGGCTGTTGGGCTTTGGTGCTTATCTAATAAGAGACATCTGATGAAAGACAGAAAGATCTCACGTTCAGTTGAAAACAACAATCACCCTCTTAAAACTAAAAATCCTGGCAGGGACCATAAAGCAAGTAACGAGGCGTTGGGACATGAAGATGAGTGGCAAAAACACTCCCACCAGTGTCTCTAGATGACCTCTCTGCAGCTTTGCTCCATACATTTATATTTAGCTCCAGCAGACAAATGTACAAGTGTCCCAGACTACCCCCTCTCAATGTTCGCTCCACTCTTTTCTCATTCCACTCTACTTGCACTCTCTCTGCTTCATCGATCAAACAGACCCTCCTTGGTGACACACCACATGCTCTGTTGCTTTCCATCTCATTTCATTTCCTTCAACGCCCGTAAGACTGGCCAGACTGAGACAATAACAGGCAGGACAGAGGTACAGGTATAAAGGGGTGGAGGGAGCAGACACGAGGGAGAAAATCAACCTTTACTCTTCAACTCCTAACATGTCATGCTGCTTCCTTGTCAATTTCACTCTGTCTTTACTGTGGAGGTAACACAGGAGGTGTTTGGGATCTACTCCAAAACTCACGCTAACAGACTTGTATGTAAGACCTCAGAGGAGTTCCGGCACACACTTGAGGCAAAACCAGCTTACAACTGGGTCAACTGTGAGGGAAGCCAAATGACATAGCTTTAAACGTGTAAAAGGAACCACTGATGCCACACATATCTTTCAAATGCAAATATAGTAAATGATGCTGTTATTCTTCCTTTAGTCATCTGCACTGATCTGAATTTTTTTCTCATTCCTGTTGCTTCCTCACCACCGAGTAGGTGTAACAGGCTGCAGAGTATTGCCTCAGAGTCTGCTCACTACAGGAGCAGTTAATGAGCAGCAATTTTTAAAAAGCAGCCTTTCATCCTTAGGGAGCCAAGGACCTCAAGGATTCCTCTTCATTTCCTACCCCTGATTCTCTATGCAAATTGGAAAATAACACTGCATGATACTGACCTCAAAATTTTTGAAATACGATTTTACATAAAATACTACAAATTACAGATTTGGCATTGAAGAGAAGGGGGTGGATAAGAAGCAAAGGAATCTGCACAGAGCATTATGTTGTCTTTAACAGTGGTTAATTACACCGAGAGCTGTTGATTTAATAACTCATCTCATGATCCATCTTCATCACAAACACACATGCATCACAAGACCAAAGCAGAAAGGCATAAAGCATTATTTCACTCATGCCCCCCTGTGGTGGCACACAGGACTGCTGCTCTGGGCTTAGCAACTATATCATTCTTGTTCATTATATTTATATACAGACATGGTAAAGACATGGTAAAACACAAAACAAACTCATGAAATAAGCTCAGTAGCTGCTAGTATGAGTATAATCATAGAACTACAAACCACTGCTAGAGGTATACAGGAAAGAAAACAAAAACGCTGCAGGTGCCATTTTAAAAGACAGACATGAGAATTTAGCATAGCTCAACAGAATTATGAGGTCTCAGAGGGACTGTCTTCTCTTCTGTTATGTCCATGACTGCAATGTTTCAAATATGAGCAGTGAACTTGGGTTGAGCTATCCCTGGGGTTTGACAATGGGCTGTCAGTAGAAATGGTGTAACCCAGTCTGAGAAAGCAAGTGACATTTTGCCCAGGGGGGACAGATGACACCGTATAGACACCAGCTCAGAAAAGGCACGCCATGGCTAATCATGGCTAGGTGCTTAAACACACATACACCAACACAGATATGTGTACTTGTATGTGTGTATATATAGCATGTACAAACATACCCATACACACACACAGGTTAACTATCCATTTTCTAAATTTGCTTATTGTTGCTAAATGTAAATACTGCCTCGCCAGAGAGCATCTCTCTGTTTTTCCTGCATGCAATATAAGAAAATAATGTGCACGAAGGCCATTTAAAAGGGTCATCCACTAAACTTTTGCCAACAATTGATAACAACCTGCTGAACTATTGCTGGATAAAAAAAACTGCTGACATTATACATCATGTGGCATTTTAGGGGTTATTGGACAATCTAGGTGCACAAACACTGACTCCTGGGCTTAAGTAGGGTTTGCCCTTATCTACACTTAAATCTTAAAAGTGCATTCAGACAAATCCAGAATTAAAGTAACAAAATTAACTGCAATAAATAAAAGTAACTAAAAATCACGTCAAGATAAAGAATTATGAATGTAAATTCTGTAATCAAGCTAGTTTAGGTCAAGAGAGAGGTATAAAGTACAACCAGTCAGTCAGAGGAGAGTGGAAGTGTTACAGAGGTCAGTCTACATTGTAGTGTCATTCCTAAACTTCCAGCTATTAAGATAAGTCTTGAGCAATCCTCTGCAGTTCCACAGAAGTGCTGCAGCTGTAACAGTGTGGCTCAACTCAACTGGTCATTCAGTGGTAATATGACACAATGTTAATGATTTGGTGAATCATTAGATGGGAATGCTTGTTTGCCTGTGAATGGAGTTTAAACTAAGTTAGCCACTTTCAAAATACCACACTGCATTGTCAGTAAACTGACTTGCTTCTCTTAATGTGCGAGGGGAACAATGCTGCGTTTTAACATCACTCTAGCGGCCCTGTATAAGTTGGACAAGGGGTGTGATACTTTAAAGGGTGACCCTTCCCCCCCTGCTGTAAATACCAATTCCAATAAAACAGAAGCTTGTACCTTTATCCACTAGGGGGACTATGAGCACTGAAAATCATTCCATAATATCTGCACCCAGCTCTGCTGCATATAATCATTTCTTTGACGAGGACTAATTCAACAGTCCCTTAATAATTTCATGTTTGTTTTCTGTAAAGAATTATTCATCTGCAATGTGTGCATAGAAAATAGAGATTTGTGTCAGTGTGCATCTCTGTCACCTTCTAATGTGTGCATGTTTTAGTGTGTGTGCGATAGTGTGATTCATCATGCCTGCTCTGTTGACCTTTAGTACCTTTTTCTGTTAGGCAAGAGTCCTGTCCTGCCTGACAGTAAAGAGTAGGAGGGTCAGGTATGAGATGAATAGTTTGTGACATTGCTTTCAAGAATTTTATCAAACAAGGTAAAGGAATATGACGTACGTTTCAAAAAAACAATCTTCCAGAGACATCCATCTCTACAGAACTAATTTATTATTATGCTCTGTATTTTACAAACTATAAGGTTAATCCTCACTTTGTCTATGAAGGAGAATGAAATAAATTCAGTATACAGCACTGATTTCTACTAAAACCTGTGGTGTGGTAAATTATTTGCTGGGTAAGGTTACCTTATAGGCACCATAAATGTAGGCTACTGCCTTATCTCTGACATTAGAACATAATACACACACAACACCCAATTCAAATGCAAATCATGTAGGCATTAGTGTGTGTTTATTTCACTGACCCTGTTCTCATCGTAGATGATCTGCACCAGGCTGCGGTGCTTGGCCTCACTGGGTGGCGGTGAGATAGGCCTCTCTGGCTCGTGAGGCTTTGCAGCCTCCTCCTCCAACTGTTGCTGTAACACACAAACAAAGTCCATGGTAAAAACTTAACAAATCCAAAAAGGGCCCTGATCTTCCAGGAAGACCGGCAGCTCACGCGTTTCTGCTGCAAGGATATACAGACACATGTGTTTGTGTGTGAGAGCTCCACTGTCGTCCCTCTTCAGCTCTCCAGCAGGGATGACACTAACTGTCCTATTAGCTGTAATAGCAATTAGCTCCATGGGGTCTAGTTAATCAAAGAGTTACCACAACAGTATGTAAACAAAGCCGATGCCTGCTGTGTGGCTGAAACATCCGATGTACGATGAAAGGCAGACAAATAAGGAGACAGCCGAGAGAATAACAAAGAGGAGAAAGCCTCATCTGAAAATGTTACACAGAAGCCACCCTATTATATACACCATCTTTACCTGTACGGGAAATACAAATGTTGTCAAGTGAATGGCGGGCAAAATGTAGAAGAAGAAAGGGAATAAGGAAATGTGAAAATGTAGCACCCTACTATGCCGTCAACGAATCAGTAAGCATCATTAATGTTCCAACACTCCCAGTGTCAATAAGCAAGATGTGGTAGCAGTCATTTCCTCCTACCTGATAATGTTATAATGTTCTAATAATGATGCAAAAATTATGTACACTATACCCACAGTCATAAGTAAACATGTCTGTCAGGGTTAGAGATGTGGTAGCTAGCTGGCTTCAGGCTAACTTTGCACATTTCAAACAAAGATATGTTATTCTAGGATAGTAAATCAAATGTCTTTCAGACAATATGGATGTTCTTAACTTGACAGTTATAAAATATGTCTGCTAAGGTAAATACAGAAACTTTGTGGCACTAAATATTATCATCATAATTGTTCTAAAAGCATGGATATAAACACTGTACAGGCTGCAAGCTGGACACAGAAGCAGAGTGTACACAGCTGTCTGGAACCAGAGGCCAAGTGTCGCTGGGTGCCGTGCATACAGCTGATCTGCAGTTAAGTCAGCCCCTCTTTCCCTCCTACTCTTCCCTCACATCTCTCGACAGAGGCCTGAGAAGGGGGAAAGGCGGCCTCCAGAGGATCCACATGAGAGCAGAGTAAGATGGATCATCTTGTGCCATGATAGCTCTGGATAAGCATCTGGTGAAGCAAACACAGACATTCCCATAGAGACTTTTCAAACCCACCACAGAGTAAAATAAAATAAACCAGCCATTCTGAGCTTGGCTGACATGACACACGCTGACTGTAAGTCCTAACCATTACCCATTCCCACTGCCAGAACTCTTTAAGTAAAGTTGTAACATACCACTTAATTAGTCCAGATGTTTTAATGCTTGAAAACAGATGGACAGTGAAAATGTGTTTAAAAACACGGAGTGTATGTGTATTAAAGAAGGGATCTTCATTTATGCATGTAGCATTGAAAAAGTTTAACAAATCCAATAGTCAGTAAACCCTTGTTCTGAAACAGTGTAATAAGGCAATTAACAAAAACAAATTAGTGTAAATGCCTTCGTTTCATAAGCTTTGTAAAAACAATTGTCTGTGATTATCACATATAATAACTATGAATAAGCACCTCCATACTGCTATATAGTGAAATAGCTGTCACCATGTAAAAGCAGCAGGATGTCAATAGTTCCTCTGTAGTGGTCAGAGTGACATAAGCTTCAAGGCAGTCAGAATAACCACAGTAAATGCTGCTTTGAAATGATTATTTTTTAAGTGATTATAATAAACAGTGTGTTGACATAAAACAAGTATGGTGGAGGAAGGACTCGGGTGTAGGCGAGGGGAGACAGTGTGGCAGGGAACTGAGTGGTTTAGCAGTCACAAAATCTCCACCATAATCCTTCTCCTCCCCCAGGGAAGCTGTTATTTATAGCCTCATATATTTTTAACCTACTTTTCTCCTAAATAAAAAACCAAAGAGGAGCGGAGAGAAAAAGAGAATGCAGATGCCTGGAGGAGTGCATGTACATAATCACTGCACACTAAGCAAGAAACAGCTACAAGCTTGAATGCAGCGATTACAACACAGCAAAGTCTATTTAAGACTGTATTGCTGTGATGCCAACTGAAGCCTGGCAGGGACTGTCACACTGGAAAACCACACATTTCAAACAAACAAAACACGACACTAAGAAAATTCTACAAGGATGCCAGCACTGGCAAAGACTTCTACAAGTATAATAATAAACACTTCTGTACCCCACACTGCTTTCAGGCACATTTGCTTCATTTAGGCCACAATCATAGCAAAATCCTTCATTTCTTGTGAACGATTGGCTACAACTCTTCCATTCTCTACACTTTAGCACCTAAGCAAACAAAGCCAGGTTATACTTGTTCATTGTTGCACCTTTAGGAAAATGGATATCATTCACCTAATGGTGCAACAATGAACAAGTATAACCTTTGACACAAATGTTAATCAGTTCTTACAGATGTAAGCATCTACAGCAAGAGAATCTCCCTAGGGAAAAGATAAATCAATGTAAAAATGTAGATAGCATCATTCTATGCTCCAAACACAGATAAAGCTATATATAATTCTACAACCACATCTGTATGTGCACTCACCTGTTTTTTGCGAAGCTTGCAAATCTGCTGCTCCACCATGGTGATCTCCCTGTCCACGCGGTCCATGTTCTGGATCAGCTCCTCCTTGGAGAAACGGGCTGGAACCAGGTCCAAGTCAGGATCCATATGGACTGGGCTCACAGGAGAGATGGGCTCCAGCTTCCCCATGGCACTTCCGCGCTCCTACACAGAAGGGCGGCAGACATGAGATGAAAAGGACATGACATCACACCACCAACAGGAATTTTAAAAAAGGAATTTCCAAGTGATACCAATAATAATACTTAATGTGTTCTCTTGCTTTCACGTTGTATGAGTCCACAGATAAACATCCCTTGTGGTCAGTATTTATTCCCTTTCTTTTGCCATGAGAAGCTCTGTTCTCTTATCTACAGCAGTACTACATGCTATCAGCAGTCACATTATCAATAAACACCAGTGACACAAGTATATTGGCAGCCACACACGCTCATGCTATTGCCTCCACCATGTCTGACGGATGATGTGGTGCTTTGCTTGATGAGCTATTCCTGTCCTCCTTCTTCTTGTCACAACGTTCTGGTACGAGCTGATCTAGGTTTATCCATCCAATCCCTCCTCAAGAGTGTTGTTTGTTTCTTTGTTTTTTGGTGTTGCTGCTCAACTGTCCAATTATATTTCTTCTTGTAAAACTCCTAGTTTCTTCAAAGTTTCCTTTTAGTATTAGAGAAGTGTTTGTATCAAGGTGGGAAAAATGAAAAAAACATAATCACTGTATAATTCCTTGCCTCAGAATCAGAATTACTTTATTAATCCCAGGGGGGAATTGCTTCACACTGGATCAGACTGTGACTGTACTTCCTAAACCACTGTAATTAAGATTGTAATTCCTGAACCATTGTTAAAATATTTTTGTTGAATAAAAGATATTAAATTTGATTTAAATTTTGAAAAATCCTTTGTATTGGTGTACAGGGGTAAAATGATCTGACTGTGTGACCAGTTCATCCTTCATAAATGACTGAATGAGTGATCCAGCTAAGGTTCTGTTCTGCAGTATTAAATGAATGTTATGCAAGTGGGCTAATCTGGACTAGACAGGCAGCATTACAGCCTTGCAGACCTGCTGTGATTGAAAATGTCAGTGCCGGAGGATGTTGAGGGCCTGTTTAGGATGAAAAAGCCCAAGGTTGCCAAAACAAGTTAGTCGCAAAAATTCACCACGCTCAGAAACTAAAACAAGAAAATAGCTTGTGGGAAGGCTCGACTTTGTCGAAAAACATCTTTGAATGCAAATAACACCATCTCTATACAGCTCGCTGTTGTTATCATCTAGAAGTAGACAAACGTATTCATGTAAATGGTTCAACTTATCACAGAAAATCATGGACCAATCAATTCATCAGGAAAGATGCATAGCTAAGCGGTTAGGGTTACGTGAGAGAACAGACGCCTGCATGGTGTGACAAGCAAACGTCTGCATGTAGTAGGAATACAAATAATCTTAAAATATGACAAATTCGTCTGACTGGAGTCTACTTCATCCCACCACTAAATTACAGACTTTTATTACTTAAGCACCAAATAAAGTTTGTTTACAGCAAATAAGTGAGTGGCTAGCAGTCCTGACCACACAGAGACACACTCCCTTTCAATTTTCCTTTGCTTACCCTCATACATTTCTGTATTTCTTGCTGGGGCATCAGTCAATTGATGTTTAAATAATAATATCATTGCAAAAAGCTCTGTCACGTGGATTTCTACAACAAAATAACATTAGCAGCAATCCTCCTTTAACAGCTATACAAGCCAAGTGTGATCACTTTTGAGAGCAGCAAGTACTACAAGCCCTCTCATTCTAATCTGCATGATGACTGCACAGGGGTGTACAGTAACTAAGTGCTGCTTTTGTCCTTGCCCATGTGAGTCATGCCACAAGCATCAGCTCTGTGTGATACTACTGGCCTACTCCCTTTTTTCTGTTGGCCTTAAGCCTCTCAGTCCTCCCTTCCCCTTTTTCTTTCTGTGCCTCTGCACTTTCTCTTGGACTCATTTTTAGTTGCATCTCCCCTTCTATTCCACTATCATTTGGTGAACTTGTTCCACACAGTCATTGCATCTGACATCACTTATATAATGAGTTTACTGCCTTTGCTGCTCCAAGTGGAAATACTGGTATTCCTCAATATTTCCCTGCTAGCTTAAGAGTCAATGTTTTTTTTCCTGTGCCTTCTGTTATTGGTGTATCTATTTACAATTCCTGGGCTGTCTACCTCCCCTGGCAGTTTGAAGCACTCTGTATAATGTCAGGCAAGCAAGTCAGTTAGATCCGCAGTTCACAGTCTCATCCTCTGTCTTTTGAAATCTAGGTCAGCTGTATTATTTATTAATTGCTGTTTCACAACTCCCTTAGACTTCCCACTGCTGCTCACAGAGATCCAGCTTAGCTACAATGCAGAACCTCCTTCTAAGTCTTCTGCTGTGCTACGTACAATAACATCCTTTGAGGCTCTCAAGTAGGTTGGCACAGTTAATCCAAAACAAACAAAACAGCTTGCTAAAATAAGCTCATAATGTTTCCAAGGAAAAAAGATGGTCACAACATCTACCTTATGAATTATATAGTTAATGTCTTTTACTGGTATTATTGATCCAAAAGCTGGTATAGGCTCAGTTCTTTAATATGAGTACTTGCATAAATTCAGTTTATTCTTTGCCATTTATTTAAACTCATAAAGTTAACTGACACCAAGCAACATATTCTTACTTTTTCTTCGATGGATAGACTTATGTTAGACATAGCTAACGACGTCATGCTTGAGGGACATTGTAAAAACAGTGTGACACCTTCACTCCCCATCCACATGCATCTGAATCTGAACTCTTTTCACCTTCTCTCATCATCTGCAGCTACATCCACTCCAGGGTTTACCATACATAGACCTATTTGTAGCGAGCCGCCACACAACACCCACCACCAAAAATTGTTTTCATGTTTTTTTTCCCCCCAACACAATTTTAAAATATAGCTATCCCTTCGTTTATTCAACTCCGCTCAACTCTCTCTCTCAATCACCCACACACATCATTTATATTTATAGTGAAATAAAAACCTTCAGCTGTTTTTGCAATCCATTCCTTGAATGACACAGAATCTAAAGACTGGGACTAAACTTCCTCCAATATAAAGTCCAGGTATTTGTATGAGTAAACTAATTCTACTGGCCTGTCCTGTAATGTATGGAGTTGAGGTGCGGGAAGGTCCAGGCAGGGTTCTAGTAAAAATGTATTTTGTCTTCACTCAGAAATAACTTTAGAGAATTAAGATTGAACTCAATCAATTCGAAATGCTTTAAACGTGGTCAGTAGATGAGCATACAGGTGTATATTTAACCTATAGCAGCTTCAGAAAGTGTGTGTTTGAATCCCACTTCCTGCACACACTCTGCAAATACCCCAATTACAGTCTCCACCAACCGATGACACCAGCGCCAAGGTGCCACCACAAAATTAATATAGCATTCTTGATTTCCGTTTGTTTTCTCTCTGTATTTTCTGGCTGTTGCTCCTCAGTTATAACATCTGCCAACATGTATTAAAAAATGATTAAAAGTTCATACACCTTCATTTAATATTTGTGATTGAGATGTATATATTACGGTGGCCCTAAAGGTCAAAACACAATGACATTTCAGAAAACACAGCCATATTTCAGATAACGGAAAGGGTAGGGACAACACGCCTTTTTTCTGCTTTCATGGATGGACACACAGGTCAAACAATACTGTCTGCCAGACTTATTGTTCAATGTATTATCATGCTACAAGCACGGCTCGTTATCATCATTCATTCAGGTAAACACATATTTGGGCAAATAAGCAAAACTGCAAAATCCCAAATAGTGGCAATGTCCTCCTCCTCCGCTTCAAACATGTTTACCTAAACTGCTGTTTCTGGCATTGTTCAGCAGTGAAACGCTTCAAAACCTGTGTGTGTGTGTGCGACGTGTGCTGCAGTGGGAGGGCCGTATGAAGAGTTTTGCACTATTTCCATGAAATATGAAATGTCCGGGATGAAACTAACTTTGTTCTTGTTCTTGCCATCTTGAGAACACAAACCGATTTCTCTGTTCTTGTGGAGTACAGCATTCAGCTCTGTGCTCAATACATCCGTGTTTTTCTTCTTATGGATTTTCAGCAGATGGTCTTGGTATGAACACACACATGGAGTGGGGGGGCTGCCCTTCACTAGACCACAATATGGGCCTAATGTGAGTTGATGTACCACCGGGAGACTATCAGAGTGGTGTTGAATGTTTTTCCCTTGAACGGCTGGTTGCATAGGCGCAACCTCTGATTCTTAGTTGCACCATTGAGAAATTAGGTCGCATTTGCGACCAAATTGATCACACTCTAGGGCCCTGACAGTCATCAGCTGTCTGTCAAGGTTGTTGTCATGGCCCAAAAACTTGCGCATTATTTAAAGATTATGTATTAAAGGTAGGTGCTCTCAGTCCTTCGATTATTCACGCTACAACATACCTACAGCAAGCAATGATGCAAGCGATCAGGAGTTATTAAAGGTGTTATTAAAGTTCTTTGCAGCACCATAAGGATAGATGATAGACTAATCCCCTGCTCAGTCATGATTATTTGTGCCCGTCCCAGTGAGGTGTCCAAGCATTGCGCTGCACATTAAAATTTTGCCTTTTCGTTCGGTGTATTTTACGTTGTTGTTATCAATGCTTTAAAATGTAATAAATGATTCAGCCACGATCAAATGATCGGCCACGGTGAAATCGCAATGCATCGAAGAATCACTTTTTTGTCTCCCACCACCAGTCAATTGCTCATTGACCACCTTACTGAAGAACAGTCTAAATACATATTGTATGATACAATGGATTATATTATGGTTACTGACCTTTGTCATGTCCTCTGCCCCTCCCAGAGGCAATGGTGTCCGATTTGATGAAGGCCTCATCAGAGACTCTGGCCCCATCTCCAAACGAGGCCGTTTAATTTCTGCATACTCCACCTCTGATTGGTTGACAGGCTCTGGTAAGTAGATGTGGTCATAGCGGATATGCTGCTCTTGTCCTCTGCACAAGAAAAAATACAGCGAATTAGAGAAAATATGCTGATAAAAGAAGAAGGAAGGTGAAATAAATGCTCAAGATCTAATTTGTGTATGCTAAATCTGAGTCAAGCAAGTTAACATAGAGATTTTTATATAGTAAACCTTGATTCTTTTAGTTAACAAGTTGCCTTCAGGTGAAACAGGTACATGACTTTGACAGTTGCCAGACTGCTATGGTTACTAAAACATCCAGTCAATGGCTTAGATACACTTGAAGCAGATGAATTAAAGCTTACACATTTTTTAGCTGAACTAGCATCACAATGATAACATATAGGACTAGTCCTAGTGAACAACTAATCAACAAGTCATTATTAATCAGGACCATATACCATAAAAAATAGACAGACACCAAAAACTGAAAATAATACCTATAAAAGCATTTAAGAGAATAATCATTCAAATCAGTGTACACTGAAAAAACAAATCTCCGTTATAGTTGACCTTCTTAGAGCAGGTTTTAATGTCTTTATCACATTTCAGTCCTTCAGAAAACATGAAACTGCAGACACGTGTACAAAAAGATGACGGTTACAGCCTGAAATTAGGTTGACCTTAATCTTTACAGTTGTGTTCACAGCACATAGAAACTGCACCCGGCTTGACGTTGTTCAAACAGAATCATCATCAAGTAATCACAGCTTTTTCCCTGCAAAACAGAACCATGCAATAGGTCGCCCAGGATGGAAAAGTGGAAAGAAAAGGAAGCAACAAAATTGGAAATGATGACTCACTGTAACACTACCATCTAATGGTTTTAAATATAGTGGCAAATAGTGGAGGTGTTCTTGTGTGGGCTTTTGCATGCAATGGTAGACCGTCAATGGCCACAGGGCTGCACTAGGGAGTGTGTCACTCTATATACTGTACCCTAAAACTACAAGAGGTCTGAACTGTTAAGAATATCATACAGTAGACTGGGGGTTAGGGACCCTACATAATATAATGTGATGTTAATGAATCTGCTGCATAAGCGGTGCTAGTATAAATTACACTCACTCCCTTCATTAAACTAATAAGTATTTCAGGAAGGAAAAGCTAGCAACACGTTGAGGCAGATGAGTAAAGAACACGGTTTGTGTGTAGTCAAATGACAGCTTCCACATGTTAACTGCACTCACTACTTATATCTGGGAGATTTTATTAGCCCACTTGTAAATGGCTCTCTGTTCCTTCTGAAGGAACAGTTTTCTCAAGTCTGCCCTGGAGACAGATGCCAGAATGTCAGTGACTTTGCTGCCAGTGTCAAAATGGAAGTGGCTTCTGAAGAGAACAGGGAAAACACAACCATAATTGCTGGTCCAGGCCCACAATGGCCTAGTGTGCGGTTTCACTATGTGCCAAAGAGCATGGAGCCTGTCTCTGTCTTACGAGGTGGTGGAGGGGTGGTGTAACAATAAGGACTATCCATTGACAAGCACATAAAACGAGGTAAGGGTGTTGAGGAAAGAAATGGTTCGTAGCCGTTAGTCAGTGTGACAGCCAAAATACTACATCAAAAAAATGGTGGGTCTAAATTATTACCCAGATGGTGTGACTACTCCCCTGGACACAATTTTCTCAGTCATTCAGCTGAATACTTCCTCATCTCCATAGAGTGGCACTTACATAATCACATCATCAGCTCTAGCCCACCCTCCACCCCTTTCTCTCCCTCTATTGCCATCTCTCTTCCCCCCTCTCCCTCTTGTGAGCGTGCAGAATAATCTGATCCCTGAGGAGGATTTGTCTGGAGGATAAGGGGAAAAAAGATGTGTGTGGAGGTGGGGGCAGAGCTGGTGGAAGGCAGAATGAAGGGGCAACACAACACCCCACAATGACTCCATGACTGTAAAAACACCGCAGCCCTAACCAAAAACTTTTAGGAGTGAAAGCAGAAAATGTAGGGGCACATTGTAAACCAACCTGCAATGCAATTATTAATGTTATTGTCTATTTTAACTATTTTTTTTTAACTATTTGATTTGGAGATTACGATGTGCTGTTTTATTTACGTTCATAGGGATATGATCAGTAACATTACTTTCATTTAATACAAAAACCACATCCTAAGAAACGTACTTTGATATATGTAAATAAAGTATGCCTATGGTCTTAAACTTCCAGCCAAGGAATGCCTCCAAAGAGAGAGAAGTATGTGCACGATAGCAGCAATAGCTTTTTTCAACCATCCTGCAATTTGTTGCTGTAAAAGGTCTGGCTCTGATTGTATGGTTTGTTTCCAACCAACTATTTTTGAACAAACTCTGACCTGAGCGCTGTAAAAATGCTCAAAATGGTCACATTTTCAAACCGTGACGTATTCTGCCTTACTATGATAAGCAAAGAGATCAAGTGTGTTGATATAGGCTCGTGATTGTGAAAGCATTACCGTGCTTGTGCGGCTGCCTCTTGTTGCTCCCATTAGGAGCAGCGGCACAGCTGGGATGATTAACACAGAGAGATGCCTGGCTACGTGCACCATAGCTGGGATGAATGAAAGTAAGTGCACAGAATAATAAAAAAACGTGTCAAGCCTTAAAGCTTTTTCTTGCAAAAAAAAAAACATGTCAGTATGTCAGGAGGGGTGAAGACACAAATCTGCAAGTGTGCGAGGGGAACAGACCTAACACAACCTCAGTTGCAGTCAATCAAACATGTTTGAATTTTTCCGGCTGAGTCTGGACGCAGTGTGAAGTGATCAATAGCTGCACAGATAAGAGCAACACCGAGCTGTGTTTGTTTACCATTGCTTGTTCTTTCTCTTCCTTCTTCTTTGAGTTTGTTGGTGGTCATCAAACAAAGATTTAACATATTACTGACACCAGGTTGCCATCCTAAAAGTTTGCTGCATTCAGTTGGCTTTAGTTGATTTGAGAAATCCTGTAGTCTGTGATCCCTCTTCAGGTGCAGTTGTTAATTGTGTGACCCTCATCATCATACAAAAATCTGCTGAAGCCAGTCTGTTAGTGTGTCCTCAGCCACACGAGTCTGAAAATATTTCACTATTATCATCTCTCTATTAACACAGCAAAGTTATATTGTTGAGGCTATACACAGTGTAACATCGACATGAAGGGACATTTCTGCTGTTTGGCTGTTCCTATAACACAAGTACTGACACTCTGAAAGATTGGTTTAAAAGTATTTATCTGCTGTTCAAGTAGTAGTAGTCTTACTACACTTTGTGATGGCATCTTTGAAACTGCTGACCCAGAGCTGGCTGTTTGCATGCGGCACAGCTGTCCTTTTATGGTGTTTAGTGGGTGTCAGCCAAGCGTGTCTCATCTACAATCAAGTGAGAGTCAACATTCAGCACACCTGGGCAAGAGGAGATTTGGACTGCATATTGCATATTTTTTTATTTTTATTTTTTTTTATTTTATTTTAGATACTGTATTAATCCCAGAGGGAAATTCTTTACGGCTGTGTCATACAATGACTAGCAAGGTGGGCCACAGGCTAGGGTGCAGTGTCTTGCCCAAGAACACACAACAGTGACTAGGGAGGAGTTGGGATCGAACCACCAACCACCATGATTTTAGACAGATGGGAAGAGTCTGAGTTACTGAGATATAGCCTGGAGTAAAAGAGGAGGATGAAACAAACGACTAGTACAGTGGTTTTTCAGTGACTGTGCTGTTGTAGGTTTGCTGACTTGTAATTAAGGTACATCTGGATCATTAGATAAATAGCACATTTTTGGCTTTCTGTGCAGAAAATTAAGGTGCAGATGGAGACATAGATCCGTTGTACTGAGAAACAGACAATGCTTTAAAATGTCTTTTAAAAAAAAAAAACAACACATTTTCTAAGGTCATAATAGGGTTCACGGTCTTTGTCGGAATATATCCATTCAGAATTTCTAAGAATTATGAAACGATAAGCTCATACTTAGCCGTGAAAAGATCGAAGGGCAATACACTATACAGACTCTGAATGAGATCACAGAATAAGGGTCTGGACTCTTAACCCCACAACGCAATGCTGAGGACCTCATATATTCACTCCTCACCCCAAGATGCCTGTCTGCCAGCACCACCAATGGTTGAGTTCGTGCTCTCCACAAAGAAATGTGGACTGCTTCTCATCTCCCACCGTTAAAGTTGCAAAAGGCATCTGTCCTGCAGACATATTAAGTGAGTCAGCTCTGACAGCCTGCCAAAGCACCAGTGATTGAATGAATGAGTGGTGTCAGTAAATCGTGAGCTGGTGGGTAGCATTCAAACTGCGTGGTGTTTATTTCAGTTCCACCCATGACCCTGTGTTCCCACACTGTGGGCTAGGCTAATAACTGTTCAATGGGCCAAACACACACAACTCCCTGCTCAATGAAGACCATAATCCTATCCGATTGATACTTAAAGACACCAACACAACACGCAACAGCCTTACAATGTTCCAGAGTCACTGTAGCATCTGCTGCCAGCTGTTCCAATGCTGCGCTCCAGACACGCAAGAAGACATCCCCCACTCTACACCCGACATACTGTCATAATACCTGGCATAATATAACAAATTTTGGTATTCTATTGTCTGGTTTCTATTAAAATCTGATCAAGTTTTATGTTCCTTGAATGTTTTAACCTATGCAAGGAAATCTGCCAGGTCAATTAACTGACAAAAAATATGTTGTTACTTACCCTTAGTGCATCATAAAATATTCTTATCACATACACTCATCAAGTCTCATCCTTGAAAAATATTGGATATATAAATAATAAAGAACATTAGTGAGTACAAGACCTGGGTCTCAAGAGACAAAGTAATAATCATAAGATGCTTGATGCCAGACAGCTGGTCTACCAAAAAATGAGCAACTATACTTGCTTTATTGTCATTTAACTCGGGGTACCTCATGATTTGATTCTATTACAATTCAGGGGCCAACAATTTGTTTAATAATCAATTATTGATGCATCATGATGCAGCTTGAATGCATCTTAAAACAGTTAAGCAACATGTTTTTCCCTCACTGAGTGATCACTAGGGATGCACCGAATTTTCAGCCACCGAAAATTTTCGGCCAAAACACTTTTTTCACTGAAACAACTCGGGAAACAGGATGTTGTGATGACGCAACCAGCACAGGCTTGTCTGGATGCTCCAGCATGTCTGCGGTGTCTTTTCTTGCTCCATTTGAGCAGCTAACTAAAGAGATCCGCTCCTCTGATGCATCTGCAGCTGACGTTATTCTTTCAACGCAGCACTGAAGTGTCTTCTAAGCAAAGAGGTTGAGACGGACCGCGGAGTAAAAAACACTAAAAAGTACACTCGTAGTCCGTCAGCACGCATTTCCCTGAGATCTAATCGGATCCTCTGCACTTCATCGCGATGGTATTGATCCACGTTATAAAGATCATACTTTATATTTGAATAAAGCAGCATGCGCAAGAAAAGATCCAGGCCACGTGGATGCGTTGAACCGTTTGGAGACAGAGAAGCGCACAGCGCACCCTCGCTATGTTCAGTGAGATCCTGCAATAGAGAGCCTCAAATCATAGACAGGCTATTCTGTTCTGATTTACCATATATGTGACTCAGATTTATTTGTCTGCTGGACATTTTTTTAATTTGACAAAATGTTTATTTATGCACTGGCCCTATTTAAATAAAATGTACACATGAGTGGGGTCAAGCTCGGTTATTTTATTTTATTTTATATTATCAAGCCCATTTAAAGTTATCGTGCAATTAATTGATTTATTGTTTATCGCGACAGGCCTAAGTGGTCTCCTGGTATCTTCTCCATGCTCTAGACACGGCAAACCTTCTTGCCACGTTACTCTCATTGATGTTCCATCCTGATTGAGCTGCACTACCTGAGCAACCACTGAGTGGTTGTAGACACCACCTCATGCTACCTCTAGGGGTGAGCGCGCTGACAAAATGCAAAAGTGATCAAACATCAGGCAGAAAGGATGAGAGCAGAGAAATGGTCTGTGGTCCTCCTGCAGAACCTCTCCTTTATAGGGCTGTCTTGATCACTGCCTCATTTCCACCTGTCGTCTGTTCCATTTAACAACAGCAGCTGAAACTGATTCACAGTCAGTGTTGATCCTAACTGGACAGGCTGATTTCACAGAAGTGTGACTGACCTGGAGCTACATTGTGTTCTTTAGGTGTTCCTTTTATTTTTTGAGCGACAATATTATCGCTTATCGCAATAATTTCTCTTGGCAATTAATCGCCCAGCAAAACCTGTTATCGTGACAGGCCTATGTGCAACTACAATAAGGTAGGTCTAAATTTTTTTTATTTTAGATACTGTATTAATCCCAGAGGGAAATTCTTTACGGCTGTGTCACACAATGACTAGCAAGGCGCGCCACATATATATATTATATATATTATATATATAGCACTTGTCTACTCAAATCACTTAACACTGCACTGCTCAAAAAAGGGAACACCTAAAGAACACAATGTAACTCCAAGTCCCCAACACCAAATTTTTTTCTCATGAGCGAATGGATCTCATATGAGTCCCTACCTTTCATTCCCAGGCTGGAACTCCGAAAGTAAGGAAGGCCGACGCCGATGGGGCTGGGCCAGGTGGGAGCTGTAGTCCCTGGCATGATGAGGATGGTAGTCAACCAGTCCCACTTCCTGTAACAAAACCAACATCATGTTGTTAGCACACCAGAGCCGACAACTTCCATTAACTTCTTCTCAGTGTGATGCAAAGTCTGTAAAAGTACAAAAACAGATTAACATTTTCGCAGATGTTTGGACTTCCATCTAGTCTCTCCAACTCTAATTTATCCTACTCCTTCCATTTTTTTCCAGCCAATTGGAATGAAACATACAAGAAAAAATCGATTCTGTGAAATATCGCAATATTTTATTTGGGGATACTGGAATCGATTCAAGTTGTGGCCAAATCGATTTTATTATTAATTATTTATGAGCAAACATTCATTTCAGCGTCTTACTTCTGTGGTGCACACCGTTTCTTTAAGCAGCTCTGCTCCACACCAAAACCAAAGATCTCGCAAGAGCCACCACGTGATAGCCGTTTATTCTCTAGTCTCGCGGTCATTGTTACACAGCTCAATGTTGACAGTGAACATGGCCCACCCCGACAACGAGATACGAGAGGCTCCAGGGACTTATAAAGCAGACATTTGGACTCACTTTGGCTTTTACAACAAAGCCAGGAGCACAGACTATGACAACAGCCACGCTGTGTGCAAACTCTTTCAAGCCAGAATGAAATACTGCGGAAACACACCAAATATGCGTGCGCACATTGCCAGGCATCATGATGGAATCAAGGTAAAGGCTAACGTGAAACAAGCAGCTAACTCCACATCTCAGCTGATTCTTGAACAAGCTAATTCCATCAAGTTCCCATCAGGCTCAACATGTGCAACAAAAATACCGCAGGCTGTACTTTATTTTATTTGTAAAGACATGCGCTCTCTTAGTGAGGTGGAGAACAAGGGCTTTCGTAGTATGGTGAACACGTTAGAGCCCCGTTACGCCAAACCTTCCTGACAACACATCACGGATATTGCTTTACCTAGGTTGTACAAAGTAAAAGTAACTGTGCTAAATGAGCTCAGCTCTGCTGTGAGAGTGGCATTGACATGTGATGCTTGGACTTCGAGGTGCATCGAATCATACGTAACCATAACAGCTCATCATGTTACTGACGAGTGGAAGCTAGAGTCCCATGTCCTCCACAAGAATCTTCACATGAAAATTAAGCACTAGATAAGACAAACCAGCTGTAGCAGTATCAACAACAGACAGACTGTTTCCCTCTTTTCTAAGAAGGCGTATGCCTGAAGTTGTTAAGTGTTGTGATGTTGCATTTTGCAGAGTTACTTGGTATTTGAATTCAGTATGTATCAGACCTCATTTTAACTAGCAGGCAGGTTGCTTTGTTGGTAATGCAGATACAAATGTTAGGGTTTTTTTTACAATGGTTATGGTTATATGGCACATATAAAACTAAGTTTTGACTGACGGTTAGATTGCAGTGTTTAATTGTTTAAGTTGTTTAATTTAGCATCCTACTTGCTACCTCAGAAAATACATTTAAGCAGGATTGGAAATACATAGCACTTTATTTTGTTAATCTAAAACATACTTGAAGAACCTTACTGATAAAGGCACATTTAAGCCTTTGTATTTTCTTTTTGTGGAAACCAGACAACACTAACAACAAATACTGTTCTTTGTTTGCTATTAAAACAACTTGAATGTAAGATACAGTTGCATTGTGCAATGTTCTTATAATGAAAAAATGTGTTCTAGTGAAAGGTGTATTACTAGTATTCAGATGAGGCTTTCCACACTCTTTAAAAGAATGTGTGTGTGTGTGTGTATTAGGTATTAGTGTATTATTAGCGTGTTCTGTTCGGTTCTGGACATGCGCATCAAGTAATACAGGGAGGCATTTTTACCACAGCATGGAGACGAGTGTTGGCAACTTGGCGTCTCTCTCGCTACATTTCGCGGCTTTCCAAACTTTTTTTTAATCAAAAGCAACTAGTGACTCTCTCTGGTGACATTTGAAGACTGAGGTGAAAGCACATATCATTCTGCAGTCAGGCTACTCTCCTCGACAAGCAGCAGCCGTGAGCTCCTCCCCCGCCTCAACTGCAGGCGGAGCAGAGAGACCCACAGCACTCTGCGTCCAATCGTGCGCAAAGCTGCCGCTGGTCCCGTCAGTGCTTACAGAGCGGGATGTAAATAGCACGGACCACGGACATCAGTACTGTTAGCTTAGCCTAGCGTAGTCATAGAGTTCAGGCTATCCAACTAGCGCGTCGCTCTCTGTCCACTGTGGGAGTATGTGCGCACATGTGTCTGTGTTTGTGTGTCTCTGTGTGTGTCTGTGCATGTGTCTGTGTGTGTACACGCAGCTTGCCTCTGTGTGCGGACAGCAGTGGTGAATTGTAAACGCACAATCATGCAGATAGAAATGACATGCTGCCGTGCAAATAAGATAAATAACATGAGCTGTTTAGTTTGTTTAATAAAGGAACAAGGTGTAGACCTGTTCTATAGGAAAACCTTAAATGGCTTCTGTTATGATCTGGTGCTATATAGAAATTAAAAAGAAATGAAATTGACTTGACCTGATATAATAATGGAAACACTGAACTGATTCTTAAATATGGTAAATGTTGGATAAATAGGATATATATTTTGTGCTCATCTATGGTATTTACAGAGTGTTAAAAGTAGAAAAAACATTAACATTGTAAACCGAACCGAAAACCGTGATGTCAGAACCGTGATACGAACAGAACCGTGGCTTTAGTGAACCATTCAACCCACACACACATATACAGGGTATATACAGCAATCCTTAAGTTAAATTTAATACTTTTTATACCTTTTTTACTACGTTCATCATGACATTGAGTTGCAAGTGGTAATCAACAACCTTTTGTAAATGTGTAATCTGATTTTGACATAAAATGCTATACACAGAGTAGATTTCGAGACTCACTAACATAACAGTTGTTGCTGGTTGCACTAGTTTGTGGTGGTGGTGCAGCAGCACAGAAAGTTGAGAGTGGTAGAGTCAACTGCTCTCGTCGACCGCGCATGTATGTTTAGTGGACTGCATATATGACTGAAGCTCCCATCCAGTTGACAGTGAAATGTCTTTACAAACCGAACAATAAGCCTGCCACTATTCCACTACAGGCCTGAGCCAGTCCTTAAATGCTTGGTCTTCCACCCAGCCGTCAGAAAACTAGCCCTGTCACGCGATTAATTGCCCAGCAAAATTATTGCGATAAGCGATTATTATTGTCGTTTTGAGACCATTTTCATCTAATATAATGATAACATAAAATAATAATGCAAGTACACCCTTTCAAAGATCAATAAACGTTCATTTCTAAAGAACATTAAACACTGGAAAGGTCCCCAATCATTATTATTATTATCATTATGAGTAGTAGTAGGTCTATTGCCATAGCTTGTCTTAGCATAGTCAGTGGAGTTAAGTCAAACCAACTAGCATGTCATGACAAAACTAAATTTAACATGTTTAATGGCCTTAAATTTTTCAATTTTAATTTATCACATATTAATACTTTTTAAAACCCTGCGGATACCCTGATATATAATCGCAATATATCGTCTTTGTTACAGTATCGGGTAGGCTTGTGCAAAATCGTATCGTGTGCAATTAATCGTGAGAAAAACTGTGATCGATTAATATTTGCCACTTATCGATTACAGCGATTAGTGCCTCGTCATGATGACGCATTTTTGTGTGCGGCGTACTCTCACCATCACCCGCGCACATGTGAGCCCACAATAACAATAATGGTGGAAGGCAGTGGTGTTCAGTTAAATAATGCGGAGCAGCACGTTTCTAACATAAGTTCAACGTCTGTCACCATAAGCCCGAGCACGAAGAAATCCGAAGAAAGCGCAACGAGGACACAACGCCGGCTACAGCTGTATATAGTGCCGTGACATGCATTAGGTGAAGCGTGGAGCGTTGGTAGTTGCCATAGTAACTGAATTTTTGCTCGTATCAAATGAATAAACTCCGATCTTTATTTACGGACTCCACAGCAAGATAGGAAACATTACAACAGCGAAGTCTCCTCCAGCAGATATTGGAAAGAATTCCACTCAGCCGAGAATCCGCGATACGTTTAGTCAGTGTGCTGCTTACGACCAAACTAAGCACTGGAAGAATGTAACGTAGGTTGATTTGCACAGACACGCATTTAAATGTGAAATTGTCCGGTTTGTTTATTTGTTTGTTTTTTCTGCTGCTGTTCTACAGTCTGAGTGAAAACATGCACCAGGTTCATTTGCGCAGACACATTTTTTAACTTGAAATAATCACTGATGTGACTTTTCTGAACTTTGTTTGTCTATTTGTCTGTTTAATTTTAATGTTGACATGCTTTGTGACCTTAAGATAAAAACATTTGAAGGACAAAGTTACTTTAAATGTTTGCTTCATTATTATTTTGAAGCAGTTTGTGCCTCAATATTATCAATACATATTTCCATGGCTGGTTGGTGCCTACTCACCAGCTTAACCTGTCAGAATGAAGTAGTTAACTTGACTGATGATTTGTCGGTATCATTTTAGAACACTGTGCCAATTTAGAGTCAAAAACATGTAAGTGCAATTGTCATCAATTAATCGTCAAATTAATCGTTATCGGCTAAATGCCACAATTAATCGTGATTATTTTTTTTGCCAATATCGCCCAACCCTAGTATCGGGATATTTCGTAGTGTATCGCCAGATTCTTGCCAATACACAGTCCTAATACAGATACAGTCATTTTGAACCTTTGCCATTCAAACATTGCAGGACACAGTCCATCAACCCTCATCATCTCCAGAATAAGATGACAAGAGGGAGTGGTAGGATTAACTACAGGTGCAGCTCTGCTGATCTTGGGATGTACGCCTTGGACTCACTCACCACTCAGTAATAAATTAAGCCTTGTGGGTCACTGAATGAATTTTACACCAGCCAAATGCCTTTTCTTTGAAGCACAAACAGCTTTGCTTCTGATGTGTAACATAACATAATCTTGATAATTAGGAGATGTGGGTGGAAAGTCCTAATGTGACTCCACACTGACAACATGAACTTTCAACTGAAACATCTAATGAGGGAACTGGGTGTGCAACATTACACCCTGGCAATGTTTCTGGGAAAACACCAGTTGGGGGCCCACAGAGGCCCTGTCCAGTTTTTCTGAGTAACATCCTGTTTACAAAATATCCACCAAGCAGGGAGAGCCAAAGCTACAATTACAGAATCATGTCTTGAATGGCTGTAATCTAAAATGTTGTGACCGCAGGTAGTACCATTAAACACAGCATATGTCAGACCCCTTACCGTGTGTGCCCGTTGCAGCTGCAGTGGTAGAGAGGCAGGGTTTGGCAGGTGCCGTGTGTCCACCGTCCTCCGGCCCGGCGGCACAGACTGGGGATGAGAGGACATCCTGGCAAAGCTGCTTCCTCTACAAGCAGGTAGTAGGTGTGGGTGTAGAGCAGTTGCAGCACATCATCGGCTGTTTTATTTAGCCTGCAACCTGTAGAAAGAAAAAAAGAGCCAACCTCAGTGGAATTCCTGCAGACACATTGTTAACAATGAATAAAACACGCAGCACGCCTAACTGTTCGTCAGAAACAGTGTGATGGTTTCTGTGATGAAAGTGTATGCCTCTGTCTTCTCCGGATATCAGAATGTCATCACCTCTCTACTACCACAGCTGCTCCCCACTCCATTGCTATTGGTAAAGGAGTAAAAGTCCCTGCACCTGCTAGTCTCAGCTCCCCCTTTGCTGCTCACTGAATGGCCCACTGTCCTCACACTGAGGACTCACAGACAGAGACTTGCCAAGTCAAGCTATTGGGTAAAAATACTAAGAGTTTAATAAGGGTTTAAGATGCAACATAACAAACTCTTTGCCAGTTATTTGATTTGGGCCTGCTGTCATGCAGTAGATTTTAACTCCTGATGAAGTTATGCAAACTGCAGTAGCCTGATTTTGTTAAGATGTGTGTCATAAATTGCACAGCTATGATGATATAAAAAACAGCCCAGCTTTAGTATATGATATAAAATATGGTATAAAAACTACACAGAGAAGTGGAAGTAAAAATAAGTGTCTATGATGAAATAGCAGAAGAACAGTTTCAAGCCCTCTTTAAAATGGGCAGGAGTTGTGAAATTACATTGTAAAGTGTATTTTGTTTAGCTCTTTTCAGCCAGTCACTGTGGCATGCTCGGGCACTCTTACAAGCCTGTGATAGTAGTAGTACGTGGACTAGTACCGTACTCGTTACGTGTCCCTGTGACTCCTGCCAAAAGAGAAATTAGGACTGCTGCCATTTCAATGGGCTTCTGACTAATGACGCCTCTCTCTCATTGCTCATGTTTCAGTGAGCCACACAGCAAGAGGTGGGAGTGGTAAAAATGTGGGCTCTCAATATGGCACTGATCAAAATCTTGACAAGATAGCCAAGTGCTCTAAGTGCAGTGCAATTTTGTGAACTGGATGGGAAAGATACCACCACTAGTGGATCTTTGTTTTGGAAACAAAAATACATTGATATAAAACCTGCAATGTTCCTGAGGTGAAGAAAGATCTTTAGGTTTACTCAAGGTTCTTGGTGTGTTTATAAGATCTGATGGCTATCTTATATGTGTGGCTGGTACAGGAAACCAACATCCAGACAGCGCTTGTGCGTCAACAACAATTTAAAAACAGCTATCAAATCAGATACTTGAGAAATACCGATAAGTCATACATTTCAGAAAAGGAGCAGACACAGGCAATCTAGAGAGAATACACACAGCGACAATGTATTTCTATAACACTACTGAGTCCATTATAAGTAATATAAATAGTTCAACAGGTTAAACAAACACATATATAGTTATTATTATTATATATTGTTACAGTACAAAATGGTCCAAGAGTTGATGGTACAGCAGAGTATTTACATACATTTGTCTGGATATACGACTGGCATTATTCATAGGAATACAGACACAATGGTTATGAATATTGGCACGAAATGTCAAAAATTAAACAGGGAACAAAATTTAATAGAAAAAAAGTCAGTTTAGAGACTTTTATAACTGCTCTGATATTGATTCACTAGCACTAATTCTACCAGGTCAGCTACCTGTGTATGGCGGTCATAGTTCCCTATAGTGATTGAATCGTGATTCTCCCTACAAAACAGGTTGAGTAATAACTTCTGCAAACAGTAGTAAACGGCAACTATTTATAGCACTATGAACCTAAGACCAAATAACTCTGCAGTATAACTTATATTTTTAAGAATCTCCCCTTGGGGACAAATAAGGAAATTCTGATTCTGATTGTGAGTGTGCCAGTCTCAATTGTCTAACTCTACTTTATGTTTTTTTTGCAGCAGCAGCACAAACAAGCGCACTATCTAGCCTTCCTTCCTGTTTGACTGCCAAAAACACAAAGTGCCACTTCATTTCAGTTTTGCAAACTTTATTATGAAAGGTTCAACATGGGTCTAGTTGTAAGATTCAGAGAAGCTCTTTAAACATAAAATCAGAGGCCAGTCGGAGGAAAACTCTGCTGTAAATCTCACACCAACCAAAAACTGTGCCTTTATGTGTTGTAGTCTAAACTGTGGCTTCAAATATTTTCATGAAGCTAGCACACATTTATTCTTTGGTCAGACAGACCTGTGTAAACAGACCACACAAAGTAAAGTCCTTGAGTAGACCTCACTGCTGATGAAATACTAAAGTAGAAAAAATGTGATATTGATATAGTATGCAATATTCCAGCAAAAAAACAAAGAAGGAGGCCAGGCAGAAAAAGAGAGGGTGGGATAAACCCTCTTACTTGGAAGCCTCTCTTTGATGACCATCCAGACCAGAGAGATTCCCCTGAGAAGGGTGGGGGGGTCTTAAGTCTGAAGGCAGTCACAAGATCCACAGAGGACAAAAAAAACAAATCAAGATAAGAGGACCAACACAATGAGAGAGCTTTGACATCAACTCTGAGGCGAATGGGGCCTTCCAGACGAGGGGCTAAACACATGCACTGGCACTGCTACAGACACCCACAGGCAAGTTGATGGCTCACTGCCAACACTGCAAATGAACTCAGTCACCTCACTCTCTCACTCTAGGCATGCTTTCCTTCTCCACTCTCTTTTTCTCTCGTCTTTTCAGCAGAGTAAAGAGGGCCTCAGCCTTCAGCAGTGCAAGCCAGTATTTCATCCTCTTACCCCCCACCCTCCCTCTCCATTTTAGGAATGGCTGTGGAAATACTAGCACAGAGCACACAAACGGCTTCCAGCCTGCCAAGGAGAGCAGGAGGCAGACTTCAAAAAATGGTTTAATCCTACTGACATAAACAGTTAATCAAATCTCTGTCTAGTCAGACTTGGTGGCTTGACAGTCAGGCTTTAAAAGATGCATTCAATGGCTTGGCCTCATTTTAGTTTTTTTTTATTTATTTAAAAAATATATCAGCTCTACATTTAATTTAATGCATCTGCACTGCCCTTGTGTGCATTTTAAAGAAAATGTAATTAGCATGACACAATTCAACCCTATTAAATATTAATATAACCTTGGGCGACACTGACATTTGAAAATCTATGCAGCTCTACAAAAACTAGTTAACACCTCTTTACTATGTTATTTCCAAAGTGTGACCAACACTACAGGGTACATTAGGCCACCCTTCTTCAATGTATCACACTGATGAACAATAAGAGGTAGGGAGTTATGAAATATCCAGTGTTTCTTTTGATCAATTCCTTGAGCGCAGACACACGTGTGTGATGATTTGACAATAGGTCTGAACATATCCAGCTTAAAGGCTATCCAGATACAATCCTACTCTAGCTGGATTGACTTTCTCCTGTGTGAACAGGGCCTTAGAAGAAAAGACTGTTAAGGTCAATATTAACCTTCAACTGCCAATATCCATATTAAGACAACTTTATAACCCATTATCTTTACAGTAAATGTAAAATTAAGAAGCAGAAGGAACTTCTATTTAACATCAATAGCCTTGAATATTGTAATGCTGCATTTACTTCTGTATATAAAAAGCCAAATCTGCTGCAGCACTCTGATCATTGCTGCATGAGTCCTCATGAGAACAGAAATTCTCACAACTTTACACAAGCGTCCTGTGAGTCAGAGCACTTGCAAAATTCTGCTGTGAGTTAACAAAGAACTGTATGATTCAGTCCAAGACACCTTCAACTTCACTATAAACAGCCCTGAACTCTGAGGTCATTTGAACAGTCTGTTTGTGTCCCCAGAGTCAAACCTATGGAGAAACAACATTGAGTTTTTATGCACCACATACCTGGAACATATCCTGAAAACAAACGGAGGTCTGCTCCAACTGTTCATTTACATCAGGGCTTGACACTTATTTTGTTTGCCAATCTGTCATATTCCATTTTAGTAGTTTGTATCTTACATTATAGATTATTTTCTTGTGTCACTGATGTTGTTGCTAGGATGGCTTTGACCTTGATCAACAGAGTCTTGTCACCATAATAACACACTGCTAACTGGACACCAATACAAATATTTTGACACATTTATTGTTAATGTATTATTAAAGCCAGAAGGATACTTGGTTCACTAAAAGTTACCATGAAAACACAGATGAGTGAATTGTAATGAGCATAAGGCTTGGTTTAAGAACAACAGGAAAAGTTTAGGAATGTGGCACCCTGTCAGGTCTCATAAGGCTTTATCTCCCTGGAGCCTCATTACTGAAGGGCCCTGGACAAGGAAGCTCTTGCTTGCTTACCCTTTCATCCACTCACCCTTAATGGTGAACAACTCTGGAACACTGGAAATGCATGCAATACATTACAGCAACTCTTAAGCAGAACGCTTCCTTACCCAGTTGCCCAGTTTTCATTTTGTACCACGTTAATCTCTAAACAACTCTAAATTAAAAAATAAACACAAAATAAGGTGTGTTTCTTATATATATTTTTATATATCATATATTTTCACATCTAGGACACTTTCTTCTGATCTCAAATGAACCGACCTTCTTACAGTTCAATTTTGAGGAACTCCATCAGTAGTGCACCGATTGCTCCTACACTTTGCCTTTCACCCAGTGTAGACAAATTTAACATGGAAACAAAGCGCTTACAATTAATCCAGTATTCAGCCTAAAGAGGCTTTTTATTTTTCCAAGTCAATCTGCATGGTAAGCCCAGCTCAAGTGGCACAATGGAAATACCTCCTTTCTCTACATCCTCACACATGTTTTGTTTTACGCTTTGTGTATATTTTACATATGAAGAGTTTGCAATTCAGTATCATGATTCAGTTAGTATTCAATTTCAGGGTATCCTAGTCAGATAAATTTCTTATTTTACCACTTAGACCAATGGAAACACTGTAGTCAAGAGGAGGAAGTCATGGTGCAAGAACCAGTAAAAAGGGAAGGAGATTGCAAACATCTTTTAGCAAGACAATAGCAGGTAAAATATTCATGACCTACCAAATCCTAATGTAAAGCCATGTACATGTTTTTTCTGTTAAGGCTGATGGTCTTTTCCTGATACATCTAAAACACAACATGGGAAGACAGCACAGTATCAATGTAGCACAGAGCACTCAGGTGAACCCTTCACAACTAATAAGGCAGCAATATCAAAGATTAGGTGATGGAGAGAGGCTATAAAAGGCAGCAGGTGATATAATTATTGCTCTAAGACAGCTTGATATATAGTGTGCTGCAGGCAGGTGCACATTGTTATTAGTACCAAACCCTGAAAGAACATCCTGACACCCCAAGCTAATCTTGGCTTACTTGTGCTCAACTTTCACAGAGGAAATTTGCGGTCACAACACAGTCAGCTACTGAAGACACTGAGAGGAGTGTGAACACCCACAGCCATAATTTGTCTGAAGGAAAGAGGTGCAACCGTGTCCCTTTACCGCTGGCTGTCACACCTTTCATTCTGAATCTAACTTCCCATCAAGCCCACAACAAAATTACAAGGAGTGAAGAAACACTGTATAACTGATGGGCAAACTAAAAACTGAAGAAGATGAGACGATGTCGGAAAACATTGTATAAAGCCTCTCTAGTGCTGATAATCTGCAGCTAAAACAACAAATGTAGTGCCTAAAGAGGCATCTGGATCATGCTATGCCTTTTGTGGTCTTAAGTTAATTTAAGTTAACAATTTAAATGCCTCCAGTATATCTACAACCCCCCAACCAATTTGTTTTGTATCAGATATATAGTGATATAATTAACATTTAAAGGTAGGGTAGGAGATTTTGAAAACTCAGTCAGCCAGATTTTGAAAGTAAACACACGCCGCGTTCTCTCGGAGCTCACCCCGAAGCCACGCCTCCCAACCAGTCTGTGACTTCGGCCATCATGCACGTACCTCTCTGATGCGCAGAGCAGGAAGAGAGTGACAACCAGCCAATACTCCGCGCAGGTGCGCCTCGTAGGATTGGCTGATGTTGTTAGTGTTTTATAGCTTCCACAGATGATTCATATTCTTCGTTTTAAAGCGAAACTGCCGAACTAATCGGTTGCTATCGGATTGTAAAGAGAAGTTACACTAATTTAACAAAAAGTGCATCAGAATGAACTCTCCCCTACCTTTAATGCTGCTGAGACATAGTTCTCAAACTGCAGCTACAAGATGTGTACAATAATTAGGTTACCACTAACCACTGTTATCTTCTCCACAGAAAAAAAGCTCATCACAAAACTCAGCTGGAGCTTTTGACTTTCAGTTCTGTATTTGTTCATTCTGTCTCCTAAAAAGCTGTGACCATTCATCCTTCATGAGTGAAACTGACACATTTTCAGTTTCATGGTAGTACTGGTGTCTACACGAAGTGCAAGGCGTGAGCAGTATGCAGGGCAAAGATGCATGATAGGGAAGAGGTGAAACAGCAGAGTAGGACAGCGAGAGGAGGGGAAGAATGACCCGTGATTGGCTGTCCTTTACTTCCAGATGTGGTCATCCAGCTGTATCCATGCAGTACAGCAGAGCCACTATTGGATTTCCTGCCTGTTCCCCCGCTGCTGGCTGCTTTAGCGACACTGTGTGAAATTACATAAGACTCGCCGCCCCCCTCCCCCTCTGCTGGTCAGTGTAGAACTGGGGCCTTCACACATTGCCTCAGCCAACTACAACTCCCTGTAACCATGGAGGCAAAGGCACCCTACCAAAACACACTACAGGACCTGAAAGCTACCGTATTTTCGGGACCATAAGGCACACCGCATTATAAGGCGCAGTCCCTGAAATACCAAACAGTAGCAACATCGTCCTTCTCCTCCGCGTCAAACATGTCTGTTTACCTAAACTGCTGCTTAAATGCTGCTGCTTCTGCTGCTGTTCAGCGCGTCAAAACCTGTTTGTGTGTCTGAGCGTGATTTGCGCTGCAGTGGGAGAGCCGTGTGAAGAGTTCTACACACATTCCTGGTTCAAAACTTCCCCGTCAGTTACTGCCAACTACTCCACTAATACCTGTGCTCTGCTCCATGCATGCGGTGCAGCAATGAAAAATGTCCTCCGTGAAACAATTTACCACCGCGCTGAGTTCCGGACACTTTAGGCCATTTAAACCGGTGTTGCCGGTATATGAAAAATTCATATCATAACGCAAAAATACACCGGCTTTCGGTACGAACCTGTATACCGCCCAGTCCTACTGTAACATGACAATTACTACGCTTAAACATTTTGCTATAAAGTTATTTCTTGCTGCTTATTTCTGCTACTAAAGTAAAACTAGTAGAAAACTAGACAGTTATTTACATAGTTCAAACAGCGGACTAAACCCACTCTAGCTCTGTGTTTTTAAGAACATGAATAAAAGTTCTTGTATTATTAAATCTGTGTTTTTTCAGATGGAAAAAAACAAAAAAAAATTTTGTATCAAGCCTAATGAAAATAAATATCCTCCTTTTATAGACATATGTAGTATGCTGATATACATTAAAACATCTAAAACATTTCCAGGTATGGGCGCACACACACTAACTGCCCACCTTCTTAAAGACATGCCAATTTATAACATCTGTTTCATTAAGATAGGAATGCTATATATTAAGTATACCTAATATGTAATACACAATTTTGGACTATATATATGTAATATGTATTAACACATACCAACCAAGGTAGCTATAGGTTCCTTAAGAAAATAGGAAAAATATTTGTATGTCTAGGCTAACGCCCCATCCCGGTCACCACCTTGACTAAACCCTGATGTGGTTATGACTAAGATCTTCTGTGGTGAGAAGAATTGTTACATTAAGACCTTGAAAGCACACAAAGCCACCCAGACAGGGGCAGGGATGCTCGAAGCTCTGCTGCTCATTGTTAAGAAGCTGGTCCTGGACAAAGCACATCACCTGTCTTACTGAAAATATTAAAGCTACACTATAGGAATATATTGCTTTAAATGTTGTATGTTTTGTATACATTTATTTTTAGGTTTTTTGTAACCTTAGTGTTGCTAAGCCAGTCAATATAGACACGTTAAACTGTAGTACTACATGTTCTGCAGATGGAACTGATGGAATAATGACTTTGCAACACAAAAGAAACAAGGAGAAAATTGCCCAAACTGCCAAGAAATACTATCATCACAGACAATGAGCTCAAAAATCGCTCAATAACTCTGAGAATTATTCTGACTCCATCAGGAGTGTGCCAGTAGAGTATATGACTGACAGACTCTTTTACATGGTTAAATAGTATCACTGGAAAACTTTCCAATCTTGATGACAGTAAAAAAATCTCTTGATTGTTATATTATGATGCTTCACAGCATCTTTTTCAGCAGCTGTTGTCTTCTAAAAAAAGAAAATCTGGACTTACAGTTAGGGGAAAAAATTATTTGAACCCCTGCTGATTTTGTAAGTTTGCGCACTAACAAAGAAATGATCAGACGGAAATAAAAAAAATCCAGAAAAATGCATTTCAAAAACGTTATAAATAAACTCACAGTTTCATGAATGAAATAAGAAATAAGTATTTGATCCTCTATCAATCAGTTCTGGCTCCCAGGTGTATTTTATACAGGTAAGGAACTAACATTGGGAGCCCTCTTAGCTTGTTACCTGTTTAAAAGACACCTGTCCACAGAAGCTATCAATCAATCCAGTTTCCAAACTCTTCACCATGGCCAAGACCAACAAGCTTTCACCAGACTGTGGACCTACACAAGCCTGGAATGTACCGTATTTTCACGACTATAAGGCACACTTAAAAGTCAAAAATTTTCTCAAAAGTCGGCCCTGCGCCTTATAATACGGTGCGCCTTGTGTATGGGTTGAGTACCAGACACGGGGACGTGGTACGTAAACTACGTACGCTGGCAGCAATTCACCAATCAGCTGAACAGTACGTCATACGTACACTACGTACACTAGCAGCGATGAACCAATCAGATGGATACTACGTAACACACAGGTTCAGCTGATTGGTGAATTGCTGCCAGCGTACGTAGTGTACGCTGGCAGCAATTCACCAATCAGCTGAATGCTACGGTACTGGCGCAGCAACTTCCAGCGGATTACAGCTTCCGCGTTATGCAGTGACAACATTGCCAGCAAAAACATCCAGCCCAGCCATATCACCAACATGGATGAAGTCCACCTCACTTTCGACATCCCCGTGAACCAAACTGTGGAGAGAATGGGGACCAGCACGGTATCAATACGGACTGTAGTGGTGGACTGGATGGTAATGGACAGAAACTTCCGCCTATGGAAGAGAAAGACTGTGCCTAAAGAAATGTTTCCAGCAGGAGTCTTCGTTACGCATCACCCTCGCTGCTGATCCGCGACTCCGCGTACGCCCGTCTCACCGCTGGTGTAAAAATACAGGCGAAGCAGATGAATTCATAGCTTGCCGTTATCCCGGGAGTGTTAACAAAGAACTCCAACCGCTGGACATCGGCGTAAACAGGGCGTTCAAAGTAAAGTTGCGAGCGGCGTGGGAGCGATGGATGGCAGACAGCGAGCACAGCTTTACTGGGAGGCAGCGCCGGGCGAGTTACGTCAGTTATGTGAATGGATTGTGGACACATGGGCTCATGTTTCTGCAGTGACTGTTGCCCGAGCTTTTGTGAAAGCCGGCATAATTTCCGAACAATAATAATAATAATTTCCGAACAGCCAGCCGGCAACGTGTGTGGCTGTGACTCTGACAGCGACGAGAGGGAAGCTGGCAGGTTTGAACTCGCGCAGTTGTTTCCTGTTTATTGTTGTAACAAATGTTCTGTACAGTCAGCCACTGGTAAGGATGAATTAGGAATCACTGTGGTGCATCTGATTAAAATGCGGGACAACGTATATCCGAAGATGGTCTTTATTTATTAATAAAGTGTAAAGATAAAGTTGGAATCACAACAGGCATTCAGCAGCAGCCACTGCTCTGCCCATAGAAACACACACGCTGTTTCTCTGTCGCTGCCACCGTCGAGAGAGAGGCTGCACCGGCTCCTCACTGATATCCAGCCGGTTTTTACTGAATTGCTGCTGATAGAGATGTGAGCGGCTTGCGGAGGATGTTTCCTGGGTTTTCGCTTCTGCAGCGCAACGTAACTCTCTGTCTTAAAGCTGAGATGCGAGGGTCCGATCGCACATCAGAGACCGGGTGGTTTTTTCCACGTATCACCCTCGCTGCTGATCTGTGACTCCATGCGCGCCCATCTCACCGCTGGAGTAAAAAACCAGGTGAAGCAGACGAATTCGGAGCTTGCCGTTATCCCGGGAGGGTTAACCAAAGAACTTCAACCGCTGGATATCGGAGTAAACAGCTAAGCTAAAGCTAGCGTTTAAAGCTAAGCTGCAAGCGGCGTGGGAGCGATGGATGGCAGACGGCAAGCACAGCTTTAGACTGGGAGGCAGCGATAATGAATTAGTAATCACTGTGGTGCAATTTATATCCGATGATAGTCTTTATTTGTTAATAAAGTGTAAAGATAAAGTTGGAATCACAACAGGCATTCAGCAGCAGCCACTGCTCTGCCCATAGAAACACACACGCTGTTTCTCTGTCGCTGCCACCGTTGAGAGAGAGGCTGCACCGGCTCCTCGCTGATATCCAGCTGGTTTTTACTGAATTTACGTACTGGTATGTTTTAGCGTAACCTGCGCCTTATAGTACGGTGCGCCTTGTGTATGCGCTGAGGACAGAAATAGACCGTGTAACTGACACTGCGCCTTATAATGCGGTGCGCCTTATGGTCGCGAAAATACGGTACTACAAGACCATCGCCAAGCAGGTGGGTGTGAAGGTGACAACAGTTGGTGCGATTATTGGCAAATGGAAGAAACATAAAATAACTGCCAATCTGGGGGTATTTTTCTGCCAAGGGGACAGGACAACTGCAATGCATCAAAGTAGGGGTGGATGGGGCCATGTAATGTCAAATCTTGGGTAGGTATTCCAGCATGACAATGATCCAAAACACACAGCCAAGGCAACAAAGGATTGATCAAGAAGAAGCATATATTAAGGTCCTGGAGTGGCCTGGTCATTCTCCAGACCTTAAAAATTTGCAGAGGGAGCTGAAGGTTCTAATTGCCAAACATCAGCCATGAAACATTGATGACTTGGAGAGGATCTGCATAGAGTGGAGGAGGCGAGGAGTGGAACAAAATCCCCTGCGATGTTTGTAAACCTTGTGGCTAGCTACAAGGAACATCTGACCTCTGTTATTGTCAAAGGCTTTGCCACCAAATACTAAAGCACGTTTTGCAAGGGATGAAACTCTTATATCATTAATGAAAATGTGAATTTATTTTTAACTTTTTTTTTAAATGGATTTCTCTGGATTTTTGTTAAACCTACCATTGAAATTACAGACTGATCATATTTGTTAGTGGGCAAACTTTCAAAATCTAACTGTATAAGCAACATATTAAAAGATGCTCCAATACTTACATTTTCTAGATAACCACTTTTTCCCCCAACAGTGTGTTTATTATTATTATTGCTTTATCGTCACATTCCATTCACAGAGGACATATAAAAAAATTCAAAAAGTACATAGATACTTGTTAAAATACATTCCGTTGAAATCATTAATATTCCTGCTAGTATAAACACACACAAAATCAAAGCAATTCAAAATAAATAACATCTTTTAACATAAGTAAGTCTGGCATCTGTATAGTGCTAACTGGGTTTCCCCACACAGACTAATTCGTGGCGGGCCGCCACATAATGAACACCCTCTGCCAAATTGATTCCGTGTCTTTTTTTTCGCCAACGTGATTTTATAACATAGCTATCCTTCCGTTCATTGAACTCCAGGTCAGTATTGAGTTTAAATTGTAAAATAAAAAACGGCACCAAGATGCCACCACAAATTGCTAACTGGTCTGTGGGAAACACTGGAGTAGTATGCTAACATTTCTCAAGATGCCACCACCATACACTTTAGTCCAACAGTCAGAGAAAGCGAATGTCTGATGACATCAGATGAACACCTCTGCATTCAGCCACTGCATAAAGAACAGGTGTGGATAATAAATGCTATTACCGTATTTTCAGGACTATAGGTCGCACCAGCCAAAAAATGCATCATGAAGAAGAAAAAACCATATATAAGCCGCACCGGACTATTGGTCACACCAGCGGGCCAGCATAACTCACTACGTTTTTAGCATAACATTGCCTGCTGAATTCCTCGTTAGTGGTGCGGCCGCAGGGCATTGAGAGTGAGACACACGCATTTCAACAAGTTCTCACGCAGAGAAATATTAGCTTCACCACACAGAAATTCCTATAAATATCCTGTAAATAAGTAAAAGGCAGACTACAGTGCGCTCATATAGTTGTCTGGAATTAGCGACGTATCGACTGAGGCTCAGCTGCAAGCAGACCTTCCATGAACGTGCGTGTCACCTATGCTGGGAATGCGAAGTGTTAAGTCGCATACCCAGCCAAAGGATGAAAAAAGTGCGACTTGTAGTCCGGAAAATACGGTATATCATCAAAGTGGATAAACCACTGATTTAGTGTATTATTTCTCAATTCAGATAGAAACCATAGGATTGATGTAATTGTAATTTAGTTACTATCCCATTTTGTGAAATTTGGAAATAAATGGAACAAGACGGTGAATAAAAACAACCCGAACTCCAACAGAGATTTATCCCACAGTTTCCACAATGATTTACTTTGCGTTGACCATAATATTAAAATTTGAATTCTCAAGTAGGAAGAACATTATATTCACCAAATGATAGTCAATATGTTTAGCCAACTGAGCCTAGCCTTGCGAGACATTTTCAGGACACCATTATGTCTTCACTGGTGAACATGGTTTCGACAAGAAACTGTTACAGTTTACACATTTACAGATGTTCTTTAAAGGCTGTAGGTAACAGTACAAATAACTATTTGTTCATCACTGATGCAAAAACTCACTTTCAACCAATCCTCTACAATAACAATAAATAATCCTCAGCTGAAAAGGACACAATGTGACAGCATCTCATTGATGCATGCAGCTGTGTTACAAATCCTTCTTTATTCCTGGCTGGCTCTGTTCTTAAAGCCTACCTGACATTCAGCTTTTCATTGTAAGCAGGAGGAAATAAAACTGAGGAGTGCACTTGTCTGCTGAGCCGACCTACTTCCTCCGCACTGCTACTTAATTATTCAAGAGCTTTGAAATGTTCTTCGGTATGGTAGCATGCAACCCGAGTGACTGTTTGCCCCTCATGATAGCAGCCTCACAGATGTGTATTTATGAGGGGGTGTGCATGTATACATCGATGTCCATAGATGCCTGTAATGTAGAAGAACACACACAGTACACACACACATAAAACTATAAACCACACACACCAACATCCTAATGTTCAAAAGGCATTCAGAGAACTAATTTGTTCAAAACTGCTCTGTCATGGATCCAGTGTACAAGTCATAACAGGAGTTCCATCCTCCCACATAAGAACACTATACCCTGTAATTATAGCTTCATACCTTTCACCGATATGTCAACCTGTATTTTCACCCTAAGATCATCAACCCTGAGGTATCATGTAAAAGAACATGACACACCAACACACACACACATAGTAGAGAGGCTAGGCCAATCAGAGAGATACAAAATAATGCTACCCACAGCTGTAACCTCCACACAAACAAGAGTAATGTCCTACAACATGCTGTCATCTGTGTTGCGTAACAGTGTCCAATGAATCACTTACCACAGAGCCATTTCTAATCCTTGCTAATCCGCTGTCTGGATCTCTTTTAGCATGTTTAAATATGGGTGACAGGTTTTAATGGCTACCCGATTTTATAGGGAAATCAAAATAGAAAGCCTTATGAATTACAAATGAATGTAGCTTTGAATCAATTTCTAAAAGAGATTTTTCAAAACACTATTTATTCAAAACAGTAAAGACTAAGACACAAGCTACAGGCCACTGGAGCAATCTACACAAAAGTCAATGTTAAACAACATCCACATACACATTTAGACTGCCGTTAGGATAAAGACATCATGTAATCAATTATGCAGCATTAAGGGTCATGGGATATAACTCGTGTAACTTATGCAACACAAAAATATCCTGTTTGTGCCTAGTAAATTCTCTAGTGAAGGTGCATGTGAACAATACGTATGTAGGCCACATCCACACAAAAAAGATAGGTAGTGTTTAACAGTGACTGCCACACTGCTGACTTTGTGTTTCTCTGAAAAGCATGATTGTGTAAAACATTATTAAATCTAACTTTTTCAGGCTGCATAAATTCCTGGGGAAAGATCAACAGGATGAAAGATGCAGAATCAGCCTGACCTCCAGACCCCATTAACCCCTAAAGGCCAGCAGACTCAACCCCCTTCCCTTTGCTAACTGCATTTCCACTTCATCCTAGATAAGAGTGCATTTAGGGTGATAAGAAAAAACAAACACACAATAACAGTTACCTGGGACGGTCTGCCATTATGAGAAACATTTTCCTAAAATAACATGTCAAACCACTGCAGCACTTAGTCCCAATGTAACCACTGTAACTGAGGTGGCAACATGTCCAGTTCAATAGAACTGTAACTGGGAGTAATTTGAAGCACAGCAACAAACCAGCTGTGCTTGATCATAATATTCTACCACACTGAGTGACGCACAACATTCTCCACACACAAAACTTACCAGGTGCAGTCTACTAGTGAGCAAGAAATGCTAGACAGCTGTTGTTACTCATTCAGTGAGAGGAAAACGGCTGGGAGGAGGAAATGCGCCTGGGAGGTAGTTTCACAGTGACTCCCTCTTAGGTTTTTTTGCACATTGACTTAAGAGTTCATAAAGTGCACCACTTACCAAAGTTGTGTCATTTCCATGTTATCATGTACAGTAAACGATGTTGGGAAACTGCTTTACTGGCAGTTTTAAACCAATTGTTTATTTAGCTTGATAATGCATCTATTAACTATGCTACCTACAGTCGGTGTCTCACTTCCTCTTTAAAGCAGATCACCTGATCATTTTTGTTTATGGAAATTACAGGCAAGTATGAACACTGTCGTACCATTCAGCCTATTGTGTCTGAATAGTGGCTCTGGTTAGCCCTTATTATCTGTGGTAAAAACCTCAAAAGCTAGTTCTATGTTGATCATTGGCATATCAAGTTAAAAAAATAGAAACAATCACACATAATTACCTGTGGTCCCTTCATCCAGAAGAACTCTCACAGAGCTCTTGCCTACAGGCTACACATGGCTCCAACACACTGGTCTGATAAATAGTTAGTTATATTAATTCACAACCTGAATTATTCCAAACATCCAGGCATAACTATTTGGTTTATAGGTCTTCTTATAAGCTCAGTATGAAAACATAAGAATCCTGCATAAAGTCAACTAAAAATAACACAATAAATACTTTAGCTTCCTCTTGTTCACACTTTCTCACTTATCTGTTACACTGGAGCTCTAAGTAAATGCAACTCCTGACATAATTTTGCAATCAGGTTGCAATCGGGCTAGAAATATTACAGTCCTCTGTGAGTTTTAAAGTCACGCTAACAGCTTTTAATGAACAATAACATCACTGTACATTAAAAGCATATATAAACTTTTCTTATTCTTGTCCTTAAAATACATATAAATACATTCTTGTCTGATTGCATGAACAAAGCAAATTTATAGTTACAGACCTGAAAAATTATAATTATGCTTTTTAACAGAGACCTTAGGTTTATGATGATGCAATCAAGAGAATCTTCCAACAAGAATTCACAGACAATAAAATGAGCAGAACTTTCCTCTTTTGAGTTTCATAATGGTGTTGTGTTTCATAATATGAGTAGAAATTGTACTAGCAGTGAAACGGTCTCCCTGAGGCACCACACAGAGCACAGGATTATCTCTGCCCCCATTACCCTTTTGGAGAAGGGGGAGATATCTCCTCACTCTTGTTTAACTCTTTACAATCCAAACAGCTAAGCCGTACTACCTCTTGCTTTTATAAATTCTTGGAACTTTGTGTTCTCTATGCTCCCTTGTTAGACAACCCCTTTGACTGCGTGAAGTCTGGAACCCACAGACATGACCAAATACTGAGTTTCCTCCGTTGAGATGATTTGCCAGGCCTTTTTTTTTACTGCAGCTGCCTTCAGTTGCTGCTTCCATGTGGCTCTCTCTCACTTCAGTCTTGTCTTCAGTAAGTGTACAACAGCTATATTGGATGGAGACCAGGTAACTGACTTGACCAGTGAAGAACATTCCAGTTCTTTGCCTTGAGAAACTCTTGGGTAGCTGTCACTGCATGTTTTGGGTCATTATCTATCTGCAGTATGAAGAAGCATCCTACAGGTGTTGCAGTGTTTCTCTGAATCTGAACAGAATGTATAGATCTAGAAGTCTAATCTGTACGTTCTGTTCTTGAGTGTGACCAGTGGTCTGCACCTTGTTGTAAAGCTGTATGTACCACTGACAACAAAAAACAATGGATGTAGCTTCTGTGACATCACCCGTTGGTCTCTGAAGAACCGATCTAAGTTTCATTTTTAGTGGGAGGCTCCCAGACTATTAATATGTTAATATGTTGCAGTGTTTCCCAAAGACTAGGTAGCATTTTGTGGTGGCACCTTGACGCCAGTGCTGGGTAAAGGCTTGCGGTGTCGCGACAGTCGGTGGAGTCTGTAATTGGAGTTTATGCAGGAAGTGGGATTAATAAATGGGAGTAATAAAACAAATAATACATTTTTACACCCCCGCCTGGACCTTCCCCACCTCAACCCTTTACATTACAGGGCAGGCCAGTAGAATTACTCTTACATATTGGAGGAAGACTTGTCTTTTAAATTTTATGTTTCATGAATTACTCACCAAATTGAAATTAAAGTTGAGTTTTTACTTGAATTTGTGTATATTTGCCATTCAAGGAATTGCAAAAACAGCTGAAGCTCAAGGTTTTAATTTCACAATATAAACTCAAGACTTCCCTCAGCCATGTGTCAACCTGTTCTTGTGTTGTAAAATTACATTTTCTGGTGAAATAAAGGTCAATATAAATAGTAGACTATAACATGGACATAATACATAAATAAAATAATAACACAAACATTATAATTAGATATATGGAACTACTAAAGGTACAACAAGCAACTAATTCAAATAATGAAACAGCTTTTGGTGTTATTATTCTTTATTTGACTACAGGTATACCATTGTTTATCTTAACAGTAACTGCATTTCACAATAAATCGCCTAATTTTTTGCTGCGTTGCCAACTTTGGGGCGGCGGGTGTTTATTGTGTGGCAGCCCGCCACACGTGCTCTGAGTCTGGAAGGTTGCCACTTGGTATTTACATTCATAAAGCCATCTCTTACAACTGTAGACTTTGACAATGACACACCAACCTATATGTTGTAAAAGGAGAACCACCTTGATTAGTCATGTAGTAACAGGGGAACAGGACACACCTGGACATGCAGCTGCTTGTCAACTATTTGTTCAATTATATATGAGCTACCAAAATATGTGTGTATGTGTGTGCATGAAAATGGGTATAATTCTTGAATATTTAATGCCACACCCTTGTCAAAACAACAAAGTTGTAGTTTACATGTAATGGTGCACAAAAAATATACTCTATGTACTTACAATGTGTACAGAAACCGGCTGTAACTTTTGTTTGTAACAAATCACTTTTACCTAAGAAGCACCTTGTGTTGAAAATAAACCAACTGTGACAGAAGGGGAACCCAGCATGTTGACTGTGTGGACAGAAGTCAAAGTCGTATTCCTGTTCTGGTTGTTTTGAAATTGCTGGTATTTTGTTACTTATCTTAACTAGCAGTCATTTTAAGGATGCAAATGTTGTACCTGAAATATGTAATATGTTCCCCACCTTGGTCACTGCTCTGCTGTTTGCTGTTTGTATGTGAAATGTTGACAAGCTCAGCCCTGCAATCAATCAAACTCAGACAGAACGCAATAGAGAGAGGAGAAATCCATGAAAGGGGAAAAACATCACAACAATCACCACTGCCGTCCAATAATGCAAGGTATTAGCCACTATAATACTCTACACTTTCGCTCAAGAGAGTAGTAAAAAGTGTCTTTACAACACAAGTTACAGCAAGTTTTATCCTCAAGTTCATTACCTACACCACAAAGCTTTACTGAGCTAATCAGACAGCTGGATACAGGCGCTGCCATTTTTCCCCATAGCACGCCTTCCTTATGTCTGTATAAAGTGAGTCAGAATAAAGTGCCTGTGGTCCTTATCTCTACCTCTTCCTTGTTATGCAAGGTATTTCACAGGCCAATGAAGCATCAACAAGAAGTTTTTTCACAATGTTTCCTTTAATGGACATATCATTATCCTTCACCTCCACCGAATCATCGAATATGACACACTTAGAAAACTGACTCCACCCCTGAGGAGGAAAGAGAACATGCATCTGAACCTAAATGAATGACTGTGCCAGTTGTTTACATGCCATCAACTAGCAAGTGGATTATGAGATCAATCTATTTTCTGAGGGAAACCCTGAGTAACTTAATTAGAAAAAGTACAGTTCATCAAGGTCACAACACAAATCAAGTGCCACTAGCTATGCAGACATTTACAAAATTGAAGATATGTTATTACCCAATGGCATTTATCTCTGCTGTCCTTAGGTGGTAAATACTTTTCAAAGTCAAGTTTCTCAGGCACATAACGCACGCGTTTGAGTAGACAACATCTTATTACTAAACATCCCAACAAAAAGGATATGCTCCTGAACAGGAAAACATGGCAAACCATCCACTGTAACATATTATGCAATGCTCCTTTTAACTTCTGTAACCTGTTGCCCTGTGTAAAACATTCAGTACACACTATAAAAATGACACAGAATTGACTGTTTTCAGGTAAATGTGGATGTTTACAATGCCAGATGTATTTTAATACAAACTATAGTTATGCATTCTTTTAATCCTCCCACTAGTATCCATATATTATGTTCAAATGTGGTGAGTAAGGAGCAAGTGATTCTCTGATATTGCCAAAAGAAAAAAGATGTAAAGTACACGTAGAAGTGGATGCAGTGATCAGGCCAGCTGACTACAATCAACACCTGCTTCTATCCACAACATAAGAACTGAGACTGACAGGTTGCTATAATTAGCTGATAATATTAATCTGCTGAAACATTAACTTCAAACATTAGCAATACACAACTCCAGCAAGTACACTGACACAAGAGCAGCAAGACAACCAAACAAACTCATTTACTTCTACCTTGTGTGATTTGACACCAAGCTGATTAGACAACAACACCCAGAAAATCTGAATCTAGCACCATCTGACAACAGCCCAGATCCTACCCGCCCAACAGCGGCCACCGATACAGATCATCAAATCAACTTTACATAAACGCTGTGTTTACAAACGCACACCGGGCGCTTTTGTGCATAGCCAGTTAGCAGGCTAGACTTAGCCTGACACCAAAATATATCGATTCTCTGTAGAAAGTTAACACCGGCGTCTCATTGTGACATTTAGGAAAGTGTGTGTCAAGCAGTTTATGTATATATGACGCAAACACCAAATTTAGCCCACTCAAGTGCAATAATGTTGGCATTGGCCCCTCGGAAATCTGACAGCTAGCTTAGGCAGCTAGCCCCGTTAGCCATTAGTTAGCCTAGCCTAGCCATGTAGCACGTGTTCTTAAATGTATAAAATACTTAAGAAGGTGACGGTAGACTGCCAGCTGAGAGCAGTGAGGTGAGATGAGTAACTAGCCAGTCGAACACTTCGCCAACATTTCATTTCCTAGCGGCGTGGCGAACCGTGTACGCAAAGCGTAACGTACAGACTCGAAGAGGTCAATACTGCTATGTATGTTTCCCCTCCAAAGAATAGCCGGACCCCGTCATCCAACAACAGAACAGACCCCCAAACCAGCGGACCAGCAATGGAAGCTAACCAACCTTAGCGGCGGGGCATTCGGTGATGTTAGCGTTAACTCGGTAATGTCCCAATCCTCGGCAGTCGGTCCAATTTCGCTTAAAAATCTTCTCTCTTCGAACGAATGTCTCGCCCCTCAAATAATCCACGAGAAAGAATAGTTTTCGTTTTCATTTGTTCCGCAGGCGGTTTTCAGCGATGTCGTGCCTGTTCCTGCACAACAGCGGTCTGGTGTTACTCCCTGATCCGCTGCTGCGAGACCGTAGCGGGGCTGAACCGCCTCTCTCTCTCTCAATAGGTCCGTAAGGTCTCTCGCCCCTCCTCTTTACTCAAGGACTGCACACTCCCCATGCCCACAGCACAGTCAGCGATAATACTGATGTGGGGTAAAAGTCAACGACAGAACCAAAACAATCGGCATTTAGCGTGTTATCTGCATTCTGCCAGGCGATCACACGTCAATAGATCGTTTATGAACTGTTTTCCAGTGAACTCACACTTCAGGGACATCATCCTGCTCCTGAACTCTGAGTCCAAACAAGGCTCAGCTCATTAACACCCCAGGAAGTCTGCACATTTGTTGCCTGATTCCCACGGAGAAGTACAAGCTGTGAATACGGTGACTTAACATTGGAGGATAGTATCTGGGAGATCATCAGTTGATGGCTCTGCCCTGCAAATGGTATGAAACGTCTCTGCTTCAGAATGACCCCTGCTGCTGCTGCTTTGCTCAAATAGAAGAAAAGTAAGAAGTATGATTGTTTTTTTTCAGTGGAGCTGATTAAAAATGAATTGAAATCTTCTGCTACATAATCCTGAGTTAATTAATTACATCTGTTTTGTTACCACACTTGGGCAGGACATTGGCCATATCTGTAATTGCCATATGACTCTATGGCACACTTCAGGCATTATCTTGACCTAAATATCAGCCTTCCCTGTGATGTCAGATGGGATTGTTTTCCTTCCCCGTGTTTTTGTTTCTGCTCTGTGGTTTGGGAGACCCCCTCTAACCATCAGCACAACATCTCTTCACCCAGCCATCACAGAGCAGGGAGAGTAATTGTTTGTTTCAGCTGGGCCTTCTGGACCCAGGCGCATGTCTGCATTATCCATCCCCTATCTCTGTAATGCCCAATTTGTCAGTTTGGTGATAAAGCACAAACGTTTCTCACTTGCTGGTTTCGATGCAAACAGCTGTGGTTCATCTGCAGCCAGATTCCTGCCACGGAGCGTCACAAACAAACAAACACACTAACACTATAAATAATTTAAATCTGGGGATTTCACAATTGAAATCACCAGGAGAAACCACCTCAAGCATCTCTTCTACAAGTTTTTTTAAATAGCTGCAGAGGAGTGTTTAAATAGAAAATAGATCCAAGCCCACATAAAAGACACAGACACTGCATCCAGCAAGCAGACTGTTGGGATTTCAAAGGGTTGATAGATGTGCTGCAGACAGTCATTATGATTTCTGCAATAAAAGATAAACAACAGAAAATCCTTCAGAAAAGAGAGGAGGGAAAAATCCTCATCAAAACAGCATCCTGAAACTGCCATCCAGAGTCTAACAGATTAACGGAGTGTTCAGCTTTGACTAAACTAAACACACTTGTCCTGATGCCATCTTTCAATTGTCAAAAAAATGTGCCTTAGATGATGATGATGATGATGAATACCAAAATGGCATGTGTTGCTATTTATATCACCAGTATAATTACATTCCAGGTTCTTCCTTTTGCTATGACGTAGATTTTAGCTGAAACATAATTCATTCTGCCGCTGCTGGGATTTATTATTGTCACAACCGGGCTCAAGTCAAGCAGCCTGGGAAAATAATCTTTCTTTGTAGATATTAAAGGCAGACACAGAGCCGGAGAGAGAAGCCTGTTTTTTTCATGCTCAATCACAGCACAATTTTCTCCCTACCATTCACAAATACAGTCTAGGTTTTACAGTAAAAAGTCAAGGCTAGAATTTATTCACAGCCACAAGACTTTACCTATAACTGCCTCCTCCCAGCCACAACAAAGACCGCACTGAGAGCAGAAATGGCAGCACCTCACTGAAGAGCCTAACGACTGCCTGCATTGTTGGAATTCCGGCTTAACTTCCTGAGTCTGTCCGCACCTGGCCGACAGCCAATAGATGCTTTGCTCTCATTTTTTCCTTCCCTTCCTTTTTTTATCAAGATCGTATGTAGACTAAATTTTACTGTTGAGACATAATATGAGTCTTTCCAGCCTCACACACGAAGTGTAATGTTCAGTGTATTGTTACTTCATGTATCTCTGTAATTCAAGAGGTTTTCCTTATCACAGATCCAATCCGTACAGAACAAAAATCCATTCAGACCTCTTTGCATTAGCCTTCAGATCAAGATAATCAATTACCCCACACAGATGGAGACATCATGATATAAAGTTCCCATGTTATAAATTGTGCTGGTGTCTCTGGCTGCCGTGGGCATGACAGACATATTCACACTTGTCCATGTATCCAAGGGAACCCCTGTAATGAAACTGGCACTAGCACAGCATTGCTGGAGCTTAGCTCAGTCGACCATCTGTTAGGTTGCATGGATTCATGCAGTGTACACTAAAGTGGACCTTGTATGGACATGTTCCAGCATGACTGTCATGACATCAATGTTCACCATAGAACAAATGAAGGGAAAAACTCTTTTCTAATGGAAAACGCATGTGAGGGGGCTATGATTCAGGCCTTTCATAATACCAAAGGCCTCACTACGTTCAGTACAGACACATGATACTGCACATATGTGGCATGTATATTCACATTTACATATGTCTTTGGTCAGAAATATTGTGCCACATCATCCATAGAGAGCACCGATAACAGACAACTTTCACAGATTAAATCAGGTCACGGTGTTGTGGACTTTCCTCACTGAGCTGTGTGATAAGCCCTAAACGGCTAAAATAGCTTTCTTAATATACAGCAGAAATAAGGTGAGTTCAACGTTAGCTCATTCTGAGCCTGCTAATATTGGACAGCATTTCCAACAGAAAAGAGATGACATTGGATCTGTGGTAAAGATGTGAGGTGAGCTATTTCTTTCCTGCAAGGACAAATGAAGAATTCTTTTCTTCATCCTCAAGGATAAAGCTGGTCTTGGCAAAGGAGCTGTGAGCCCAGAGGTGAATTGTTGCTAATCAGCCAACTCAAATATGGCACTGTGATGAGCTGAGCTGGGTGGACCTGCACCTAATGTTAAAAGCCAGCACCAAGTCCTTCCTTCACCACCTCTGAGCAGATCAATATCTATTCAGCACTTTGGCCATTGCAAGATAACACTCACTTTAACGTAAACTAGACTTAAGCAAGGGCTACTTCCAGGAAAATATGTGGGAGGCAGAAAACTAGCATTTCCGGGAAAGGGAGGGGGGGTGTATATGGGTTGCCATAGCACTATATAAAGGAGGAAGAAGAAGAATAGCAGTATTTTGTGTGGAAGGACAGAAAGGGGAGGGGTTCAGAAGAGTGCAGAACCCCCATAAATAAAGCTAATGAAATGGCAGTTGAGTCTGGAGAGAGGTGGAATGGCTGGTTGGGTCTTACCCACTGTCTGATTTATCCTCAGCGTCCCTGTGAGCACAGCGGGGGGATCCATTACCTCACCTCATCAATAACATCCCATGGACAGGGGAAAAAGGTCTGCTTTCCACACCGACACCCACCCCAGGGACCTGCTCAGAGGGCTCACTTAAGAGGGGGGATGGGGCGCACTGCTGGTGTAATGTAGTCACACATAGAGAGCAAAAATGTCTCAGCTGGGGGATGGGTAACTTTAGGCAGACTGCAGGAGGTAGCTCAACATACAGCACAGAACATAGTCAGCGCATTGCTGCAACTCATGATAACATGCATATGCATTTTACAGGCCATGGAAATCGATGCATTCTGCATTTCCCACGTGGACACAGCCGCTTTGTTCTTATTCTGTGGGCGGATGGTGAAAAGAGAAATGTACATTCCCTGCGTCAGCTGATGCAGTCAGCTAACTGAGAGAGCGGTAAATGGTTGATAAGGTTCACAAGATTTGCTTATGAATAAGATATTAAACTGGAACAGCACAGATGCAGGCATGACTGTGACTGTGATGCACTGTAAACAGTGAACAGAGATTTAAAATGATCCCCAAGGACAGACTGAAGGAAATGCTTCTTTTCTTCTACAGAAAGTTGTGGAATTAAAAGAAGGCATGTGATAAAGATGAACAAGGACGTGGAGGCATTTTACAACAGAAATGAGGTGAAATGTCAACAGAGCTTATGGTCTACTCTAGAGGGAGTGGGTAACAGTGCAGAGATAAGAATAGAGTGCAGTAGAAGACTAAAGTAATCTCAGTCACACATCCCTGTGTGTGTGTGTGTGTGTGTGTGTGTGTGTGTGTGTGTGTGTGTGTGTGTGTATTTTAGAATGATCTTTCATGTGCTTTTTGCAGTGAGATCACAAGATAGTGACAGTGTCTTTGTAGGCTGAGTAAGACACCCTGAGGGAATGGCTTTTCAGCAGCGGTGCTGAAAAGGAGGAAGCTTGACACTCAAGACACACCACAGAATAAAGTCCTTGTCATTCACTCCCAACCTCCGATTCCCCACTTTACCCCTCAACTGCTCGAGTGGCAGCCAAGCAAATGTTAGACTTTGATCACACAATTGAGGAATTCAGTCCTGGTATCAAGTCATGAATTCTGAATTTGCTGTTAGAGAGATTTAACAACATTACCTGTCATTCTGAGTGTTTTTTGGAGTGGAAAAACGCAGCAATTTAAGCATTTACACTCAATGAAATGAATTTATATGAGTGATATGAGAGTAATATGTCATAGCATTCAGAATTCAGTGTGCTACTCAGTACTCTGCTGTGCTTTTTAACAGACAAACAACCTGATTACACCTCACTGTCAAAAAAGAGTCTCGACATGCTGATGCAGCTCTCCCATGAATTGCAGCAGCCTAAGATGCAGACCTTGACAGGCCAATGGAAGACAGAGCTATTTTTAAGCTGTTCTGCACAGCTAGATTTAACATGTTCCACTCCCAGCTGTAGGTTCATGTATAGTGTTGTTGCCCACAGCAGATTAGTCCTTCTTATTATTATCGGTTTTTTAAGCCTTTAACCAAACATCACAGGATACATTCACTTGTACATGACCCAATTCCTTAATCTTACACAGAAAGCAGTGACTGATCAGTTCACATTGTATTCATAATGATCTGTTTTTATCTCTTCTCTGAGGAAATGAGAGAAATGGCATTAAATATCATTGTAATAATAATACAGAAATGTATTGCTTAGGGGCAGAATAAACTGCTAGGTGACCAAGTTACTATAAACAGGAGTAAAAGTCTGTATGAGGTGCAGTAATGTTGTACATAGGCTCCATGGTGCTGTGAAAGTAATTCTCCAAACTATGATGTGGTAGTTGTCCTTCTTCCTGATATTCAAATATGTTCAAAATGTTCAGTAAAATGATATGCTTTAACAGGCAACTATGCAAATGCTCACTGGCAATTGGCAAATACAATTATTACAAGGATGTTATATGAGTTCTATATCACCACAGATGACCCTGGAGATTTCAAGTGCAGGACATACTGTGATATTCAAAAGTTAGTATTTTGTTTGAAAATATATTGAAATCTTTAGATCATAGTCTTTCTTACCATTAGACAAAAACAACCTCAGACAAAAACAACATATATTTAGAAAATGAAGCCAAAAACAATAAAAAAACATGTACTATACAATACAACAATCCATAGGATTTAATGAGTTGAGCTGCAGCAGGTGCTGCTGATGATCAGTCCTTGATGAATTGATCATCAGCAGGTTACAGACCTCTATAAAAACAGACGTTTTGGCAGTTTGTTGCTCTGCAGCATCCAGGTGTGACAATGAGAAGAGAGAAAGACAGAAACAATGGTGTTAGAGCAGCAGCTGTTGCTGCACATCAACCAGAAAGACTTATAAAACCATTTCAAACTATTTGGAGTTCACATACATTCACATTCACAACATGACTCCATCTGTCTGACGGTTAAAGGTTGGTGGAAGTTGGGTCATACAACAGGACAGTGATCCAAAGCACAGCAGCTAATCTACAGCAGAATGACTGAAAAATAAACGAATCAACATTTTGGAATGACCTAGTTAAAATCCAGACCTCAACCCAACTCAAATACCGAGATGGGGCCGTACAAAGGCTGTGCATAAACAAATGCCCCAAAGAAGGGTTATTGCATGTAAAATGTAATATGTATGCTAATGCATCAATTTGCACTGAGACTGAAATAATGGACTCTTCAACATCAAAAAACAAAAACACAAAAACAAACAAAAGACCCATCCTTTAGGAATGTCTGTACAATACATTCAATAGCTGCCAAGCTACTTTGGACTGCATCAAAGTGGAAAAGCATTACCACAAATATAAAGTTACACTAATGACAGAAGATTGTTCTATGTGTAGACACTATGTGTACACTTGTGCAAAAACACATGATAGAAAATACATTCATTTTTCCAAAATCATCCCACAAGAGCACAAAACATGCTGCTATACAGACTGTGTCCTTGAGGAAGAGGGAGATATCCTATTCAGCAGCTTCTGTCTGGCAGTGCTGACATCAAGGTCAAAATGTACACAACACTGCTTGGGAAGGAGGGAAAATAGTCCATCAAACAAGCAATGAACCAAGTGCCTGCATCCTGGAAACCGTTGATGCAGGAATACTGGATCCTCTGAGAATAGATGTAGCTCTGTAAGCATTTACACTGCCCCCCAAGCATCCACAGTGAATGTTCCTTTTTCCACCTGGCCTTGACTTCTGTCCTCCATACATCAACACTCAACATGTGTTTGCAGAAATGTCTTCTGCACACAAAAAACATTGATTTGATGGAATGTTGCATTTCACTACACCTATCACAGATGACTCTGAAGCTTTTCATTATGACAGAATGTAAATCAAGGTGTTCTTTAGTGTGACATCAAATCAGAGTCTGAAGACCTTTGTGATAAGTGGAAAGGACATAAAGGCACTGAAAGAGCTAGGTGGTGGCCATCATAAGAGAGCAACAGAAGAAGAATTTAGCCTTCCACTGCCAGAGCTGGTGAGTCACATCCGATCTGAGAGCTTCGTGTCAGATGTGTGTGAGTGGGAGGTGTGTGTGGGTTGCAGTAATATGATATAGAAGCACCAATCCAGCCTGCAAACATTCTCTCCTGAACACCCAGAATTAATCTGTCCACCTTGGAAAGTCCTCAAGGCTTTTCACACCACGGATGTACTAATGTGTTAGTAACAGACAGGGTCTTTGTGTGTTTACGTCTGTAAGAGACAGAGAGGAGACTGTAAGGGAGGGAAACAATACAGTGTATGTACAACACTGCTGAAATAAGTCAGGGATAGTGATATCCTACACTTAATGCTTTTGTGCTGCTGTGTAACATGACAGTTTCAATTCCATATCTATCTTATAATTTCATGTTGTCATGATGTGCTAAGAATTGCCCTCTGCTTTAACTTTCTCCATGCCATCTCTCCAGAGGAACAGTACTCATTTTGATCCTGGTAGTGATTGGTGCCCAGCCAGGTGGCAATAATGCACCCATTCTACTGTGTTTCCTTCCCGGGGTCAGGGGTGCTGGGTGATTAACACACAGGATGTGACCTTTAATCCACTAGCAGCTCCTTTTAGCATTAATCTCCCCCGGCTAGCATTCAGCTCTGATAATGGCATGTTAATTAATGACGCTCTTTTGAGGTGGTGTCAGCCAGCACTGGAAGCTCTGAGAGCCGGTTAACAACTCACACATGCTCTCAAGTCACCCTCAGAATATAAAAAAAACTGTCAAAAAAGTCATCATGTAACAGCCAAATGATGCTTCATATTTCTGTGAGTGTTGGACTCAGTGCAAATGTCTTTTTCGGCAGCAATCACTTGGCACATGATTAAATGTTCTGTGGTTGGATCTTAGTGACTCACATATATTCTTTGTGTTGGTGATGAGGAACAGCAAAATTTATGTGTTATCTCACTCTGACAATGTGAGGAAAATGTCAACCTACCCTCTCTCCTGTCTCCTCATATCACTCTAATAAAGCTGCTTCCTGAAACACGTTTGAAAACACACATGCATGATCCACCCAGAGGACTGCCATCACCCCAGCTTATACATATTTAATCAAGTATTTACATTCTCTTGCTTGCTTATTCCCTGTAGATGTTGGAGGCAGGGAGAACTGGCAAGGTCGCAGTTTTGTGTACACTTGGTGAGTCAGAGTGATGTAGAAAAGCGGCAAAGGCCAGGCTTGTCATTGTCTGGGAACAGCGACAGGATTTATGGATCTCTGTGCCTTGGAGAGGAGGCTGTGTGAATACTGTGTGATGGGAGCGGACGCCTTGTCACTCCCCACACACAGCATGTGGCACCTGATCATCTGATGTCTACAATAATCACTTTTTGGATTGTTTGCACATTGGTGCCTAGATGTGAATGCTAACATTAACCTGACAACACAGGACAATGCTGATTACTGATGCAGTGTTTGCTGTGTTCATTACCTTGTGTTAATATGTGGTGATAGCCGATGGTTAAGATGGCATGATTTTTTTATTCTGAGTCTGTTGGTACTGCCCCCTGGAAACTTGAAACCACACAGACCAGACTAACTTGTGTAGAATAGAAAAAGAATTAGCATGGCCGGAGACTACTTGCATGTAGTATCAAGTACTGTAGCTGAGATATCATCTGATTCTCTCTCTCTGATTCACAGCCTCCTCACATCACCTCCCCCACCGTTGTGGCTCCACCTTTGTCCTCCCAGTGGTTTTGGAGGAGCTTGTGGCTCAGTCCTGATATGCCTCTGTAGCTTCCTGGCCAGGGAGCTGCTCCCCTCGGAGGCCAAGCCTGGCCTCCAGCTGTTTGTCTGTGTCTGAGACCAGCAGCGGTATAATACAGTTTGAATGAAGTGGCCTGGTGTACACAAGCACCCTGTATGTAGACTATTACATAACATGTCTAGTAATGGTTTGTTGTGACAGATTGTTCAACGTCGTACTTCTCCTCTTGTTATCTTATTTACTGCCCCTGGATATATATTTTGGGTATGACTCTGACTGCAACAGGACAATAAGGAGAAAAGATGGCGACCTTTTTTTCTTTGTGCTCTGGATGAATCTACAAAGCGGACAAAAATGTGGGGTTTGTTCAAGAACAAAATGATCACTGCAGTCTGTCCTTGATTTTTCAGACATTAACCTGCAGACAGTAGAGTTCTTCTTTCTAACTGTTGATCATTGATTTGCTTAGTGGAAAACAGCTTCTGGTGAAGTTAATCATATGTAGCTAGCTAGAAAAAGATGCCAATGAAACACCCTGGAAATGATTTCAAGGACTATAACACAAGAGAAAACTTCGCCCCTTTCTTTCTTCAGAATCAGAATCAGAATCGAGTTTATTGCCATGTAAGTCAAAAAAACACATTACTAGGAATATGCCTTAGTGTCTAGTGCAAGAGTGCACTAAAAGCACCAGGGCGACCGTTCAAGGCGCCCTTTTGGCTCTCGAAAATAAATTTGCAGATTGCGGTACATACAAACAATACAATCACATAATGACATTGACCCTTGATTACAGTACATGTAGTAACGTGATGGGATTTTTTCTTAGACATAGAGGATGGGGGGAGAAAACAACAGATACAGAGGCAGACGAGAAGGAAGGGAGGGGTAGGGGGGGGGTGTATGTGCGTCAGTTCCATGAGAAGTGTGTGCGATAGTATGACTGGGACCGCCAAGATGTTTACAGGCAGTTCACCAGTTGTCCTTGAAGGGAGATAGGAGTGGCTTTTCCAACTTTTCGGTACAGCAGGACAGCTCCCACGCAATTCAGAAGTATGCCTACTACCAATGTCCAATAGATGAATAGATCCTCCACATCTTCAGGGTCAGTGGCTGGAGACATATCAGATGCCAGGTTTCCCAGGAATCACGGACATATCCACCAGCAAATGTCCCTTCAGGGACAGATAAGAATCACTCAAGCTCCTCCACATTTGGTGGTCTCCTGACATGGCCTCTGGTTTTCAGTACACTCCACAGATTTTCAATCAGATTTAAGTCAGGGCTTTGTGCAGTCAGGTCAGTAACGTTCACTTTGCTTTGTCATGTTTGAGGCAGGGATGGATCCATAGGCCCCTGGGCCTAGAAAATAGCCCCATAAGTGCGAAGCCAGTGTTACTTGGTTACAGGGCCCCATTAACATATTGGAATGGATAACATAGTAGTACTGCATGGAAGTGACAATAAGACCAAGCTTTCCCTCCACAATGACAAGAATTTTAGGTCCAGCATTGTACTCCCACTGTTTGACTGTGGAATAAAAAAAAATGCTTCAACGATAATTCTACTATAACTCTACTATATTGCACATCCTGGTACTTCACCTTGACCACTCTTTGTCGACTTCATCAGTGGACAAATATACTTTATAGTGCAGTCACGTTTTCTTACACTAAGACGAAGCTATCAGTCCTATAAATGCAATCTAGGTATCCACAGCCTCCACATGTAAAAGCCCAGCATGCATGGATGAATAGATCGAGATCTCTAAAGCAATTAGCACATTGGATGTTCCAGGTGGCTAACCTCTGTTTATATTCACTCATGCTCAAAAAAATAATTATTCATCTAAACAAAACTTACTCACATTCTTCTGTGTGTCTTGAATCCCCTCGGAGATGCACATGTCTGTGTGTGTCTGTGTGTAACAGGTACAGAGAGGTAATAGGAGAACAGCAGGACCACATTATGCAAGCGTAAAGTAGAACAGTCTCCATTACAAGGCATCTATTGATGTTTGTCTCAGAGGGTTTTCAAACAGCACTTTTACTGCAGGTTGAAAGAGGGACTAAGCTAATTACTTCATACTTTACAGGCATAATAATCACCACTAGGATATGTGGACATATATTAAATCCTGTCTACATGTGCAGTAGTGTCAACTTACACATACACATTTTCTCATTACTTTCCTGCCTTCTATTCTTTTTTTTAGCCTCTTGCCAACATTTAAGGGAAGAAAAGAGGCCCCTGGCTCAGATGGTGGACCCCATCGTCTCATGACATAGCAGTACTTGTGCACGTATATGTGTCTGTGTGCGTGATTTATGTGTCTTGTCCAGACTCAGTGGGAGCTGGGAGTACAACCCCCCTCATCTTCCTTCAGTTGCCCAACAAAGCTCTTTAAAAATGTGTGTCAGAGGTTTGGGGGAGGTTCCCTTGAGAGGCAAATAGAAATAAGGAGACACGGAAACTATGCTATAACTCCTCAGCTGACTGTAGGAGCACACACCCAGGCCTCAGAGTATTCCCTTTTTTGTTTTTCTTTCTCATACCTACACATTTTTTACATAACTCTGCTGCACAAACAGCAAGAGAAATACGAAACACACCAAGAATGTATCATTTGCAATAAGATACACTTGCTAAATATTATCCCTCTGAACTCACTTGCTGACATAAGCAAGGAATAGGGCAAACACACACACACACACACTAACAGTACTTCCTCTGGCATTAATCTCGCACATTTATTCTGGTCAGTCTACTTGCAGGCAGGAATTCACCAGGACATCTCATGTTGCATATCAACACTTCCATTTGTGCAGCGAGAGGCTTAAGTAGGTTAGAGGCAGGCATGCACACTCCACTTTCGTCTCCAAGCCCTCCAGGCAGTAAACGATTCTGTCAGAGAGGCTGCTGCTCGTTATCGACGTGCTTGCAGGCTGAAAGCTGTGGGCACCGCAGCAGATCCTGCACATAGCCAGGCAGGGCAGCCTCTGCCACACAGCAGCCATAACTGACTGAGTAAATTATAGATCTGCTATAGTATACCATGGACACCAACACAATCAAATCCAAAAGGACCTCTTCAATGAAGTGCTGTGTATGGATTTAAATATTGCACACATGAATTTACAGTATTAGGTCACTGAGGTGATGTAGTAGTTACTTTAATGAATCCACAATGCAACACGCAGTGATTACACTAAACCATACAAACATGTGAACGACAAAATTTGGGTAAAGTGGTGGAGTGACAAATTAAACTGTACCCATCTCATACTTTTAAGCATTACTACTAGCCTACAAGTACTTGGACCATGGACCATGGTCTTTACACTTGTGACACTTCACAGATAACATTCAATTTGGTCTGCTGGAGGTGATTCACCCGAAGAGACTTATGCTTTAGGGTGTAGTCAAATGACAGCCGCTCTCTTCTTTTTCCAAAAAAAGGAAAACATCTCTGTGACCAAAGAGCTCTAGTTTAGTTTCATCACTTCCAGTCTGTGTAATCTGTCTCCAGGTGGTCCCTGCTTCAGTCTGGCTTGAAGGTGTTTTCTTCTGTAGTGCAGTCTAGTACCTCACAGTCCATTCCTGTGCAGGACTCTAGGACTGTCTGTTCTGACACTTCAGCTCCAGGCTTGGTTAAATCCTTCACTGGTATCTCAGTGAAAGTTGTTCTCGGCTCTTTAGACATCATCTGTCTCTGGTGTTCTCTCCAGAACCTTCCAGATGTTTTTCTCTCTACTTCAAGATACCAATCCTGACGTTTAAGTGCACATCAAATGCTTACAGGGTCCCTCAGCTAAGGTGTGATTTGTACTGTGACTAAACAAAGAGAGCTATTAATAATGACTAAAGTGTAGTTTTTATTTGTTTAAAAAGCTGTTATTCTGTGCTTTCTCAAGGGAATTACTATAGTAAAAAATGTCATAATTTCTTTGACATTTTATAAGAGGGGTAATAATTCTGACTCCAACTAGGTGCTGATGCACATAGCTAGCTGTCTGCTATAGGCATCAGCTGTCAGCTGTTCCAACTCCACCCAGGCTCCACCTTTTTTGTCCATTTTTGCCCACAGAATCACTCCCTAGGGGCGCTGGGTTGACGTTCATTTCTACATACAAACTGTGATGGCAATCAATCCAGGAGTCATAGAGATATTTCAGACTGGACCAAAGCATACATTACTACCACCCAATCCTCTGCATTAGTGTGGGTAAAAAAAGACAACTGCTGCTTCCTAATGTGCTGCAGCTGAAGCCACTTCCCACCTAGCCCAGAGCACTTTGACTGCATGTGCGTGCCTTTCAGCTATTTTGAACCAGGAGTGTTACAAGATCATTTGTCTCCATGTCCGAATTCTCGGGACAGTAGCTGTCCAGGAAGGTGAAGTGGGATTTGTGGATGTGGTAAGACCAGAATAACAATGCTCAGATTGATGCCCCCTGTTTCTCCTCATTGCTCCATGTTATATTTCATGTGTATTTGTGGCTGGAATGTGTGTGTGGATCATGTGTCTTCCTGTGTATGGAGGTAGGTTCACTGTGTACAGTAAGAAGAGGCCTCCCTAATGCACCCTGTGACATTTACACAGAACACTATAAAAGGACTGGTTTATGGACCAGAGGTGGCTGACTGATATGATCAATGTGTTGTACCTGTGAAGTCTGACTGATTCCCCCACCCCCACCCCCGCTCATCTACTCCTTCACAAGCATACACGTGACAGTGAATTCCATTGTCTTCCAACCACCAAAAACTCCTCACCTACCACACATGTTTCCCATCACTGGCAGGACATTCCAGACGTTCCACACACACACACACACAAAATCTATCATGTACCAAGCACATCCAGATAGAACAAAGATAAACCATGCTGAGGAAACATACAGGGAAATAAATGTTTGTATTAAAAAGTGCACATGTTAGCAAATCTGTGCTCCATACATAATTCCCATAGAAGCCAATTTGTGAGTAGACCCTGTGCATGCTGTTACACTGCAGGTGAGCCAGCTGTGTGTTAGCATTTTCTACAAGAAAATGCACATAAGAGAAAATTTTGAAAATGCACATTTACATTCACTCAGCTGAATAAATATATTGCATAAATGAATATCAATCTTTCTCCGTTCCTTCCTCATGGTGCTCACGTGTCACTCAGGCCCTTAGCTTTAGTATCTAACAAAATGTATCAACATATAGTTGATAAATAGATTTTGTGATGTAAATCCCTGTGAAATCTCTTGATCTCTTTGGTGACTTTTTCACTGATGCTATTGAAGAAGAGTGGTACATTTTTACATCTGCTACCCATTAGCCTTACCACTGCAAACACCTGCAGCAGGCAAACCAACTGCATGGCATCATGTCTGCCACATTGCATTGTAGTGGGTGAACCAACAAAGTGGAAACATGTCAATTACAAAAAATGCTTACGTAAAAATGGGCATGTGACTCTCTTTACTTGTAACATGTGATGTGCTTTGCATGTTTACTTTCAGTTAAGGACATTCATTTAAATAGTGTGCATATGCACTGATGCCTTACATTGAGATTTTACAGTAGAAAGAGGCACTGGGTTCAGGGCCAGGAATGTGACTCTAAGGGTAATTTCATATTTATGTATTTTTTTGTACACTTTTACATCCCATGACCCTAACACTAGTGCGAACAAATAAAGAAGTTCTCGGGAATTTGAATTGAGGTCTGGGCTTTCATTTCAAAACATTTTGATTCTTCTATTTTACAGCCATTCTGATGTAGAGTAGCTGCTGTGCTTTGGATCATTGTTCTGTTGTATGACCCAATACACTTTAACTGTCAGACAGATGGAGTCATGTCTGTCTCTAGAATCCTCTGGTATACAGAGGAGTTCATGGTCCACTCAGTGACTGCAAGGTGTCCAGATCCTGTGGCTGTAAAACAAGATCAAACCATCAGTCCTCCACCACCGTGCTTGACAGTGTGTATGAGGTGTTTCTGCTGAAATGCTGTGGTTGGTTTTCAGCAGACATGGTGGTGATCATTAAGACCAAACAAGTCCACGCTGGTCTCATCTGTCCATAGGACATTGTTCCACAAGTGTTCTTGTTCTTGTAGTGTGAAGATTGACAGCTGTCTTTCTGTGTGTCCACTTGTGAATAATCTTTCTCACTGTAGAACATTGAACTCCAAATAGTTTGAAATGGTTTTATAAGTCTTTCTGATTGATGTGCAGCAGCAGTTGCTGCTCTAACACCATTGTTTATGTCTTTCTCTCTTGTCACACCTGGATGCTGCAGAGCAGCAGACTGCCAAAACATCTGTTTTTATAGAGGCCTGTAACCTGCTGATGATCAACTCATCACAGACTGATGATCAGCAGCACCTGCTGCAGCTCAACTCATTAAATCCTATGGATTTATGTATTGTATATGTATTGAACATTTTTTTGCTTTATTTTTGCTAAATCAATAATGAAAAAATAATCAATTAGTCGCAATTAGTGTTAGTCACACACACAAACATGGCTGTACATACATAGTCACTGTATGCAAATGGAGACGATCTCATGATGAAGCTAGAGGTCACACATGGTATGTAAACAATGACTGTTTTCACACATGCATTAAAGGCCTGAGCCTATGTCCACATCACCCAGAGGTGATGGATTAAACAGACCATTTTCCTGCATCCTCTGAAACCCAGGCTGTACTTCATGTGGTTGTAGCAACATGTAGAAGCAGAGCATGTAGAAGCACAGCTGACGGGTATATAACACTGATATACCATAGAGTAGCCATCTTGGATTTTAAGGTTAAGGTTAATGATTAAAAATCTTTACAACACTAAATAAATACTGTACACTACCTGGATGGTCTAAAATTATGCAAAAGCGTACATTAAGTCAGAAGCAGAAGGCTTTCGACACAATGTATGTTATGAAAAGGAAGAGCGAAGGAGGCAGAGGAGGGGAGGGTGAGTCTGCAGAGCCATCCGTGGGGGCGGATCAGGACAAGATCAATGGGAGTGACAGGGAGTGCAGGAGGCAGCAGGAGATTCAAAGTAGGCCAATAAATAACATCCTAGTGAGACAGCGACTCCCTCCCCCCCTCAGCCACCACCCTGTTCCACCCCTAAACTCCACTGGCCCCACCAAATGGGCCCCCTTGATTACTGGCCTCTGAGCGTGGGAGGTTTGGGGGGGGCAGGGCAGAGGCCCCCCGGCTGCACAATACACCTCTCATACAGGGCCCTCACTCACCTCTTGCCTCCATTTGTTGGACATTCATCTTTCAGCATGTGTGTGAGTTTGTTTAGGGGGTAGGGGCTTAGCGGATGAGGGGGCAGCAGGGGCTGGTGGAGACAGGGATGGAGAGATGGAAGGGTGTGTCTGTGTGCTTGTGTGTGTGTATGTGTGTGTGTGGAGGAGTGGGGGGTCCCCTATGTTTTTTACATCTTTTCCAACACAGACCCATCCCCCATAACACCATATATTCTGTCTGGCTTCCCATCACAGACCACCAGGCCCTGCACTGTGCTGAGCTGGGTGGTTTAAACATTAGCCACTACGGAGTTTTACTCCACAGAAAAAGAGCTTGTCTTTTAGCCCCACAGCATAGCACAGAAGGCTATGGTTACTACAAAATAACCTGTAAGATCAATGCCACTCTCATCATCTGTCAGTCTGAAGCTACAACTATGAGAGTGCTGCAAGAGTGACTCCTAAAACCCCAAATGTTTTTACTTCTCTCCCTCATCCTAAAGTCATTAGAGCTTTTCAGTCCAAGGCATAAAATGAAGTAAAATAAAGAGACACTTCCATTTTATTACGACACTTTAAACATCAGAACTGGAGCATTTTGTGTTAAACCTTTCAAGAATACATAATATACAATGAAAACAACATGTTACATAAGCTGGTGCCGGTAAAATGTCTAAAAAGGTCTTGATAGGAGTGGATGTCTTTCATAAAGTCTTCCAGCAACATCATCATCATTGTCATGATCATCATTTTCACTGTCAAACTGACTTGTAAGCCAGCTCCTTCTTCACCTTGGCAACGTCTCAGTAGTACAGTACAGATCGAGTCCAAATACTTCATCACTTCACGCCCTGAATCTTCTTCTTTTCTTGCAGCTACCTCAGCCATCGTTGTGGTGGACTCCTATCATTAGTTTTCCTTTTCATGGTAATCATATGGATCCCAGAGGCCTTCGATGCTGACCTCACTGATGTGCCTCTCCTGGGATATCCCTCTGTATTGTGTGTAAACACAGGGTGGTATTCCTGAGTTCTAAATGAGAAGAGTACAGTGCAGATTGAGAGTCGTTCTTCTCTAAATATTTCACAGAGTGCACAGAGGACAGGCAGATGACAGGCAGGTAGGCGGGTGGAGGAGCAGAGGCTTATGCTGGCAGGGAGCCTGGGACCACACCTCAGCCAAGGTTATCAGCCAAGGCACAGAAAGGAGAAGACGGAGATCCCCTCACTTACATGACTGTCATACCACAAGACTTTTGCGTGGAAGATGAGAGCAGCTGAGCAGAGTGAGCTGACAAAAACAGGCAGAGATAAAGAAACAGGAAAGAAAAAAGGGGAAGCCACAGGAAAAGAGAGAGATACAGAGAAAAAAGAGTGGGAGGTGGGAACACAGAGTGGCAGACTCACACTGTGGATCTCCATGGTCTGTTTTCAAAGTGCCGAATGACACTTCCTATCACTGTGTCGAGGGAAGTGGAGCGTGTCAGCTCTGGTGCTCTCTAACCCCATCTTGCATGCAGAGCAATTACCCCTGGCACACCACCACCACCGCCACGCCATCATCATGAAATCCGCCAGCAGACCTGTGTGACTCATCATTTAGAGAAAAAAGCCTGTCCTGTATCAGCCTCAGGAGTCCAAGGCTTGTAGGATGGCTTAAGGAGCACAGGGAGGTGACTAAACAGAACAAAGTCGTCTGATTATAGGAGGAGAGGGCTTTATAGAAGTCCTCTCACCTTTTATCCCTATTAATGTGAATCAGAAAGGCAGCTGTTAAATATTATGCAGGAGGTACTAGATGTGACTGTCTGTTAACTGCCTCGGTGAAGAACATGTAAGCAGTCACTAATGTACTTTCTGTTCATAATGTGATTCATCCGCTGTATTGTAAGTGTGTGCTACATAATCCATTGTTCCACCAGCCCTGTGATTTGCACTAAAGGGGTCGCAGTTGGTTGTCATGGCAACCTTTCAGTATAGATGGCCTGTTTCTTTTCCAGTAGCGGTGATCACCAGCATCATTGGAGGGGCATCATTAGCAGGGAGCCCCCGGGGCTGTGTAATCTGCGGCTGGTCAAGACATTAGACTCTGTGCAGAGAGTGGTAGAAAGAGGATTTGGTCTCCATCATCTGCGGTGTGCTGCGTAAAGACACACACAGTCCTCTGCTGTCGTCAGCTCCGCTCGTCTTGTAAGCGACAACAAAGCCCTTGCCGCATTGATCTCTTCACTGTCAACACACGTAATGATTGTATCATCCCTGTTTTCAGGGGCTGTCATTCAAATGATTCCATGGACACGCTTGTTCACATCTGTGCAAAGGCAGAAAAAAACACACAACAGCCTTCAGTTCTCACACACACTGTTGAGAAGCTTTAAAGACTGAGGTAAACACACGTTTGGGAGGCTAGTGTCTGAGCAGGAAGATAAAACTGCCTCTTTGCTTTTCCTGCTGCCTAATGCATGACTTTTTCACTGGAAATAAAAGCATCTAAAAGCATCAAAATACAAGCCTCCTCTCCAAAGTGTTGCTGTGGGGGCTACACACACACACTCTTTGCAGCTGCAAATGTCACTTGCAGTTCCTGGATCACAGAGCTTGTGTTGTTTCTGGGGTGTAGAATCAAAGCAGAACGGCTGTGTTTGTGAGTGTACAGCAGTGTGTGCAAAGTGCACCTCCCTCACCCACAAATAAACTGCCGTTTGAATATAGGGTGGGTGACATAGAGCTTTGTCTTTACATCAAAAGCACACATTCACAGAGGTTGTGTAAGACTGTGTAATGAGATGTGTGAACTGAATAGAGTTGTATACTCCACTTAACCACACCATGACAGCTTCATGCTGTCTGTCAGCTGCTCCCTCTTCTAGCTAGAATCACTTTGCAGGGCCATTATGGCTCTTTATGTTTATGGCACTGTAAAAACATAGTCTCTAACTTCTGTTTAAAAAGGATGGCTTTTCTAAGCTCAGGGAAAGCATGTTGTCCTGGCCAAAGGAACCAGCTTTGCCCATCTGTTCATCACTGAGCCTTCTCTTCCACCTCACCTCCCTTGTCTCACTCGTTTAGTTGTGAATGTGGACAGGCCACCGAGTGCCAGTGGAGAGAAGACATGCAGGGTGTGCACTAAGGAGCAGATGGGAAACTTCAATGAGCTGGAAAATCTAGAGTAGCAGAGGACTCTGTCCAAAAACAGCATAGGTGATACTGATACAACAGTGACACCCTGTGGACAAACACAGATTATGTCTTTACCAAGATTTTTTTTTAAATTAAGAGCATTAGCAGAAATGTCCACTTTTTCCTGATTTAAAGAGTTTTTTAATGATTGCTAGTAATGTGCTTGATGGCCTGATTACTCCTCAGCTCCTTTCCTTTGTGTCTGACTTACTCAGCTGACACATCTGCCAGAATCAGCAGCCAGGCCGAGCAGAGTGCTGAGGGGGTGATTCTAGTATCCACTGCAGTCCAAGATACTTACAATGCCAGTTCCACTGTCTACCAACTACTACTGTAAACACATCCATGGCTGCTGGTCTAAATATCGGGTTGTCAACACAGGACTGTGTGTGCTGCAACAGAACCAGGAAATGAGTTGTAAGAATTCACGGGATCAAAGTACTTACAACGATTTAATGACAGGAAAAGATGAATTTGTGTATAAAAACAAAACACTTTATTACAATTAGGCTGAAAAATCCAATGAAAACACAACTACTTTACAAGTACAAATGTTTTTTGTTGATATTTACATTTTTTTTGACATCAATAAAAAAAAGACAATTTATGAGAAAACAGAAAACGCTAAAGTACATGTTTACAGTGTATTTGCCGAAATAAAAAACAAATGACTAAAGGAACGTTCATTATTCTCCATTCAGTATCTATAGACAATGAGAGATTCGGACGTAAAAAGGACTATTTATGAATACATTTATTCTATGTAGAGCTGGTTCCCCAATACTAAATTACCCACAATCCTCTATTGAGTAATAAAATGATCCCAATAGAAGGCATGGATGGGAAGCAGTATGGATGGGCAGTAGCTGTGGGGAAAGTTTTACAGCTCCAAATTCATAAAACATTCCACCTCTCCTAAAACATACCGAGGACAAAATGTTATATATTCAGCAAACACAATAATCCCACCAGAACCATCATGTTTAGGTATAATCACTGAAATGATCAAGTTTAGATTAGAAGTTGTTGGGGTCAAGTAAATGTTTGGTATGGATAAGAATGTGACAGGAAGTTGGTCTGCTGTGGGATCCATAAGAGCACAGGAAAGCTTTTGGTAAATATGGTCATTAGTATGTTTCTCCTAATTATTCCCACTGCTGGGCTTGGCGGGGGTTTTGGCTTTGATGCCGGCCTGGCGAGCCTGACCCTTAGTGGGCTGTTGAGGCTGAGCAGCCTGCTGCACTGAAGACTCGGCAGCAGAGGGCACAGCAGGTTGCTGAGCGGGGCTGTGTGGTGGAGGCTGGATCTGGGGTGAGGCGGTGGCAGCAGTAGGCACCAGGAGCTTCTGTGGGAGGACCTGTGTTGTTGCTGCCCCAGCAGTGATCATCTGCACCTGAGTGGGAGCTGAAGTGGCTGCTTGAGTTAGAGTCATGCTCTGAGCCTGCGTCTGAATCTGGAGGAACAATATAAACATAAAATCAGAATCAGAATCAGAAATACTTTATTGATCCCCGGGGGGAAATTGTTTTCGTTCCAGGTGCTCCATGTATACTCAAAAAAGACAGAAATACAAATAAGGTAAAGTAGTGAGCGTAAATACCCTGATCGACAGGTTGGAAGTGCTTGTCCCTGCATTTAAATGCCCTAACAAAGCCTGTAAAGATCATGGTACCAGTGGATACTAAAATGAAAAACTAATGAACTATATTAGGACAGTTTTAGCTTTAATGAATAAACACTATAGAAATATAAACATTACAGGTGGGTAATATAAAAACAATCTTGCAGATATAAATTATATATTTTATATATATCAAACCCTCACCTGCTGAGAAGAAGACACCATGGCCACAGTTGACTGCTGCTGCAGTGGAAGTTTACCCACCTGATGCAGTGAAAAATAATGTAACCTTAACACCAAAATCAACTGTCTACGTAAAATGCTACATTTTTTGTAGTGGCTGCCTTTGATTATGTACCTGGATTTGTGGGGCTCCTGCAGGTTTTTGGGCCTGGGTGATGGATGTAGCAAAAAACTGGGTCTTGATTCCTGGTTGGAGCTGGGTGGTAGCAGCATAGGTTACCTTCTGCTGAGGCTGCTGGGCTGACTGGGCTGTCTGTACGGTCACCTGCTGGGTGCCGATCTGAACAAACAACATTAGATCTGCTGATATCTTAACTAACAAAAAGGATGCTACTGTGTTCACAGCAAACTGGAAAGGCCATCATGGTCCTATAGTGACTGAGTGTTGTTACCTTTTGCTGGACAGTGGCCTGCCCTTGTTGTGGCTGCCCTGCCTTTTGCTGGGCTGCAGCCTGAACTGCTGCCACCTGCTGCTGCTTCTTCATCTGAATCAGCTGCTGTACTTGCATCTGGGGGAACGGTGGTGTCAGCACAGGGCCACCTGAGAGAGAGGAGAAAGTATGACCTGTCAGAAATACACCATACTATTTAATGGATATGACAAAATGCAATCACAAATCATTAACATGATTAATGTTAAACAAAATTCAACACACCTGTTTTCTGGGCTCCACTAATAGCCACACTAATGCCTGCTACAGTGACTGGCAGCGTTGTGACCCCAGCTGATGAGACCACAGCTGGCACAGAAACAACAGGAGGCTTAGTGAGGGTCACCTGAGCTGTGGGTCCTGTTGAAGCCTGTATCTGGCCCTGAATTTGGCCCTGAGCAGGCACTCGAGTCTATGAGAGAAAAACAATTAGTGTTAAAGGCCAACACTGAGCAGGACAAGGCTGTACTTGTACTTGTAGGAATGGAGCGATACCAGCTTTTAATGTCCGATTCCACAAAATTTAGTATATGCCAACACCGATTCCAATTTAAACAAGTGTTATGAATATATTTGTATGGATTCCTACACACTAGCGTGGCCCTCCAAGTTAAGCTTAACATTTACATGATAGTTTACATGATATTGGACTCAAGGATTGTTTTTTTGAACATTTCAGGGGACCAGTTGCCTAGATTTAAATACCTGGAAATTAGCATGACCTGGATGAAAGAGACATCCACAGACCATTTACATGATAGTTTAAGCCAATAAATCGGATCAAGTTTTATACAAATTTGACACAGCAGTGGTCCGATACCGATGCTGAATATTGGATTGGTACATCCCTAGACTGTACAGAAAAAAGTGTTTGTAACAGGTCTGTAGTCCATCGTATTATTATATTAAAATTTCTCAATAACATCCACAACCACTTCTTCTCTAATCAAATAATAATTTATAATCTTACCAGTCTGGCCACTTGCAGATTAGCCACAGTGGTGCCGGTCAGCACAGCTCCAGGTCTGGGTGCTGCCACAGCTGCTAGCTGGGGATTAGCTTGGGCAGCCTGTGCAGGCTGCACCTGTGTAGCTTGCTGGGTCCCTGCAGCCTGTTGGCCCTGGGCTGCTGCCACAGCAGCAGCTACCTGCTGGTGCTGCTGCAACTTTTGCTTGTGCATCTTTAACAACTCCTATAAACATCAATATTTCAGCATATTCTGTTAATTTTCATTCTAAATTGCAAACAACTCAAATACTTCTGCCATCCATGCATCATAAAAATTCTGTGTGAAGAGGCTGGTGGTGTACCTGGGGTTTGCCTACAGCTTTGATCTGAGGCGAAGAAGCCTGTTGCTGCTGCTGCAGCTGCTGCTGTCGGAGCATCTGCAAATGAGCCTGGGCGAGAGTCTTGCCTTGCTGTAACTGCATACCTGTACCAAGCAGTAGGGCAGAAAAGTTAGGTCAGAAATAGATACTTGAGAAAATAAAAAGGCCAATTAAGTTCTGTACCTGGTGAGACCTGAGTGACCAGTGGGCGGGTCTGTGACTGCACTGGGCTCAGCGCTGTAGAAACTACAGCAGATGCCGTCACTGGGGTAACAGCTCTAACACTCTGACCTGTAGCTATGGCAACCACTTCAGCAGGTGCACCAGTAGCAGCAACAGTCCTCTGCTGCGCATGGACCACCTGGGCTCCAGCTGTGCCAGGCTAGACCAACAATAGCAACAGAATGAAAATGGCTCTAATGCTTCTGATGATCCTTTTGTCTACAAGATTGGTGTTTTATGTCTTAGTTAAGCAAACATGACTCACAGAAAGGGTGCCTGGTATAACTGGAGATGCCAGGCGTTTGTTGGCCTGGAAGGGACTTGAAGGAACTCCAGCAACTGTGTTCACAATCACATTCCCCCCTACAGAGGCTGGAAGAAAAAAAAGAATTTTAAACTACTGTAACATCAATGCACTGTAATATAAACCATATGCTGGTCAGCATACCAGCCTGAATTGTTGTGCCCACAGTGGCATTTTTTATGGCTCCAGCCTGAAAAACAAAACATGTATTTAAAGCTTTCTTTGGGTAGAAATTTTTTGTTTTGGGTCTCACTTATTTGTAGAAACATTACTAGAGATGTTATGATTCTCACCAGTACAGCTGCATTAGGCACAGCAGCAGCTCCAGCTACTGTGGCAGTCTGAGGGACCTGAGCCTGGCCAGCAGCAGGAGCCTGGGCCTGGCCAGGTGCAGCCTGGGCTTGGGGAGCACCAGTTTGCTGCTGAGCCAACTGCTGAGCCTTCTGCTGCTCTGCAAGGGCCTGTAAATATGCACAATTCATAATTGCAAACACCAGCAAAAGACCAGGGACAAGACCTAGGTAGAATAGGTGACTGGCCCGACTGGAATCGGCAAATTAATCTCATGTACAGAACTATGCTGACGGTCTATGGTGGGTTTTGATTTCTCCCCTCCGTCTGCCATACATCAAGGCAGCAGTGATGCAGAAAGTCTGAATTGAGTTAAAAATTATACTGGTCACTGTAATTGCAATAAAACCTTTGCTCGCAAGTGAAGAGCCAGTCAGGCACCTCTTCAACAAACTTAAATGTTTAGAAAATCTTTGTCACATTAAACCTTGGTATAATATTTTGAACCTTTAAACTGCAGGCTGTGAGTTCACATGAGCAGCAGATCAGCAGAGACAACAGTGACTCTAAATCTGTATTTTCCTGCCAGGACTATTCTGTACTTTATGTTGGTTTTCCGTTAGAAAACACCAAATGTATATAGTTAAGAGTATTAATAAAGACAAGAGTCTCAATTGTATAAAGGATGACTAAGTGCTCTCCATAACTAAGAAGCTTCGAAGCTTCAGAAACCTCATTGACCGTGGTGCATTTTTTATCTTTTAGAACTGTTCAACACAGAAAATTGTTTGTTTGCATCTGCTGTCAAGCATTTAACAATTATATAATATAACAATTTAACAATCTAAAAATTGCAACCAGTGCATCTAACATCTGTATTTTTATATCAATTACGGTATGTTGATTTGCTTAACCCTTATATTGTGTAACACAGAAGATGTGGGCAGCTTTCTAACAATACAAGGGTTAAATAATACTACATAACAGCACATGCAAGGAGCAGCGGATCGCTGGCAGTCACCTTTTTTTCCTTTGCAATCCTTTCAGCACGTTGAGATGCCACCTGAATGGGAGGTAGAGGCTTGTCATAGCTGATCCCACTGGGAAGAAAAAAAAAACTTCTCAGTGAAGGTTCTTTAACCTAACCAGCAAACTAGATTTGTTTTCTTGCTAATACTGAGATGATTCTGATGCTCTTCCAAGCAGCTTTACCAGTTTTGAAACTGATGAAGCTGTCTAGAGGAGCAGAAAAATGTCAATTCAAGGAATTTAAACAAATCCAGTTGCCTTGCTTCAAACTCTTGAACACTCATATCTAGGAATGGAACAGTTCACCAAATCCACAGATTGGTTCGTATATTGGTTCTGAGGTCACAGTTTTTGGTTCGGTTTACATTGTTGAGGTTTTTTCTACTTTTAAAAGGAAATACCATAGATGAGCACAAAATATATTGTAATTATACAACATTTACCATATTTAAGAATCAGTTACCTACTATTGTATTAGAAGGTCGAGTCAATTGTATTATTTTTTTCTTTTCTATTTAGCACCAGAGCAGAAGCCATTTAAGAAAACCTTTCCTATAGAACAGGTCTACACCTTGTTCTTTTATCAAACAAACTAAACAGCCTCATGTTATTTAATTTATTTGCACAGCAGCATGTCATTTCTGTCTCTGCATGGTTACAATTCACCGCTGTTGTCTGAGCACAGAGGCACGATGCGCCTACGCACACAGACATGTGCGCACATACACCGTCGGACAGAGAACGTGTGTTGTTTTGCCCACCGTTGCTCATGAAATGCTAGTTGGAAAGACTGAATGACTGATCTGCTCTGACTGCAGCTGAACCTGCTGCATGAAGCTATTGTTACACTGACCACCTGTGAGTGCGTTGAGGCGGGGGTGGAGCTCACGGCCGCTGCTCATCGAGGAGAGTAGTCTTATCTGCAGTAGTTGCATAACTGCATTACTTGACGCGCATTTCCTGAACCGAACAAAGCAGGCGCCCCAAACCGAGACACCTGTACCAAACGGTTCAGATTTTTTTCCTGAACTGTCCCATGCCTACTCATATCACTCTTTTCTAAGTTTGGGTTATTGAATAGAAGATTAATAACAAGGGGGTAGATTTCCAAAATACAAAAGTGGAAAAATTAAGACAAACCTTTCTGCCAAGACTGAGGCATGTTTGGGATTCTTCTGGAATGGATTCAGGCCCAGTCTGCAAATAACATAATATCTTTAGCTGAATCTTTTTTATTTGGTCGTAATAAAATACTGTGCTGTCTAATGGCTTTGATTGAAGAGGCCTTCAGCTATGTCAAAAGGCAAGTGCAAATGATTCCCATACATTTTCAAAATCAGCTAAAGGCCTTTATATTGTACATGCAGTGAATATAATTAAAATGTATTTTTCTAATTTTGTATATATAATGAACTTTTTGTTCATTATAAAGAATAATGCATACATTTTAAAAAGACTAAAGTCAGTATTTACAGTGGTTTGATTGGTGGGCTTCTCTTGCTGGCAATGATCTTCATGAGTTCAAAGCGGCTGTTGTAGAGCTGAATGTGAGTGGCATTGTCGTCCTGTGTGTAGATCTGACAGGTCCTCAGAGGGCGACTGTTCTTAGACTGAGCACACACACCCACAATACACAGAAAAGTTAAAGCCAAAAATTCAAGAGCAACAAATGCATCCACCATAAGACAGGGTACCTTGTATATACTCTTGGTTTTCTTCTTGGGGTTTGCCTCATACACCAACTAAAAAGATAGATATAGTTTAGATAAACAAGTAGGTTTATTTTCGAACCAAGTGGGGTAACTGTATTACGTTACCTTGCCCTCTTCTCTGGGAATAATGACATTCTCGTAGCGATTGCGACACTGTTTGGGTGAGCGGTAAATCCGGCTGCAGGAGTTCACCACATCGCTCACCAGATCCCAGTTAGGTGTGTGTGCAGGAGAAACGATTGTCAGGTTAAGAGGCAACTCCAGCAGCTGCTTCACAGCCTAACAAACACACAGATGTTTCATTACATCACGTGAAATACAAAATTCCATTTCTATTTATAATGGGTGGAAAGAAAGACAATAATTGAAGCAGTTGTTAAAGCTACTACCTGAAGTAGAGCCCAGTCCTCACTGATGAGCCACTCTGGGTTGTCCTGGCCAGCCTCCATTGCAGGTTTAACCAACGAAGGGAGGGGCTTGGCAAAGGGTGCTTGCTGCTTGAGGGAGAAGTTCTTTTTCTGGTCTTTGCCCTCACGGCGCACTTTGAGCATGCTGGCCTTTTCGAAAAGGGAGCGTGGAGGAATGACAGTCTCTCCGTGACCCTTCTTCTTCTTTCTGGCTGCTGCTGGACAAAACAGTCAAGTAAAGAAAAACAAAAGTGCAATGGCCATAGTGGTGCCATTTCCCATACATTCAGTCCAGAATTTATCATGTTTTTCCAGACATAACAGTAAATATTGATAATGCGACTGACATTGAGATTTGCCATCTAAATATACCGTAAATCTCTTACCTGAAGAGTCCATCTTGAGTCTCTTGTGCTCCTTGCGGATGTAAATAGGAGGCAGCTTAGACTCTGGCATGGGTGTGGTGTCATACATCAGCATCATCACAGAATCTATGTAAATGTCATTGTCATCCTGTGGTGGTGTGGGTGGAGTCCAAAGCTATGTTTGAAAATCAGAAGATGGACATCATTTAGGACTTTATACTGCACCTCAATATAATAATTGCAATTCTTTTTCCTTTGATACATAGCTTTTGGTATCTTACCGGCATAATTTCTGTGTGGCCATCCTCAGCATCAAAGACATACTCCTGATTAAGCACAGCAAAAAAAAAAAAAAGAATGTTATTCATAGTTAGCATAGGTTTTGTTGTTTGACCAGCAGAAATCATAATGGCCACTCACCATGTTGTATGCATCTTCTCTGGTGTAAGTGAAAAGATCTTCATCTCCTTCCATCATTTGCTGCTCCTGTTCCTCCTCCTTCAGCTTCTGCAGCTGCTGAAGCTCCCAGCCTCTCTTGGAACACGCCAACTCCTCCTGAGAATACAAAACATAGATCAAACAGTCAAATTTAAGATATACTACATAATTAAATAGACATTCCATTGCAAATATGTACCTCAAATCTATAAAATCAAAAACATGTTTGACCACATAACAGTTACCTTGAAAGCTGTTTCATCATCACTGATGTGAAGGTACTCCAGATAATGCAGGGCATATCTTTCAATAGGTGTAAGCTGTGTGTGGGATAGGTAAATGCAAAAGAAAATTAGCAAGAACAAAACAGCATCTAATATTTATGCCATTTTGTCTTACACCACACAGCATAAAGGATATACCTGTTCCATGAGTGCATTCAGCTCTTCTATTTGGCCAGAATCTTCTTTAGCCTGGCTCTCAGACTCCTTCTCTCCCTCTGTTGACTCCTTTTCAGCCAGCTGCTTTTCCTCCTCCTGTTGCTGTTCTTCCTGCTCTAGCACTACATCCAGATTTATACTATTGAGAGCTTGGATGTAGGGTCTTGCTACTCTGGGAGAGATGGCCTCAGAGGAAGATGGCTCCTGGTGAAGAACAACAAACTCCTCCACCTTCTCGCCTGATCCTGCCTCCACTTCAAATAGATCCTGGATTGTCCGCTAGAAAAACATGTCAGTTATTTTATGTTCTTGAGCAAATGACCTATGCATTAAGCGACCACACCTAGTTCATCTTACTTGTGTGAGGAAAGCCAAAGAGTAATCAGATCCCTGGGCAGCAACCTCTCTTATCAGGTCCTTGGTGCCATTCTTCAGCAGTTTCTCCTCAATGGAATTACCACTCTCCAACCTGGCCAACATACAAAAGTCCTTTAATATCGCTCTAGAAAGTAAAGGTTGTAGTGTTTCACTGCTGATAGTTAAGGAAGGATTCTCCCATTATAATATCACCTGTATATGTGTATATCCTTGGAACGTCCTATTTTGTCACACCACTCCTGTGTGCGAGCATCCATGCTGGGATTGAGGTCTGTGTCATAGAAGATGATGGTGTCAGCATCAAATACGGTCCCAACTGCAGAGCAGCATCGGTTGGTCAGGATGCTGCAGAACACCTGCCTGTTCCTGTTAAACTTCTTCATGTTTTGCTGCAATGAGCACATACATGGTTAGGGGTTAGGTAATATGGCCAGCTACCAAACTATTCATTCCACTTATAAACAGTATTACACTATGTTATTTACCTGTCTTTCTTCAAAAGTGAAGTTTTCATCAATGCGCACGTAAGTAAGCTGCCTGTAATCTATGAAGGCCTCCAGAATGTCAAGCATCTTCAACATCTGAGTAAAGATGAGGACACGTCGATTCTCTGCCCGAAGCTTCTGCAGCAGAATGGCAAGAGCTTCCAGTTTACCTGAAAAAAAATGTATCAAACATTATTCTTGTCAATGTAGAATGTGTTACGAGTAAAACTGACATCTGCTGCATATTGGCTCATTTTAGTGAAAAAACTATGCTACACATACAAAGAAAAACATACACACACAAAAAACAGGAAATGGGCTAACCTGAGTCCATCTGCATTAGCTGCAAGTCAGGATGAAAAAAGAGACTTCTAGAGGCTAAATGGTAGATGTCAGCACTGTAGGGGGCAAAGACCTCTTGTTGTTGACGGTAAAGAGTCTTCTGCTTAAGACTGTAAGGAACTGGGGGATTGGCTGCATACATGTAAGGAGATGGAGCTACAGCAGCCGGCACCACACACGTGACCCTAAAAATAGTGAGGCATACAGTTAGTCCATTAGTTTTATTCATTAAGTAGACTAACAATGTAAAAGTACTGACAGGAGAGATGAGGTAGAGAATTGGTTACCACAACAAATACATAACTAACTACAAAAACTTGAATCATAAATGTTTGACACTAAGCTCACGTACCTCTTCGCTGCCTCCAGGTGGTCCTCCACAGCGAGCAGAGAAGACTGTAGTGCAGAGGTGGTAGCCACACAGGTTTTCTGGGCCCTGAGGCAACTCTCTCTACCCACCCACCTCCAGTCTCCAGCAGTTAGGGCAGTGTGACCAGGCTCTGAGCCTACAGTACATGCCTGCAGCAGGTCTGACCCATACAGCACTCTGCGACTACAACGTTGTTCATTTGCTTCAAACAGGCGGCTCAAACGCTCCTTCAACTGTTGAGTCTTTTCTTCTGAGGACTCCTGAAAAAGATAGTTGTATTATAAATATAATTGTACTATTATACTTTCTCTAAAAAATTCGCCTAAAAGGAGAGTCTGCAGTTTGCTAAAGCCAGACAAATATTGGAAAAAAATATCTATGGACAAATAAAACCATAACAGAAGTATTTAAAAGGGCTATTTTCAGAGAACAACTAACACTGCATTCCAGAAAAAAAAGTTAAACAATCTGTGACACTGTAGATCATAGTATCATGCTGCATTTTGGCAAGGACAGCTTGTCATCATTGAAACGATGTACAATTTGCTCTAAATTATAGCAACTTCTAAAGCAAGATTACATCCGTCTGTGAGCTGAATCTCAGGATGTCATGCAGCACTAAGCAAACACGTGGTTCTATAAAAGGACAGTTAAAGAAGACTAAAGTTAATGTATTAGAGTGGCAGTAAGTAAGTACATTTCAATGTAAATGTTGTGGAAGTACCAAGCAAATTAAATGAGAGCAACCAACATTGCTTTAGGATAATATACTGACCTGAGAAGCACCATGAGCAGTAACTTTAGTGGGGGCTGATGTGGCATTTGTAGTCACACCTAATGCTGAAAAACAAATCCACATGGTCAGAAGATTTTTAATATTGTATTTATCCATTTACCAAAAGAGAGTGGCTTCACATACTAGCATTGTAGAGTAAAGGAAGGAGGTGCATGTGGACAACATAGTATTCTATCACATAAGAATGAATTAGCACTCAGTATTTTAACTTCAGAAGAAGGTTGCTGGATGGTGTTGCCAAGCATTAAGACAGAGATTTAATTCACATCTTCAACGTGAATTAGTCACCTTGCTGAGCTGTTGACTGGGCAGAATGAGGTGTTCCAGGTGTAGCTGAGGCATTGGAAGCAGGAATAGCCTGAGGCATTGTTTGCATTACCATGGATCCCGGTGGCCTAATGATCTGCTGCCCTGGAGCTGACACAATCTGCAGGATGTTGCCTAAATCCATGAAGAAGAAAAATCCTTAAAGTTACCATTAAAGTGTAACAAAGAGATGAGTATTTGATTAAAGAAGGACGACATTCAAGAAAAATGTTGAAATTAATTAATTCACGCCAGATGAGTAAGATGAGCATCCAGATTATTTTATTACTCATATATATATATATATATATATATATATATATATATATATATATATATATATATATATATATATATATATATATATATATATATATATATATATATATATATATATATACACACACACACACACACACACACACACACACAATAACACACAATAATGTTTTCATGTAAATGTATGAAAAAGTAAAAAGAACACAAGCAACACAAGCAAGGGAGTGAAGAAAATTATAGTGAGTGACAATGGGCTGTACATTACCGAGTGTACCTTGGAGCTGCAAGGGCTGCCCAGTGGTAAGCTGACGGAGCTGACTGGGGGACAAAGTGAACTTGTTGCCCTGAAACTGCAGAGTAACAGGAGTCTCTGGTTGGGAGATACGATTCTGGCTACTTGCTATGTTGGCCAGCTGAGCAATCTTTACCACGTCTCCACCTTCAATGGAAAGGAAGAACAGAAGCTTCATTAACCTTAGAATTTAAACACCACATACAGAACTAAACAATACACTTCGTTAGTTAAAGAGTGAAAAAGAGGCAAGACATGCAGAACCAGGGTGAATTATTCAGTGGAACCAGTACAGCTCCTCTCGACAACAGAATAATAGCAGCTGCAAGTTTTTTTTAAAAAAACCCTAAAGAGGGGAAAAATGGCTTTAAGGGCAGTCTTTAGGTGAGACAGTGCCTGAAACATATGCATACATGACACACTGCGTTTTTAAGGAAACAGAAACATTGCTTAAAAATACAGTTAGGGACTGGAGTCATAACGCATATCCCCTTTATAATAAGTGTATTTTTTGTAGCAAAGTAAACTAAAACAGTGGTTAACTCCCCTTTAAAGCATTTTTGACAAAACCATGCACCCATTCTTCAGAAAGTTTACATGATAAAAAAGCAAATGCGAATGGGAAATTTGATATAATTTATGCTGTAGTCCTTCTTACAGACAATATCAATACATCAACATATTTCATTATCCTGCCATTATCCTGGATGAAATGTATCAGCAACACACTTTTGAACCTACATAAGTTCTTTCCCCATTGTCTAAGCAAATTAAACAAAAATGTTTTCCCTTTTAAATATTTTTAAAGACATATTTACAAATACATTTAAGGCATTGGATAATCTGCGGCACCATTTCCACATGCTGTAAAGTGAGGCTCAAAGTCAGACTGAAATCATAACAGCAAAGAAAAAAACAAAACAACCAAAGCTTTGGGATTTCATCCTGCAGCTGGGCTGATGCAAGAGACAAAATAATATTAGTGACTTGGGAAAAAATGATTAAAAAGAAGGGAAAGAACTTAAGTTAAAAAAGTGTAATAATGTGAGATATAACATAAGTGGGTCACAATAGTTTACATGCAGGTTTTAAGAAAGACACAGGGGTTGCTGAGGCTGTAGAGATGCTGCTGATATGGCTACAGATTTAAATTTAAGGGACTTTTTTTAACCCCTGTGAGTTGTATAACTACTGAAACATAACATTTGACTTGAACTGTTGCACCACCAGAGCTGATACTACTGCATATACAACAATCTCTCTGGGAGGAGTAAAGACTGAACACATATCAGCAGTGCCTCAAATAAAGGCCTCAGTGTAGAGCAGCCTGTACTGTGTGCCAGAGGTAGGGGAGGGGAATGCTGAGACAGAGGGGAAGGCAGGCCACTTACTAGGCAACCGTGCCTGGGCCTGGGATGTAAGAACCAGCCTCTGGGACAATAAGCTGGGTTGGATGGCATGGCTGGGGGCTAGAGCTGGCCTGGGGACCTGTGTTAATGCAGATTGGCTGATGGGAGCCACAGATCCCACAACTGTGCCAGCTAAGGTCTGGCCCAAGGCCACAGGGGCAGCCCCCAACATATGCTGCCCAATGCCAGTGTTCCCACAGGAGGCTACAGTGGAGGCTGCAGTGTTGTTGCTGCTGACAGGGGTAGCCTGGGCTCTCTGAGTAGCTGTTCCAACCGCTGTGAAGGCAATGGGGTATGGGACTCCATGTTAGGGGCAACCTGATATTTTGTCAAAATAGTAGCATCACACATTTTTATGAATTCAGTCAGCAGTGGTGGGCCAACAAATTAAGCAGTATTATGGATGTTATTGATGTCACTGACGGATATATCCAAAATGTAACTACTTTGTAAAAATACGATGCTGGGCCAAAAAACCTTCACACTAATTTAGTTGGACTGCCTTTAGCATTGACTACAACACACATCTGCTGTAGTATGATCATGCCATATGCAATGCCACAACACTTGTTTCTTGCACTGATGAAAGGAGAGATGGACTGTTGTGGTGGTCAATCAATTAGTGGTGGGAGAAGGTGTGAAGCAGAGGAGGAGGAAGATGTTGCTACTATTTGGGATTTCCCAGTTTTGCTTGTTTTCCCAAATATCTCCACTTCAAACCTGTTCACCAAAACTGCTGCTTCTGCTGTTGTTCAGCAGCCAAAGGTCTTCAAAACCTGTGTTTTTAAATTTTACCTACACCAAGGGGACAGCACAGAGTAAATAAGATTACGTTGGTTAGACAGTCTAAATGTGAATTTAGATATATTTTCTGTTAGTTGCCCTGCCCTAATCATGATGCACCAATAATCAACATAAACATTGTGCGTGAAAATGCTTATTTTCATTATTTAACATACACAAGTTCCATTGTAGAGTTTTAATGATGCATTGTGTTTGAGTGCCAATCACAATAATTCAAAATGTTTTTCGTAAACATTTCTTACTCAAATACGGAGCCCCCTCTGGGGGCATTATAATGCGTGGCCAAGAGATAGTTAACATAGATAACAACAGATGGCTGAGGCATTGCGGTCACAAGCTGCTACAATAAAAAGAACATCTTCCTTATGTCTACCATATGTTATGTTATGTTTAAGCTACAGTGGACTTGCAGTGTTTTAATAACACAACATTTTGAGCAGCCAAATTAAGTGTCTCTTGCTCATTACTACTCCATGCCTAACCGCAAGTGACTTAAGTACGTCATTGTAGTTCATCCCAAGATGAAAAAAAACAAAAATCTAAACTCTCGTGGCCCACGCATTTTTTTTAATCCAATGTCACCATAGGGGCTCCATACACAAAGATGAACCTCCTGAACTACCGGAGGTTTCTTAGCTCAATGCAGATCTCTTTCATAACTACAGCATGTCTTCTGGCATGATACTTTTAAAAACTTAGATGTTACCTACTGCTTGATTTGGAGTAAAAAGGGTTGTCATTTGACACAGTAATTACCAAATAGAAGGCTCTTACGTATTTTCCTAGTTAAATCTGTGTGGTTCTTTTTTGGCCAGGCAAATGTAACAATACATGTAATTCATTACAGTTACTGAAATGTCAGAGACAGTCTAAGGTTCTCCACTGAAAGTGTTACATTTAGCCCCACCCTTCAGGCTGTGTGGCATACAGGGGAAACACTGTCACTAACCCACCACTGCTGCAAGAAAGTATAAATTTAAGTACAAGAAACGTGTATGATCATTGTGGAATTTGCCAGTGAAAACATGGACACATCTACATGAAAAATTAGACAGCACTGTGTCTCAATACGTAAATAGTAAATATTTGCGTGTGGTACAAACACTATATAAATATGAATACAGTGTGAACAATATATTTAAGCATGACAGTAGATTCTGTTAATTTAAATTCAAAATAGCATCTCAAGCATGCAGCATAACACTGTAATATGCACACATCACAAGCATAAGACTAGTATCAGCACATTTAGAAAAAGCACCAACAAAACAACTGCAGCAGCTAAAAAGTTTATAAAGGTTGTGGTGTAACCCATCTGGAATCCTTTAGCCACTGAAAAAAAACACATTTCCCATTCCCTGTTACATTGTACCACCCCTGAAATGGTCTTACCTTGAGAAGTGGGTGCAGTACTGGTAGTGGTGACAGGAGACTTGCCCCTGGTCTGGCCTGATTGGCTTGTGGTAGAAGGAGAGGTGCAAGTAGCGGGAGAGCTTATTGGAGGACGTTGACCTGCTGCATTTGGGATTGTGGCTAGACGGCCCTCTGGCTTTGTGCCATACTGCACCGGCTGGAACAGTCTAAGATATCAATAAAAAAGTCCATACTTCATTACAGCCACACTATCAATACCTTTATGTTGGTGTTTTAAAGGTGATATTGCTGACCTCATGGGCTTTATCGGATATGGTCTGGGTCTTGGTGGTGGATCTGGACTATTGTAGATCTCCTCTATTAGTTGCCGAGTGACCTTTAGTTTTGGGACCACCTCTTCAGTCTGATATCGAGTTAGTCTGTTCTCATTGTTGATCAGATCAAATATGGACAGGCTTGCAATCTAGGAGGTTACAAGACAACAAGTGAAGGTTAATCAATGAAGCCTGATTGTGAGGGTATTTTTTCTAATCAAGCACCAGCATATACCTTGCTCGCATCATTCTGAAGGGCTCCCAGCACCAGTGATGGCACATTGTATTGCAGTGAAGAACAGAAATAGGAGCTACTGGTCTCTCTGGGAGCCACCAGCTCAGGGTGGTTACACACTCTCTGCAGCTGCATCAAGACCTGAAGCACACTGACAAAATGACCTGTCTTCAGTGCTTCCTGAGCTCTATGGGGAACAACCAGACACAAAGTGTTATATGGGGTTTGTTGTAATATTACAAGAAAGACTTATCTAAAACCATAAAACTAATCCATGTGAGAAAATGTCTTACCCTGGTTGAGTGAGAATATCCTCATAAAGGCTCTTCTGTCTGCTGGACAGACGGCACTTAAGGATGTGCTCATACTTCTTGGGAAGCTGTTTCTCCACATCCCTTTTGGAGCGCCTCAGGATGAAAGGTTGGATCATCTACATTTAAAAAAGGGAAATTATATGTAATAAACAATGTAAGGATTACAAGTAAGGCACCTAAGTGAAGGGGCAGAGAGTTTGCAGGCACAATACCAACCCTGTGCAGACGGATGACCAGTTTGTGGCAGTAGTCCTGGTTCTGGTCTGTACCTGCCTTCACAGGAAAGTCAGAGTAGGGCCTGGTTATTCCTGGCAAAAGGAAGTGGATCATGGTCCACAGCTCCTTGAGAGTATTCTGGAGTGGAGTGTTGATGAGGAGAATCCTCTGTTCACTGAAAGATGGAAAGAAATACCAGTTAGTCAATGGAGACTTAAACCACCCAGCAGGATATCAAATGACTTTCATAGACAGACAAAAATGCTAAAACTGGTACCTGTTGCTTTATTATTGTGTTACCAGTTTACCTTTTGAGAGCAAATATTGTTTCCCAGTGTTTCTCTGTCATGCTTTTGATGAGTTGCACCTCGTCCAGTACCAGATGCCTCCACTTTCTCTTCAGAAAATGGCTCTGATCTTTCATCAGCAGCTTGTAGGATGTCACACATATATGGAAACTGTTGGCTTCACCCCACCCCTAATGATCAGAGGATAAGTCATTTCATTTACAGCCACTGACTGAAACAATGATTTTATATATATCACAATTTTACCATTCTCTTAGATCTGCGCTCTTTTTTGTTTCCAAGATACAGGAGAATCTTAAGGCCAGGACACCACCGTTTGAACTCCACTTCCCAACTCAGCAACTTGCACATCCTTACAACAATAAGATGGGGTCCCCATATGCCTGTGAATGCAAAAAGGCATGTGTCTTTATGACATCGATTTTTTCAAAATAAGAAAACAATAAACTTTATAGAAGTGAGGTTTACCCTCTTGCCCAGCTAAGTGTGCCATATAAGCCACTGTCTGTACAGTCTTGCCAAGGCCTGCCTCATCAGCTAGGATCCCATTGAGCTGCTTCTTGTGGAGGTTTGCCAACCAGTCCACACCAATTTGCTGATAATCTCGAAGTGATCCATGCAACAGGACAGGAGCCGGACTGCGGGTCTAGTAAAATAAAAGATCAGTAAAATGATTAATGCATGTTATATATGTATTTATTTATGTGTCCTTAGCAATCTTACTGCTGAAGTCGTTCTGAAGCTGCCCTTGGGCAGGATGACCTCAGTCGCAGCAGCGACTTCAGCAATGTCTCTGCCGGATTTCCCATCAGTCTCCGAAGTGGTTTTGTCAGTGCTACGATACTGTTCCACACTAAGCAGGGAGTCAATCAAGACTGCTTCAGGTGGACTGCCTGCGTAACATTCGATTTCTGAAATAAAGAAAATGGTTTAGAGTCACTTCATTCACAACAACCAGGTAAACCTCAGGATGCTTTTTTTAATAGAAAAGGCACCTCCAGATTCCTCCATCTCATCCTCTTCACTATGAGGACTAGGCTGAGGCCATTCAAAGTTGTCAGCATAGGCACCAGCATACTGTTTCATCAAAGCATCTAGAGGCATTTCCGCTATGAGCCAAACACAAAAACATTAGTCAACAACACAAAAAAGTGCGTTTTAGATACTTGTGTGCCATGATCAAGTAGACCTATCTAAAGTGTAATAATCTTTGCTCGTAATTTGTTATATATACAGAATTTACTACAAAACCTGTCTTGATAAAATAAATACTTTAATAAAAAGAAATTAAAGTTAAATACCATCTTTGGCAAGGTCCACTAACTCTGCTTTGTGGTCAGCTTCCCCTTCCAAGCCTTCCTGTTCTTCAATGGTGCCCTCTTCATCTGTAAAAGTAAAGGCAGTCTTTAAACATAATAATATATTTAAGTTATTACTTTTTTCTTGAGTGAACATTGATCTTGACACATACCATCTTCATCAACAAAGGACACACTTGATTTTCTTTTTCTGGCTGAAGTGGGCACTTCCTATAAAAGGCAAAATGCATGTATAAAAATACTTCCAAAATCCAAAAACAGTGTAAATCAATAATTGCCAGTGCAGCACCAACCTCTTTATCAGATTTCTCTCCAGCTGGCTGACAAGATACTATAAAGCAAGAGAGGTAAGTATATTATAAAATCAAAATCTGCACATTAAATAAAGTAGCTAGAAGTAGCTTACAGTTTAGCTTGAAAACCAGGTCCAATTGACAGTTAAGTAAAAAGGCTTTTATTTTCAGTAGTTCAGTGATGGGACATACCTTTGGCTGAGGCTTTTTGTAGGTTAAGTGCCTTAAGCCTCTTTTCATAAATTTCAAACTGAAGTTTAATTTCCACAACCTGGCAAAAAAAACCCCAGATAAACATCATTTTGTAAATGTATGGTTTTTTTTTTTTAAGATGAATAAGTAAGTACACAAACAACCAAACCTGCTCAATGTTGCACCAGAAGAATTCAACCTCTCGGGCTATTGTGCTGGCAATGTGGCGAAGATGAATTTCCCTTTCCTTTTTTGATCTCTCTTCGTTTTTCTTCTGCTCTTGGTGGTAACGAGCACATGTGCGTACAAGCTGCAAACAAGACATAGAAGACAATGTGGCTTTCAACAAGACAGACTTTAGTGTAATTTTTATTCTAGAATTTAAACTTCTCTGAGTGAATGCTTATGCCTGGCATACCTTCTTAGCAGCAGCCACCTTCCATCTCCTCTCCTGGGCAAAATCAGCAGCCATCCACTGCATCTCCTCCAGGAGGTAGTCCCAGTGGGATTTTGGACGTGAAGCTTCCACAAGTTTGGGGAGCCTACTGGCTGACCACTGGCCCTCCTTCCTTAGCTCAGAGATGCGCTGATGCACTTGACTCTCCTGGAAATAGTGACCGCATGCGACATCTAAATATAAACCAAGCTTTGACCTCTTCCATATTTCATTAGATCTGATGTCTGTATTCTCAAAAACAAAAGATGGACTACAAAGGATAAAATTATTAGGAATGGTCAATAACCTTTTAAGGTCAACAAGCAAGTGTAAACATGATATTTGAAAGCATGTTTTAATTACCTGCCATGTGCAAATTAAATATGCTTGAAGCACTTACCAATTTGGCCTGCTCGACTTGTTTATCTTGAGAACCCTCCTGTGAGGACTGCATGGTCATACCTTGACCAAAGCCAGATATTTTGACTGCAGATATGCCATTGGTTCCAGTCAGTTTGGACTGGGTACTTGTGTTGATGTTAGAACCAAGAGGACGGAGAGGATTTGCAGTATGGGATGTTGGAACGGCATTGGGAGCAGAGACAGGAGCAGGAGATGTGGATGTCATCGATACTGAATTAGTCAGAATTCTCTGTACTGGCTGGTTTTGCTCGGACCCAGGGCGAGCAAGTGCCACCGTCTACAAAGAGAGATTTGCAGCAACACCATTCAATCACAAAAAAAACATAAAAAATATTTTTTTAACATAGGTTTAACATAGACTGACCGCTTGTCCTGACTGTAGAATTGCCTGTGGTTGTTGCTGCTGAGGCTGCAACTGGAGGTGAAGACCTGGCTGCATCTGCTGCTGCAGTTGGGCCTGGAGCTGTGCATGGGGATTCACTGGGGTCAGGACTGGCCCACCTGCCTGCACTTTGACCTGTGCCTGGAGCTGTCCACCAGGCTGAGCTGTATTCTCCACTAACTGAGCCTGCTGAGAGAGTGTCATGGTGGACAGGCCTGCCATAGGGAGGGCACCTTGAGGTAACCTGCCAGGGAGCTGGGGAGGAGGTGTGTGCAGACTGGCTGCATTCTGTACTGGAGGTCCTTTGGATGGGTCGTATTGTTGCTGATTCTGCTTCTGTCCTGCGATCTGGACTGCTTGAGGAGTAGGCGGCATCCCGCCTGTATACATTGTGACCAAAGCACAGGACAAAGGGGTAGTATAGAGAGCACAAAGAAAGATGGTAAAAAATAAAAATCTTAATCTTGTATTGCAATTTTTTTTTTAAATCTTTTGTACTCATTTGTGAATAAAACAGGTTTTAATGCCATTTTTGTATCTTTCCCTTAAAATTCATTTGAGAGACCCCATTAAAGAATGTGGATATTTTAAATCTAATAAGTAGATTTAGCAGTAGTAGTCGTAACTTTACATTTTTAATGAGCGCTAATTGAACTTCTCGGAACCTTCCCGTTATAAGCTAGATGCACTGTATTCATCAACAGTAGTGTACTACTTACTGATGATCAGAGCGGAAACTAATGAAACTCATACAGCAAAATGATTACAGAGGAAATGAAATCAATATGAGAATCTACATGTCTCTCAAATAAAATACTACTTTGATTAATGCAAAACCAAAACATTGCATTTCAAATGTTGAGAGAATGTGGTTTAAAACATCAAAAATTACACATGCAATAAGAGTTTTTTTTTTTTTTTTTTTTTTTAGAAAGAAAAGAGAAATGTTACAAAGTAAAATGAAAAAAAAAAGATTTAGAAACTTGAAAAAAGACAGGGAGAAGAAAGGGGAAATAAAACTACACAGCAGACACACACAAAAACACCATATGTTTGGCATGCATGAAGCGATGTCATTCTAGCAGTAAACAAGGCATCTGAATGCCTCACAAAGAGACAAAGCACAGAGGTGAGCAAAAGGACAGACATGGGGTCTTGCAGACAGCAGGCCTTAGCAGAGCTGTGCACACTAAAGCAGCACCTGCCTTACCTCCCTGCACGTCACACCACCTTGCCTAGACGCCATCAACACCTGGCCCTGACACACCCACACCACCAAATCGCAAAAACCTGTGCCGTGAACACAACTCCTCCATATGATTCCCCTCCTACTAAGACTGAGGGAAAGAAGCCAAGTCAGAACAAAATGTCATGGGTTAACATGGAAGAAAATCAACTAAAACACAACGTGAGCTAAAGAAAGACTCGCAGAGACTGATGACTGGTGATTTTCACTCCATGTTGATGATGCAAGGATGGACAATCGAAGAGGGACTTGTGACAGAATGACAATGGGAAACCAAAAAGAAGAATGATGCGTGGATTCATAAAATGGGAAGACAAGCAAAACCCATTGGAAAGAGAATTCATTCCCACAGGGTTCCCACTTTCTGTGATCCACCTCCAAATTAGATGAAAATCCATCATCACGGGAAGGTCGGTCCAAATAAAGACGAGTAACAGGAAAAAACTTCAGAAAATAAGAGATGGGTGACGACGAGTGATCAAAAAAATAAATAAATCATAAGACATGGCATCTTCCCATTGAGTGGCTACTCTTCTTGAAACTTGATTTTCTTCTTCCCATTTTTCCTGACAGAGAGCTGGTACAGCTAAGCCTGAACTTCCTGTGGACTGCTGACAAATCCAGCAGAAGGATGAGCTGTTTGTTGATGCTGCTCGGAGTTTATTTGTAGAAATGCATTAGATTCTCTTTTTAAAATATCCTTGGTCTGAGGAAGGGCATAGGTCCAGCAGCATCGAACAGAAGACAGAACGTCCTGGTAGTAGCACTCCTACCTTGCGCAGTTGGCATAAGCTGCTGGAGTGGAACGCCAGGTGATCCTAAAGAGGCTACACCAGGATGCTGGAAAATCAGCCCATGGCGACCAACGTCAATCCGGGGCCTCTTAGCCTGATCTGGGATTTAAAACACACAATACCCTCATAACGCAAAAAAAAGCACTCTGCACAGAGCAATGACCTTCTGAAGACCTTACAGGTCACCTCTCCTTCCTCGGTTTAAGACTTCAACACAGAGCGCTAGTAGAGGATGCCAAATATCTAAAAGCAGAAGCAATTAAGAGGGGGAAAAAGAAAATAAAAAGAAAACAAAGCAAACGGGGAGGAAACAAAGCAACATAGGAGAGACAGGAGTCTATGATCCTTGTCCTACCTGCTTGCACCATAGCCTGTTGCCTCTTAAAGGCATCCATGTCCCCAGGGTTTGTAATAGTGCCAGAAGCAGCCCCTTGGTGTCCCTGCAAAAACGATCTCAAACAATTAATATGACATTCCATGTGGCAATGGAGTTAAAGTAAGTAATTATAAAGTGTTATTGAAAACAAGCATTGCTTCTTTCACCTGAAACTGCTGCTGAGTAGAGAATGCTGCAGAAACATTGGGAGGAAGCTGTGTTGCTATGGCAACTGGTGTCACTGCCTGGCCATCCTTTCCAGTAACAACCTTTACCTGAAGACATTTGAAAGAGGCACAACATTCAGTGGATGGATTAATGTACAGTTCTTGTACTCTAAAAACAGGTTTTTGATCTTACAATAAGAGCTAGAAAATGTAATACCTCATCATTAATGACCTCTGACTGTTCTTCTTCTTCTTCTTCATCTTCAAGGTCCAAGTCATTCTGTCGCAAATAAGTGTACAAAGGAACACATGGCTTCTTCTTAAAGGCTAAGTAGTCCATCATGTTCCCTTGGAGATGTTGCAGAAAGAAAAGTTCAATCAGATATTCTTTGAACACTTCTTTCAGGCTCTCCATTTTCTTGGTGTGGTGATCCAAGCACTGTTTTCTTAACTGGGCAATCTCTGGAGTAGAAGGAGCAATTTCTTCTAACTTCTTGGCAGTCGGCTTCTTCATAGTGCCCACAGTCATGCTGGTGGATGCAAGAGGATTGTTGGGGATCCCTTGGGGTGGACTGGTGAGGGATGGGCTAGATGGTGGAATGGAGGAGGGTATACTAAATGATGCTGTGGCTGTGGTTCCAACTCCAGCCACTACACCCTGGGCTGCCTTCTCAAATATCATAGGGCGTGCCAACTGTCCTTGAATGATACTGCTGATCTGTGGAGGTAGGTTGGAAGTGGTGATGTGACCTGGACTGCCCAGAGTGGGTAGAGTGGTACCAGTGGCCACAGGACTTTGAGGTCCAAGGTGGTGGATGGTGCCTCCTGTCTGTGAATGAGGCTGTGAGAGCCGACGTTCCCTTACAGAGCCTGGTGCTCCTGGAGAGGCCAGCTGTACCTGACCAGTTGTGGCTGGAGTTATCTGGGCCAATCCTGTCCCCTCCTGGTAAACAAAATGACCACTACCTGACGGACTACCTAAACTAATCTGACGCACATGCAACATGCCTGTTTCAACAAATCTTGTTGGACTCTGCCCACAAACACCCAATGCTGCTGCAGGAGCTCCTGGTCTTGTCACGCCTTGCAGGGGCTGATGGGTTGGACTCTGCGGTTGTATGGATTGAGGCACGGGAGAGGTGACCTGGATGTATGAAGATGGAGCATGCTCAAACCTCCACTGAGACGTAGTATGCTGGAAGCCAGGAGAGGCTGGGTTCTGAATGGGGAGTGGGGTCAGGGTGATCTGCTGGTTAGCAGACACCATCTGTCCCACATTTTGTAATGTAATGTTCATGTTCTGGCCAGTGACAGGGCTACGACTCATTATTATCTGATAATTGGGTGACTGGGGGGCTGAAGGGCTTGCGGCAGAAGAAAAAGTGGTTACGGGAGATTGAGGGTGGTTAACCGTGGGTTGCTGCTGTGTAGCTGCCAAGGTTGGCTGCGGCTGCTCCTCTGCTTCTGACCCACCAACAGACTTGGATCTTTGGAGCTGTCGCTGCACATTCTGTGATCCACTTCCATGGTGCATTGCGTGTCAATATTACGTTGTCCAAACACAATCTGTGAAGAGTAATCGATATGTCTAATTCCAAAATAAAAAATATTCACAGTGCCACATCTGATTCTTTACACAGATCCTGAATTCTCTAGTTTTACAACTGATTGCAACTTAACAACCTGCTTAAAATGGTTTGCATTTAACTATTATGTTGCAGCAACATTTTAACTGTCATTATGAAGGCCAAAAAGTAACATTCCTCTCTGGTTATTTTTTTACTAAAATAATTTAATTTAATTTAATGCCACTAGAATATTAAAAAAAACCATTCCACCCACTCACAAAACTAGTACACATATCCAACTGTAAATATATAATGGGGCCAAATGTATTTGACTAAGTCAGAATTATAGAAGGTTGCTAATGCGTTCTGCTCGACATTATTTATTGTTTGTCACCGGGAAAGTGTTAATTTGTCTACCTAAAGCATACATTCAATTATTCAGATGCAGAACTATTACCAAAAAAATATTATCTAAATTCCTAACAATAAATACATAAAGTCATGTAATGACAAAACATGGTTCAACGAATTTACGACGGATTCAAACCCCACATGCATTTTAAACAAAGGGGTAAGACGTTAACGATACCGATACCGGTGATGGTGAGGTGTATCACTACTATCCGATAACAACACTCCAAATACTGCGTTTAGAATGCGTGCTAGCTAAACACTAATAGTTTTTAAACAACAATGACGAATTAACATTTGCAAACAATTCACGTATAGTAATAATATCTGGCTCGCATTTATATCGCCTGACACGGTAGTAACGTTAGCTTCCACTCCCAGTGACGCTATGTGGTGTAACGCTGACTAGCGCTAGCTTATAGTATTCGAATGTCAACAACAGTTTTTAAATTTTTAAACTAATATAGCCATACGATCATAACAAATATAAACTACCATGCTTAAAACGATTACAAATATCACGCTAGAACATTTTTAACAATTTCATTTTAGCAATAACGATGACCATTCTTACGGGGCTCGTGCTAGCATATGCTAGCGATTAGCTTGTTTTTGCTAGCAGGCCAGCTGACAAATAATAAATACATTTATCAGTTAAACGGTGTTACTTACAGGGAATGGGGATTCTCTAGTAGCTTCATAAATACTAAGTCATATTTACAGTAGTTCACATGCTGTGACAAGCATTACTCCGTGAAAAATAAAATATTGATATTGCTAGTCGCTATTTAATGTTTTGGAGCTAGGATAACTTCATTCACCAACATGGCGACCGCGGCAACCCCTCCGAGTGACCCGGATGTCGTTCTGATTCCAGGAAGCGGTATAAAAAGATGACGTAGGATTATTAACGCTTGTCTGGCTTATATATGATGATAGTTCGGTGTTTGGTTTTGATTGTGTATGCATTTTTGTATTGTATGTGTTGTTCTTTGTGAAATAAAATAAAATAAAAAAACACTAGGGTTACACTCTTAAAACCAAATAAGAATGTAAAGCTGTTTTATTTTAGACAAAGGTTAAATATTTTTTTATTATGAATTAGATGTGCATTAATGCCCCAATCAAGAGAATTACGACTTCCAATAATAAATATTTATTTTGATCACACCCTGTATAACATCTCATCCAGGCAAATTTGAATGGCATTGTTGAAGTAAAAATAGAAAAGCAATTGGACACATTCTAGGAAACTTGCTTTAACAAACAAACATTTTCACACCATATTGCAAATCTAACTGTTACAACATGTGCTATCTAGGAAATAACCATCAATCCACACATACATTGTTGAAGCCAAAATTAGCAAAGGCAAAAAAAGAAAGAAAAACCGAGCACACACACACAGAACATATCTACGAGCACTGTGGCAAGCATTTAATGTTACTTAAACACCACCTGAGGGAGAGCTTTATCGCATCAAACGGCAAACACTCTACAGTGTAAGTCTGCATAACTGTAAGACTGGCAGTCACAAAGCAGTTCATCTGCATGAGGTCAAAGCATGTTCATTTCAATTCAATTCAATTTTATTTCTATAGCTTTTTTTTTTTTTTTTTTTTACAATCAGAATTGTCCTCAAGGCGCTTTACAGAGACCCAGAGCCTGAACCCACTTAAGAGCAACTGTGGCAAGAAAAACTCATGAGGAGACCCGTCCTGCTGACAGTTGGCCGGGTAGAGGAGGAGAAGAGGTAGACGGGACAGAGAGGATGAAAGAGAGGGAGAGAAATAATATGCTCATTACCTTTACATCCACCACTCTGCTATGCTGAAAAATGTAGAAAAAAAGGCACAGTTTTACTAATGTTGCTACACATTGGCAATATTTGGTCATCTTGTCCAAAGATATCTTCCTGACTCCTGTTGGCTTGTGAACATTTTCCTATTCACATGACACACAGAGTTTAAGCACAGGAAAATGACTAAATAACCTTTGTTTCAAGTATAACATCTTTAAAATCAGTTTTAAAACCTATCTGATCATTCTATGTGCAAAACAAAGAAACACACATACAGTCTTTTATAAAACAAACACTTCAGTTTACCTGATCAGAGTAATCAAAAAAATCCTATCCCAATCTGTATTAAAGAACATGCCCAAAACAGGACTTCCAGTCTTTTCTGTGCATTTATATCAACATGATAGACTGGGTGGTGGGATAAGAGTGAACACTCCAGTGGTCAGTTCCCTTAAGAGAGATCAAAGTGCTAGTGTGACAGACTATGAGGATCCATCTACACCAAAGGGAGATGGATGATGCAAAATGCAGGACAATGCAGTCACTATGGATACTGGACAGTTTATGGGAGCTGTTGCATCTGTAGGGCTGAGAGGCGTCGCTCGATGCACTGCTTACCTGAAACGATGCATAAAAATCAAATTGAAAGAATTTCGATTTTGGCATTTTAAATTTTTACTGTTACAGTGCCTTCACATACATTTATCTATGCTGTCAATGTCCTTTTGCTCTGTAAGGTTTCGGGACAGACCCTCCATCAGCAGAAGGGCTTTGTGGTAGCGCTGTGCTGAAGCTGTGCCATAATGGAACATCTCATCTAAAGCAGCAGCCTGTACCTGAATAAAGCAAGAACACACCAATTTAAAGGGACAACAATGCTAACACAGTATCAACAGGACAGAATCTGATCTGCTGCGTTGTGAACTCACCATGTGTACAGTGTGGCTAAAGATCAGCTTCTCTGCTGTGAGTGCATTGAAGTGGTCCATAAGCTTCTGTTTGTCAAGCAGGAAGGCCTGCAGCCGATTGCTGAGCGAGCGACAGAATGTGACGCAGTTCTTGTACAAGTCATTCAGCTTCCTGATCACTGCAAAATAATGAATACAACATGCAAAGGCATTCTATATCCAATATAAACTGGAACACATTGTCTGAAGAACACATGGCTCAAACATAATAACTAATAAACTGGATACAAAATGAAAAATAAGGTGGATAAATGCAAAGCTGAATCACCATAAGTGGTGGGCTGTTACTACCCACAGCATAAACAACTGAATGAGTCAAGCTGCTCTCTGCAGCTCTAAAGATTTCAGTGTTCCCACTATACTCAAAAGCCACTATGCTTCTGAAGGACATCAAACTACAAAACACTACAAACATTTAACAGGCATGTTTGAAGTCTAAAAAAAGGGCAAACCCTTGCTGCTGGAAAGAAGAGGACTTACCTTGTTTGACTGAAGCAGATGGAAGGAGCTGTCCATGTTTAATATTTTCTTTAGCAGTGTAGAGTGCAGAGGATAGAAATTCTTCGGCCTTCATGTATAATACTAACTGCTCTGCATAACTAGAACATCACATCAGACCAGTCACATCAGTCACTTCCAATAAGATCCGTGCAACAGCAAAGGGAACTACTGTACATAAAAACCTTAATGCCTCTTACCTCCATTCTCTGCTCAGAAGACTGATCTGATCTGTCACCAAGCTCTGCTCCAGAAAAGAAACATCTGGATTGCTGCTGGCATCCAGCCCTTGTTCATTAGAGGAAGCCAGTTCCATAACACAGTGGACAAAAGCTAAGGTGAAGCGTAAGTCAGTCAGTGCATCTGTATGTGCCTGCTGTGAAAAGAACACAATAGATTGTGAATACTGAAGTTGTACATGTGGAATATAAATGTGTATAGTTTTCTGTAAATACAATATTTGTTCAACAACCAGGGGAATGTGAGTGTACCTCCATCAGTGTATCTTCAGGGAGCACTGGAGGGTGAAATATCAGGCTGCTAAGTGGAACAGCCTCCATGGCTTCAGTCTCACTGTTCCTACGGCTTCCTCTCTGGACAAGGCGACTATTAAGTAGCCAGGCTGAGTTAACATAGCTGGGGGAGCCTGCAATTTCAACACAAAAGGCAAATTCAGCTTAACCTTGAACAGCCGATACAGCATATCATATCGTATAATAAAGATGTAGTGAAGTAACTGGTAGCATCTTTTAGGATTACAATAATTAAAAAAACATAATTCTCGACTCTTACAGCAAACAGAAACTACGTTCTAGTCTCAGTATTGTTTTTATTTACCTTAAATGTATAAAGTGTTTTGGACTTTCTATTCAGAGATAAGGGCTCATTTAAATTAGGGCTAAATACACACCTGGAACACCTACCTGATAATGTTCTTGATAATGTGGCATCAGGAGGAGTGTTTCCATTGGATGGAGATGGAGAACCCATAGTGAAGATTACAGGAGGTGGGCTATCAGAGAACTGAAAAATTCTTTGACAACCAGTAGGTGGAGCTGTAGGAAAGGAAATTTTAAGTGAGAGACCCAAGAGACTGTAGCTGCACGTCATAATACCTGGATGTTGCTGAACACAACGGCCTACAGTGTGTCATGATTCCATCATTTAATGTATTATATCTGCAGAAACAACACCTGAAAACTGCGTCTGGTCATGTGTCCCTCATTTCTCATCTCTCATAACAGTGACAAACATACTGCTAAACAAAGACTTTGACGTGGTCCCACTTGCACTGATACCTGTTATATCCATGCTTTTCTCACAGTTGAGGTTCTCGTCACTTCCCTCTTCAAAAAGATGAGCTCCAAAGGCTGCCTTGAGGAGCATGTCAGACAGCCTGCCAGTGCTGAGTGACCTAGACACCAAATGCAGCCACAGACACCAATGTGAGTATTGAATAATGTATCAGACAGTATATTTGATCTACTGCAAGACCTGTGTAGGTGCCAGATGGCAGGTTTCACATTTCATTCCAAATTTCCTTATAAACGTTTCTACATTCATATTTATCAGTATTAAACTTGTCTTACCTTTTAAAAGGGCCCTTTTTATTGGATGATTTGGGACTGTGTGTGGTCTGTGTAGTAGGAGATGGGTCGAGGGATTGCAGGTTTGGAACTGTCCTGATCCGATTTGGCATTCTTGGTTGAACCTTCTGCTCACACAAAATGAAAGTTCCACTCACTAAGCTCAACAGAATTTTTGTTATAATTCTTTGCCCTTATAAATATGTGAGTAATGAGGCATGCAGCTACAAAGATTTCATTTACTGTGCATTCTTGAAACAATATTTGTGGAGGTTCTATTTTTGTACTGTGCATATATAGAATCTGACCTTGGGGTTGGCAGTGTGTACTCCAGTTCTTGTGCTGAGTGGGACAGCCTGCTCTGAGGTCTTCGGGGTCATTCCCACTAGAATGTAGAGATTACATTCAAAGATCAAATCTTCATTAGAACAGTACATCTTTATTAAGTCATCCATTCTGTTACCAAGAACACCGACGGAGACAAGCTCAGGCATGTTTTTTAGGTGTTGTCAAGAGTAAAAGTAGATGAGTCATAGGGAAAAGCGAGTCAGGACAAAATCAAATAACATTTCATCAACAACAACTTCTGGAATCACTGAACATGATAATTGTGCAGTAAATCAGATCAGTGTCAGATGGTGGACTTTTGCTAACACCCAAAAGATGTTAGCACTCTGTGGGTGTTAGTTACAGAGAGAGATGCTTTTAAACAGCTCTGCTTAACAACAGCTCATTTCAAACCATAAAGTTAATCTGATGCCAATTTGAGTTAGTCTTTAAATAAAATCAGGAGTTTTTAATCCTCTTACACTAAAAATACTGTGCATGCCAGCTATGATGGAATGAACAGCTGACACTTTACAAAGGCCTGTTTTTTATTTAATCCCCTCATGTACAGGTGCCTAATCTGCATGTGTACTCAGGACTGCTTCTACTGATTTATCAGCTGCCCATCCATGATGCAAATTTCCTGTTTAACCACATTCCAAACATGCTAAGTGGGACTGAGCTCTGTTGACTGCGGAGGCCAGTTAAGTCAAATACACTCATTGTCATTTTCAAGAAACCAGTTTCAAATGATCTGAACTTCATAAAACTGGCCCTAAGGGGATGGAAATGCAGCAACAATACTCTGGGAGGCTTTTTATGCTTATATGACACTAAGAGGCAAAAAATCGACCTTTCACCAATATATCAATATATCAAATCAGATTTTTCTCTGTTCTGCCGGATCAAAAACGTCAGTCATCAATCCTAATTGTTTCTTCAGAATGTGGTCCTAAATCACATATATTTAATGTGTGGCTGGACGGAAAATCTGACATGAGGCTTGTAATGTGAAGCCAACCTAATTTATTCTCCATTCCGATGCTCTGTCTGCATATATAAATACATTAAGTTGATTAGATTTTACATTAATGAGCATTAAGGACCTAATGAAGTGGATGGAGAGCATCTGTCATGTTAACAGCTTTTAACATTACAAACTCAACGAAAAGTTACCTAATGGGGAGGACTGCAGTGGTTGGCCTCCTTCAGGTGTCAGCTTTGAGGAATTAGGCGTGAAGCCTGGGCTTTCACTGCTGCACCCAGCACAGCATAATGTGACTCTGAATGAAAAAATGCTTAGTTAGACCAAGTAGATGAGACAGTACAGTGGGGTGCAGCGATAAAATGGCTGTCCATGCCTGGTGGAGCCGTGCAGGCCAGCAGGCTGCAGATTCTGCTCCATACGCTGGTAGTTGTGAATCTGAGTTGGGACAGGAATGGGCACTGACTCACTGCAGGGACGAGTAGTTAATTCAACAGGCTTGCTGCAGGGTCAAAAAAAGAAAGTTAAGCAACCAGAACAAGAATGTGCAGTGTGCTTGTTTTCAGTGGTGGAAAGTAAAGTATGGTGGAAAGTATTTGTACTTTGTTGCTATACTTAAGTAATTTTTTACATAGTTATACTTTACCTAAGTAAAAATAAGAGTACATACTTTATACTTTTACTCAGTTAGCTAACTCGTTAGCTACTGTCTGCTAACACAAGTCCATCCATTAACATCTGAAACATTAATCATAACATTAATCTAAAGCAGGAAAGGTTTGTTTGCTCTTGGGAAGTTTTATGATTGAAAATACACAGTAAAAATGATAAATGTGTATTTTACTTTATTGCCATTTATTATCATCTCTGTTCAAATGATGTCCGTAACTGGTTCTGGGTACATTTCAACGATGTCTGTACTAAAAATTTAATAAAGAGATGCTGGCAGGGATTTAGTGTTAGTGACATCTGTAGAGGCTCCACCCAGATATTAGGAGACAACTGTGTGAGTGTGTGTTAGGAGACAATTGTGTGAGTACTTTTAACACTTTAAGTAAATTTAAGTACCTAAGATTTTTACCGGTACATAAGTAGGATTCTTGATGTAACATTTCTATCTTTACTTAAAGGTAGGGTAGGAGATTTTGAAAACTCAGTGAGAGTCAGCCAGATTTTGAAAGTAAACACACGCCTCTTTCTCTCGGAGCTCACCCTGAAGCCACGCCTCCCAATCACATGGACGCGCATTACCTGAAGACGAGCTGCGACTCGGCCATCATGCACGTACCTCTCTGGTGCACAGAGCAGGAAGAGAGTGACAACCAGCCAATACTCTGCACAGGGTCCACCCGGAGGATTGGCTGATGTTTTTAGTGTTTTATAGCTTCCACAGATGATTCATATTCTTCGTTTTAAAGCGGAACTGCCGAACTAATTGGTTGCTATCGGATTGTAAAGAGAAGTTACACTAATTTAACAAAAAGTGCTTCAGAATGAAATCTCCTCCCTACCTTTAAGTCTATATTTTGCTGGGTAATTGTACTTTTACTTAAGTACAAACCTACAGTACTTCCCTCACCACTGCTTGTTTTCCACCCAAATCTAATCCACCATTCCTTACCTAACAGGTTTAGAGGGAGAGGATATCGGAGGAGAGGGTGGAGGCGTCCTTTCTGCAGTTCCAGGTCGTCTCTCAACCAGTACAGAGCTCCTAAAGAAAAATATTTGTTACTTTTTCTTAATGCTATTTTCTAAGATGAACGCTGCATTAAGTAAACTGATTTCATCCATCAGCATTTCCGTTGTATTGATTAACTGAAAAGTAATTGTGCACCTCAGCCTACTCACCCACTGTATATTAGGCAACTATCAATGGGTGACCCAACATCCACATCACATGTATATTCATCTACAAATAAGCACAACAGACACAGTCAGACATCCTCTGCTCATGTAAAGGGGCTTTCTTTTGCACATGAAATGTAACCAGAGTGGAGCTCAGAGGTCTTACTGGGATACTGAGCAGGCACCATGACATAATCCTCAGCATAAGATGGGTTTCTACAGTCTTGACAGGTGTCTTTCAGCAGGAAGTCAGGGGTGTCCTGCACAGGAGAGTACATCTCCTTGGGCTGAGGTCGTTGCACCTCTCCATCGGAATGCTAAGAAAGTGATTTTTTAAAATAAAATCCCACATATTTTTAACCGTAAATGTAATTATGGTTGTACATACTTGCGGCAAGACGATCTGGGATGTGGAGGAGCTGCTAGAGGAACTACCTGAGCCAGAACTGGGATAGGAGACCAGGGGAACTTGTGAGCCTGTGAAAGAAACATACATGTTCCTATGATAAGACTTCAGCTGACACTAAGTTTTAAGACACATGAGAAACAGTACTTACATTTCTTTGTGGATGAGCTTGTCTCCAAGAAAGGATGGTGGAAGAACTCATCTGCAAACAATTTAGGTGTAAGAAAAATGTAACAAAAAAGAAAAAAAATCTTAAAAGGAATTCTGAATTTTAAAAGGCAGAAATTTACCAAAGCTAATTCGCTCTTTGTGGTTTCTCTGCAGCAGCCCCAGCAGCAGGTTTCTTAGGTTACCTGAAGTCTCCTTTGGGACACTGGAAAACACAAAGGCTTCCTGATTAACTTAGGACATAGCTAAATACATACATTACAGCAATTAGTGATGTTAAAGTCATTTCTCCTACAGGCTAACAGCTAATCCATATTTAGGTCCTTAGATTTTATAAGCACTCAATAAACTGTAAAACATGTGAATTTTCAATGTGATTTGTGGCTTAAGTACAAAACCACTGTGCTCCATGACACCCTAAGTCCGTCAGACTGTGAGTGTGTTTACGTCTGTGTCGAACTATGTGGGCCATGCTGAAAGTGATAGCTGTACAGGCCACACGCTGCTACCTCACAGCAGGTTATATATAGAAAGAGAAGAAAACAACAAACTATGTCTATTAACACACACACAGCCTTATCATTCAGCTTTATCATGGCAACAGATAAACATGGCTGTGAGCCATACACAGGCTGGCAAAGTACACCATGAAAGAGTGGGTAAACAATCCACACATCCCTTTGAAAGCTTTGCTGGCCCATGTCCTGAACATCAAAGAGTCTGTGTTCAAAATGACTCTAAATAGCCAAAAGAACTGATTGTTAAGGCATCTGTTTATACTGATAACAAGCCAAAACCTTATTTAGAGAATTAACCCACTAACAGGGAGCATGAATGATACAAGATTTGTGTAAGAGTAGCTGATGGAGAATGTTCTAGATGAATGATCCTGTCAGGTGTCTGTATCAGTTTCTTCCACACTAGGACTATTTTTAGTGCCGGCATGGGAATTATTTACTGGGTGCTAATTATACTGTACATGTGTGTGCATGACTTTGCACTTGTGTGAGTTTTGTGAAACATTCAAGTGCACACCAAACATCATCTGCACTTGTGCACAAAGCAGGTGAACTTCAGTCATTCTGTTTGTACAGTATATAGAGTGTTGTGAGAAAGGTCATCCAGAGGTACCTGGGTAACAGGGTCCTGTTGCTTTCATAGAAGAGACGGAGCTCCTGCGGAGTACTGGCCTACACACAGAAAAGATGAGTTATCTTTAAAACATCACATACAAACACATGCAAATGAATGTATCTGGCATTTCAAACAAGCTTTCAAATTCATGTTTTTGCCAACATCATTACCAATACAAAAGCATACCGGTAGTTTGGCAAAAGTGAATACATGGTGGTTTGCCGATCCCACCGAGGGCAAGGGGGAATGCTAGCCAGCAAAATGAACAATACTATCATTATCATCTGCTATCATCTGCACAGTAAACCTTGGACTCAGTGAACTCAGTGACCTGCCACAGTAGAAATAGAAGACAATCTTCCCTGTCATTTACTGAGAAAATGTATTCAAGGAAACACAAATATAAAATATAAATAACCTTGACAGGTCAAAAAAGATGTTTGGTCTTTTTTGACTGACACATGCTTAAAAAGTGAAATCAGAACCAAAGAAGGGGCCAAAGACCAGGTAAAACATTGCCATGTGTCTAGTCTATATATAGTCAGAGCTGACGCAGTCTGCAAATAGTAGTTCAAGTCTCAACTGAGCAGCCACGTGAACAGAAGAAAGCAATAGCTAGGATTGTGAAAGAGTATTTACTTCAGAGAAGCAGCTCTTCTGCAAGACAAGTGTGACACCTAATAAGTACTCAAGCTGTCCCAGCCTTTTGCAACAACACTGTTTAGAGTATCACCCCACAGGCAGGTGGTTTTGAACAGTTGTGTTGTGGATCATGTTGTTGCTATGTTCTAAAATGAATGCATCGTGTTCAGTTAGTTCACTTAGTTTAGCCTTTCGAAGAACTAAAGCAAAACAATTTCGTAACTATCTATGAGTATGTAAGGGACTTCAACAAATATCTGTTGGCTAAAAAGAGTCTGGTATCTCCATTTGAATTTTTAAATCCTACTCACGTGGAACGGAGCTTTTCCAGTAAGACACTGGTACACAATTGTACCTATGCTCCACAGATCAGCTTTGGCATCGTAGTTCTGGGACATGATGACCTCAGGAGCCTGTATACAGACAAACACAGCTTACAGATTAGAGGCACAGTGACATTACACCTCGTTGGCACAGGGAACCATAGTAAGAGACCTTAATACTTACCATGTACATGGGAGAGCCACACAGTGTGGCTGCCATGGTGTTTGTCTGGAGGTGACGTGCAAATCCAAAGTCAGCTGCCAGTTAGTAGTAAAAAATTGACAGACATGTTTGTTTATTTGAGTTGTTAGAAGAGAGTTCTTTTGAGACATTCCCATCCAAATAATGTAACAACAAGCTAAGAGAGAAATGAGCCAAGACATTGGATTACCTATTTTAATGATGGTATTGATGGAACTAGACCTGCGGCCCTCTGGGTGGCAGAGTAAAATGTTCTGAGGTTTGAGGTCTCTGTGGAGGATGCCTTTGCTCTGAAGGACCTTCATGGCCTGAGCAATCTGCTGCAGGAACACACGGATAGTGTCCTCACTCAGTGTGCCCTTAGCTGTTGATCAGAAAGATGAAATACATGCGTTGATACAAGAGGTCAGCAGGAGCTGAAACTCCTTCAAGATCCTTCTTAAAGTCTAGACCTCAGTGATGCAAGGTGACACTGCCATTATAGTTTATGGGGAAGAATTTTACATTAAAATCATGGCTGACATGCTAACACTAGCATCACCACATCCTGTATTTCTAGCTGCTGTGTTTTTCCACCAAACGACAGAGGGGATAAATGAGTGACAGATGGGTGAGGTCATATGCGTGCTCTGTAAACCTTGCCAAATGTGACTTGAGTGTTGTGCTGCAAATAGTTATGTATATATATATATATATATATATATATATATATATGCCTTCTTGGCAGGAACTCAGAATAGCCAATTTTACAATAGAGGAACCATTGGCACGGTGGCAGAATTAGACCACCACTCCACACCAGCACTGTAAATAAATACATCAACACTAAGGAGGGAAATCTGAGCCTCAGAGAAAACAGCTCCATGCCCAGAGTCGCGTTGGTTTGAAACTTGAGATGGGGGAAATTTTCTGGTGAGAAACGTTTTTATTTTTAAAAGAGCATAGAAAGATCGCAAGAGGCACAGAAAACCCAAGTACATGAAAAATCAATGCTGGGATTTATTTTTGGCCATACATTTTGTGCTAGTTCCCACATCATTTGCAGCAAAAACACTGGAGAGATGCTTAAACATGAGCCAGGTTGTGGGCCTTAATTGTATCTGGGTTAAGCACCAGTAGGAGTATTTGTGATAATTTACTGACCTGTTGGAACCAGAAACCTGACTTCTATGGTTACACTAGTCTGCCAAAATCCTACTATAAAAGCTTAGCCAAGCCTCTTAAAATCCACACTGACCTACCAGTACAACCGTAAGCTGCTCCAAACATGTAACACACTGTGACACTGACCCTCTCCTGCAGCAGTGAGCTATGGTGTGAACGTCACAACAAGTGAAACAGAAAACCTCACAAAGGTGAGCTTTACTGAAACTTACAGTGAAGGTACTCTGCCAGGTCTCCTCCATTGCAGTACTAAAAGGACAAAAAATGCAAATCTTAACAGAAGCATTACCACAGCTTTATAATTTCTAAGACACCACTCACCTCCATGACAAGGTACACACATCCTCCCATTTCCTGTGCAAGAACCAGACAAAATGCAAATGAAGCAAGAAACAGTACTAAAATACTGTAGTGACAGGTATACTTGAATAGCTTGAATAGATGCATGCAAATAAAACTTAGATGAATTATAATTCCTAATTATCTCAACAATCCATCTTTGTTTTAATAACCATGCCCCAGGTTACGCAACCAGTGACATCAGCTCCTTCATAGACTGAGCTCTGACAGTTTTCTGGCCCCTCACCAGCAGATTCGAGAGGTTCTGGATTCCTGACAACAGTTAACTCACAGGGCCATCACTGGATACAGTTTTAGGCCCTGCTCCAGCTTTTGGTTCCCTGAATCAGCCTTGGCAAATCTGTACCACATTGACGTGGGGGTGAGACGTTTAGGGTGTCCATTCCACCTGACTTGAAAGGAAAGTAACTAAAGGGGAAGCAAGTTGCTTCTTGCTTATCTTTTATACCACAAGTTAAAGCTGTGTGTATTGGAGTGACACTCAAGATGTGTTTACCACTTGTGCTATGGCTTAAAATCACCTCATGATTATTATGTTATAATTATAACAGATGACAGAGAGAGAAGTCAGACAGATAATTAACAGATTAAACATACAGCTGTGACAGCCTGACCTGGACTCTCAGTGCATAAAGCTATTAAGCTTGTGTGTGGACTGTGAGATGATACTTAGTCTGTGTGTTTTATAAGCCATTGTTTAAGTGGCTGCCATCTGTCAGAGGCTGGGAGAGATCAGCTCATCCTCGTCTGACTGTCTCATAGGTGTCAGTAAGGTGAGAAGAGGAACACACACACACCTTTAACCAAATGGTTAATGTCCTGTGTTTTGTGTATTCTGTTAAATGTTAAAAGACATGTATGTTTTAGCATTAGCTACCTAAGTTCAGAATAGTTAGGTTCATCCACTTTAATGATTTATGGATTATTCAGGCCCTTTTGTCCCCATGAAAAAACTACAACATCCGACAGACATATCTGTGTCACAACTGACACTCTGTGTTTTGGAAATGTGAACATTTGCCTCATCTAGTGACAAAGTATCACATATGTGTGATTCTGAGGACAGGTCTGTGAAGATGCATACCACTGGAGAGACAGAAGACTTCGTACCTGATAGTCAAGTAGGCGAACAATATTCTCATGTTTGAGTTCCTGAAGGAGGATGGTAAGAACATTTTGTGAGTACACAAGGACTTGGGTCATGAAATGCATGGCAACATTAAGACAATATGTTACCTTCAATATTTTGATCTCTTTACCAAGCAAAGACTGTGATTTGGCAAAGTTTTTCTTGTTGATGCACTTCACAGCAACCTCCCAGTCACGTTTCTTGAAAAGTTCAAAAGAAGAAAGCTATAAATATAAATCAACACTGACAACAGAAGTCCAAACTTGCCTCAGATATAAAAATTACCTCTTTATGCCTGCCTTTGAACACAACTGCAAAGGCACCGTGACCAATCAGGTCTTTCCTGTTGAACTCAAACTTCCCCACGGACTCCATGGATATGAAATATAAACGCGTTAAAGTGTCCCGGCAGGATCAAACCTCTGGTTTTCCAACTGAAACAGACGGACTGGTCCACGGCAATTCCCTCGTGCCGGTAAATACCATTTCATGGATGAAAAATACTGGCTTCACGCTTAACAAGCTGTACAATCGTGGCAAATATCGATGACAACATTACAAACTTTCCGTCAAAACAAAAAAGCAACGTGCGCAGTTATAAACAGCAGCACCCTATGTAAACAACAATATTAGCGCTCCAGCGTGCTTGTTTACGATTCAGATTAGCTCTTGACGCCGTTTAAAAACAGGGAGACATTAAAAAGTCGCATTATTGATTTTATAAGTAGTCTGAATTCAGACTCTGAGGTCAGATATTACTGTATTCCTCACCTTTCATCCGTGAAAGTTATTTATGTCTGGTGGCGAGCATGCGCAAACACACGGTTTGATGCTGGCGCGTTCAGGGACCGCTCATAAACTCGGGATTTTCTCGTTTAATTTGTCTTTGGCTAGTTTTGAAATGTTAAATCAAGAAGTTTCCATTCAACAAAAGAAGTGTTGTTACTTATTTGTAATTCAATATAAATAGTGTTGTATGACACAATATATTTAGCCTATTATTTCCATCTTTCCTTCCACCACCTGGCCCTGTATCCTCAAGGAATCAGGAATGGTATATGGATATGCAGAAGCTTGTAATTCCAGAATCCATAAACAACACAGAAATCATTGTACCATAGACCTTTGCCACTTTTTCCTGTCTTCAAATAATAACCATGGACCCATATGTAAAATCCCAGACAAGAACAAGAGGGATTAATATTTTGTTGTGTAATCAGGATGTGTCTACATCAGCCACTTAAACACCATGATAAACACCATCAGGTGCTGTTATTTTTCATAATTACTTTTGCCAAAAGGGATTCACAATAGTGCAAATGGTGAGCACACAAAAGCATCTACCAAATATCTTAATAAGTTACACTGGGCTGTAATAGATATAAATGTACACATTGTCATAAAAAGTTTTTAATAAGGATAACTGGAAGCCCCAACCATAGTACCATAAGACATCAATCATTTAATGCCATTTACAAGCTTGTAATATTTAATTTTAAATCTGACATGAAAAGTGAGGGCAGAGTGACTTACAGTAAATCCTGTTTTAGAAAAGACGGTGGTTTTACAGTGTAAGATAAATGACGTTTCAAACAATGTCATCTCCCTCCATTCTCACAGTATGTTGAGAGAAAAGGAAATAAATTCATATTTTATGGTACAAAAAATGGACGAAAACTTAAAATTGAAAGGAAATTGGAAAATAAAATAGCAGAAGACACAGAATTGTTCCATACAGAACTATTATACCACAAAAAGCATAACATAGGGCTGCTTGCTAAGATGTGAGGTACTGCTACTATGCCAGTCAATTCATTTCAAGAGAGAAAACAAACACTGAGCTAAAAATGAGAACATACATATTGTTGAGCTGTGACACTTTGCAGAAGAATCAAAAAAATAAATAAATACATTATATCAGTCTAATTCCTCATCTATTGTTATTATGCACTTTTTGTGCTGTACTCCAAAAGTGGATTAACGCTACGTGAATCAGGTGAATATCTTTGTGACAATGAACACTAATAACAGTTGAAGACACTTTGTCATTGTTTCAAAGGAATAAAATCAACACATAATTAAGGAAAATATACAGTCATTGGTCTTTTTCCATCCTTTTTACCACCCATAACTACAATCATGTTCATCACTTCTGCATCTACACTCAGCAGAGGCACATAGGGCTATGATAAACATTATTTAAAAAATTCATTTGCATAATTTGCTTTCTTGCCAAGAATTAGATGATGACTGCGGCTGTATCACCTGTCTGCTATAAGACACTTTTTGCAACAAATGAGTCCAGTTTACCACAAATTATGCAAATTTGGTAAATACCACAATGTAGCATTAAATGCATATGTGAATGTGAATAACAGATGCTGGTTGGTTAGGTAGTTTCCAGTCTGTGGCTGTGACTTCATATAATCATTTGAATTATTTTTTCCACACAACAAACATTTTCACAGTACTTATGTACTAAGCAGACAAGAAATCTGTATATAAAACATTTCATCTAACTCCCATCAAGAAGGCAAATAAGCCTATATACAGTATATATAGATGGAATATGCTAAATGAGACCCCCAACAGACGGACAGATGGTCACTGCTAACCTGACTTTGACCTACACAGACATACACACACACGTGTCTCCCTCTCATTTCACTAAGTTTACCTCCCTGTTATTGGGCGCCAGATATCTTTTTTTTTCTGAGAGAATAGTAAGGCACAGTCCTAAGAGTCTGCTTGTCTTTAAAGGTAAAGCTTCCATTCAGCTACAAAATATCTCCTTTGGTATCACTTACATTTGAATGTCCAATTCATTTTATAACACAGAGGGTGAACACTCCGGCCTGTGAGCGAGCAGACCGTGCTCCTCCTACCATGAGGAGAGTATACTACACGGCAGAGAGGTCAATCCGGTTGGCTGAGTTGGTGCTTTTGTCCCATGTGTTCATCTTGGTGGGAGTTACACCTTCTTTGTTTCCATTCATCTGCGTTACATTGAGAGTAGTAAAAGACAGAGTGAGAGTCGGGATGGCGAAAGCTGAAAAATTTATCATTTGACATCAGAACTCACAATGTCAGAGTTGAAGGGCTTCACATTGATGTTGCGGATGGAGCTGCTGGTAAGAGACCATACCTTGGTTTTGTGTTTAAAAGCAGCTCTGACCTACAGAAAGAGGTTAAAGCACAACAAATACACATTTATCACTCGTAAGCAGAAGTAAACAGATGTTCCTGTTCCATATATGCATTTTTTTACTGATATTCAGCACCATACCTCAGAGTTGAGAAGACAGTGAAACAAGAAGACAAAGAACCCCTAATGAAAGGAGAAAGAAAAACATTAAATTAAAATGTCCTAAATGACTGTAAACATTTCAGAATGTATGCCATAGCATAACGATTACCTGTAAAGAGTTGAATACAGCAAAAATATATAGAAATGGCAAAGAGTGCCTGTTGAAAGCAAGGACACCAAAGATCCAGGAAATGCCAAGTATAGGCAGGAGCACAGCCACTGCCTTAGCAGTCAGCCTAAAAAAAAACAGGACCATTATTAGCCTTTGATTAAATAAACGCATCTATATATGAGAGTTTCTACAACCTTTACTTTGATTCTGAAATCAAGTACACTCACTTGACTGCATTGGCGTCTCCATGAACTTTATAATTTTCTCCACTGATTCGAGATATGATTCTGGTCACAGAAATCAGAATGCCGATGTTCACCTGGAGAACAGAGCACATGTGAAATGACTTTTCTTTCCTTTAATGCAAATAGAGACCTAACCAGAGGCCGTAAAACTGACAGATGCTAATTTTCTTTAAGTTTCTCACCACAATGACAAACAAAGCAGGTGCCACAAATGCCCAAATGGCTCCATTCTTCAGTGACAGCCAACAGCTGAAAAAGCAAGAGCATGGGGCAAGAGGGGAAAAAAAAGCTTTGATTCTGTAATGTCAATATAGAATGACACACTGTATTAGGTTACCAAGAAGCTTTTAAAAAACATTAAACACAGTTGTTTCCAATTACCTATACAGGTGATGTCATTCTTATGCAGCGGCACAGAGCTTTTAAGTGAAGTTCCATACAATAGCTATTTTAATCATCATACTTACTTGTCTACTTCACCATAACTGTCGAGAGCTGATGTCATGGACACCACACAGATCACCAATGGAGAACCTGGTACGAAATAAACACACACATTTAATAGTAACCATGGTTTTACCTGGTAAGGAATCCAATGTAAGGTCAGTGGTGTGGTGCCAGCACCTTCCACACCAGTCTAAAAATATATATGCTTCAACTAGAATTAATAATTGTGTTCAAGTACAAATATACAGCACTAATACACATAAGATGTTTTGCTGGTGTGCAATGTTTGTACATAATTCCTCTTATCTTTTATTTTTATCTTTTTTTTTCACTGTACTATATTCTATTTTATTCTATTTAACTCTTGCTCTGACTGTCGGTGTTGTATTGCTGCTGGTACCCAAATTTCCCTGAGGGACCTTCCCAAAGGGATTAATAAAGTTTATTCTATTCTATTCTATTCTAAGATGTTTTTTTGCAGTTCAGTTATATTTGCTGTGTTTTTTGTAATAACAACAGTACATTAATGGGTTCTTAATTTTAAGAAAAGCAAGAGAAAAATGTTTTTCTCACTGTCTTTTTAATGAAACTCTACCTAAATCAGACTACAACAGTCTAAAACCATGCACCCTGTGGACTTAGGCCTGTGGCAGCTACCGTACTTGCAGCAACACAGCAGTGGTTCTATTTATCTGCTATGCTGCTAATTGCTCATTTCCCCGAAAATAGCGTGTAACACATATCTGCTTTGATCTGCGCTGGCTTATGAAGCCCAAAGGTTTTTATGCTTTTACTTTGAGGGAGGAAACTTTTACTTTGAGTGAGGAAATGAAAAAAATAAAGTAATCAGCAGCATCGTGTAGCACCGTTGCTAATAGAAGCAGCAACTGATTATAAAAGAGTTTTACTCTTTATGCATAATAGCGATACTTCTGTCGGTCTCCAGCACATAATTTGAAGTTGGCCACACAAAATGAAAAATTACTCTGGCCAGAAGAAAGGAAGTCATAAAAAAAGAGATCGTTTTTCCACTAATGGGTTCAACATGTAAAAGTGAGACTATGCATTTCCCAGCAGCCAAAAAAAGTATACGTATGTCCCACATTTGTTTCATCTGTCTGTCAAACCCAAGTTCACTGAGACCAATAGAGGCAAATGTTACAGTGGAATGTCTTGCAACTCACAGCAGATGTATTTAACATTGTTACTGTAATTTTCTTTTTTACAATAACAATATTTAACCAGTAAGGTGGATTTAAAAACACAGAAATCCTGTTGGCAGTAATGGCCCGGGGGAGGCAGGACACCGGATCAAATTATTAATCAATAAATAATGAGTGTATCTTTGTAATCTGGACATTTTAATCCGAGTAAATGAAGACTTCCTACCCCAGCCGATGCCATAATAGTAGAAGTGTTTGCTGCCCTCAGAACCAAACACCTTGACCACCATGCTGTAGAGGTGGAGGCCCTCCACCAGCATCCAGGCGAAGGCGCTCAGGAAGAAGAAGTGAAGCAGAACAGCCATTACCTTACAAGGCAGCTAGAAGAGGGATTAAAAAAAAAAGAAATCAGGCTTTTAATATCAAAACCAAAAAATAATGTGCTTCTTTGTTCCTGGACGTACTGTTCCTGGATCAAAGCGAGCGCTGATGAGCAGTAAGATCTCAGCCACCAGGATGGCAAAGGACAGGTTGGCATGAATGTGGTAGCGCTGGTTGCGTATGGTACTCACTGACCTGCAGCAATAGGGCGACATAAACCTAAATGTTAAACTGTTAGGAGTGTGGTGACTGTGCTTAAAAACCTCTCAAAAAAGTTGCCTGATAGATACTCACGACAAAACAGCAAAGGTGACTAGAGTGATGGCCAGACAGAAGATGGAAATGGAGCAGCCGATATAACCAATGGTTGATAGTGCCACCCTGTGGCCAGTAGTGAGCTGTGTATAAAGATGAATCCCAATCATCAATAGACAAGACAGCATGGGGTTTATCTACAACTAATGTCATAGTTTCATCCTCTGGAAGAGACAGGGGCCAATTTATGATGACAAAGCTCTCATTAGGCAGGCTCTCCAAGACATAAACTCAAACAACATTTCCTGAATCCACCTGTGCAAATAAGAAAATGCAGATGCTGGAATCGAAATGTTTCTTCATGAAATGTATTCACATGTTGTGCTTATTTGTTCAATGTTGTATTTTTATAGTCTGTCATATGGCAGAGCTTCAGGGTGACCACCATAATTGCATTTTTCTGCTCTCACACACACACATGTCCACAGCGTACAGGCCTTGTAGCATTGATGTTGTTTTGGAGTTCAGTCTATTTTCAATGCTTTGGGTTTGATTCTCCATCAACTGTCTACACATGAGCCTTGTCATTACGAGGGCAGAGGAGTCTCAGCCATCCAGAAAAAGGATGCGTGGGATGTTCCCTTGCAGCCCACTAATTAAAGACTTGCTGAGGGAAAGTATAGCATCAAATAGACTTCTGCTCCTTAAATACTCCAATGGCCCACGTAGCTAAGTCAATTTTTCTATTTAAGGAAGCTTTTGTGGATGCTAACCATGCTCCCATGGGACATTTTCTTGTATAACAAAGTATACAACTGTGGTGACATTGTGCACAGGTTTGACATGCAGTAAAGTTTTTTTCTGACCAGTGCAGTGGCCACTTGTACGAGTACTTGTGTGCCCGTGACGATGTGGGTCTGCTTACAACTAACCCACAGGGAGGGATGGTAAACTGTGTGCAGGCTGCAGTAGGGGCCTCTGTTTAGAGGGTGTGGTAAACCACTGCATCCTGTCAGTGTTACTGCACATTTACTTAAATAGTGAAAAATATTCCAAAAGAAAGATCTGAGTATCACTGATGCTGTATCACAGTAGAGTATGGACAGCACAGGTTGTTCTATTTAATTCATTCACTTCATCAAGTGTGACTGTGAGCTAGCCACCATAAAGATGACTTTCCATTGTATACTATGTAATAGTGCCCAGCTGTGTTTTTGTTGTTTTACTGAGAGTTTTTAGAGGTAAAAAACACCATACCTTCAAAGGCACGACTTGCATGAGGATGGCAAAGTTGGTGAGGTGGTTACATAAACATACAGAATATGTCATGTTTCCATCCGCACGTACACAGCCTTCATTGGACCATACTCCCTCTTTTGAGCTGAAATAAAATATTTTCAAAATAAATAAAAATCAACATATATAGAAGAAATTTACAAGGAAAAAAAACAACATTTTTTAGAATCTCCCCTTGCAGAGATCACTCAGTATAATCCTTTGTGGGAGGCACACAGAGAGTTTTGCTTGTTGACTTTAGCAGGGCAATCTGACAGGGCAACCTAATAATTCAAATTTTGTTCTTGAGTTTGAGAGCAAAGGGGAGTAAGAAGAGGAAGCCTTTGGATCCAGCTAAAGCACACTCCCTTTCAAAAATGATTTATGCTTATTAAATGGTGTTTTGGCTTTTTACACAGGGCTGTTGCTCAACTGACAACAAACTAAAGCAGCAGTATCAATGGATGTTTTTCATTTAAAGTAAAGTAAAAGGAAGTGCACCTTTTTTTTCCAAACCACTGCACTATGACTTGAGCCATGGAAATGCAGTCAACAATCAAGACAAAATCCATTTGGCTCTACGTTTGAATAACTGAGACATTCTGAGTCTGAATCAGGCACACAGACCCACCTGTAGTCCAAGAAGGCACAGTAGAGGAAGACTTTATTGCTCTGATTTAAGACTTGGTCCTGCTGTTCTTTTGTCTGAAACAGAATAATATGAGAGGAAATTCAGACAAATGCTTGCTTTTATTGATGCATTAAATGTTCCAAAACTCAAAGCAACATGTTTGGAAAATGATCCATATAACATCATACAAAGGTTTGTTTTGATTTACATTAAACAGAGAGTGTATTTATACTTCCAGAAGGCATGACAAGACGCAGATCTACACTGCACAATTTTGATTAATACACTGAACGAAAATCCCTGCTGTCTTCAAGAATCTTATTTGATTATAAATCATCTCTTCCATGTCGTTCCTTAATATGAGATTTGGAGTCTCCAGAGACGGTGAACTAATGGCTACAGTGCAAGAATGCAGTAATTGGGGCTTGGCCCTGGTTTCAGGTCAAACCACTACCCTCCTCAATCTGTCATCTGTAGAAAACAACACTTCCATTAGTTGGTTGGGTGTATACTGAGAGACTGCACACCTCTCAACTCTCAGACTGAAAGAGCATATGATTAGATGGACTGTGTCTGCACTACTTCCTTCTGGAAAAAGTGAGAGTGAGAATGAAACTGACAGACAGGCTGTCTGTTCTCTGGCCCAACAGGCTCAGCGATTCAAATTACAAAGCATAGCCCAATACCTTGAGTTCATTGTGTAATCGCACTACTGCTCTCATTCTGTCTGTTTCACACATGCCGCTCTTTAGTCATCATGTATTGTGACCCTTGAGATGGATGCAAAGGATAGATAATAATGCGACCCATTAGCAAAGGCAGGACAATGGTTCTAAGAGACATAAGAGTGCCTTAAATGTACGCCGTCATCACCAGCCACCAGCCAGCTTTGGGGAAATCCAAGCAACCCTGTGGGTGAATTTATAACTCTCTGGTGGGCTTTAATAACTTACATTTCTTGTTGGGTGTAAATGAAAGCAGATGTAAGGGAGATAAACTGTGTGCCTTGTATTACAGTGTGATATTTGCTCTGACTGGAACTTTAATGTTCTTTTGCAATGAAGGAAGACTGATTATCCATATTAAGCACAACATGTAAACCCTGCCTTAAGGGAAACATCCATCAATATCTACGCTTGATATATACCACAAACAAGCCAAAATATACATTGACTAACAGACCATCAAACATACATGTATAAGGAATGTTATTTAGCCATTATTTCTTTCTCTTTAGCATATTCAGCTCGTCTTTTTCCAGCCGCTATATGAGAAGAGGAGCGGGAACCTAGAAAGTCACTGACGAGTGTTTAAATGCACTTGGAGATCTCTGAGCGCATGCTGTTGTTCCCCTAGCACCTCAGGGCCTCAGCATCAACCAGCCAAGACTGCAGCTGGCGCTCCAACTTTTTATTAACAACAGAAGGCCAGCAAACACCGCCCTGGAAATCACTTTGAGCCTCTTAAGGAAAGCGGAACAAAGAGGAAGAAGAGACACAGTGAAAGCTAGTGACAGGGGAGTAATGCAGAGTGACAGGCTGATAAAGAAGAGTCGGAGAGAGAGAGGGGCTGATAAATCATTGATGGACAAGGTGTTTGGTGCTCCTGTCCTAGAGTGTACTACTTGATCCAGCTGTCAACCACAACCTTGTCTACTTATAGCACTGGCAGTTCGCTGTCCATTGGATTTCACATACTCATCATCATTGGCTGATAATGATAATCTGCAAAATCAGCAGAAAAAATCTGAATTCTGGATAGGTAAGAGGTAAATACACCAACGGAAACAAGTGCAGTAATTCATAACATTCAAAGTACTTGTGCAAAATGACAGTAATGATGAACAAAACCTACTTATAGTATCAAAGAAAACAAATATATTCAGCTAGTATGATATCATTAGGATGAAGACACAGTATAAGCAGTAAATTTGCCTAGTGCTTCAAATGTCAAACATAAATTGCTGTGATAAAAATATGACAGTATTTAAAATGCTGGCTAAGACATGAGTGAGCACAAGTAGTTTCACTTGAAACATCTGCGGAAGAATAAAACGACTGTAAATCATGAGTCATCATCTTGACATGCATGTAAGAGTGGTGGCTGGTCATTTTATATGGGTGTGACTACAAACAAGCTTTGTGCACTTTATTTGACTCCAGCCGTTAAACAGTGTTATATTATTCAGAAATGAAAACATACCGCAACTAACAACTAGGCTTTCCAAACATTTCAATTCAACAGAAACAAATGTACAGCCTTCCTTTTTTCACATAAGAAAATGTTCGGCTTCATTGGTTCTCATAGTACGTTTTCTTCTTTGTACCTTTACATGTTTCGACCACTATCCCACACCTGGGACGCTGTTCTGAGGAGGCCACACTGCTGTCCCACACCTGGGACGCTGTTTTGAGGAAGCCGGACTACAGATGGTGCTGTTCCCTTACTACCTGGAGTAGTAGAAGAACGGCGCCACCACTTGCATAAATCAGCTGGCAGACCGGTAACATCACAACTTCGGTAACATCACGTGACTTCTGAAGAAGACTGCAGGAAGTGGTCGAAACATGTAAAGGTACAAACACACAACACTAGTCTGACGTTTACTATATAACTGGGTGAAGACCAATTGAATGTTTTTAATTGGTTCTTGCTTTTCTGATTAGTGAAGTTCTACAGAAATGATTAGGTGTAATTGATAACGCCTCAGTACAAACAGTAAAAAGCTAAATAAGCTTGAACCTCTGCTGGCACTCGGCTTACCCAAACATTCACAGTTGGACTAACACTGATATTTAACACGAGATTTTGAGGTATTCCTCCCTGTTCTCTGTCCACTATCCAGTCTAAAAAGGGAAAAACCCACCATGTGTCCCAAACATCTCTCCGATGTTATCTCCATCCATCCATTTTCTGAGCTGGCTTTGTCTGGGACTACAGACAAAGTAGTTTCTACTTTTGCAGGGCTAAGATAGACAAACATCCAGTCACAACCACACTCGGCCAGTATACAGGTCACATATGGGCAAAAAAAATCGGATTTGGGTCACTTTAGTCTGCAGTCTGAACATAGCCCAAGTCTCCAATTACCCTAACATACATGTCTTAGGTATGTGGGAGGAAGCTGGGGAAAACCCACCCAGGCACAGGAGAGAATATGCAATCAAAAACATGGTCCCAGGTCCAAGGTCCCAGTCAGATTTGAACCAGGAACCTTCATTCTGTGAGGTGACAGGTGACATATTTCATGTATTAGAAGCAAATAAATACCTGCTTATATTGTTAAAAACTGTGGACAGCTACTAAAAGTTAAGAAGTAAGTACTAAGACTCATTTAGTGATACAGAGTCTACTGGCTATACAGCTGTTTTTCCTTGGAGTAAGAGAAACCAACCAAAGGATCCTGACTAAAAATCTATGAGAAAAATCAACAGTGGCTATATGACACATATACACACAGAATTCTACACATCCAGATGCTGCTACATCTATGTTGACATATGCCTCTGTATCCTTTCATTTATAGATATCTATCTTTAATAACCATTTTCAGCTTTTTGGATGAGAGCTGAAAATAAACACTCTCATGCATCACAAACGCATATAAGCCCTAAATGACAGACACAACCCAGCAATTTGTATAGACGCAAGCCTCTCCGTCCTCTGTGGTGTCTTTCAGACTGGCCGTGAGTAGCAGTGCTGGAAGCTGAGGCATTGCTGTGGTTGAGCTTGCTTCGTCAAACACTGACAGCATATGTCTGCAAATCCCAAGACACCGGGCAAATCGAGGCCAATTTAAAGTTTCGCTCTTCACAGCTGGTTCTCCATCAAGGAGCAAATAAAGAGAGGATGGAGAAAGCTACACAAAACCATCATCCTGGTTTTAACAGCAAAGTCAAAACACACATGCTACTGGTGGTAGAAATACAACCCAGCTATATGCACATATACACTTCTGTCTGAAGTCATTTATTGACCTTCAGATTGATTGACATGAAGATTTAAATTCACCAGTGAGAAATTTTAAGCATAGATTTACAAAATATATAAAAACACTTCCAGCAGTTGTGGACACAAAAACTGATCAAATCAGGTCTCGACTATAGGTTCAGGCTGCAGGGACCTGTCACAGTGGTTGCTGAAAATGACCACTGTGCTGCTAAAGGCATTTTTCTAGTAAAATGTGCTTAATGTTATGGAATTTTCATAACTCAAACCACCGTATCTGGCGGTTGTATTTTGAACCATATATGGTGTTTAGAATTGTGCTTGTGGGACAGAAAATAATACGTGTACATTTTTAGTGGAAACGTATTAATTGTTCTTAAAGTATTTTCCTGAGCTTCATATCAGTCCTTCACCACTTGATCCCATTCAAAGCTGATACAGCTGACAGAGCAGTCAGGCAATCGAGGGGCTAAAAAAAGGCTTTGGTTGAGCTAAATTTAAAAAAGCAATAAAAAAATTACACAACAGTGTTTGCAGAGGAGCAAAAAGGAGCAATCTTCTTCTTTTCCCCTAAATGTTCCAAATACTTCAGAGTTCAGAGAGTGTAAGAGTAATTTGAACTTCACTTCAGCATAGATATCACAGTTGCAGCTGGCTTTGTAAAGATAGAGAAACCCATCAGTCACACAAACTATAGGACATTATGTAACAGCTACTATTGTAGTTTGTGGAAGTGTACAGTGGATGTTTGCTAATGTCAACAGAGAGGCTGGCTAAGATGTGGCCAAGGTTTGACAATGGCTAAATTGTTCTGAGTAACAACAGAGACGTCATACATGTACAGTAAGGGGTACCAATCTACTGTTGTTACATTTAGTAAGGGAAGGAAACCCTTTATTGCAGTATGTCTGGAAAAGGTGCACAGAGGTATGTTACAGCACTACTCGGTCCAGAACACTAAAAAAAAGAAAAGAAATAAAAGGTGATCTGGAGTTTGAGGTAAAAAAAAAAAAAAACCTGTTTAGCCACCTTAAGGTCAACAGAAACTTGCATCACATAACCTGTGAGTGTGATGGAGCACAGAGCTTATCATTAGGTTTTTCATTCAGAGGCCACACTCAATCCCTGCACAGTACAACAACCTGAATCCATGCAGAAAACATGACTGGCCTTGGGTGAGATCATGCTGTCAAGGGGAATGTAAAAAGACATGCAGCTGTGGTCTCAGCTCAGTCTCTGTGCTAAACACTGAAAAATGATGGAGACGTGTTGATATTCACGCAGGGTGTGAGAAAAACTGGGGACAATTAAACAACCCCAGAGCTGTTTTGATAAGCTGAGCACTGGGTGCTTTAAACCTTTAAGTTCTCCATGTATGAATCCATGTGCAAATTTCCCGTCTGGCCAATAAATAACATGTTTACATTTGTAGGAAGAGGGCTATACAGAGTCTTTGACCACAAAGAAGAAGGCCATTGATGACATTCAGTGATAAAACCTTCTCTTTTCTCTTTGTAAACAGTTTACATACACATTCCACATAATATCTGTATGTGTAATAAAAAACTTTTGACACACAGTGGGTTGACCTATAACCGTTAAGATATAAATCATGATCACACACTCATTTTCCTGTTTTTTAGGCATTTGTTTGAAATGTTTAGCCTCACTAGGAAAACATAACTTGAGATTGATATGTCAGTCCTTGAAAAAGATACATGTTCATAGGAGCAGGGCCCTGTTGTGATGGTAGCGAAAAATGTGTTTAATGTTATGAATTTTACCAGGCCTGTGTGGCTAATTGGGAGATTCAGGAGAATTCCCGATGGGCCGATTCATGCCAATCTCGAGTTTGAGGGCGGTTGGATGGGAAAAATAATTTTACATTTCTCTGTCATATTTAATCTTCTTTTGCATTCATTCTCCATTCATCTCAGAGAGCAGCCTCTACATCGTACAAGATTTGATGGGTTCTACCATCTGAGGGAATTCTCGCTCCCAAATGTTTAAGTTGGTTAGGCCCATGAGTCGTCTTCTGACAGGAGGGCAGGTTAAAGAAAAGAACAGATTTCCAAAATAAACATAGTAATGATAAGTATAATTTTTCCTAAACTTTCATGAGAACATTCCTACCTGTTGAATATAACCCAGTATAAAATCACCTTTTTTTTACTGATGCAAATATATTGTCATTTAAATGTGCATTTCTCAATTGTTGCCTCTGCCTATAACAAAGGTTTATACAGAGCCACCGGCTTTGAAATTCTTACATCAGCATTGTGTTTCTGGGGGTGCACATGTTCTCCACAAAGCAAGTGGTCTCGCGGCTGGAGTGGTGAAAGGGGGTGCTAAATGGGAGGAGTTGTATAGAGAGTCTTTTGGCAAGTGACGAATAGCAATAGCCAGACCTCCATCTGTAATTGATCAGTATGTTGGCTCACACACATCCTGTGAGAGTTGTGTATGTGGATGGGTGTGGAGAGAGAGAGAGAGAGAGATGGAGTAGAGTCTTTGCCCGCAAGGTTTAAGCTGGGCGTGTGCTGGGAGTTATAAAAAGACTGCCAATAAAGAATATACTGTTATGTCAGAAACAATTGATACCAGCACTGCCTTATATGATTATGTGACTGCATCTGTCTTTATTTTTGCTGAATTATAATTCCTAATTTTGCCCACATATAGGAAGTTCCAACAAGTCAGAACACCTTTGTAAAAACAAACATTTTCCCTTTTTGCTGCTGGCCTCCTTATTCATATTCAAACAAACACTCTTTCATATTATTTGTATTAATATTATTCAAGGAAAATGATGTTTAAAGTGTAAATGATGCATTTCCTTTTAATTGAAAAGTTGGAATTCCTATTTTCCAAGTATGACAATAAAACTGGAGCTGTGTCTGCCTGGTGCCTACCAGACACAGGACAGTGATCCTCTCTGTCAGTGCAAAAATGACAAAACAAAATGTGTAACAAACTATTTAAACTTGTTTCACATATGTCCAAAATTCTCCATTTTCCTTTATGCACCACATTGTAAGACAAATTCCATCTCTACATAAACGCCAGAATAAATCTGATTCTGATTTGATCTGTAGATGTACTTTATGACACAATGACATGAAGAGAGAACAAAGACAGATCGGGGACCACCAGCACAGTAACGCCACCCTCATTCCACCCCGTTGCCTGGACCTTCTTATGGAGCCGCCAAACTAACACACTGCTTTATAAGCCTGTAAAGTAAGGCACCCTTGTCAAAATCTGTTTTTTAAATTCTCAGTTCTGACCCCATAAATGCACTTTGCTCATGGAATCAATCTTTCCATTCATTCACTTCATACCATCAGTGTGATGCCTCATTGGAAGAAGAGGACACAGAGGGGGTGTCGGGCTTTTTTTATGTATGTATTAATGTTTAACTACAGACCCCAGTGCCTCCCGCCCTCTTTTTTCTTCTCCTCTTCTCTCTCAAACTGCAGCAGAGTCAGACAGCAGTAATAAATCACTGATGGAGCCAGGGTCCAATCAACACCAAAGTCTAATGGCGTGAGAAAGCATGTGGGTCCACCAGGCCTTGATAACACCTATAGGGTATCAAAACTGATACATGCCACATAAACTGTGATGGCGGCACCTCGGCTCTGACTGAGTCAGCTGGGAATGGCATGACCTCACTGGGCTGTTTCACAGAGGGCATCAATCAGGAGTGCAAGGTCACTCAGACACATGGCTTTGACCTCGCAAGTTCTTTTACAAGTTGGTATCTCCATCGATACATTGTAGGGTATGTTTTATCATGTCAGGTGCCAGATAGAGAGGATGGATGACTGAGCTGTGATAGTACAGCACTCAAGATAATACAGAGGACTTGTAGCCATGACAGCATGAAAAGACAGATGAGGGATACACTCAGCGCCCCCACTAGGTTTTAATGAAGTCAGTGGGTGCTTGTCTGTTCTCATGGGATAAACAGAGAGGTCAGTTGCAAATCACTTACTCAAGTCCTGGGGCCATTAGAGGACATGCTTTGCAGACAGTAAAGAACAACATGAACAATGATAGGTAATGTCTGCCACATACTGCTCTCCAAGTTAGGAAGGTGATAAGTATCCACTGACTGCCAAAGGCATTAAAACACCAAAAATAGTCACTTACTGACTAAATCCAACTACAGATCTGCAAACCGGGTATAACAAAGCAACCCATTCCTGGACCCGATCACAGCCAAACGCACCAGGTGCCAAATTACAATACGGCTCCTCAACATAAATCATCTTTTGCACTATGTTAAGATGAAATGTGCTGGCATGGCGTGCTCCAATCAGCATGAGTTAGTAATAACAGCTTATTCATGATGGGCTAGAGAGGAAAGAATGTAAGAAAGCCTATTTGTTCTTACATCAGAGGTAAGAGAACAGACAGCAGAACTAGTGAGCATCTCCAGGACTCGCATAACAAAAGCCCTCTCCCATGGTGTCCGCTAAAACAAACAAAGCAATCATTGTCGCAGGAACCAGGCCAGATAATTACAGCATAAACATTTATTTCACCAAGGAAAATGAAGGCAAACAAAGCAATATTTCCATGGTTTCATGAAGCTGCATGAGTTTTGTTTTTACGAGTGAGGAAAGAAAAAAATGTATTGTAGTTCTCTTCAATAGAAAGTAAATAATTCTTGCAGGACTCGTAAATCAAACAGAACCACATTGTTGAAGGGTTTGTTAACTATCTTATTAATTCTTTTGTATGATAGTCTAAAAAGCCATTAACACAATTCATTTAGATGAAAAAGAACAGCTTCAATTAATTGAATTAATAATTCAAAATTAATTAATGTGCAAAAGTTTACATGTGCTACATTGCTGTAGGAAGCACGTTAATGCAACACACATTTTTCAGTTAATTTTCATTATGAGTTTCAATTCCCATGGAAAACTGGCACGGTCTTTGCCATAAAGCACCAAAGGAAAAATATGTTGTTCATAAAAGAAAGTTATTGTTCCTTTCAAAGCACCCTAAATTTGCAGTTCAAATGTCCATAATCAGCTTGCTTTCTGGAAACCACATGCTCCATAAGGGAAAATTTAGGCCAGGCTAATGAAAACCAAAATAGGCTTTGCTCTTTGCGCCGGTGAATGCCCAGATGCACAAGGACTCACTCAGTGATAGACACTCATCTTCTTACATAAGAGAAGACCAGAAATAAAGCTGATAGATTTCATATGCTGACTACTGTAGACACAGGCAGACCATGTTTTAGCCCTCTTCCCCTTTTGATAAGGTGAAAGTCCCACACCCAACTGAGAGTGGAAAAGCACTCAATTTCCACTGTATGGCTGACTCAAACAGACTGATTATAACATGGGTAAAATGAGTAGGACCTTGTATGGGTTGACTCTTACCAGAACGTGTGTGAGGACAATCTTGATGAGCGGGGCTCCAGAGAGGTTGACCGACAAGGCTGGTAAAGGCTCCACTTTTAGAGAGATTAGGCTGCTTGCTACCTGAATCTTATGATCCTTGAAATCACCTGCTTTTTTGATCCTAGGGGAAAATAAAATAATAAAAATATAGTTAGAAATACAAAAAAAGAGCATCTGACAAATTACCAGTGAAAAAAACTTAATTGCCACTGATATCGGGCACTTATATCAACACATAAGTGTTACTCACAGGACCAGAGCACTAGCATTTAGATGGGATTTTGACCATCTGTCTATTTAATGAATCACGCTGACAACCAGCAGCCATTTTGCAGAATCACCTGATATGTAACATTAAGATCATACAAGCAACATCTCATCATGAGCGACCTCCTGACATATTTTACACTTAGCAGTCTAATTTTTGTGTTGAACAAACTGGAGAAAAACAGGTTGCTCAATTGTGGTTATGTCACAATTGGTGAACATAAACACTGCAGCATAACTGGAACAGGCTGGTCCAGGGATGGGACAGTAACTGAAGAAGGGGGTTTGCACTGGGGATTGACATGTGGAGCTAATAGCAGGGTGTATCAGTCAGTGGAGTTTGAGTGGTGAGATGGGAGATAGGCGAGAAGGACAGATAAGGCTCTGGCCCCAGGCCTCCGTTTGTTCTGCGGTGCAGGAAGAAGTGGCGCCTCAGTGCCAGCCAACACAATTCCCACACAGGAAGAACAAAGTTTTTTTTTTTTTTCAAGAATAGCCAGAATGTAACAAAAATACAATTTAATATATGTGCTTTTTAGATGTACCTGGTCTTGACAGGGCTGATCTCCTTGTAGTAGTTGTGCATGTTGTGGTAAAAGAGGCCAACGATGGTGGTTTGAGCTGAAGAAGAGGACACACAGAGGTTGAATATGACAGAGGACTGGGAATGTCAAGCAGTGCTGCTAAAATGCACACAAAGTAGCCAAGTTAATTAACGGTGCCTTGCCACCGCACGCTGGCACCAGCAGGCTAATAGGACAGCCGTATACTTGCACAGAGGTGAAAGGGAGAGTGCTGGAAACCACAAGGATTTTAGGAAAGCTTATGAAACGTCTACATGACTTCACCCCCCCCCCCCCATCTGACCTATCACTCAGCTCGGTCCCACCTCAGTACTGTAAGATAAACAATGAAATTGGAGGAAGTCCTTAATGGTCCTGTTCCTCTTTTCAAAGGCCTTACACTTGGGACCTGCTGAGTAGAACAACACTAGCTCACAGATGTCAAACAAATGTTGTGTGTATATGCTGCAGGGGAGTTTGCAAGCTTCCAAAATAATAATTTCAACACATCACCTCCCAAAAAAAAGTCTCAGGACATTATGAGGTAGCCAGCCTCCTAAGGAAACGAAAGAAAAAAATATAATAAAGTATTCAAACACAGCAACGTGTAGCATTCCCTGTTACTTACTAGTAATTAGGATAATAAAACCCACCCTTGGAGTATTTAATACAACCAGGTATTCAGAGAGCGATGAGTTAATTTGGTCTTGGCACTAATGTATCAAGCACTAACATATATTCCATTTCTGATAATAGTCCTTTAATGAATTATTGAAACGGTTTGTTCTAGTGTTTGAATGGCAACATGGTGCATGCAGCAGCCAGGTGGAGCCAAGGGAATCTGACCTGAACACAAAGTCAAACAAACAGAGTTTTAATGCCCACTGTAATTACTGCTCTCCCTCACTCAGCTACTCTTTTTAACGACACAGGAAAGTGCTCTCTCTCTCTCATTCTTTCTCTTCTGAATAAAAGGGTAACTGCCAACATTAAAGTCATAGCTGGATTTCTACAGTGCACCATAAAGCCACACAAAAGCTCTCATGTCCTACACTGTATGCTATGTTACTAGTCTTAAATCTTAGTATAATAAATTACTGGCTAATAACAAGAGCTTCCCAGCTGGACAATTGTCTCTTGGCAGAATCAGTACACTACTAATGTGCAGTATTCACACTCAACCTAGATTCTATTATGTGTTATACTATAGCTACACAGAGGATATTAAAGGTAGGAAAGTTCCACTCAAGTACTCACACTGCATGGTGAAGGCTTCTCCTGGCACTGAGATGTAGCTTTTGCCTTGCATGGGGAAGCGATAATGTGGCAGGTTAAAGTTCTGGGGGAATTTCATCAGCGAGTAATCTGCGGAGGTCAAAGGTTAGAAAAAGTCAGACCTGCAGAGGAACAGCAAGCTGAGGAGGAGCAGCAAAGCTAATCTGCTTTATCAAGGGGTGGATCAAAGATATAAAAAGACCCCTGGGAAAAAGACAAGAGAGGAAATGTGGAGAGGGTTGACCTCTGCTTATCTGACCCACATTTGAAAATGAATGATGTCAGCCTGCCTTCAGAAAAAAAAGGGTTACATTATACCTGCAACATAAGATGTTCCATCCAGGGAGATGACAGCGTTCGGGCTGGGCTCCAGGTTAGTCACCATATGTTCCATCACTTTATCCACTGTCTCGATCAGACCACTGACCACAGAGGTGGACTGCTGCTCAGAAATGATCGCAATTAGTTCACACACTGCTGCTTTGTGAGTGATCACTGTTTTACATACATTGTATCACATGGTGATGATGATCTTCCTGACATCACCCCTAATTTCCTAAGAATTCAGCTTGGTGAATTTAGCAGACCGCCAGCAACATGCGGCACCACCCACCTGTCACTCAAATTGGGGCCCTAGAGTATTTTTTTCCCCACTTTTCACCCTTACTGTAATTTCAACGTGACCTACACAAAAGCAAGCAGCATCCCCAGAGGTTGTGGTCCCCCCATGGCTTCTAGGAGCTGGTTCCAAAACAAAAGATTTAATCCCCATAAAACTCTGTCCAGTGTTATAATTTTGGTCTCCAATGATACCTTTTTGTGTATCATCACAAAAATCATATTGTATGTGTATTTTCACCAATATGGTGATGACCAGATCCTCCTACAGACACTTAAAATGGCTCATCAGAAACCTACATGTGAGACACTTTCAAAGTCTATACTCTAAATTTAATTTAGTTAATTTTTTTAAGAAACCTTTATTAGTCCCACAATGGGGAATCGCTTAAGGCAGCCCAGCAAAGAGCACCACACACCAGTGAGTACACTGGAGGCTATGCAGGTAAAGGGCCTTGCCCAAGGACACACAACAGTGCCTAGGGAGGAGTTGGGATTGAACCACCAACCTTCTGGTTATTGGACAACCCTGCTATACCACTGAGCCACTGCTGCCCAAAACTTGAGTAACCTCATGTAGCCAACTATTTTGGCCAGGGGTTAATGAAAGCTAACCAAGAATTTTTGTATCTAGAGTTATCTAGACATTAACTGAAATGAAAGTCAAGTCACTTTGCAGGTCTCTGTCTATTTTCATATTATATTATAATGAGAATACTATGAGAAGAGTAATGTAAGGCTCTTCGATGAAAGACATCTGTTTCAGCTTGCTCTTACAAAAACAAGCATGCTTCTTCTGAGGACCCAATGTACTGAAACCGCACACTTGTATTTGAACATGAGAGCGCTGAGCTTTGGCCAGGATGACTGTACAGCACAGGAAACTGAAAATCTATATTCAAGACATTGTTCTGTACAGTCTTACTCAATTTGAAATAATGTGTCTGACTACATGCGGTGTGTGGGTATGCTGCCAGGTGGCACTTCTTCTGCTGGCACTGGAAATACACAGCGTTAAAATCTCACATTTATGGATCAACTTGGATTAAAGTTGTCACCGATTTGCATATGTTACATTATGTTATGTCATCGGACATTGCACAACAACAGTATGAACCCATTTACCTCTGGCAGTCCTGGAGAGGACAGCACTTCTTCAACACTTTTGAGAAAAGCCTGTGTGGAAATAATGTGGACATCACGAAACTGTTAAATCATATGCATGAGCATTGTGTCTGTGTACAAAGTGAACTGTAATGTGACTGTACTTCAAGACCTGTGTGAGGTTGTTGGCAGTGTTGAGGGGAATAGTCCCGTTGGGCACTGCATCCAGAAAGCCCACCAGGGAGCCAGGGGATCTTTGGACCTCCCTCTGATCACTGCTGATGACAGGAGGACTCACTTCGGTGGCTCTCTGAATAACAGCACACCAGGTAAATCTTACATATCTCAACATGCACACCATGGTTAATGACTGATAGATTGAATTCAGATTTTCTGTCATAGCATCAAACAATTTTTCACCACTATATTCTTTATTTTAGTTTTCTACTTCTACTTCCAAAGCCCTTAAGTTGTTCGAGCCTTTTCACATGTGATGTTAATATTTTCTTTTTCCATCTATTTTCTATAGAAAGAATACCCTAATAAGAGATGATGTGGATTTGTTAAAGTTTGGCTCAAAACATCTCTAGTAACTTCGACTACTTCTGCTACTGATAATTACTATTTTTGTATGACTAATGTATGTAGGACATTCATTAAGAACACACTCACAAGCGTTGGTGCAGTTGAAGTGACTTCTTTGAAGACTTTGGGTGTTGTGGCAGAAACTACAACCTGACCTAGAAAAGACAAATCAAATGGCTCTATTAAAATATGATCGGAAGCACACTGCTTACTTGTATATGGTTGTAATCCCCCTTATCACTGGCAAAATGCTTTGGCCTTGCCTTCATGTTATTTTATGAGGTCCTTTGCTGAACCTGACCAGACAGGCTGCTGTAGTGTGGCTGGATTTTATCACCATAAAACCTACAGGTTTACTGTAATGCCCAGTCATAAAAGGAGACAATCAACTACATAATACTGCCACTAGCTTCTGTAAATTTTACGTCTTTGCTGTCATTAAATAAAAACAGCCCTAACTACCTACAAGTATATGACTATATATGGAGGTTATCCATCTGAACCATTACTGCTCTTCCTTGGTTCAATGTAACATTTTATGTGTGCTCTGGACTAGTAAAATATTTTTCTGTAACCATAACAGTCAGGCTTTTTTGTTTCTGGTAATAGTCTGTGGAATGTATTGCTTTTGGTAATAACTGCAGAGGAGAAATCATGGCCATGTGCACTTCACACATTTTAGTGAGCAGCTTCAGCTATTAGTGCACTGCATTCATGTGCAAGGAATTCAACCTGAGAGTTTCAAATGTTTTAGACTTTAAAAACTTTTTAACATACATTAGGAGACTTCCCAAGCTTTCATGACAGGTACAGCAGCATAGTAGTATTTCTAAATACTTACAAATGTCAACAATTTTGTCCATTTATGGCACTCGACTGACCAAAGGGGGTAAACAGAACAAAAACAGTCAAGGGTCTGAGGTTTTTGTCCTTGAGTGTTGTAAATGGTCACATTAAATCAAAATGATCTGCCCCCTGCAACTCAGCATGCCTCTGCAATAAATACTTATAAGGCAGAAATATGTGAGCTGTGGCACTTATATGGTAGAAGGTCATGAAAATGTTTTGTGTGAGAAGAGCCACTTAATGGGGAGGTGAGGTTCACTTAGTCTTCAGATTTGTATAGTTTAATATCTTGTTGTTATGCATGAATGCAGCAGATGGAATGCAGTAAGGACGAGGACGGAAATTGCTTTTTAACCCCTGTTTCCTCAGAGCGGAGTTGAAAGGGAAGGAGCATGCTTTGCCCTAGTGTGACAGGAAATACTTTCCAATGGACCATGATGTCCTACCTATGGCTGCATTGTAGTACAACCAGATCTGGTCTGGTGAAAGGGCCCTTTCCCAGATTACAAATTCATCAAAAGCCCCCGTTACATAGTGACGGTACGCCTTGTTGTTGCCAGTTCCGATGACAAGGTCAGGGTAGGGGTCTCCATAGTTTACAGAGACAGTGCCGTTTTTGTCACCAGCAGTCAAGGTCCCATTGATGTAGACCTTCAGACCGTCACCCCACGTCCATGTGAAGAGAATATGCGTCCAGTAGGGCCCTGAAAAAGAAGAGGAACCAAAGATGTGAATTTGTCTGTTACTTAACAACTATAGTAACATCTTTTTGAGGTTGAACAAATAAGTAAATGAACAATGAGAAGAAGACAATACATTCACTGTCTGAAAACTCATCTACCAAAGAAGATAACAAACCTATCACATATCATTATTGATTAATATTACTCCTCTGTGACTGTCAGAGCTGTGCTCACATACTCGGACTAAAGCATCATCACAGGTGCATTTCAAACTTCTCAGTTACATTAACTGTGTTTTTATGCTTCTATCTTCCCCTTGATCTGCTTTATGTGTGTGTATGTACATATTCTTTCTTTGTTGCTGCCATGTGTGTGTATGTGTATATACCCGTAAGAGTTTTTGCTGTGTTTATTGTATTTATCCTTTTAAAATGCTGCTACTGTCATCTGAGATCAAAACACCTACTGTTTCATGTAATGTTAAATGCCACAGGATTTAGTTCAGAAAAACAGTTCAGAAATGTCATTAAGAGGCCTATTTTATTGTTTATTTAATTTAATATTACTCCATTTAACATTTTAACTAATCTATTCAGAGATGAGAAATAGCTGCAAACTGCATGTTTTGTGCTAAAAGATTAATTCAATTTGTCCTTCACTTATCAAATCAGCTGTCTACATCTGCTTTGTATTATGCAAACCATTAATGCAATTACATTACTGTCATAAACTGGTTCAGAAGAAGTTCACACACAAGTTTTATTTTAAAAAATGAAATATAATCTGTACAGGCTTATTTACACAAAAGGTTAAAGCCATGAAGAGAGGGACATAGAGAATGCAGTTTAGCAATCCTGGGTGGTCTAGGTATGTTGCATTAGCTAACCCATTCCATGTCACTGCTGCCCTCCAGGACAGGAAGCCTCTAAGTCAGTGGGAAGGGTATTAGAGCCCTATGAAATTGGTTCACATGTGTCAGGACAATTGCCAGAGAGAAATAAAAGCACACAGCCCCTGCCATTCATCCATCATCTGAACCCACTTTGTCCTGCATTGCAGAGTCACAGGGGGCTGGAGCCACACAGAAAGACTGTGCACTAGGTAACAATGACTCCATATGATCACACTTTATCAACAGGACGTACCACTATTTGTCAGACTTTGTTCAGAGGATGTGACAGGAGTGGAGTCTGCTTAAAGAGTTTGCTTAAATAAACTTTAGTTCATTAAAACTTAAACACAAACTATGAACACAAAAGAAGGCTGCTGTCAGAGGCTTGAAGACAAAAACGGAGAGAACGCATGCTAAATAGCCCAGGTGAGCTGAAACAGCTCAGAACTGTCTTCAAATACAAACATTAGTATTTTCAAGTGCAAACATTCTTCAAAGGAACAAAAGTTAAAAGTACTAAAAGAACAGTATGAAATTCACTCCCTGTACCTGGTACTCTGATGTTAGCCTTCCATCTGTGGTTGTTGCCTCGCGTATAAAACTCCACATATCCTCCATGGGGGTTAGTGAAGACTGAGAAGCCATTGGAGATAACTTTCCCTCCAGAAGCTACAGCGAAGCGTGACTCTGCCTCATGGTTTTTCCAAAAAAATGAGAAGGTAATGCCTGGAAAGGGGTAAACTATCTATTATAGTTATCAATACAAATCAAACATGTGGTGCCAAATCTTCTTCAGTGTCCTCACCCTCAGGTCCACACAAAGTAGGGTCACTGATGCAAGAGTTCTGGTAGTTTCCAAAGTGGAGAAAAGTGCCGCCATTATCCCCATTAAGAAAGATGCCCTTGTTGACCATTCCTTCAACAATGTCTGACACAAAGCACAAGTCACAGGCATGATTTTGATTGGAAAATTGGAAACATTCTCTGACAGCTAGGAGGTCTGTTTAGCCTTTTTGTTGTCAACTGATCATAAATTATTATCATCTTTTGAACATAAGGGTTTATAAAGCCCTTTTTATAACCATTCATAAGGCAATTAACAAGTATCTTGTTGCAGCTGTGGTTTGGCTAATAACACATGATTAAATGACAGAAATCTTCATCTTGTGGCGTGAGAACAGAAGAGGAGAGAAGTTTGAAATACTTAGCTTAATTGTGCGGACATATGGAAGAGACACAAGAGAACAGTGGGTGACGCACAAATTAATTTTCAGTGAGAAGACACTGATGGATCCTCACCTACTGTTGCAGAAATGTTAGTGTAGGCAGAGTCATTGGTATACACATAAGAAGAGTTATGGGAAGAAGGGAGCACAGTGTGGTTGTGGATTCTGAGAGCTGGACAGAGACAACAAAGAAAAAAATAGGGGTGATTCACACCAATATGGACACATAACAGGAGACACAACAGAACAAGCGGAAAGAAGGCAAACAGAGGGACGTGCTGCACAGGTATGAGACAGAGTGATGCTGAGCTGCGTGCACAGTGGTAACACTTGAGAAAAGTCAGAGTGCATCCACACATCATGCTCCAGTCTATACCCGATCCCTCATACTATCATATTTTTACCACCTTTGAACATCAAACAACAAAATTCTAACATAAAAATAGCTGTGGTGACAAACATCTGGATACCACTGAGAACATACAGAACATTCTTGGAAGTTTACACAGTCTGTTTCTGTATGCACATACTTATGTTACTCCCGTTAACATAACCTGGTCTGTTTCCAATCTGGTCCCACAGTTCATGGATTCCATCTACAGCATCAAGGGGCCAGTAATGTGAGGCTGTGGCCAACACCTGCAGGCCTGGACGGAGAGTAAACAAGGATTTTTGATTGATGGTCATGAAGCAGATTGCTGTAAAAAAGCTGTTTAAACAAAACTGTTCTGACGAATGGGAAGAGCCATAAACAAATTAACCTGAAAGTTAACTTAAGGGAAAAGTTGTTCCGATCATTTATTTTTCACAGAATTTAAACAAAAATCCGTACTACCTGGGTGTTTCACAGGTTGCACCACTTGCGCATATACCTGTTAAGAAATTAAACGTATTGAATAAGGCTGGCCGGCAAGACAAAAATATGACTACAAAACATGTTGTTTTATGAGCTTACCTTAATGCAGGACACACAAGCCGTAAAAATGTGAATTCGCAAACAGAATTCCATAGCTTTTAGGAAATGTACCATATGCGCTGTTTTCTAGAACAATTTAATTCCCCACATGAAGATAAATCCAGGAAAAGTCGCTCATTGTTCCAAGATGATGAAGATGGTATTATCAGTCCATGTGTCCAGACTTCAAAGTTGAAATAACAGTACCAACTGCAGTAAAAGGGTTTAGAGTCCTGGCATGAGGCTGAAAAACTTAAAAAGTCCTCCTGTCATTTTAAAATATGACTCCCAACTTCCATGCATACATTTATAATCCGTGTTTTATGTTACTACACTGAACTAGTAGTTTCTATGCCTGCATGTGGAAATAACAAAGAGAAGAGACGCTTCGTGGAGGTTCACTGAGCTGTCGGACTGAACGTGGGAACTGCACAACGTGATGTCATTTTTTGGATCGTCTGAGGAGGGGCGTTAAAGCTGTGCGTAAATGCGCCGTTTGTGCGTAATTTGGAGATTGCATGAATGAGATCAGGATTTGCAGCGAGCCATCCAGATACACACATGTTAGTAGGTATCCAAAAGATGCGTGATTAGTTTGGATACATTTACTGGACAACACCTGGGCTCTATGGGAATAACAGAGAAGCTGCTGAGGGTGGGTGATTTTTGTAACTGTGTGCTGAAAGGCAGCAATCATGGAGTCGAACAAAAAAACTTTTTATATTTAAAAGTATGAATGAAATACGATATACATATACCGTGGTCACATTACGATTAAATGTGACCACGGTAAATGAAATGAATTACATATGGGTCGCTTTCCCTTCTTTTTGAAATGAACTACTTTATGAGTTTGCACGACACACTGGCAGCACTACCAGTCCCGTCTCATGTTCACATAGCAAGGTAAATAGCGCCACTGTGCGGCCAGGTGAGCAGTAGTCCAAAGTGGCCATCCAGTTCTGTTTATGTAACATTTATTACATTTTCTCAATTAGCCTGATTTTGCTGTAGAACTTAAATAATAACTATATAAAACATCATAATAATATTTCATATGATTTTTATGTAATTTAAAATTTTACAGAAAACCAGTCAGGCTTATTAAAACATTTAATGAAAGTAATATTTTCCAGCATTTAATCTACACTTATCTAAAATATATCACGATTACATCATTTTCATTTATTTGCACATCATTATTGTGCGATGAAGGCTGAGGGAGAAAAGAGAGAGAGGAGGGGTGGAGAAGAGGCGTATCCCTCAGAAAAGAGGTATTCGATGAGATGTAACTGCGCTTCTGCCGTGAGAAATATCGATACAGAGAACCAAAAACAACCTATTTAAGGCTTTATCTCGTAGAGTAGTTACTCATTTTAACTCTCAGACCAAGTTTAGAACTTTTAAACACGCTCTGCTTCTCTGCTTCTATTTGCTCGCCTGTATTTTAAGGATCAGCTGATCTTTTTTCATCAGCGACCTGGACCGCAGTCTTTGGCCTCGATGTTCAACACATGGAGACATACAGGGTGACTCTGTTGATGTTTTACTAGAATTTCATGACCAGGAGACAAGCTGATCGGTGTGATGAAGGATCGTCTGGCTGAATTGACTGCTGTAAGTGTCTTTTTTTTCTGGAATGCCATTGACAGGTAAACCATTCGAGGCACACACACACAAACACACACATGAAGCCACTCACGTTTATTATGCACAGAGTAACACACAAGCGGAGGAGGATGTTGCAGTTGCAGTGGACAGAGATGGCTTCATGGAGAGCTTCTTCAGAAGGGTAGGTTTTACTGTAAGACCCCCAGGACGGGCTTTGTAATTCAATATACTGATGAAGTTATTGATTTAGGTGGAAGAAGTTAGAGGACTCATTGATAAGATCTTCTACCAAGTGGAAGAGGTGAAGAAGATACACAGCATGATCCTGTCTGCGCCCAACCCCGATGACAGTAAGCTGTGGCTTTAGTTTCTTTATTAGTACTGCATTGTTTGACTTGTTGGGCCACAGATTAAACCACTACATCCATTATTTATTTATTTATTTTTTTTGCATTTTCCTCATTGTTGTATATATGAATGCCCGCCTAGCCGGAAACCTGTGAAGGAAAAAGTGCTCCAAGAAACTATTGTTGGAGAGCTGTCTCATCCTGTCCTCTCATCCTAGACTTCCATCAAAGTGACCAGCATAAGAGCAGCACAATGAGCTCCATGTGAGCTAAAGCCTTTAGAGTACAGTGCCATGACATCACCTCTTATAATGTTAGTGTTTTAATATCACCTCAGGGTTGTTGCCAAGTGACAAGATGAAATCAGAGTAAATCCAACATTTACAGAAAGCAGAGTCACAGTCATTAGCTGGATGGCTTTCATTTTTTCCTCATAAACAAACACGTTTCCCCCTTTGTGAAGGGACAAAGGATCAGCTGGTTGCACTGACAAACGACATCAAAGGGAATGCCAATGTGGTGAGGGCTAAACTAAAAAGTGAGTGATTGTTTGATTTGATGTTTACTGATTTACAAAAATGGAGTCTGAATATTTGAAACATTGTCATCTTAACTCCTTCACCCCTGAAGCAATGGAGCAAAGCATTCCCAAAGACGATGCAGCTAACAGGTCATCGGTCGACTTTAGGATCCAGAAAACACAGGTCAGGAAACAAAGTTACACCTTACACACACCTTACAGATTTTGCTAAAACAAGGTCACTAACAACCATGTGTCAGTCGCATGCAAACATCAGAAAAATAATTTCCTATGTAGTGTTTGCTTACAAGAGTATTACAGTAAGTAAGATTATATTATTACAGTAAGATTATAGCTTGGTGTTCATATTCATATAATTTTGTTGAACTGCTTTCTGTGGCATTGAGTCATGAAGGTTTGCCTTCCAAGACACTGACTAAAACACACTCAAACCTTCTCTTCTTGTGTTTTCACTTGTCCTCAGTACACTGTGCTATCCAGGAAGTTTGTGGAGGTCATGACCCAGTACAATGAGACTCAAGTGTCCTTTCGGGAAAGGAGCAAAGGAAGGATCCAGAGACAACTGGAGATAAGTAAGTGACAAATCAGAGACCTTCTTGGCTGCTATCAGGAATTATGGGCTACAGTATTTGAAGCTTAAAATGTATGTTAAATATTTGCGCATCATATCAGTGGCTTAAATATGACAGAGGTGAAATGTAAATGTAGAGAGCGACAAATCCAGGAAATAGACCACTTCCTCTCTCTGAAGGCCAGCAGCAGGGAGGGTTTTTCCCAGGTTTTTTAGGGTGTCAGGCTTCTTGCTGGTAGTTACTTAAGTAGAGGTTGTATTGTAAGGTATAAAAGGTATTAAATTTACCTATTTATAGAAAGATGTATTACTACTACTGTATTGTAAGTAGAAAACCAGACAGGTTACATATTTAATGGATATTTCATTAACACTAATGCTGTGAAAAATAGTAGCATCATGGTCAGGATCCATTAAAATATAAATGTCATTACTTCTCAGCTATTTGCCAGTTGAGCATGCTTGTTCCTCTCTGTTCAGAAATTTGTTCACAAACAATCATGTGCATCATAGTATGTACTTATAGCATGTGTAACATGAGACAATAGCGAAAAGCAAAAAATAGGACTGTCTCTCACAGTCCCTGCGGCCGGCATTAATGAGAGGTTCTGCAGACGGAAGAGCCTGATACTGGAGATGCCTTGCTGTGTTTGTGTTGCCAGGGTAACGGGCAGAGGGCTCGGCGGCCTGTGTAACAGTAGTTTCACCTGTCTTTGACACCAGCTCACAAACCTGAGTTTGTGCTGTCCACAGACTTACACAGTTATTCTACTTTATTCAGAAGTGATACCCTGTGTGCTCGATGTGTATTGATGAGCTGTGCGCACAGTGTGTTTTGCTCTGTTTGTCTCTCTGAGGAATAGTCATGTAAAAGGTGTGTGAAATACAAACACTCTCACTGTTCCCGAGCTGAAAATACATGTAATACCAACGTTCCCCCTGACAGCAAATGAATGTAACATGTATATTAACGTACAGATTGATGTGCTTTAGGTGTTTTGGGGAAACACAATGAAGGAAGGCTAGATAACCATTTACAAAGATGAATATTTATCATCTTAAATGCATTTGAGTACTTTATGTCACGGTTGCTTGTATTGTTTGGTCTGACTCAAAAGCTCAGCAGACCTGTTGCCATGACAGCAATTGCAATATAGTAAATTGATTTGTTTTGTTTTGTCAAAAGAATTGACCCATGTGTCTAATGTCCTGTCATGTCCTGTCATGCTACCCTTGTGTTTGTTCCCTGAGTTCTGAGTTTCCTGCCTCTTCTGGACCTTTGTTTTGACTGTTTTGAAATTGCTTCTAGATTTTTGGATTTTTGTCAGCTTTATTTATTAAAGCTGGTCTTTTGTTAAAGTTATCAATCTGTTGAGTTGGACAGAACTGACCGCAAATATGGACCCAATGGACTACAGCCGGGCCACATTATCTCACACAGCCTCACTGGACTCTTTACCAACCACAACACAAGATAATCGATCTGTGCAGACCTTTTAAGCAGAAATTATTTAAAATACTAAATAAAGTGTTGGGACTTGCTAGGCCATCAAGACTCCCTCGCGGAGTGCTGGAGCTGAGGGACATCGGCAGCATCGGCGTCAGCACGCAGCCAAAGCTCTGGCACCAGTCCAAGTTCCAAGCCACCCCACCAGCCCACTCCAGTCAATGCCACAGCTCGGGTTAAAGCCAAAGCTCGAGCCTAAGCTAAAATTCCAGCTGAAAACGAATTGCCAGGAACAGCTGGGGTCGGCGTCAGGTCTTCACCTGATCCAGCTGGGCTCTTCTCATCTGTTCCTGAGCCAGCTGGTGGTCCAGAGCCTTCCACACAGCCAGCTTTCATTCTGGTCTGAGCCAGCTGGGGTCAGCATCTCATCAGTTCCTGAGCCAGGCGGTGGTCCTGTGGATTTGACGGAGCTGGCTGGGTTCTTCTCTGGGTTTTTTTGGCCTTTGGGCCCCTGCCTTGGGTCTCCCCTCTCCATATTAAGAAAAATAATAATTTATAGGTGCCTTTCCTGACACCCAAAGTCACCTTACATGGCAAAGGTCCCAACAACAAAAGTAAATAGAATAAATAAACACTAAACCAACAGGTTACGTCATAAATCTGATGACTTAGGCAGAGGTCAGGGGGTGCCAGTGAGTTTTCAGTTCTTGGAGTTGATGTTGCACCAATAGAGGTCATGAGACAAAGCTGCTGGAAATACAGCCTTTTATGGCATCAAAGAATTGCTTTTAATGTTGCAGCTTTGTGGTGTAAATTGGGGTTGATTTAGATGCAAACAAAGGCCTTTGATGATATCCAGATCCATGGCCCTCACGTTGTGGCTCAATAGGTTACCTGAATCTAATTGAACCTGTGCTTTTCCCACTGCAACTACGTTTAATAAGGCTAACTGATTTAACAACCTCTTGATTTGTATATTTTCCCTTCACATATACAATTCAGTTAAAAATGAAAGTTGTAAAACATTTCATAGCCAAGCATTTATATAACATGAGCAACTACAATTACTAAATACTTTGCATTTTCGTTGTTTCAGCTGGAAGAGTGACCACTAATGAAGAACTAGAGGACATGCTGGAAAGTGGAAATCCTTCTATCTTCACGTCTGATGTAAGTTTTCTGAGGCATTGCAGGTTTGTTGTTGCTAGGTTAAAGGACGGGACTGCCATCTAGTGGTGGAGGAGTAATTTATCTGGGGTGGGGTCGTGTGCAATGTTTTACATGCAGCTGGACAACATGTGTTTGCTGTGTTTACATGGTCTGTCTGTTTTCCTCAGATCATCTCTGATTCCCAGATTACACGTCAGGCCTTAAATGAGATCGAGTCACGACACCAGGACATCATGCGCTTGGAGTCGAGCATCCGAGAACTCCATGCGATGTTCATGGACATGGCAATGCTGGTGGAAACTCAGGTAACAGCTGTTTGGAAATGTTACAAACACGTCCAATAGGGTCTTCTGCCTACCTCACAGCATGTGATCATTTACAGGGGGATATGGTTAACAACATTGAGAAGAATGTCTCTAATGCAACTGAATACATTTGTCGTGCAAAAGAAGAGACCAAAAAAGCAGTGAGATACCAGAAGAAATCCCGCAGGGTATGTGCTCTTTCTTGACAGAGTGGTAACAATAATTTGTGAGCACTGTATAAAAATATAAATATATGTGCGTATTATCCTGTTTCACAAACTGCTTCTTTTACTTGACAGAAACACATTATCCTTGCCTTTGCTGTGTTGATTCTGCTTGCTGTCCTTGCACTAATTGTTGGCCTGTCTGTTGGACTAACCAAACCCCCCGTATGAGGCCTGCACCATGAGGTAACCACACTAAATATTCACCCTTCTGTTGCTATTAATCTGAATAGTTTTATTGATTTGTGAACAGTGCTTTCCCTGACTTCTCCTGTTTTTCATAGATATGTCTCTGGCTTTCCAGAGGTTTACTTCACTGCTCATCATAACAGTTGGAATCCTTAAAATCATGGTTCACAACACAAAAGATGCAGCTTCACATATGTCATTCTCAGTACAACAGTTATGCAGGACTAACATCAGCCCTCATGACACACTCTTCAGGAGAAGGTTTATACACTGCTGTATATTCTGTATTGCTGACATTCATGTTGGACATCACTTTCATGTGCTAATGACCTTTCTTATTGAGAGTTAGATGGGAAGATGTCTGCAGTACTCTGTGTAGTGTACACAGTTCTGCCCTCTGGTGGCTACACATTCATTTGCTGCCTAAAACTCTACTGACCACTGTAATAAGACAATCAATGTTTGTCACTGGTTTTCACGTTGTGGACACAAGCTGCTGTTTGCAGCTTCATATATTCAGAACACCGATGTGAGGGTACAATATCCAGTGCTGCTTGAATGTTCATAGAGTTTCTTTGCATTTCTGCATAAATACGACCAAAAACATCAGCCGATTTTCACACTAATTCTGGAAGTAGAAGTAGTAAACAGGACTCAGTCAAACAAACGAAACAGAAATATTTCCCTTTGTCATTTATTTATTCAGGACAATGATCTAATATTACATATCTGTGAGTGGTGAAAGTATTACACCTTGTTTTGAGTTTTTGATCTCTTGTGCAGCCATGACAACAACTAAAGGCTGATCAGTCATCCACAATGTGTTTGTGAATTTGAACCCATCCTTTAGTACAGAGCAGCTACAGTCTGGGGTGGGTCTGGGTTTTGTTTCAGGTGCTTCCACAACATTTAGAATAAGAACTGAACTTTAAGAACATTAACTTTGGTCTTCTTAACCTACAACTTGTGTGGTAGTTGTGTTGCTGCATGACTCACTTTGTCTTGTACTCACAGACAGATGTCTGACATTTCCTTGTTGAGTTTACTGGTATGATTCATTGTTCCATTAAGTCATCCTGGCTTAGATGCAGCAAACAGGCCCAAACCATGATCCTGCCACCACCATGTTTAACAGCTGGGATAGGTTCATATAATGGGATGCAGCATCACTCTTTCTTCCAGCATCAGGCTTCTTGTTTAAACCAAATACTTATATTCTGGTCTCATCTGTGCACTAAATATTAACCTTACGGACTGACATGACTTGTTTTTGGAATGACAGACCACTGCTGTGGAGTGAGTGCAGTGGAATTTGTACCCAGTGGATTTGTGGAGTCCAAACTCTTTGGAAATGGTTTCCAGTCTGATGAGCAGCAACAACAATGTGATTGATTGATTATGTCATTATACACTTCCACAAACACATGTTATGAAGATGAGGCTTATAGATCACTATTGTTTAAGTAAAACAGGGACCTTTTTTTTCAGTGACCTTTTATTGATTGAAAACACATTTGAACAGATGGATTCTAATATGGCAAATTAACTGATAATCCTTCATGTTCACATACTTCTGCCACTCACGTATATGTAATAGTGAATCATGTTCCTGATAAATTAATAACAAAGTGTTTTTGTTTTGTTGTGAACTTTTATGAATATCGGTGGGTTTATGATGGGTAATACTTATGCAGAAATATAGAAAATCTTTTAAGAAGCACTAAAAGGCAAACAAGCATCAAACTGTTTCTTTGATATTTAAAATGATTGTAATCCTCTTTATACATTGACTGTATGTGTATATTCGTGTACATGTTTAAGTGCATGCTCCTCATTTTCCAATTAACTTTTATACATTTTGTGGACTGAATGTAAAATGACTGCAGCTCAGGACTAAATTGATAGAATGTAAAAATATATATATTTACTGTGATTTTTCAATGTAATATTTTCAATTCAAGAGGAATTTCCACTTTAACTCAATGACTCTGAGTCAACTGCCTTACAAAAGTGCCTTCTTTTAATGAGGAACCTTAACATATTGAACTGTATTTATCATCAGTGTGTGTGATGACTGAAATACTAGCTGTGAAAAAGGTTGTGTAGGACTCTTGGAGGATTATTTCAAGAGCACACATATTCATTTTGATATTCTTTGTAAGTTATAGCCTGTATTTTATATTAAGTAATGAAATCATTCACATAATAAAAAAGGAGTCAGTGCAGAATGCTTGTTTGTTTGATTCCATTTCTTTTGTATTCACAGGCTAACACTGCAGATATTGTAAATTACATCTGTGTTTGTCAGACAGAATTAGGGCTTGTTCGTTCTTTTAACACACCAAACATTTGGAGGTTCAGCATGTTTAGAGGCAAACAGAAAGAAACAGAGGGTGCTGTTTACTTCGGGGCTAATGAGCACTTTGCACAGAGCTCTTGACTTCCGTGTAATCAACCAAATAAGATTAGTGAAGAAAGTGGAAGTTGGTCCCTGGAGGGCAAGTCCTTTTTTCTACATTTGAATTACATCAAAGAAAACTTCAGTGGTGCACTTAGAAATGCCAAAAAATGTTTTTTTTCAAATCTGGTGTTTTCATGTCACTGAGCAAAACATCCCAGCTACAATATAAACCATGATTCAACTTGGACAAAGCAGTTTGTTTGGATGAATAATGTCTGTCTGCGTTGAAGCCTGGTGAACGGGATCATGGGTACAATTAATGTGGGGGATATGGATGTTTACACGGATCAATGCACTTTAAATTTTAAATATAATGTTATGATGTAAAAATTCAAGATGGTGCTGTCTTAGGCAGCAGCTTGTAGCAGCTCCTGGTGTTTTGCTGTACCTTTTACTGCTTTAGTGTCTAGTGTGCTTGTGTATGCCTATTTTTGTTCTTGTTTTGTATGTTCATATGTTTGCTGCTATGTGTGTTTTGTATGTATATAAGAGTTTTCCCTGTATAAATTATTGTTCTTTATTGTTCTTTGATATATAGTGCTGCTGCTACAACCTCATTTCCCTATGGGGATTAATAAAGTATGTCAGCTAAAAACAGTGAAAAGATACAGAGACTTAGAGTAGGCTAGTCTATAGCTACACACACACACATATATATACATATCTAGAGTTACACACTATGGCCCGATAAACAGAGTTCTTTTTTAAATGCTTTTGGGTGCAACACATTGAGTAGAACAGTCTAAAGCTATCGGCTGGAGTTGGTGTTATCTCACACTCATTACTGTGAGTATGAATCTGTGGGGTGAAGTAGTACAGGTGGTCAGACAACAAACTGTAAAGACACCCGTCATCCGGCTATGAGAGGTCAAAAACGAGACAAATTTTAGGCCACAGTGCAGAGTGCAAAGACCTCCAGCTGTTAGCCAGGAGCTGAGGTCAGTAGTACAACAGAGAAGTAGAGTGTGCAGATAGTACATTATAGTATAGAATTAGTAATATTTCAGATAGAAAAGTTGGGACGTGGAACTCAGTCATCAAAGAAATCGAAGAAGAATTGAATGAAAGAATAGAATCTACCACCTTGAGCTAAACCCATCTATTTGTTGCTTTCTTTGATAAATCATATCATATACTGCAACAAGCCCAGATTAAATTGAACTAGAAGAGTAATAATGAGAAACGATGCTTCTTTCAAGTCATTTTTATGAGTAGACAGTCAAATACATTACCCAACCGCTGTAAAAAAGGCGTCTGACCTTACAGAGATGGTAGACTATGTGACGTGTTGAACTGGAATTGGAGCTGACAGGGGAGGAAAATTCAGCAGCTAATATTTTATTTTGTAGTAGGTTTGGAACACGTTTGATGGCCCAGTGGAGCTGCCAATCGGATTTTATATAGTTTTTATTGTCTGTAGCCTACTGTGAATCATACTTAATGGGATCTGTACAAAAGTAGATGCTTTCAGAAGAAACTACATCTGTAATTTTATGCAATTTCCCCATTGTGGGACTAATAAAGGTTTCTTAATCTTAAACATACAGTTCAGTCATTTTCTATACATGCAGCTCAGGCCTTTTTTAATTACTTAAGTATAGCTATAGATGCCGGTACTTTCTGTGGCAGCTGTGCTGCCTTTTTAACACCAACAGTAATCCAACATCCATTATTATGTAACTCTGCTGAATACAGATATTTATAATCTGACCACGCTGGAGTTATGACATCATCCGGCACCGCTGACCGTGACAGGCGTTTGGGGAAGCATGCAAACCGTTCTGTCATGGTGGGTTTACTGACGTAGTGAAGATCATTGAGCTGTAATGCGACTGTGTGGCTTAACTTATCTGTTTTTTTTACATGTCAGGGGACAATGGGCTGCCAGAAGACGTGCAAGGTGGACAAACTCCTGACACAGTCTCAGAGGCAAACAGTGTGCTGCCATAGACAGAGGAGCAGCCGGATGAGAGGCACAGATAAGGTGAGTGTGGAGTGTTTGTTAAGCTCTCAGTGAGTGAGCTTTCATTTAACTGTGTTTGGTCACTGGCAGGATCAACACCTGTTGATGCCTGCAGCTAGACCTCAATCTGCAGACCTCAGCCTCTCATTTTAAACACATCAAGTGTTATTTAGATAGTACAATATTGTTTTTGCTATTAGTTGCAATAGCTTGAAAAGATTATCCAACATGCAATAATTTAGTAAACACAGTACAAATTCACATTAAACTAATTGCATTTTGGCAGAATTACTACACAGTGTATAATTAGAAAATGCCACACACACACACACACTTGTACACTGCTAATTTAATTTGACTCTAATTAGGTTTGTAAGCATTATATGGCTTAGGAACAGGTTACAGAATACTAAGTTAGGCATTCATAGAAATTAAACATAGTGAAGTGAACCATTCAGGATCTATGGTAATGTTTATATACACACATTAGACCGCTGATATGTAATGGATGTAATGAACTACCACAATTACAACGATTGCCTATAAACTGGGATGAAAATCCTTTTGCAGTCACTGACTGCTTAAAGTCTGGAACCCATGAACATGAACAAATGCTGAGTTTCCTCCCTTGGGATGTTTTGCAGGTTCTTTACTGCAGCTGCAGTAGCAGTTGCTACTTGTTTGTGGCTCTTTGTCATCAGTCTTGTCTTCAGCAGCAAGAGTAAACAGCAGCTCTATTAGGTGCTGCTCAAGTGTTTCTCTTGCCTTGAGAAACTCTTGGGTAGCTGTCACTTTATGATTTGGGTCATTATCATTAGATGTATGAAAGGTTCTTCTTCTTCATGGACAGAATCCTGTCCTCATCCATTTTTTATGTGTCTTTTGTAGTCTTCCAGGTCTTTTGCTGAGCTTGTCAGTTCATTCCTTCCTTGTAAGAATGTTCCAGACTGTTTTATTGGTCACTCAGTATTTTTGTCTATCTGATTTATTATTTGGTTGTTTCAGTGGCCTCCTTCATTTGCATAGACAGCTCTTTAAACCTTGTGTTGAGAGTTCCAGTAAACACTACCAAATGCAAATGTAACACTCAGAACCACCTCCGGGATTTGTATCTGCTTGATGCTTCATTGGCATTTGTAACATTAAATATAAGCCACCAAATATGTGTGTGTGTGTGTATGAAAATGTCTAGACTTCCTGAAAGTCAAAACACTTGAATTAAATAAGAAAGTCTTGACTGCTCTCACTTATTCAGTGTTTCTTTTCAAATTCAATGTGGAGCTGTACATAGGCCTAAAGTAATGAATTATCATAGTTCCAGTCTTCATGAACCTGACTGTGGTACTGCTGAAGAGCTAGAAATAGAATCCTAATTAACATGGTAGTCAACTAGTACGTTAGTGTGGAAATAAGCTCACAATTAATCAGTTTATTTTCCAGATGTGAAACACATACAGCTTGTTACATAATATCCTAAGCAGCTTAAAAACATGTCCATGTGCAGGTTGAGTGTGTGAAATTTTGTAGATAAAGAGAGGTTACTGATGTATTCTTGAATTTAGAGGAGCCAGGGAAGAATTGAACAATTTGACTAGAATTATGTTGTAGCACGCATATTATTGAGACACCATCATCCCAGTGGGTTATTTCAAATGAACTGCTTGCTTGATTAAATTATCACTGCAGGTGCAGTCATTTGCTTGTTAGGAGTTAGGAGAATGTAAAAGTCTCTTCAGGTACCTGCGCAGTTACACACAGCCATTGCATATTAGCCCTTTATCACCAGACTGCTAACAGATGCTAGTCTGTCCCTCTGATGTGAAAGCAAGAGGTACTAGTGGAGGCCTGTACAACAGAAGGCAAGACCAGACCTGCTGCACAAAGAAGGTTCAAAAACCTGAAGACAAATTATTCATCATTTTCTTATACAAATGCATTACACACAATTCTTTGTGTTGTTCTGATTGTAGCTCATTATGCAGAACCTTTCACAATGCAGAAATGTTAAAACAATTCAGTCACCTAGAAGTGTGCCGGTCAGTTTGGGTGAAGGCAGGCTTGGAGCTCCTGTCGGGTCTTCTGACATCCTTGACAGCTGTCAGCACACGTTTGGCTCCTTTTAACATTCTGAGGTAGGCAGGTGTCTACTGGATGATTATTTTAAGAAGAAAACAGCTGCACCAGCTACAACCCTGGGAATATGTGCTGCCTGTGGGTGAACAATCAAACACAAACAGATGACAAATTTGACCCCATAGAATTTAGACATGTGATGTGTATGTATCCATACATGTATAGTTGTGAATGGTAAAATAAAACCACATCTGTTTGGACAATTGAATGTCTTGCAGTCCTGCTTGTAATCATTATGGTTTAGGCCCTTGAGGTGATCCACAGTGAAGTTGCCCTTAGCAGCTGATGTTATAGTGAAAACATCAGGTGTGCTTCCTGCTCATTGTCGCAGCTCGGCACTTCACTGTTTACTGTGTACACAGCAGGTAGAGGACATGGGTGGGAACATTTGACATCAATTGTTCTTTGCCTCTTTAACAGATGCTGTGCAATATAAGCTCTCAATTGGGATTGCAGGGAGGGTCCCATTGGAGGGGGAGGGAAGGCTCTAAACAGAGGTAAGGAGCTGCTGTGGTTGCTAGGCATCCACGCTGAGGAAAGCAAATCTGTTTTGGGCCCTGCTCTTTCTCTCCTTTTTTTCCCCCACAACAGAGTGCAGCACCCCTGTCAGCCACAGAGGGCAGCCACACTGCACATGCTGCACTGCTCTCCTCTATATCGCTCTTCAGTGGAAAAAATCAGGATGGCCCAAATAATCTCCTTTAATACTCTTCTGCGCTTGATTTCCTGATCTGTGATTGGATGGCTGCTGTTGGTGATAGCTGATTGGTCTGGTCCACTATTCAATGAGTGAGGGGATGTGGAGCTAAGCCTCTAGGGAGCCTCTGTGGCATAATGACCCATGACAAGGCAAGGCAGAGTCCCCGTGTCAGCTTGCAAAACAAAAAAACAAAAAAGAATACAAATGGCAGATAAGCTGAGTTGTACTGCAACAATCCTGGAAGCAGAAACCAAGAGGGAGGCCAGAGAACCTCACATGACCTTGCCATGTTCAGTCATGGCTACTGATTACTGTTGTTTAGACGGCAGTACAATGAAGCCTGCAGCTGATAGCGGACAGAATTTTGTGTGAATGCTGAAAAAATAACAAAGAATGACCAATTCTGATTAAAGATGGACCAAAGACATCCTGGAGAGGGAGAGCTGCTCAGTGCTGCTGCGCACTGCACTGCCTCTGCACCCCTGCGTGCTTGTATCTGTGTGACTAAGTATGTGTGTGTGTGTGTGTGTGTGTGTGTGTGATAGAGAGAGAGAGAGAGAGAGGGAGAGGGAGGAAGGGGGCGTGTTGATGTGTGTGCTCTGCTGCACAGCCACAGTAGTGTGAGCTGAATGATGCTCTCTGGCTCTCGCTCTCTCTCTTTCTCTCTCTCTCTCCCTGCACTGCCCGGCTGTGCCTCTTTCTGCCGTGCATTGATGAACCATTTTATGCTACATAGCTGCCATAGCCATCGTCCTGGACCTGCTGCTGGCTGCTTTTCTGTCACATTTCAGAAACACCTGCCATTTCATCGGTCCTTTCTGCTAAGGTAGTGTACCGTCTACTGTCTGCTGTCAAGCTGTTAATGTTTTTCGGAGCCAGGGTTTGTTGTACTGACTCTGCTGCATGTTCCCTGTGCTGCTGCTGCCTCTGCTGCTGCTGCTGGGATAGGGATGATCATAACACGTCTTACTGACAAAGACAACTGAAATGCAAGATCGTAGCCCTTTGCCCTTGTATGCTTTCATTAAGAGATGGCTCAGCCTGTTTAGAACTGCACAGGTTTGACAGCACAGAGAAGAGCCAGAGGACATCAATGAGAAATCATTTGCATGCAGTGAGGATTCACTGTTATATTTTTCTGTTGTTTTAGCCTGACAGAAAGTCCTGACAGAAACAATGCTGTAGCATGATTGAAGATTACCACAGTTGCCATAGCAGGAGCAGTGTGTTTATTGTCTGGGTGTGATATAACATGTTTTTAGGGCTTGACGTTGTCTCCGGCTGTCACTGCCATGCCTGTCTGAGGATGTTTTCTGTAGACTCTACATGCAGAGAAAAAGAAGTAGGAGCAATGACCAGGGTTACTGGAGGAATGTCAGTGAAGAGAACATGAACAGAGCAGTTTGTGTGCATAGATTTTTATAATATTAGTGCTAAATGTCCATTGTGGATTGTTATAACACCAGCTGCTAGTATAATTCTGTGTGTTTTTATAATGAATGGTACCCTTGTGTGTACATTATAAATTGACATGGTGTGTCTGGGAAGACATTGACAGACATGTAAATAATATGTTTCTCTATATAGAGCTTAGTTTGCATTGATACAAGCTCCCATAGGTGGCAGTCATGAGAGCAGATAGCAGCAGTGGGAATCGACTGGTTTCCACTGTGAGAAAATATCTTGTGCGTACGTGTGCGTGTGTGTGGACAGGTAAGGCTGTTACTGCTGCCTCCCAAGGTCACTCATTTGAAGAGCGTCCATAATTAGGGCTGTCAGTCTCCACACCTCCGATATGAGAACGTACGCTAACGCCAAACTCTCATTCATGCTGTAGCTCCTCCTGCCCACCTTGACTAGCAGGCATGGTCATTCATCATTTCCCTGGTTATCCCTGAGCTGCCAGCAAGTCACTTTTATCTTCACTATGCACAGACGATATTTCTAATCCAAATTTGTTTGCTCTCTCAAGTGAGCTGATTGCAAGAGAGGAGGTGGGAGGGTGGTGTAAGTGGTGGGGGAAGTTTGCTGAAGGGATGATGAACATTTTTAAAAAATCAAGCTCTGGCTCACATATTATTTGCAAGTATTCCAAATAGGAGGAATTTGGGTTTAGACATTTAGTTCTTCTGTGCAAGAAAATTAAACCAAACCACAATCAACTCTGTTGGAGCACAAATGATCCATTAGAATTTGATCTGTCTCTTTCACAAGGCCCTTCCACATACAATGCCAAAGTGTGAACTGCATCTGTACAACCTTCTTTGATACACTGTTTTGTGTAGATAACACCAAGTAATTCATCCACATTCCTGGTGCTCATCTAGTCTCTAAAGTGGTGAGCTTACTGTTTACAAATGACTTGAACTAATGTTACAACATAACTATGTAGTGTCTAGGTAGTTGCTCAGTAATTATCACCAACAGAATATCTGGTGGTATCTTTTTGCCATGTAAAATTATATATGTAACTAAAAGCAAACATATAAAAAACTGCAGAAATTATTGTATAATACAGTAACAATGGGTAAAGTTATGTGATGTCACTCGTAGGTTTCTGAAGAGCTATTTTGAGTCTCTGTGGGACGCTGTGACTGTTGCCATGCTGGCAGCATCACAGTCCACCTAAACCTCTAATACAGGCTAGGAGGTGGAGCATGGGTGGAGCTAAGGCAGGTGGGCAGTCATGAAAGAAGGCAGCTTGTGAGTTATAAAAAGCCTGTGCAGCAACACACAAAAAGGAAACTTATCAATAGAGAGCACCAGGCATTAAACATATTTTTGATGTGAAGATGGCTTTTTTAACATCTATGGGGATTGATTCACATTAGGGGCCACCCCCACCCCCCCATAGGCTGCAGGGAGACAGGGAGAAACGGCACTTTTTAATCACTTCTGGATGGGCTTTATGTCTCAACCTGTAAGTAGTCGTTTGGTTGTAACTTATTTATGCAGCAGATCTGGCATTGGTTGTTTCCTAACACTCGGTTGCATTCAACTTTTATGACATCATAATAATACTCATCTAATAAGCCTGCCTGTGCAGAATTGTAGAATCAATTAAACCAATGCCCAGGATGCTCTTACGCACATACGGACCATTTCAATGAACAGTGCACTTAATAGCCATGCTTGTCATCAATAGTCAGAGTATACTGAACCTTAATTTTAAATGTCAAAATATGCATTGCATTTATAAAAAAACTCTACATTGTGTGTGTGATTGGTGTTCCCAGTTTAAGAGGGAGGGGCTGGGCTGCTAAACATGGCTGCTCAGTGTGAGAGGGGCATGGCTCAGCGTGGTCCAGAGTGACTGAAGCTAGGCTGTAGTAACAGCTGGAACACTGCTGCTGCTGGCGCCTGGATGTGGCCTGGATAAGGCACGTGACCCTGCCACAGTGTGAGGCATTAGTGATATGAACAGCAGGGTCCACGGCTGCTGTTATGCAACACCATCTTCACTGGGAAATCTCTGTAAAGATGGCTCCGGGAGACACTGTGACAGCAGAGTGAAAGTGCATTATCATTGTCAACAACCACATGACTTGCTCTGATTGTTGGATTGTACAATGTATGACAAAGTAAGCATGTGTCTCTTGTGTGTCTAAAGGGTAATTTCATGTGATTTGCACTATAATCCACTAGACCCACTTTACACACACATTTGTGCATTGCCTGTTTGTGCATGTGTGTTAACACCTGTGTGTCAATATTATAGTCGGTGTCTTTACACATTGTGCATAAGATCAAATATAATGTAAGTAGATATGTTGTGCCAGCTGTCGTCATGTCGACTGTAGGGGAGACAGGCTGCTGACATGGCATGGGAGTAGCATGTGATCACCTTAGGAACCTGACTGCATTTATTTGTCACAATTGATTGTTTCTGAAGTTGATCAGGACAATCCACTTAGTCAGATGGTCAGCACTGCTGTTCCCTCATTGGTTTATTGTTCAGGTGAAGCTACTGTTTAAGGTTATAGATGTGACCGTTTACTCACAGGCAAGGCTGGAGGCCTGGTTGTACAAACCGTGCTCAGCACTTGTTCTTTGCACTTCACAGGTTTTTCTGACATACGAATTATGATATGCATTATATAATATATTGGGTATTGTCTGCTCTATTCAGTTCACCATAGGTCAGGTAGACACATGTCATTTTTGTCAATTTTCAGATTGAGGAAATACCAAAATCATTCCTTTAAAAAATCTTTTCAGTGCTGTGTGGAAAAAGAAAAATGTACATTGTAGTTTGATAATAATACAATTTACATATATTACTACAATATGAAAAAGCACGCATGTGTTGTAGAAAAAGCATTAGAAAAAGCAGAAAGTCTCTAGTACAGCATTTTAGCCTAGCTGGCCTTTGGCTAATGAGACTTATACATCCCAAAGTTAATAGATGGAAATTTATTGAGATGTTTGTATCTTACTCTGAGCTGTCATTAAATCTGTTTGTGGTCAGCTCAGTGAGGCGGAGGACCGTTTGAGTCTGCTCAGAAAGGTAGACTATCACGCCTGAGGGTGGGGGTTGGGGATGATTATGTGGATCTTACCAAAATCCACAGGCAGTGATGATTATTCGTCAGGATTTGCTTTGTAATAAAAAAGCTTATCTCTACAGGTTCAATCTCCCTCTGCCTCTCTGCGTATAGGTTTCGGTAAAAAAAAAAAAAGCAAAAGAGTTTCATGTTCCAGGCTAATATAACTCATTTGGACCAAAGTGAGTGATTTAAAAGCAGGATCCTCTTATGTCTGTTGTGGTTGTTGAACACCATGTCCAATGGTCACGTCCTTTATGAGAACATGTTCTACTCTGTGTATTGTCCACCATGTTGAGGGTTAATTGGGCACTCTTTGATAACATATTATTGGCAGGCAGTGCTGTAGACACTGTGCCAATCAGTTCAAGGCACACTTGCTGTTTCTACACTGCTTTTAATGATTAATGGAATAGTAATGTGCTCCAGTGTTAATGCTGTTTATGTGGGTATGTAATTGATTTTAATGTCCTGATCAAGTGGAACTTCCCTGTAGATTAATAGAAACAAAGCAGCTCTGTTATAATGTGGGTTCCACAGCATGTTTTTTCTTTCTTTCTTTTTTTAACAGTGATTCATCTTTGTTTACTTTATCATAATACTCTACATTGTTCTAATGTTGTAGGTCTCTATGGGGTTGGTGAGCTTATTGTCCAATCCGGTGCTTCTGCGCTGCCCCGTCAATGAACAGGAACACAGGATAATTGCATGAAGAAGCTGTAATAAGTTGGATTGAATTAGCTTTGCCCTGACTTAAATGAATTAAAGAGGTCATCATGACATGCAGACTCCTAAACTGACTCATTATACCTGCTCAGCCACATTTATCATTAAATACTGTGGATGCCGAGAATAGGACCCAACATGAGTATGATGGCTAATGACTCTATGCTGAAATAATATGCAGTTTTGCTTAATTAGGAATGAGTTTAATGTTCCTAATAAAAAACAAAACAGAAAACTCACTGTCAGTCCTGGCAATTATCACAAATAAATGTGGATTGCTTTGATGCTTTGTTGAACAGACAGAAAATAGTTAATAATCACATTCCAAATGACAATTGTATGAATGCAACTAAAAGTTGCAGACTATATTTTTTTTTTGTTTTGTTTTTTGCCACAGTGGCTGTTGCAATTCATGAATGGCAGCTGATTAGAGACAGGAGCTTCTGAGCACCTATAAAAGTAGAGATGGATGGAGGGACCAAATGGCTTTAAGAGTGGTGCCCTGTGGCAGGAGTATGGGGCGGGACAGAGACAGCCTGTGTCCAGATGTCTGTTTGCGTTAGAGAAGTTCTAGCACTGCCTCCTACCATGAGAAACAAACACTAATTGCCCATTGGCCCCGGGTTGGAGATGTGCAGCTGGGGACATGTGGCTAAAAATAGCACTGCTTGTTCCCATGAGTGGCGGGCACACAGCACCATAGCATTAGTATTCAGCACTAAAGCATGGCATGGACAAAAAAAAAGGTCATCTTCTGGCCAAGGCCACAAATGTCAGGGTTGGATACAAAGTGCTACCAACACAAGGGTGGTGAACTGCACAAGCAGCGCCTCAGGATTCATCCCCATATGGACCAACCTACTGAACCATTGTCCTCTGTCTGAAAATGTCACATGGAAAAAAGAAAGCCTGGTGAGTGTCATGACATCCTGCGTTTTCTTTGGAACCCAGCAGCATCCATGCTTGTTCCATGAAGTCTTTACCTCCATGCAGCGATGGTCTACCATGCTTGAGTCGAGTTACAGCTCTCCCTGTATGACACAAAAGCAGCATCTGGTTCCACCTGACTGGAGCTATGAATAATTTAATAGGGGGCATTATTATTTCCAGCCAGCTCCACTAGCTTGGCAATAACAAGCAGTTTAGGCAGTGCTATCAGCGCTGCTGGCTAAGTGGTTGAACATGGAGCGAGGATGTTATTTTACCTTGCTGGCATCTTATACTTTTGTGGGTTTGTAAGTATCAGGCTGAATGAGTGCTCAAGTGTTATTTTATATCGATACACACGGTCAACATGTTGCTTTTCAGATGTTGGAATGTAGCAGTATGAGGGACTCAGAGAATGTAATTAAGCTACCATTATACCAATTAGGTAATGATCGGTGACATGCACAGATTGACAAGCACGGTCCACTGCTTTATTATATAAAACATTTTTGCAGTTATTATTGTGTGATGGAATTTCACACTTGTGCTTTTATCTCATATGCGATGAAAGTTTAGTTAAATGCTGTGTTCAAAGTGTGCTGAAAGCATCAGGTGGGCAGGTAGTCCAGCGGGTGCTTTATTCCTTCTATTGTCAAACTGAACCTGTGAAGATCAATGAAGGGAGAACACATTCTGCTTGCACTGCGTGAGTGTAGCTGTTAGCTGTTTTCCCAGTCAGACCTCCTGCTGGCTCTGAGCAGCCACTCACCTACACTTACAGATAAAGTGCAAGCAGATATTATCAGCAGTGGGACGTAGCAGCAGTGGTGAAAGGTTATTTGGAATTTGAAAAGTTAGCCAAAAACTGCACATTAATTTACCATTGCATTCTGTATTCTTCGGCAGAGAAATGAAGTTCAGCCCGTCCATTGTTTGGACCTTCTAAAGCGCCACAGCAGAGCTCTGCGAGTCAGCCCACAGACCCTGAGCCCCCAAAGGCTACAGCAGAAGTTATTGGTGAGTTTTGTGTGTGAAAACAGGATAAGGGCTTGTTGATGCTGGACTTGACACGGGCCATTAAGGGCAGTTGGAGACTGCTGGAGGCATTTGGCTTTTAGCGGTTTCTGGCTTGTTGATGTTTTTCTCCCTGCTTTGGATTGTGAACTTCTGAACCATGATGTATTTTTCCTCCGGTTGTTGGTTTAATCTTTGAAATGAGCCCTGCACACATCTGCTTGTGCAAATTTAGAATAATCAATGAGATTAATTGGGGTCAAAGTGGCAGTTATTTAGCTTGTGCATTCACCTCTTCCCTGTCCCAGCCTAGTCTATAGAAGACTGTTAGACAATTGGCCTGTTAGATAACTCACACCACCATCCTCCGAATCCCTCGCCAAAGTATTTAATATATTAGAAGTCTATTCGTTGATAGAGACACTGGGTAACTTACATTTGTGTCTGTAGCATCAGTCTTGTGTCACAGATTGTAAATGCCAGTAAAACCATGCATTACTACCATAAACCCATCCACCGGGGACTAATTTTCTCAGTTGGTGTATTATTATTAAACACTGTTGTTCACTGTGACTTCCCTTGGAATGAGGAGACATGCTAACCACACTGTGGACAGTGAACAGCGGGTGTCCAAAGCAAAGCTGGCCTGAGTCTTCCTCAGACTTCCTTCAGACTGAGGATCTCACAGCGGAGGCTGCTTGTAATTCCCCCGGCTTCCCCTGATGTCTGTGGTTCAATATGAATGAGCTCCATCGATTAGACCTCAGTGTGGTGCCTGTGTGGAAAGAATGAGCAGTGTGTGTGTGTGTGTGTGTGTCTGTGCGTACATGGGGGCTGCTGGCTTTCTCTCTTGTGTCTCCTCAGCACTTAGCAGACTGTTGTTTTCGCAGAGGGGGATGTTATGGGTGACATCTTTTAGCTGAACCATAAACTGAAGCTTTGTTTTTAACAGTTTTCTCTGGTGTGCTAATGAACAATGAAACTGATATTTCCTAGTCATATGATGACGACTTATTATATTGGCAGCGGTGGTGACATAAGGAACTAACAAAATATGTCGTCTGCATCCGATTTCTTCTGGTTTGGACATAGAGCACAAATATCCTTACAGGCCTTTCCCCCTCAAACCTTTGCGTCTCACGCTCTGAGACTGCGGCCTTGTGTTAAAGTCCACCAGCTGTAGTCTATAGGGGTGTGCGGTTAGCACTGCTGACTGTGAAAGTTTACATAATGAGGGTGGTGTGAACTTTTATTTTTAAACTCTCCGCCTGCTCGTGACAGGGCTACTTGATAATTAGCTTGTCAACATTTCTCTAGGGCTCGCCTGCCATTTCTGTCACATGCAGCAACAATTTCAAAGCCAACCAAATATAAATAATAAAAACAATTTTGAGAAAAAAGTGGAGTGTAAGTGAATTTAATTTGTCAAACTCATCCTAAAGAGATCCCCACAATCCCTGCCTCCATAAACAGTGTTTATAGTCAAATACAGTACTTGGCTTCTAGGTGGTTTAATTCATTCTATCTTTTGATAATTATAACATCCTTGAGCTAGGTTTGTTCACACAAAAGCTCCATCCTTGTACCTGCACTGGTTGCTGGGAAACAAGTGCTTTTGAATTTAACCTGCATCCTCTCATATTATCAGTTGGTGTTTTGCACCACTTAGTCAACAGAGAAATGGGCTGGGAGGGACAGGGGTGAAGGGGGTGGTGGGGCGAGTTGGAGGCGGTGTTGTTAGTTCCCTGAAGTGGAAAAAGAGCCGATTATGAATCCAAAAAGATTGCCATAGCATCAGTAATTACAGATGCTGCACGGTCCTGTGTTAGACTGAGTGAAGTGGTAATGAAAAACTGACGGAGCATGAGGTACTTCTTGAGCAAGCTCCATTAGCCTGCAGCTCTGTTATCTTATGACGGAGATACAATCAACAAACCGCAGATGCACCCTGGTAAAGGTATCTTTCTGGGATACACGGCTGTCTGCAGCCATTACGTCTTTCCATCTTTACCCAGCATGTGTGTTTTCTTAAGAATGACATTTTTTAACATTACCCTGGAGGATTTTTTTTTTTGCCTTTGTTGCTTGTCTTCTTTTAAGGTTTGCTGATTTGTGCTGAAGCGGGAAAAGAGGAAAAAAGTGACATTAGCAGAAGGTTTTCCTCTGTTATGGCACTTTGTAGTGTAAGACTGCAGAAGATCAACTGAGATGACACTCTTTCTGCTGTTGCCTATAAAATATGCATCTACAGTTAAAAAATGCATTTGTAGAAATATAATGTTTTGTTCTGAATGTTTCAGGCACATTTAGGCATAACCAGATGACCAATTCACTGCCATGCAAGTCAAGTAAACAGAGTAATACAATATAACATTTGTACAAGAATTAAGCTACAAAACAGATGTCAGTAAATCACTTATTATTTTCAAAGTACAGTTTGCTTCTTATATTATCAATACCTCAACAGTGAGTTCATATTAATTTTATTGTGTAGGCTACTGCTCACATATTTGGACAGAATGCATTTTGATGCTTTGGCTACGCTAAATTCTCTGATTCTGATTCTGATTCTGTCGATAATCAAAGCATGCACAGTCTGTGTCCTCTGCAAGCATCTGTCTGTGTGTCTGCATCATTCAGGTTGTGATGTGGGGGGAGCATGATGTAGGCCTACTCCAGGTCTACTTTCCATTTGAACTGGATGGAACACAGCTCATCCATGCAGTATTGTGAATATAAGCTGTAGTGATAGGCTAAAGTTAGCTGAGCATTAGCTTGCCAGCTCTAATTACCGTTCTTTAAAATGTTGAACGAACTTGGAAGATGTTGGATCTCGGTGTGTGGCCATCAAACACGTATTGTCTGCACACAGCAGTTTGTTTGTTGTTGACCAGTTTACACTAATTTTTGCTAAGTGAAATGTTGTTTGAGGATCCATAGCTCCGCCTGGACTCATTTGACTGACTGCTTTGTTGACAGCATGCTCGCTCACACACGCACATGTAGGCCTACATAGGTGCGCATGAGAGAGAGGGGGCTGTCCACTCTTATTCTCTGGTAGATTCTTGGCATCAATGAGATGCTAATGCCAACAAATCTTATGGAACTACTGATTTTCATGAGTTATCATTTGTATTTTTTGAGCATGTGAATGAGAGTGAAGGATGTTAAATAACTATGTAGATTTATGTTATTGCTGCTAGTGTACAGTACATCGCTGATTTATTCAGAATATGCTGGTTAACATGTAAAAATGTATTCTTGTAGCTGCAGTGCATGTTAACATATTCAGGATATACAAAATGTGTGTTAGCATAGTTAATATATGAAATATTGAAAGAACTAACTAGATTTCTCACAGGAAGTAATCGATCATAAACATACATTTGGATGGATAATCTGGTCAAAAAGATTTCTTTGGTTGAGTTCATGTAATAATCACTCATCTCATGGTTTCTCCTCTATCATTAATCGCCTTTAGTCTACAAATGACAGTCAAATCTGTATTTTGCAGTATGTGTGGTTACACTAGTGTTCCAGTGTCAATCCATTTAGGTATGCCACTGTTATGTACATGTAAAACATGTATAGTTGTTGTGCACATCATTAAAGCAACATATCATGGCTAATCTGTCCCCCCGCCCAAGCAGTGAAATGAACAGAATGAAACTTAGGTACTTTGTATTGCTCAAGGATTAGAGCTTTCTGGAAAAGCCTGCAGGAATAACCTCAGAGGTGGGATATCTGCCCTGTGAGCCTGTCTTCATCCTTTTTTCTCCTGCTGTGTTGCTGGGGTAAACTTTTGAGGTAATTGGCAGACTTTTCAGGATGTCAAAAAAATAAAACATGAACATCCATCAAAGACCTGGTCGACATGAACATTTTCCAGGACTGGCCATTTGATACAAGTGTGTTGCGTGGGCAGATGTGCTGTTTAAAATGGAGAACAGTTTAAAGATTTACTGCCTCATGCAATACTGTGATGTTTTGATAATGAGTAAGCCAATGAGATTCTCTTAAATCTATTTTTCTCTTCATATCATTTGTTTGTTTGTTTCCTTCCTGCACTCTGAATTCTGCCCTTGCATATTGATAGGTGATCTGCCTCTGGGAGTGTCTCATTGTCACAGCTCGGATGAAAACAGGACAGACTTGCTGGGACGTGAACAGTTTCCTCTTGGTTAACTCCTGCCCTCATAACTATTCATGACCGGGAGCAGGCCTACAGTCAGGCCTACTCCAGCTCAGTGTGATGGTCAATTGACTCATCATGGCTCTGTAAATTTGAATGCTGATCAGATATATGCATCACATGGATTGAAAAATCATTGACTATGCAGTATAAACCTCTTCTAGTGTCCACACCATTAATGTCAGGAACCTGAGAATCAATCCATCACAGATTGGACACCTGACGTGCTGTATGGTGTGACTGGATGTTACATGACAAACAGGTGTAGATATTAGTACATTGTCTGTTTGCACACATCATATTTTTGTGTTTGCACATGTGTGTTTGTGCATGTGTTGATGTAGGAGGCCCCTGTGCTGGGGGCCAACCTCATGTTTACATCACTTGTAATGAAATTAGAGCCGCGTGGCGCCCACACTACAGGCCTCCGCTGATCCTCTAATTCAATTACTCCCCTTATTAACGCTCAGATGCTGCTGGCTGACCGAAGACCGCACGCTGCTTTAGCTACACACCATTCACTCTGCAGTCATTTTTTTAAGTTATTGTTGTTTTTACTGATGCATCAGGGTCAGGCTGGAATCTCCTCGATGTTTGTATAGAGTGTAGAAACAGACATAATAGTTTACATATGGAGCAGTGCTCAGCTTGTGAACATGTTTATTTGTTATTGTGGCTATGTTTCTGTTACATATTTTTGCAAGGTTTGCAATCATTCATAACATATACTGATGCCTTAAGCAGAGAGTTATGTTAAGAAAGATTTGTTTGGGCTCAGTTTTACTATCATGTCTTACCTGATTCGTTTGGCGTTGCAGGAAGTGTAGATGATATAATTTTCCAGCAGATCAAGTGGCAGAAAAAATGCCACTTGGCTGGTATATCTGCGAATGCTCTCATTTATCCAGGTCATGTATGTCAAAGAGTTTTTTTAAGGACTAAAATATCTACTCTACACTTATGTTACATTTTTTTTCTGGCGAGGACGGGCCGGACCTCTGAGGCTAAGACTTGACACCTATGTGGAAGTGCAGCTCCCCCTGCGGCCTCTAGGATTAGGGTTAGGGTTAGGTAAGTTTTTAATTTTAGGGAAGAATTCCTTTTTTATACCTCACTCGTAATTATATTAGAATGTAATGTATGTAATAATGTAAATCATTATCAGCATAATATCAGGCAGGCAAACTGCTGTTACGGTGCAATTTTTAATTTGTCTGTTATCATACTTCACACACAGTTGTCGAGTACACATGCATTTTTTTAAATGAATTCTGTTTTATTATTTATGGATACATATGATTTTAGTTTTTACCTCTCAGAGGAGCCAGTACTTTAAATTTAATTTATACACTTCAGTTTAATGATCAAATAATTGTCTCAACTCAAATCAGTGAAGAAAAATGTCCTTACTGGTAACCATTGCGTTGGTTCTTGTGTTGTTACAAGCGTTAAACTGTCAGACAGTGTTGCTATTGGAACCGGGCCCATTGCTTCTCCGCTGTTACAGGTCTGCAAGGATCTGGCAGGATGTGAGGCATGATTCAAAGTGTGTGATGCACACAGGACAAACACGCACAAACATACATACATACACAGCTCCGTACGTCACTGCTTGTGTTGTTACCCAAAAGGATTACAGTACATTTGTGATGCTGAGATAATCACAGCAATCATCAGAGATAACAGAGAGAGTCCTTCCTGTCTCCTTCAGGGTCAGGTGTTTCTGAGCATGCTAAAACCAGCCACCTTCATCTACAGTCTGGCCTGTCAGGATAGTCCCAGGCTTTAGCCTCACACAGCTCTCTCTCTCTTTATTCATGCAGCATGTGGAATAAATCATTGTTGCAGCCAAACATGCAAATTTGAGATAGCGACATGCAGGTACAGTTAAAGAAGGTTATAAACAAATAAAGTGGACTACATCAAAAACAGCAGCAGAAACATTGGTACGTGTCACAGATTAATCCTGGGGGGATGTGTGAAGTTAATCCGGTTAATGGGTTTATCACAGGTTTGCAGAATCCCCTGTCTTTTGACCCGCTTGAGTGCATGCATGATACAATGAGGCTAAATCATCTCATACCCATATTCAGGATTTCAAAGCTAAATCTCTGCCAAGTTTCTCAATCTCCAGCCACTGCATTGAGCTTATTAAATTTTCAATCTGCTACAGGCTCCCTTTCTCGCCTCGCAGGATGAATGTGCCCTTTTAATAATGTAACTGGTTTTAACAAGATCGTAAAATGTTCATCTAACTTTCATAACCTCTGTTAGTAAAGTGACAAATTTGTATGATGGCAAGACTCATGTTGGCACTCCCACTTTTAGCAATGAGAACACAGTCTTTATTTTTCCTGTTTTTATTTGATTTTTTTCCCTGTGTGGGCCGGAGTGTTGTGCCGAAGTTTAGAGCAGCCTGCAGGGAAGGCTGAGGTTGTTACTGTGTCACCCCTGCAGCTCTGAAATGGAGGTTAGTCATGATATAGGAGATTTAGATTGGTCTTCTGGTAACTGATAGCGTTTCACTGAACACTCCCCTTCTCCTCTGCCTCATCTATAATGTACATAAGTTACACAGGGCTAAACTATGAAAATGCAACCTTTTCAGATACAGCTATGAACATAATAAATAATATATATATATATATAAATATATATATATATATATATATATATATATATATATATATATATATATATATATATATATATATATATATATATATATATAATATATATATATATATATAATATACATATAATATAAAGTTTTTTATTTATTATGTTCATATATATATAATGAAACTCTAACTCTAGTACAGCGTGCATGGTTTGGTGACATCAGGGCAGGGTCAGGGTGGCATGCAAAAACTGTTGGGTGCATGTGTTTGTGTGTGTGTGTATGCTTCACCCTCTTGTTGGAGTAATGTGACCTTCACGGAGAGATTAAAATATGTAGCAGGCGTACATTGATTTTTGGACTGGCCGTAGGTATTTATGGACTCAGCCAGTGCATAAATATTGATACTAGCTCTCCTAAAGAAAGATCTGACTTTGTGTACTTGTGTGTTTCTGCACCCATGTGCAAACAGTGGAGAAAAAAAATACAATAACATTGTGATACTCTGATAAAAAATAAATAAATGCAAAAGAATAATTGGTAACACATGTGTTTTAGTAACCTAAATCTGCTTCTGACCCAGCTGCAGCTTAATAAGGTCATTCCCATTATGTGACGGCTAATTACAATGCCTGTTATTGAAATCCCCAAGCTGTGCTGTCAAGTAACAGAGCAATTTAAAGGGACAGTTCGTGCCTAAACATAATAATAGCTTGTCTTTTCCGCTAATCCAGAGCTTGTATTTTTTTCTCTGCCATGTTATTGGATGGTTCTGTGCAAGGTTAGTTGGTTTATGTTCTGTCAAAAATATTTCACAAATGTCCTGACTAGAATAACAAAAACAAGAAAAAGCTATGGATTGTGGATTATTTGTTGTTTACATTATTGCATGTATTTTTCAACTCTTGCAACAGCGACCAGGAACTGACAACAAAATATTTAAAAATGGGAAAGGCCAATGCAACACAATCACACAAAGTCCCTTTTATGTGGTCCAAGGAAATGTAAATATCTATGTAAGTGACAACGATTTTTGTTTAGTTTGCATAGGCTTAAAACAGCCTCAGAGTAGACTGAACAGCAGATAGCAGACCGAGGCAGTAATTGCATGATTTATTAGCCATTTATGAATTAATCATTTCACTATCAATCACAATATTGGTTATTCAACTACTAGTCAACAGTCTAAGCCTTCCTGAACTGTTATTAACAAACCTTTGTAAAATGCTACCTTATAAAACTTAAAATAACTTAAGAAGTTGCTCTTACCTTCAATGGATGTTATGAGAGTTTATGTTTATATTTTTTTCCACTTACTTGAATGCTAATGAGACATGTGATATGTGTTTTAATTTATCAGGATGCCCTTGTCACTTAAGAAATGGTCCCCACAGAACTCCTCAACCTCAAGCTGTGTTTTAAACCATCAGGAAACAGCTGATTGTGCTCAATCCAGTGTCACTTCATTAGGCTGGAGCAGAAAACTAAAGGCCAATGATGGCTGCCAGCGTTTCTTGTATAGACACAAGGAGCTGACTGATAAGCCACTCATAGTGTCAGTAGAGCTGTGATGAGCTGTGTCTGGAGTGTTGTTATTGTATCCAGCTATAACCCTCTCATGCTTCCTCAATTTCCTCTTTTGTCTGAGTTGGGAATGCTTGTTTATCAGAGCGTTCTGTTCAGTGGTTAGGGGTTTTTTCTCTCTCTGCTGTTGACCGTTAAGTTCAGACTCTGGCCTCTTGCTCCGTTTGAGACGCTGTCCAGTTTGAGGTTGCACTCAGAGTAGGTACTTTGGGATAAGTGTGAGGGGCAAGTTGTCCTGACAGGCCGACTTGGGATGACTCCTTCTACTGACATGACTTTTTGTCCAATGAGTTCACATGAAAAAGGTTATTTTCTGGGTCATTTACTTAGATTGCATCTCTCTCTCTCTCCCTTTTCCTTTTGAGCCTCACATTTTTTTTCAATGAAATGAGAGCCAGCTCATGAACCTCTACTCTATTTTAGATTTTAACAACAACAATTTCAGGGAGACACTTTTACACTCCCCGGGATACAGCTGAAAGTCTAACAGGCGATTTACAGAGAAAAATGTGGCATTTGGCCAACTCTCTGGGACTAAATAGTAAACTTACAACATCTTGGTAATACGATAAAAGACCAACTTGTGTCTTTTAACTCTTGTAGCTGTTATATTGGCCTTGAGTTCATATTAATTTACTGTGTCAGACTCTCTGCTTGATGGGGTGTTGTTTTGCAACTGCAGCTCTGCGTACACTCAGTAATTTAATCAGCGGGGTTGGATAGCAGCATGGACTTCAGCTGAACTTCAGTGTCAGGTTGCAGACTTGTGTTGCAGTTTCAAAATTCTGTGAAGAGCAGTCTATCATGCCATCTCCACATCAGATCCAAGGCAGACCTGCAGGGAGACAAAACCTCAGCTGCATCCCCGGTTACCTGTACCTGGTCTGGATATGAGGGAACTAGTCTTTAAGGCTTGCACTGTCTCTGTGTGGGAGAAGGTAAGACCAGGACAGAGTGAACAATTTGGAAACTGTGTGGGTGAGAATATCCAAAACATCAGCAAAAAGTTCAGGCAAGTGAAATGTTTCTTTTTGTTCCCATGATGGGATAAGTAGCTTGTCTGTGTCAGCCTTCTGATGGGTTTTTGAACAAGTGCAAATTTACCCATTAAATGTTTCTTATCTGTTGAAATTGTTTAATCAGTTAGTATTCAGACTGATTTATCTGCATACAGATCTAAGATATTCTGCAAATCTCCTCCTACATCCTCTTTCAGCTCTTTTTCTGAGCATGTCTGAAGTTTCTTAAGACAAGCATTGTTACTAAATAGCAGGCACTGGATTTTATGTCAGGAAACAAGATGGCTTGTATGTGAATATTAATGTTAGTGTAGACTTATTATTTTTATTCTTGAATGTATCATAATTTGGTTTAAAATGGCATCCAGGACTGTGTATTAATATTCAATATTGTGAATCCAAAAGCAAGACCTTGATATTACATTTTCAGAGTTGCATGACCTGGAAGTTCATTATGTGTTGACTGAACCTGTATGCTGATTTAATAAAGGAGTTAGTTATAACACAAAAAGGCATGTTCAGATTTCCACCACACTGCAGCAGATTGGTGCTCTTAAGACTCATTAAGTACAATTAAGTACAACAATTCCAGTTTGGCCTCTTCTAGCATGAGCAGCAGGCTAGTTTATGTTAGCCAGCAGAGATGCACATGGAGACGACTGGGCTGTTGCATGAGGTGTCTGCTGCACCTGCAGGAGGTTTAGGTGGTTCATTTATTTAGGGCTAGCTACATATAATACAACACACAGTGCCACCAGAGCACACCAGCAGATTCTACCAGAGGAAGATCTAAAATATTCTCAGGTAACGCCTGTTAGATCCTGACTGATCTCCTGTACCATGTGTGTAACTGCACACAGCTCTCTCTCTCTCTCTCTCTCTCTCTCTTTGGAGATGCAGTAAACCACAAACTAACCTTCTTTTGTAAATCAATGAGATGGATAATTCATAAAGTCAGTTTATTTGAGCCCAGTGATCAGTTAACTGTCTCTAACAGTCCACAGTAGCAGCTTTAGTTAAACCTGCTGTGTAATTTTAAAACTGTAGTTTTCTCTTAGTGTGAAGCATTTTTGTTTTTTTTGTTTTTTATAAAATAATAGGACACCGATCATGACAGACAATAAAACATACTAATGACACAGATTCAGATTACAATAACAGGAAGGGCCCTGGGCGTATTTTTTGTTATTTTTTTATTTCTTTTTTGTTTTGGATTCTCAGATGAATATCGCATGAATGAATACATGTACTGACCAACTCCTTTACTAACATAGTATAGAATAATATTTAACATAAAGACTCATCTCACCCCCTGTGAACTGTCTGCTTAGGCTTCATTACAGTAACCTGACCACAATGGAAAGTTACTCATTATTATTCAAACCTTTAGGCTTTGCTCCAACCTAACTGTGTCTAGATGGGAGGTGTTGTGCAGACCTGTTGTGGTGTAACACCGTGATAGTGTTTTCCTCCTATGTCGGGGGTGAATGTGGTCTCTTGGCAGTCCCTTCCATGTGTTTGTGTGATATTTGTGTTGGATATTAACCCTGGTAAAGGGCAGGACATTTGGTGTTTTCCTTGCTGCATTGCTGCCATAAGCACTGACTTCAACTTAAAGAATGCCTCTCCCATCTCTCTCTCTCTCTCTCTCTCTCTCTCTCTCTCTGCAATGATGATGACTCACACTCTAACACACCCTGCAGAAATCTTCTCTCATGCACCCAACAGAGGGAAATAGAGAGAACAGAGGGAGCTCTTTTAGGTGCATGTATAATACCTGTTCATCTGTGCATGTGTCCTGATCTACTTGTTATGTCTTTATGTCTATTTACTTTACAAAAACCCATGCACTCATCAGTATTCTTCCTAGTTTCCTGTGGGGTGTAATGCAGCTAGAATGCTAAACCATGAATATATTCAGCATTTATTTATTCTCATATCTACAACCACTAGGCTTCATTTTTATTCATCAGGTTCATTTTAATGCCATTTTAAAAGGAGATCAGCTAAAATTTAAGCAGACGGAGTGACTGATTAAATCAAACTTCTTGCTTCTATAAAAAGATGGGTGAAAAGGTGCCATTTATAGGTTATCCTCGTGATTTTCTCACCGTAGGCTGTCCTCCAGTGTGCGAGTTAACATTGTGTGACATTTGCAGTGATGCTGAAAGTCCAGCCTGCACGTGCTGCGGCGCCTCAGGTCAGCCGCCCTCAGGCTTCTGCATTCTCTGGAAATAGAAAAAGAGCAAAGAGACCGAGCGTGATTAATGGCCATATATATATGTGTGTAGCAGAAAACACAGCAGCAGGCCTGTCTGCCGCCATTTTCCTAACACACGGCCCCACAGGCTGAGAATTACATAACAGATTTGCAAAGTTGCTCATGCTGCTACTTAATTGCTTTAGTTCATTTATTGTGTGGGATTGTGATTGTGGCCTTGTGTGATGCACACATGTCAGGTGGAATCACCATCATAGTGAGATGTTAGTGGTTTCAGATTCTAAGCGGTTTACCCTGCAATGGAAGCTCTCTTCTTATTTACCATGCCCCCTAGTTCAGCTCTCAGGACTCTTATTCTGAAAGAAATGCTTTGCCCCTCACCCCTGTTGTGCCAGTCTGGATTTGCATGGCACTCTGTTTTTTTCTGTTAAGAATGTGCTATTTTTAGCGCACTGTGTCAAAACATGGCTGTCTCATCCTGTATATGTATGTGTTCGCTGAAATAACTTCGTTTCCCCAGAAGGTTTGAGTGGTCTCTTCAGTTACATGTGCTGAAGTCCTGTTTACTGTGCATGCAGAACCATTACGCAATCCCCTGCATCAGCCGCGGGGCCACCGGGCCAGAATGGCAGCTAGCTACCAATCACTCTGTCTTACCTTTCTCCAATGTTTTCATCTTACTCTTCTCCATCTCTTTGTGTCGTCCTGACCCTTCTGTTGCTTCCTTAGCTCATATTATTCAAGCCAACACAGTGTGTGGTGAGCTGTTAGCATGCCGAATTGCAGCAGTCTATATTTTAGGGAGTCAGTTTAAGCTGTGGATTGTGGCTGGTATCTCTCTCCCTCCCTCCCTCTCTCTCTCTGGGTGAAGGCAGGTCATTTGAGGCCTGGCGGAACAAGAAAGGATGATCTGTCCTTTGTTGTCAGTGGGCTTCCTGCGTGCTTTGCCTCATCTTAATGCAAACTAGAGGTTATATTTTCAGAAATAGTAGACTTTTCAGACGAGGTGCACACTCCTCCACATTTAACAGATCCTGGAATGTTCCTGGAATCCTAAATGAATGACACGTTATGCTGTGTTTTAATTGTTTGTACGTGACAACAAAAAAAGACATGTTTGTTTATATTCTTATGTTTGTCCTCTGTATTTACAGTACAACCTTACATGGTTATCTGGTTTTTATTTTATATAAGGACTTAGGACAAAATTAGGGTGTGACCGCTGTGAGTGACAGGTGTGTGCAGACTGGACCTGCCACAGCTCCACTCGTGTTCCAACTCTTTGCCTGTTTTTGGAGTTTAGGCAGACTGTGACGCTGCCAACATGGTGACGAAATGGAAATGACTTTATGGGTGATGTCACAGACACGTGCACATACTTGGTTTTATTTTTTTCAGGCTCTTTTTCTTTTGAAATGGCAGTACACACATGGAATTTGAATAGAATGAGAAATTACATAATTATTTTCCTCAAATTAAAATCACATTATGTTCCTGTCTAATCGCTTCAGTGTATTGGGACTGTCTGATTTGACATCTGAACCTCAAACATCCACTTTTAGCCAAGAATATTAAGGTGGTAAATGAGCCTTATGAAGAGATTTGAAGTAGTTCAGTGTATTAATTGAATGAACAGCGATATCTGAGAAATCGTGTTGACCCTCTAACTCTCTCTTCCACACACACACACACACACACACAGTCTGCTTTATTCTTTTTGCCATCTAAGACTGCACAGAAACACTTCAGAGGTGGCATAGTATTCCATGTGGAGAATCTCAGCACAGTTAAGATCTCTGGCAGCTTTTATGGTGATGTCAAACATTTTGCAAAGCAGCATTGTCAGTTTAAAAAAAAATGCCTTGCCAGCACAAATGCCACAGAAACTGCTGAAAGCAGTGCAACATTTGCCCAAGTGGAAAGATAATCATGGTGGTCCTGTGTTGCACAAAAACATGGCTTATTTTCCAGTGTATCCACTGATTGCACCGGACTGAACTTTGATAGAAGAAAACACTAGATGGTGCATTGTTTATTAATTGGATCAGAGCTAATGTTGGCTCCTATCCTTCCAAACCAGCATCGGCCTGCCTCCCAGCTTGAAGGCAGCAAAAAATGATCACACACATACACACAGTGCTTTCAGCCATGCCAACTCAAGAGGTGGTCAAGAGGTGTGTGAGTAGTTATGTAATTATTGTGGTCTGTCAGACAGTTCCAAATTAGCCAGACGACCTGCACTTCTGTTGCTTGTTGAATACAGATTTTGAACAATGACCTCCTTATTTAACATCAATCTTTCAGTGCAGTGGAGTGAATTAGACTTGGGAAAAACAGATTCACCTATTGCTGTTATTATGATGGCACTAAAATATTGCATGATTACACCTTCAGTATTAACTAGATGTGTGTTTTGGGCCCTAATTGTCAACACACAGAAGAAAAAAAAGTTCTTTCATCCTGATGAATAGTAAAATTGGATTTTATGTACATTCCATTGATTGACAGGTCAGAGTGTTGTTTTTCTGCTGTTTATCCTCTCTGCCGTGTGAAGGAATCAGAGCCCTGACAGCCCCTCTCTGATCTCTGGATGAGAACCAGCGAACATATTGACAATTGAGCCTTGTGCGGCGGCAGCAGTCATTTACTTCAGGCTCTTGTTTATATGCTAATGCTGGACTGTCACTCCCACACTGTTTTCTGCTCTGCTTTTGGTCTTGCACAGTGAACTTCATATTAATCCTAACTCCTATTCAGTTTGATAAAAACGTCAGCCGTGGTGATGTTTTGTCTGGAACTTCTGTGAGATCATGATATCTGCTAAATTTAGTTTACCAGCAAAGGTCGGTTGATTACAAAATTTACTTTGCTTCTGGGGAGCCACAGGCTGAAACAAAATTAGCGTCAGACTTGCAGTGCTCATTTACCCTGCAGTTACAGGAATCTCTGCTATGAAATAAGTAATTTCATTCAACGGCGCCTCAGGAGGGACACCTCCTCATTTTTTCCAAGCTGTTAATGTCTATGTGACCCAAGTGTCAGTAAGTATATGTATTTTTAGCTCTATTAATAAAATTCCCAGAAGGGATTTGTTGCTCTAAAACAAAAGAATAACTTAACTAACTATATGTTGTAAATGTCACATGAGAATGAATTACACCAAGTCTCCCAATTGATAAGAGTTGATTACACAACTCCACACACAAACTCAATTAAGAGATACCTTAAATAAACCTTGTGCATAAATGCATGTGAAGTCAAGGCTTTAAATAATATTTTGGACCTTGCATTCTTTTTTTGTTGGTGTACATACACTAGAAGTCATATAATACTTACTTGTTGCTGCAAAGATTGTGTAACACCACAATATCTCACTTTCCTCTGATTGCTTGCATCATTGCTGTGTTTGAGTAGATGATGGGAGAGAATGCTTCTGTCGCTACAAGTTCAGTCAAGCTGGTGGACGCAAGGATTTTAGGTGCGCATGTATACAAGGTGTTACGGTATGGGTGCTCAGGGAAGCCAAAAAAAGGCAAAGAAGGGACTTTCAGTAATTATTTTATCAGCTTTGAGAAACTTTTTACTGTTAAATATGTCGTTGTTTTTTAATGTTTAAAGTCTCATTTACTGTACTATTCAACGCCAACTTTCTGATAATACTAACATAGGGGATTGATTTAGCCAACAAAATGAACAAATATGTGATAAAAATACCAAAAATATCAACTCACAGCAAAATAGTAACAAGTCATGCAAGCACAGCAAGCACCCAGCAGCAGAAACATAAACGGACGCCTCTGCTATCAATACATATTATTTAAATTGCTATGGGCCAAAAACCCTTTAGAGGTGATGGGAAATCTTTTTTTTTAATGGATTACTATGACAATTTTTAGGACTTATTAGTGTACACATTCAAAGGCCATTTTTTAAATATTGATATTTCATCTTAACAGTTCACTTCTTGGACCTCTAGTTCTGGTTCAAAATAAAATAATGTCATCCGCAAGTAAAAACACTGGCACTGCGTACATGTGTACTAGTTGTCTCTTGTGTTTGTGTCTGCTCTGTTACCTACATACCTACAAATGGAACTGAAACATGAATTTATGTCTTTTTCATTGCTGGCATTATCGCTATCTGAGCACTTGTATGATTTGGCACTGGAATGCTGTGGGCAGCAGGTCCTCTGTTATTCAGGTTTGACCAGTAATTGAGTGTCCTGTAAATTGGCAGTGATGGTTAGAGGTTGTCCTCCAGATGGGAGGCAAAAGCGTCTGTTTCTGCATGCGATTGTGCCAGACTCCTGTGGGGTGAGAGCCTCGCTCTTTATCTCCTCGTGGGCACCACCTGTCTCCCATTACTGGACAGAGGATGTCCTCATCCACAGCCTAATGGAAAAAACTCCTCACATGAGAGTCAGCCCAAAAGCTTTTCAACTTGCATAAGAAGATGGTTCTCTACACCACCTTATTTCTTTCTCGCACATTCAAGAGCGTTAATTGACAACTATGTGTCCCAAAGCTGAAAGCAGCTATTGGCTAACAATGGTGTGAGGGAAGGATGTCAAAGACTCATGCTGTGAGAAGAAGCTAGGATAGAGCAGCATCTAGGAGCTAGCTGTTAATCTGAATGAATTCAATGGAAGTCAGTGTGAAAGCATGCGTGGCCCTTTAATGATGGCATTGTGGCAGTTTTATGTTACCAACCTCAACTTTGTTCCCCTTTAACAGAGGATATAAAAGTTAAGTTGTACTCATTATATTGGTTTTGCAATTTGGTGAGGGAAGAAATTGGTCACCAGCTGTTGAAATGTCGCTAATGAATGGAAAGGCAGTAGAGAGCTGTTCACTGCATCCAGTACAACTCCTCCCTGCAGGATGGAGCAGCATATGTCTGTGGCTCTGGCACAGGATCAAAGTGGGAGACAAGCCATCTCAGCTGGTGACGTCCCTCTTTTGCCCACAACAGAATGAGACCTCGCAGTGTGGGGCAGGAAGACAGTTAAATTAGCGGGAGCCAGTGTAGAATTAGCACTTTATAGTTTATCATTAGATTGTGCTGAAATGAGCTATAAAGAAATGGGATGGACCATGTAAGTATAGATTGCACAAGTCTGTATAGATTGTGTCTGTTAAAGAAATGCTTTGAAACACAATATCGGAACAACATCAACACAGAAGTGTTACTGCATTCAGTACAGCTGCCCTCAGATATTTCAGGTGCAGCCGAAATGATTAGACGTAACCATCAACGAGTGACCAATTCATTTGTGCCAGAAGTTACAGTTTGGAGCTAAAGGATGATTGTATATACTGTACCTTGTAATTATCCATCTTAGTCGGCCTCGACGTTTCATAGGTCAGTGATTTTGTATTACCAGGGACATCAGGATAACACTGGATCAGAACAAATAGGACAGCATGTAATATTTTGTGTCATAATCAGCTTATCTGGTTGGGGCCCAAGTGTGCAGACAAACAGGCAGCCTGGTTCAATGTGAATTAATTTGATCATAGCAGGTTGGTGAGATTGTCTTTCTCTGTGTGCTTCTGACAGAGTGCGCAGATGCAAGAGCACAACTCCTGGTACAAAGGGAGTGAGTGATTCTGACAAAGTCATGACAGCATGAAGGGAAAGATGATAGCCTCTTTTTTAACCTCTTGTCTTTTTATCAAGGCAAGGCAGTTTTTTTTCTGAGATGCCAGGTTGAGCTAATCTCCTGTCTGTCTTTGAATCATCTAGGTATTTATATTAAATTCAGTGTATCTTTTGCACCTTATACTTTATAAGCAATCAGCAGAAAATACCTGGAAGGGGAAAATGACAAAATCTTTACACCATTCACGTGTCTGCTAATCCATTTTTCAGTTTCTAAAATCATTACAAAATATAGAACCTAACAGCAAGAGCAAATAATAGGGGTCTGTTTTTGTGCTCTATGCTTACTTGAAATGTTTTATTATTGGCATTTTTATCACCTGTAAAACCCTTTTAGTCCTAAAAACTAACCAGAGACTTCTGCATCCCATCAACACCTGGGTTTCCTCTATATACGGTTGCATCTCATTAGTGTGGTTCATTAGTAGTCCTGTGTTTGCAGCCCAATGTTGACACTGCCTCCTGAGGGTTGAACACTGTCTGGGCCATTAAGAAAACAGTCCATCATCTTAGCAGTTAATCTACCTGCACTTTAACTGGCTGCTCAAAATGGGATTGAGCCTGCTGTGAAATGTTGTGGGTTGCATCTGTGCAAACTAAATATTAGTATTTTCACATTAAAGTAATAATAATAATGGTGAACATGTTGTGGTTTACAGTAAAGGGAGGCAGGACCAAAATGCCAAAAGGTGACTTGATAACTGTAAAAACTACAATTGTCAAAAACTAACAAAAGACAAAGGAAACTAAAATAAGCTGGGTACAACTGAAAGATACAAAAAAATCATAGTAACACACCAGCAATAGAAGGAACACAGCTACACAGACTAACTGACAAGACAAAGAGGAATCACACAGTTTAAATACAAAAAGACACGGTGGAAACAGGTGGGACAGGCAATCACAGTGGAGGGAAGCAAGAGGAAAAAAATGAGAGACACCAAAAGAAACTAATTTCAAAATAAAACAGGAAGTTCACCCAAGACAAGGTTAAATAAACTAAGAATAAACCAAAACCAGAAAAAATAAGTAAGACAGAAAACAAAGAAATATGTATAATAACTAGACTCGGGGTTATCACATGGCCATGAATCAGATATATGTCTGATGTAGAACCACAGCCATAAGTGACTCAAAGCAGTTTAAAAAAATCTGGATTAATTGGATTTATGTGTCCATACAGACCTAAAGAATTGTTGGATTTGGGTAGCTTCACCCTGGTAGTCTAAAGGTAGACTCAGTCAGCTGTGTGTTCATGTGTCTGTGCCCCAATATCTCTCAATTCATACTGCATATTGTAGTGTATGGTTAGTGTGTTGGTCCACCGGAGCTTATGGCTGACCCGTGTTTCATAAGATGTGTCCTCCACAAAGGGTTTCTTCATGTTTATTGAGCAAAAGTACAAAAAATAAAAAGTTCAAGTAAACAACATAATTCACTGCTTGCAGTTCAGCTTGGTCCACAACAATTACAACACAATCGTAACGGTCAGAAAAACAATGTGCTCCTCAAGGCTCTGCCATCTACCCATCTACCCCTTGTCTCACACAAGCAAAGCTACAAGCTCTTGTTTATTTTACTCTTAGCCCTTACCAGAATGTTGACATGAAATAACTAAAATACGATACTAAAATACTTTCTCAGACTTGCAAATAATAAAAGTACAAACAATGCTTACATTATAATAATATAAACATTGCTCATTTAAAATAATATAAAACCATGAACTTTCTAATTACAAATGACTGACCTGAAATTGCCATTATATCCATATGGCACCTCTAAATATATTTTCATAAGGCAAACAATGTGTCACTTCGAAAAGGGCCATTTATTTTGAGTGAACTATGATGCATAGTCATATCATTTAATCTAGCACAGTCATAGCCCCCTCTTTTACATCTCTGTAGAAGTCAATTGTGGATGCATGAGTCATTGTTTAGCTTCTATTAAAATGAATGTCTCCTCTGACATCTTTGTGTTCATGCAGTGGGATTATCAGATTTACAGTCCTCTCTGGGGCCTCTCACATACACTAAGCCTTCAAATTAGCCATGTGTGCCAGCTACCTTATATTTCCTAGTTAGTTTGATTGCTGTTGCTAGGCAAACAAACTCTTGTTCTTCACCCTCTTTTTTCTTCTTCTTCTTTTTCTTCTTATTCTTCTGTAAGTTTTTTGGTGCAGCGTATCTTCAGCATACATTTGCCGATTTCAGCCATTCAACTATCAAAATGTTCATCTCACAGAGGACATTCCAGGTCAACTTCAAGTTTTTTTTCCAAAAATTATAGTTTTTCAAATATTAAGCAATTTTGGTGTCATTTTTAACATGGGAGTCTATGAGAGAGCCCTTCAACGAGGGTCATCTGCCAAATGTATCTCCTCCTACAAATTTCAAGCTACAGACTCCATTTTAGTCTTAAAACACTCTTTAGATGCTGCTCTATCAAACATGTTTACCATTTTTGTTCCTCTTCTTGCTATCTTTCATTGGTTATCAGTCAGTTTCTTCTCCTTTAGCTTTCATTATTTCACCTTCTTTTCTCCTTCTCCCTTTCTGCTCTTCAGTATTGGTGTGTGTACATCAGCAGACAGGTAGTGTAGCATTGGTGTGGCTCAGAGAGGTTAGACCCTGACATAAGAGGCAGCTTCATTTTTGATTCTGCAGCATGCTGAGTGTTGTGTTTCATGGTGGGGAGAGAATATGAAGGGGAAAAATAGTAAGGAAGAAAGGATGTTGATTCCAGATGAGACTACCCTTTTAGCCACTGCTGCATGGTGTTTAATATGCCTGACAGTACATGCCTCACTGAGGTGTTATGCTCAGGACAGAATGCTGCAGAGCTGAGGAGCTTAGACAGTAAATCCTGCCTCCATCCTATTTTTCATTTCTCCCATATTCCTCCCTTTTTTATTTGTATTCATATCTAGGCCTCACAGATTTTACATGTCTCACATGATCATATGTGGATTCCCTTCTTCCCTCACTTCTTACCCTCTTCTCTTCGTGTGTGTGTGTATGTAATGTTGTTGTCCTCTGGGAGTTACACTTGTTTTTCCTGTAAATCTGTGATTCAGCAGTCAGTCTACATTTTACTGGGCATACATGCATGCACACAAACATACACACTTGCAGGCGACAGACGCGTACAGTATTAGTGGAGTGCCAGCATCTGTGCCTGCACACACAGACTTAAGCTGTGGGGGTTATGTAACTTACTCTGCCATTTCAAATGATTTGAAATCACAAATGCTGCACTGGACTAGATTACTGTGTGTCTGGGCCAGCACTGTGTGCTGTATAGTTATATACTACATGATGCTAAACGGAAGTGCTGCTTGGGTGTTGAGTAACAGAGGGGAATCCTTGCTTAAAGACTCTGACACTCACTCTACTCTTTCCTGCTTGCTTCAAGTGAAAATAAACATACACTAACAGTCAACAGTTTGGACACATCTTCTCATTCAGTGGTCAGCAGCAAATCACCTCCACAGCATCACCTCCTCCCCCATGCCTCACTGTGGGAACCACACAATAATCCTGCTCACCTTTTCTGCTTCTTATAGGACAACCACACATCTAATTTTGGACCCATCAGACCAAAGTACAACTGTGATTTACTCACAGTACAACTCTGTGAAGCATTTATGTTCGTCTGCTGTTTCTGTTTCTGCTGTTTATAGTTTTATCCCATTCAATTCAATTCAATTCAATTCAATTCAATTCAATTCATTTCAATTTATATAGCGCATTTTACAACCAGGAAGTCAGGAAAAACCTTTTAACAGGAAGAAACCTTGAACAGGACCCAACTCATAAGGAGAACCTTACTGCTGACAGTCGGGTGAAGGAGGAGAAGAGGTAGACAGGACAGAGAGGATAAATGAGAACAAATATGACAGGTTGTTGATGTTGTCAAGATGAAACTGTTGTGTTTATATTATAGTGGATATATATGTTGTCAGTTAATGCATAATAGTAATTAAAACAACAACAGATGGCTTTGGGGACTGCACTTGAGGTTGCATTCAAAGTGAAAAATCCAGGTTACCTGACCTTGATATCTTAGATTAATAATACTGCACTTCTCTTTAGTTGAATGGTTCTTGCTATAAAATAAGCAGTAGTTGAACAGGGCTATCCACTCTAGACAACTGTGTACAACCATACTGCTGCACAACACTACTGATGTCAATCACATTAAGAAGGCATGAAACGCCACAGAAGAACTTATGACATGGCACAACTTATAACCTTCCAGATGTAAAGCTGTCATCAAAGCAAAAGGTGGCTACTTTGAAGAATCTAAAATATAAAACGTATTCTTCTACATATGCCTTCCTTCATAGTATTGATGTCTTCCGTATGAATCTACAATGTAGAAAATGAAAAACCATTTCCAAACTTCTTGGTTGTGTCTCAGGACAAAATATTTACCTCAGGGAGCTACACTGAGATTTGGAAGAGGTATCAAGTTGGCTGTATTGCTATGATGTACTGCTAAAGTCAAGTGCCTTTTGCCTTTAATAGCCATCACGTTTATGATAATGTGGCTTAGTTTGAGTTGCTCTGTGTAATGCAATTTTAAGGATTAGGTTTCACTTGTATTAATAATTAGATGTCAGGGTAACCTAAAAGATTTATCAGAATATGAATCCTCTTTAAACATAACCTGGAGCATTTTTTACTCCTTTGCATGCCTGTCAAACTGTAATATTTCCATAAGATATCTACTGTTTGCATAGAATCACCCTCTGGTACAGATTTTTTTTTAAGCCACAGGGAGGATTATTACTGTATCCATCATTACCCATCATGCATATTCAACACAACGAGGAACAAAAAAAGGAGAGAGAGAGAGAGAGAGAGAGAGTGGAAGAAAATGAAAGAGAGTAATGAGGTTACCCCTGCTCGCTGGAGATTATACAAAAAGAGCTTTCCCAACAAAGATCAGAAGACAGAACACAGAGGAGAGGAAGAGGGAAGCCTCCTGTGTTAATTAGTCATTGCAGAAATAATACTGTAGTATGTGAACCTTGTTGCATCAAGATGTTGCTGTGCAGTCAACTCACAGCAGAGACGGCAGCAACAGAATCAGTGGAAGTAAAGCTCAACATGCTCCTGTTTGAGTGGACCCAGGGGAACTGTCCATGGTACTGAACAACAAGACAGCTGTGTTCGAGCAACAGTTCTTGCCTTGTAAAAACCTTTTTATAATTCCACAACTTGATTAGGCGGTAGTAGAGTCAATAACCAGATATTAGGTATTATTCACCAGGTTTTCCTGAAAGTTTATTTGGACAGAGAAAATACATAATTCAAGAAGTGTTCAATTTAGTGCAGCATGGTACTCAAGCAGTACTGTGAGATGAAATGATAAGGTTATACCTTGATAATTTTACCATTGTGTCACTGACATTGAATAATTCTTGTTTTTGTTTTGATGACACAGGGGAAGTGGTGTTAATCTAGCCTGGGTTCTAGTTGGATTTCCAGGCGGCATTACCAACAGATGCAGCATAAACGCCTTCTGTATGCATTTGGATAAACATACACTAATCAGAGAAAGGAATCATGTCATGTGACAGCCAGACTAGTATCAACAAAAGACATCCAAAATGGCGTGCAGTAAACTAGAAACACCAGTGGATGGCTGTTGTCAGCCTTGCTATAAAAAAATTCTGCTGAACAGCTCGCTGGTGAATGTTGGGCCATCATCAGTGACCAGTGTGTTTGGCAACCCATGGACAGCCAACACTTGCCTGATCTTGTCAATGGTTGTGGTGGCTGTGATATTGCTCATGAAGTGGGCCTCAATCTATTTAGAATGTGCATCCACTATTATAAGAAATGTGCCCACTAAAAAGGCCAGCAAAGTTCAAATGTATTTTAGACCAGGGACGGTCTGGCCACTCCCATGGGTGCAAAGGAGCAGGTTGAGGTGTCCACCACACTGGGCCAGCCTTGTAATAGGAAAATCTTTACTCTGGACAGGACAGGGTACCTCTCTCCCAGAACTGGCACACTCTTATCTGTGTTTCTGCCAGCCTTTCCATCAAGAACACATTCTCTGGTAGCACATAGGTCACCACAGGTGTCTCAGGTAAAGGTAGACTTAGGGCATCCGCATTGGCATTATCTTTACCTACCAGGTACACTAACGAATACTGGTAGGTTAACAGTGTGATCACCCAGTGCTGTATGTATGTAAGTCATCAGTGGTTTATGGTCTGTGTCGATTGTGAAAGCATGGCAATAGAGATACTGATGGAAGCATCTGACAGCAAAGACAATGGCCAGGTCTTCTTTGTCTAGCTGTGAATATCCCTCCTCCACCACTGTCAGGGTACATGACACAAAACCAATGGGTTTCTCTGATCTGTCCTCCATTACATGTGAAAGAACCGCCCCGACTCCGTAGAGTGAGGCATCTCATCAAAGGATTATCTCCGTATCCAGGCCATAGTGAACCAGGAGCGGTGTTGAGTGGAGAAGCTCTTTCACTTCCTTAAAAGCTTCATCCTGCAGCTCTTCATTCCTCCATACACCACTACCACTTGGTGTCACTGTGAAAAAGCTTGTATAGTTGGGCTAAAACTCTTGCGAGGTCTAACCTTAACCCTAACTCTTTCCCATAATAATTTACCAAGCCCAAAAATGATCTGAGTTCAGCAACACACTTGGTTGGCTTGGAGCCTCTTTAATAGCTCTCCCCTTATTTTCATTTGGACGGAGCCCCTCAGCTCCTATGCCCCAGGTTCGGTGACACTTGATGCTAAGAACACACATTTGCTGCGCTTTAACTGCAGCCCTGCTTCTGAGAGCCTCCTCAACACTTGCTTCAAGTTAGCCAGATGGCCCCTGTGATCAATATCATCCAGGTACACCACTAAATGTGGAATCGCCTGCAACAGTGTCCATTGTTCGTTGGAAAATGGGACTGGGACTGCCCAGCTCATCTCTGAACACGTTTGAGTACTGCTGCGGATTGTCCTCTGTTGTGCATGTATATTTTATTTCCTGCCAGTTCAGTCAGATTTTGCAAAGCCAATCAGTCTTCTCTCCATCCACCTAGCTCGCTAGCTAGCACACTTTAGCCTAGCTGAGCTACTAACAAAACAAAACGCAGACACTGACGTGACCACCAACTGGTTCACCTCGTCGCCAAAAATGTGGGAAGTTCTGCTAAACCAAAGCACATCCTTTTCTATAGTTTCATAAAATTTAATTAATTTAATGTGGTAACTTTTGCACGTAAGGAAAAGAGAACCAGTCGTGATTTATGGATGAGACAAAAACTTTTTCTCAGTGAGACGAGCAGTCATTATTATTATGGGTCACAGGAACAGGAAGTGGCAGAGTCTGACAAAGAAGAAGAACAGTCCCTAAATGCTCCTCACAATGGTGACCCCTGTTGGCCAGCTGGCTATAGCTTACTTACAACAATCTTAGTGGCATAAAACAATCCGACAGTCAGCACATAAGAGATGTGAAGGTACAGCCGGTTGCCGTGGATGCACCTCTCTCTTTTTGCGCACATTTGCATTTGTGCCACTGAGGCACAAATACTAGACAGAGCCTAGGGGGATGGTCTTTCTCATCTATCTTCATCTACTGCACAGTAAACGCCTCTTCACTTATACAGGAGCTCATTACTCACAATGGCAGCCATTTGAATCTTTTATCAGAGAGATTTTTAATTGAACATTGGCAAATGTGCTTCAAACAAATGGGCCTCAGCAAGCCTGAGAGCTGTGTGTGAGTGTGTGTGTGAAATATTCATCGTGCAAGCTAGCACAATGTCGTAGCCGTCTGGTTCTGAAAACTGTGCACATTAGATACCAGCCCACATGGAAGATGACAAGCTGTCTGCGGAGGCTTTGTGTGATTCACTCACAGGAAATCATTTAGAGTCAACATGTTAGTGTATATTGTGATTGTTTATACCGTCTTTTACATATATGTTTTTATCATTTCATTGATGTTTTTATCACCTCTGAGTATGCATTGTCATAAGGACAGCACATGTGGTACATACAGTTGAGCTGGATCACTGCTGGACCAGCTACCACACTGAAGGGTCAAACATTTAATCGTGCCAATTGTTACTTGCCTGGGGTGAAGTGCTGCAAAGGTATAGATCATAGTTGGGTCAGAGTGTATTCTTCCTCCTGCTCATCCCTCTCTCTGACCTTATTGCTCACTGTCTTATCAAATGTTGTCAACACTTGCGGTCAAGAGGGAAGCCATCAGATGTAAAATAAACTTCCATTTGAATGCATTCCAATATATATACACACTCATAGTGAAACCATGCTGTGGGTGTTCCAGTGATGAAGTGCACACTCATGCATTCTTACATGCAGCATTCATTGTGCTCTGTGGGCTTTTGGTGGCTCCGCTGGTGCTTATTTTAGCCTTGCTCAGGGACATGTGGCGCTATGGTGCTAGTGTGTGTGTGTGCACTGGTTACACGCACACACTGACACAGATAAAATCCTGTTTAATTCTATATGCTAATCTTGGAACATCCAGCTGCACTTTCACTCCCATCCATAGCAAGGATGTTCCTGGTACACTGATAGAAAGCTCGGCCTGCTGATAAACACATGATCTGTTTGGTGATGGATGAAATATTGGATGAAAACTTGGGTAATGTTGTTTTAAATAAGTGTATCCTTTTTCCAGAAAATGTCGTGTATGCATCTGTATTAGAGCAGAATGATGAGACCTGAACATACAGACAGCTTTAATGGGGATTTCCCGTTCTTCATTGTCTGTCCCTGCTGAGCAGCCAGGGGAGATGAGTCCTCTGAGCAGCACTGATAGACTGAGCAAGTCATCCAGAGTAATGACTATGGCAGACTTTAGTCATGTTTTGGCTCTAATCGCACATGTTAGGAAAGCTGCACTTGTTTTCATTGTCATTTATAAGCTGACGTAGCATTCAGCTGTTAGCCAGTCACATGTTGAATAATATTATTAGATTGTAAAGTACAAGTAAAAACATGTTTGGAATTTCATAGTGCAGGTGGAATTAATTAATTAAGGCTGCATTCCACTTCTCAGGCAGTCTTCACATTTGACTGTCTCTGCATGGACCCTGGTCTTTAATACACTCCACAGATTTTCAGCTGGATTTAAGTCAGGGCTTTGTCCAGGTTGGTCAGTAATGTTCCTCCTTTCTTTCTCCAAATGAAGGCAACATCTCTGTGTCCAGGATATCTCTAGCACTTAAAGGTGTGTTTTTCTGCAGTGCAGTCTAGTACCTCACAGTCCCTTCCATTCCTGTGGATGACTCTAGTGACTGTCTCTTTTGACACTTCAGTTCCAGACTTGGTTAAATCATTTACTAGAGTCTTGACAGTTGTTCTTGGCTCTTTAAACATCATCTGTCACTAGCTTTCTTTCCAGAACTCTTTGAAATTTTTCCCTTCTGCCAGTCTTGTTCTGCTGTTCTTGTTTGACTCTCACACCACTACTTCAAACTTGAAGCACTTTTATAAACCTGTGTCTTCCACTCCTACTTTGTAGACATTAATAATGATTTGTCCCAAACTTGTTTCTTTTGCTTTTGCCATGATGTTTTCACATGTGTTAATGTTAAGTAGTAGATAGTCTACATAGTATCATTGTATAACAGTGATTTGTACTGTGACCAAAGAATATAGTTCTTAAGGGGGCTGATAATATTGACCCTGGTAGTTTTGGATTAGTGTTCAGTTCAGTAATCAGTTACTCTGTGTTGATAAAAGAATGTCTCAAGGGAAATACTATGGAACACTGTGTTAAAATGTCTGAATCTGGATTTTTAAGGACATTTTCTGTTTAACTGTTTCTTTGCATCATAAAAGCCTAGATCCTATCTGCTCAGCATTTTCACCTCCTTTGTGTTCTGTGAGAAACCTTTTATTTATACATATATATATACTGTTGCTATATATATGTATCTGGTAGATAACCATCTCTTTGTATCTGTTGCACACACTCTTGTATGATACACATGAATCCACACAGCTCTCCCTGTCTAGTTCCACTTAGTTCTCAGGAAGCTTCTGTTCTTGACAAATCATAGCAGCCATCCTCTGCTTTTTTCCCCTCTTCTCCCCAGGAGACTACGATCAGCTCCAGAAGACAAGAGTGTGAAGCACTTGAAGCAGAGGTGAAGAAAAAGAATCAAACATGTCAGACTTTGGTAAGTGCTCCAAAAATATATCTTGGACTCTGAATGAAAGGATGGAGCCAAATTGATTTGTACCTGAGAGCCTATCTTGCACAAACGTCCTTTGCGAAAATGATAGCTTGGTTGTCAGGCTAAATTTAAGAAGTCTAAAAAATTAACTGCAGCATTAGTACAGAAATAAATTTTTTGGTGAATAAGAGAGGCACTTTTGATTGTGCACAAACAGAAGAAATACGGGGGTTGGTATCCAAGCAAGTGGTATCCTCAGGCTGTGGCTATATTGGTTTCTTTTGTATACACAATAGTCCGGCTCTGTGCAACACTGCTGTGATTTAAATATACAGAAGTACACAGCACGGTGTTTTATGGTCACCACTCTGAAAGGTCAGAGCTATGTTACACAACTCTAGCATTTTCACTTGTTGTTCAGTGTTTCTTGAAGGATGTTTTCTCACAATGGCCCAGAAATGTCATTCTGTCTGTTTAGAGTGGACTCAGGACAAAGGTACAGAGAGAGGAAGAAAAAGAGTCCCCCGGTGAAGGAAAGAGACTCACATGTCTGTAAAGCTGTTTTAAATAAGGGTTTGTGTTATTCCCATGTTTGTTCAAGATGACAACAATATCTAAATCTTTATGAAGTTGTAGATGAGTGGAGTGCTGTAAATGTTTTCTGTTGCAGCCTCATGAATTTCCTGAAATGACTATAATAATGTTAGTGATATTTAGGTTGGTGAGTGAAGGATTTGTGTCCAGGCTATAGATGCTAGGTGACCAGCAACCATCAGTGGAAGTTATTAAATTCTGTTCTGTGTTTATTTTAGGGAGTTATTTTATTCAGACAAGAGGAGTCATCAGGTTTGTCTGTCATACTAAGAGGACGTATGGATGGGTCTGGAGGGTTTCACTAGTACAGTTGTGGGAGTCCCACTTAGAATAACTAATTACTTCATATTACAGTGTACTTTGATGGAGAGCTCTTCAGTCTGCTGCTCTGATTCTCCAGCCCTTGTTAAATTGGGTGTCCTCCTGGACTCTGCTGTGGAATGCTTAAATCTTTTACCGGAGTTTGTGCAGACATGTCTATGAGGCTGTGCAGCTGTAAAACAATATGTGGTGCAATATAAGTGACATAAAAGCCTCTTTGTGGAAGTTGAAGTTTAGCACTACATAAATATTCTGAAACAGAAGTGGGCGCAGAGTAGTGCAGATGGCCTGAGATTTTTTTTTTTTTTTTTGCTATGAAAGGTACAAGCTGCAGGGATTCAGCAGTAATTTAAATGGCGCTGCTTGGTTCTAGACCATTTGAATTCATTCCCTCATGCCCCCGAGCCCTTCTCTTTAGATGTGCTGTCTTTGTGTGTGGCTCTTTGCCCCAAATAAACACTCCATTAGAACTGTTTTCCTTTGCTGCCCTCCTCTCACATTCCCTGCCCACAGCAGCACTTCCCTTTTTACCCATTGTCAGCCCTGCTGAGTCCAGGGGAAGCTACCCAAAGGACAAACTGTCCCCAAGTGGTGAGCAGAAATGGCAGGCTGGTCTCCACAGACTGCAGCACAGCTCTTATCTCCTCCCGCACCGAGCTTCAAGACAGAGACACAAACACAGACAAGACCAATGAACACTATTGTGAGGGGATGGCGAGTTGACAGTAATGTCACTCCCTGTTTGGTCTGAACTGACTTACCTCTTTCCCTCTCTCTGTCCTCTATTTTTTCCTTCTGTTGTCTCCCTTTCAGGTTCAAACAAAGAGTACACTTACAGAATTAGGTGCAGCTGCTAGTGACTCCGCACCTGCTCTTTGTGTTGTTTTTTTAACATTGAGAGCTAATACTAACAGGAATATACATTGATTTGTCTTTAATTAATCTCCTCATCGTGAGCTTGCTGTCATGTATTTATCTGATGGAGCATGTGAGTGACAGTAAACACTGTCACAGCCATCTGGCACCTCCACCTTCCTGGGTATCGGGTGTATAACTACAGGCCATCAGCTGAGTAAGCCTCTGTTAACATTTAAAGCCAGTTACCATGGTGATGAGCAATAGCTGTGCCAAGATGGCTCAAATATGTATCAGTGCTAATCAAAGATCAATGTTGAGGCAGACAGCTAGCAGACTCAGCAAGTTCAAAAATTCATCTGTGTAGCTGCACTCTTGAATGTTTTTGCTGGGTGAAATGGCTGCATTTGTGGACAGGTGTAAACACAAACACCTTCTGTCAACGTTGTGACCGGCACCTCATGTGTTATATATGCAAAATGTCAGAAATTTCACACTAATTTTTCAATGTTTTGGTTTGCAGTAGAAATATTGTCTTTGTTCATATACAATACGCTGAAAGAATTTATAATACAAGATATAAAAGTGGTGCAAATTTTCTGATATTTAAATAGTGTATCCATACCTGTTCTTCCTACATGCATTCATCAATGTAAGCACTATTGTAATGGGATTTAGGAGGACTTCAGTGGGATCTTGATTTAAATAAATAAATAAATTGAATAAGAGTCGTGAGCACTGAGAGTACACCCATACTAAACTGAACAGAGAGTAAGTGGGTGAAATGATTGCTTTGCTTATGTGTTAAATGGCAGAGTAGATTCATCTGTCAGGCTTGTCAAAATTAAACATGTTGCTGTGGCAGCTAGCTGACTCAGAGCATGTCTGGACAAAATGTTTGGAGTAGGAGTAGCTTGAAATGTAGGTGCTCTGCCTCAGGCCTAATTGTATTGTGTGTGTGAGAACACACACACATATATATATACAAACGATATTTATACATGTCTTCCTATAAGAAGCTCTATATAGATCACAAGAGGATGGAGTCTACAACACCAGACAAACCCCAGGTGCAGGCTGTAAAAAGGACACCCCAAAAATTATCCAGCAAATACCAGCAAGGTATATGATGCTAGAGGGCAGAGCATTATACATGGAACATCTAGTGTACAGAAACATCTGTGCTGACTGTAGGTTAGTGGTCCCCCCAGTCAAAATGGAAACCCTAGCAAAGGTGCTGGAGAATGGCCGAGCCATGATAGCAAATACAAACAGACAAACCGTAAATGGCTGATAAACTGCAGTGGTGGTGGATAAAGGGAAGACAGAGGCTGTATAGCATAAGGAAGGAGGAACATGAGAAGCTCAAGAAAAACCTAGAGTACAAACAAGAGCTGGAGAAGATATGGAATGTCAAGGTAAAACTAGTCCCAGTTGTAATCAGATCACTTGGGGGCAGTGACATCCAAATTGGAGTGGCTCCAGCAAATCCCAGGAACAACAACCAACATCTTAATCCAGAAGAGTCCTAGGAACAGCAAAGATACTATGTAAGACCTTCAAGCTTCCAGGGCTCTGTTTGAAGACTCGAGCTTAAAGGAAAGACAGACTGTCCGCAGGATATACAAAACAAATACAATTTGTGTATCTGTAATGTCTATTTTGCACTAGTTTTATGTTTATTGCTGTCTGTTTTCAAGCAAATCTCACTTCAGCAGAAAAGGGTTTTCAGCTGAGTAATGCAGCTCAGTATCGGCCTTTGCATGGAGCTCTTTCCCTCTGTGGGCTCACAGTCTCTCCATAAAAATGTGCCTTGCCAGAGGATTATGACGTATACTGATCTGTTTAAAGCGTTGACACTTCTACAATGCAGGACAAAGACACAGCTGATTCTCTGTGTTCAAGACAATTTGGTTTGCATCATTACGCCTGTGCATCCAAATTCCCAATAAAAAAGGGATTTTTAAATGAGGCCAGCAGTCATGTTGAAATGCTTAAAACAACAACAGGCTTGAATTTCTAGTACTTGAGTCTATTGTTTCTTTCTTCAGTGTGCACACTGTAAAAGGTTTTATTTTGGAGGAGCTGTTTGTCCTTCAGAATGAACACCTGGAGGCTTAGGCAGCCCACATTAGCTCTGAATTGAAGGATCAATGGACATGAATAGGAACGCCAATGCAATCTACAGCTTGTACGGGAAGCATTAAAAATTGACTGGACACAGTTGATGCAGGTTGAAATGTCAATAATATTTTTCTTTGGTGACAGAAATGAAATTAATGAAAAAGCAGCAGATGTGCTCAGATGTGACTTTGCTACTGTCTTTAGGCTGTTGTTTACTCGGCACTACTTGTCCTTGACAGTATTCCTCCTCCTCTGCGGTGTACGTATTTGTTCATATCACAATTTACTGTCATTATTTATTTATTTATCTTTACATCTATCTCCAGTCATCCTCTGACACACGTAAAACACAAAGAAGGAGGTGCTGCTGCTACCTCACATGCCTAAGAAGCACTGTATTTACTGTAAATGTATCATGCATGAACCGTTAGGTTTCCTAGCTCCTGACAAGAACAAGAGATTCAAGATTCAAGATTCAAAGCATTTATTGTCATATGCACAGAAACTGGTTTCCCTGTGTAATGAAATCCTTACTTTGCTGCTCACACTGAATGCCATAAAGGTTTAAGAAGTCAATATAGAATAATTTGCAAAAGAGCAATTTCAAGAGCAAAAAGATGCAAATTAAAAAAGTACCGTACACAAAAATATAAACTATGGAAGTAAATAAAGCTATATACATATAAATGTGCATGTGTGCATAAATCAGCTGTTGTGCAAATTGAGCAGAGAATGTCATAGTGCAAAAACTGTCAGGAGGTAAACAACTGTACATGTGCAGTTATTGGATTGGATATTAAGGAGCCTAAGGAAATAAATAAACAGTCAGTGTGTAAACAGTCAGTGTGTATGTGTGGGGTACAGTCCATTGTTACAGACTCCTGTCAGCTGTTGAGGAGTCTGATGGCGGAGGGAAAGAAAAAGTTCCCGAGTCTGGTGGTCCTGCACTTCGCACTCCTCTACCTCCGGCCTGAGGGGAGGAGAGTGAACAGACCTTGTTGGGGGTGGGTGGGGTCCTTGATGATGGAGGCACCTCTCCTGTGGACTCTGCACTGGTAGATGCTCTGCAGGGAGGGCAGGGGAGTCCTTGCTATCTTAGACGCACTTTACCACTCTCAGTCGTATGCGGTCCATGGCGGTAGAGCTGCCGTACCACACGGTGATGCAGCTGGTCAGGATGGACTCAACGAGATCTTTGGCGACATGCCAAACTTCCTAACCCTCCTCAGCCGCTGCTGAGCTTTCTTCACCAGCTGTGTGGTGTTGAGAGTCCAGATGAGGTCCTCCGTGATGTGGACCCCCCAGATACTTGAAGCTGCTCACCCTCTCCACTTCCAGTCCCTGGATAAACAGTGGTTGATGAGGTCTCCTCTCTTTCCTCATGTCCACTATCATCTCCTTGGTCTTGTCCGTGTTGAGGGTGAGGTTGTTGTCCTCACACCATGTCACCAGAGTGGCAACCCTTGGCCTACTTGCTGCTGGAGCTGCAGTAAATTGCACATCTCGGAGAACTCTCCAGTTGACACTGCAAATTGCATCCACGGCACGCCTCACGACTGTTGATTGAATGTAATTAAGTTTTCCTCCTCTGCAACGAAGGCATTTTTTTTTTACTTTTAACCCAACACACTCAACAAAAGAGTGGAGAGTGTGTGGAATATGCACAGTGATTTTTTTTTATTACTTATTGCTGTATATTTAAGACTCTGGCATAAAAGCTACTATTATAACATTACTGTTCTGCTGCAGAGACTAAAATAGCAGCTTCTTTTGGTCATGCTTTCTAGAGCATGCTAGAGAACCTCGAGCAGTCTCAGATAAATAATGCATGGGCTATAGCTAACAGCATGCTGGGTATGAGTGCTGAGCTCGGGTCTGATCGTGGCGACTTCTTGGGTTACTAAACCTTGTTTTCTTTCTGCCTTTTTTTGCCCAGGAGAATGAGCTTCAAGGTTTCCTCCAGGAGAATAAGCACTTAAATCTCCAGTTGTTCAACAACAGCCACAAGGCATCAGAGTATGAGAAGGTAAGAAGCCTTCCTGTGTGTATAGTACCTTCATCTGTTTTTGCCACATTCCGGTCTTGGTCAATCAGGTGTTCCCTAATATGCTGAATAGATTGAACAATTTCCCCTATTTGCTATGGTTCTATTAAATCACTGTCATACCTCACACTTAAACATGGAGACCTTTGGAACTGATAAAGTACAGTCAAAGCAGATCAACAAAGACCCCTTGTGTCTCTCTGTGAACTGAAAGGCAATTTCCTGAAGCAGCTGACTGTCAGGTATTTGCTGTAGGGGCTGAAGAAGTGTGGGATGCTGGTTACTCATGTCTTATCAGGACATAGGTGACTCTCAGAGCAGCCATCTCAAAATGTTATCAGCTAACGGATATGAGAGCAGCACTCCGCAGGGCAGCGCGGATATTAGCCCTCCCTTACACCCCCTGTGCTCTGATCCCTGCTGTCTCTGAATGAGGGGCCACAAAGAGAACCTCCCTTTACCCATAATAGACTATTGACCTGCTTCTGATGGATCCAGTATAGCTTTGTTCAATCTGTCTACATTAGGTCTGATAGTTGCTTCTGTCTGACTGTGTGGAGGTGGGCCGCTCAGAGACACACTCACTGGTTTTTGATTGTGTTTTGCTTTGCTGGTGTTTGTTGAAACGCCCTCCTTGAGGAATCATTAGTCATTCATGGCTGGTCTAAGGAGGAGGCTTCACTACATTACAGCTGCAGCGACCAGTCATCCCACAGCCAACAAGAGATCCTTAATACTTAATGAAAAAAAAACTTCTCTTAAATAACATCTACAGGTTTGTAGGAGATAAATGATAAAGAATATGTAGAAACGAGCACATTTGTTAGATGATGGTGTTCATAGCAGTAGAGAGCTTACTAAATTTAATGTGCATTTGTTTGGTTCCACTGAATGCTTACTGCTTGGTTAACAATAAAGCATGTATAATTTATTAATGTTTTGGTCCGTACAATGCGGGTGAGTGAATCATGTTACTCTTGCATTGTAATAATAATTAACAGGGTTTATCACCAAAAGCAGCCCGCTCCCACGCATGGTCTGTAACGATTCCTGCCTATTTTAAATGCGTGGGAGGCATTTGGGCATTAAAGCAAATTGTTTATAACAGTGTGCCACTAAAAATCAACACTGAATACAGGAAGACCGGCTGCAACATCTGTCCAGTTCAATCCGAAGCCGCAGCCCTACCAGCATGTATACACAACCTACCTACAAATGAAACAATAGAAATCAACTGTCTATGAGATTTCAAGTTGTTATTATTGTTTAATGCTGACATACATGTTCAGCTCCTCAGTGTAAATCAGCTGCAAACAAATGAATGGATTTCTGCTTCATTGACTTGTGCAACACTTTCAGTCATTATTACCTGATGCATTCATAGTGTAACCTGTGGTTATTAATAATTAGTAGCAATGATTTAAACATCTAATGCAAACAAACAAGAACACTGGCGGCAGGCTAAGATGAATTTAACTGTGTGGGTGAAGCCTGCTGAAATAAATTAAAAAGAGACATCTAAATATATAATTATCCATTCATGTATCTAGTTCTGATGCCAATCTAGCCACTGAATAAGGGTTTGGCTGGTTGAGATATAAAAACTTGAACATGATAATCTTTTGTGTAGCAGAGAGTAACCCGGTGACCTCTTTAATTTGGTTTCTAACAGAAATTGTGCGAAAATCAAATATATACTGTTTAACATGCCTACACTAATCAAAATTATTAACATATATTGACACACAATTGTTTTTTAGGGTATATGTAGCCTACAATTTAAAAAAAAGTCAGTACAAACATCTTTGAAATGGGAAACTAGTCAATTCTGTGTCATTAACTGAAGATGATAATAAAAAGCAATCAAAACAGGCATTCCCCACCATGTAACTCATAAAACTAGCTCACAGCAAGCAACGTCAGCCCATCATTGATGGATGGATGAATGGACTATGTTAGCAGACAGTAGCTAGTTAGCTAACTGAAGAGCCAGCGCATCAACATTATGATTCAGGGACATTATTATTAAAAACAATGACACCTTCCCTCTCCATCCGCATCCGGTCTCTAGTACAGTAGTATTCAGCTGTCTGTCCGGTTTGTTGTCATAGCCCATGTGTATTATTCAAAGATCTTGTAACAGTAAAAGCTGTCCTCACTTATTCACGGTATGTACATACATACACACAGGGCCGGCCCAAGGCATATGTGAAATATGCGGTCGCTTAGGACCCCCAAGAGCACCAAAGGTCGATGATCAAATATATATTTTGTATTTAAAAAAAAACATTGATTAATACAAATGGGATGATATTACACACTCAGTAGCGTGTATTACACCCAGTGCAACCTATAGGATGATGAAGCATGAGCTGGTGGTATGAAATTTTACTTAGGGCCCCATAAAGGCTTGGCCCTGCATACACAAACACGCAAAGACGCAAACGATGAGGAGAGAGTGGGACATCTGAGTTCTAAAAGATCTTTGGAGCACTGTGAGGAAAATAGTGGAAAGTAGAAATGTCCAAAGGTAACTAAGTATATTTACTTCATTACTTGACAGCACTGACAAAAACATAGGATTGACAGAAGGTGTACTTTTAACATAACTGGTTTGAAAGGTAAGAAATCTCTCTGCTCGCTGCTTGTCCTCTCTGCACAGGTGAAAGCTGAGTATGCCCAGCTCAAAGAAATCCTTGGTGCTGTGACGCAGGAGAGAGACTTAGCCCTGTGGGAGAGGAACCAGCTCCAAGGCAAACTGGAGAACCTAGAGCAGGTGCTCAAGGTGAGGAAGCTGGCTCCAAGGGCAGACACTATTTGTCAAACCTGTGTGCATTTCTAGTTCTAGTGGTCCACCTATCCTGGGATGCTTATTAAGGTATTTTATGGAGCCTATCCCTTAACCCTTTCTCCTACCTGTGCTACACTGCCTCCATCTGGTTATGTTCCGCTATACTGTCTAATGTCCTCGACATGTCTGTTGCCTTCCAGTGTCGTGTTGGGAGGTCTGACCAGGAGCTGTGAAAGAGTAGAAGCTTGGAGCAGTCTACCCTCTTTCCTTTCCTCTTTCACCCGTTCATGTTGTCCTCCCCCTACCTGATGTGTCCCTCCCTTCCTTTCCCCCTGTACCCTCTTCCCCCCCTGCTAGATTTATAAGGTATCACTGCTATGTCCATCTGTTGGGGAGCAGCCCTGTTCAGTCCCATTCTGAATGCTTTCTGTCCACCTCAGTGGCTGTGCTTATTGCTCCCTTTATCTGTGGGCTGCTTACCAGACATACGAATGGTCACGTGGCTATAAGACCACAGCACTGTGGAATGTGATTTATGCATGAGGCAGGACAAAGAGTTTGGCTTTATGATAATGGGAGGGGGAAGAGGAGGAGATAGAGAGACCGGGTCACCCTTACCCTTAATGATGATAATGTCACCTACAAGTTTGATGACATTACCTATCTTAAACCTTAATTCTTACTGGCATGAAAGTGTCATTTGCTTCTTTCACCTTACAGTGTCGCAAATATTCACACATAGTGGGAGCAGTGATGTGACTGGATGACACAGGCATACTGTGTTTTTAAAGAGCCTAGCATTCAGTCCCTTGTATTGTATGGCTTCTTTTGTTGTTATGGATGACCACAGACAAGTGAGCACGCTACAGAGTTTGCTCACCCTTTTCATGTAACATTAAACCCTGTATTGATCATGTAAACACATCACTGAGGACAGCTTTGTAAATGTCTCAGACTTCCAGCAGGCATTGTGTTACCTAAAGGGGGCAGCAAACCTGATTGTTGATTGAATTTTTGTTAATTCACACAGTAAAGCATCTCTGGTCCTCATCCATAAGCACTTTTTGTGCAAAATTTGATCTGAGTTTTTTCGGCAGATCATTTGACATGAACATGTCCTCACATGGCACTGGCTGTGACATAATTTGTGTCTTTTTGTTTTTTTTAAGGGTTTTAAAGGGCAGTACACTGTTAATCAGCCTCTGTGTGTGTGATGTGTGCACATGTAACACCTGTGTTGTCGAAGACTGGAGATGCATTTTTGTGTTGAATCAGTGCCATTGGATTTTAGTTCCACTAACAGCAGCCCTTTCTATGCCCTCCCTCCCCCACAATTTTCCCCTCCGGCTCTCCATCCCTACACCCCTTGCGGACAGCATATGCGCGAGGCTGCGGAGCGGAGGCAGCAGCTAGAGTTGGAGCATGAGCAGGCCTTGGCTGTACTCAATGCAAAACAGCAGGAGATTGACCTTCTTCAGAAGGTAAGAGAACTTAGGTCGCATATAACACACACACACAGCACAATGAGGGGCTGGGCTTTCTTGTTTGCCCAGTTATTTGCCTGTGTCATGGGTCAAAGAGCTTTTTGTTTGAACATCAATGTACAACAAAGGTGAAAGTCAATTGTGTAATAGAGAGCACAGTTTTTCACCATAGACTGAGCTCACCTCTCACAACATTTTTATTAGCAGCACTACTGCTGTAGAGCACCCTGTTAACCCCATCCTTCAGCTGCCTTTTCCAGCGCAACATTTCTAGAGCGCTCCTATTGTTATAAATCAGACATTCAGTACCCAAAGTAGATATGACACATTTAATGGGTTGCTTTAAAAAAAAAGAACAACCCAGGCCATTTGTTGGTCTGGCTTCGTCTTCGGTGCACTGGAGCTGACTGTAATGTCAAAGCAAACACAGCAAAGGCTGAGATTGCTGATAGTGTGAACGTGACAGGAATTGTCACCAATGCCTTCTCTAGAAACAGTGTTTGTGCCCCAGAGTTGCTGCTATTGCTGCTGCAGCGTTCTATCTTCACAGTCAGCCTTTCACAGGCAGGCGTTCTCAGCTTTTTTTCCCTCATTAACAGAAGCTCATTACTGCCTTATCTTCCTTCAGACACTGGCTGCTCTCTGTATTCTCCCAAATTAATTGCCTGCAAAGTAGATTTATGAAATTGTAAAGTCCACAGATGCTCTCATATTGATGTGGAACACTTATTTTTTTCCCAACAGATGTTACTTCCTCCCATAAGAAAAATGACACCTATTATGATGTGCATGGTTTGAACCTTTTATTACACTGCCTGTTACACTGTTACACTGTCAGTTTAGGCAGATGAGGGGTCTCAAACTGAAACTACCCAGATGCCAGACTCCTGCAATATGTAGGCTGTAGCTAACCTTTCTCAGAACTGTCTCAGCTACAGGCCAGCTCTTCTTGTAGGTCTGCAAAGACCTGTGAGTACAGTAAGGCGATGCAAATGAAACAACTACAACACAAATGCTAAATCCTGACAATGGAATTTAGTCACAGCGGAAGTTAGGCCCAGAAGGGATGTTGATGAAACTGTCATAAATGTCGTCTTATTGTACTGCCTCTCTATACTTACACTAGCGAATGCTAATGTTGCTACAGTTAGCTCCATAATAGCACGTTAGATGACAGAATATAAAAATATAAAGGCAATTATCAGCATTGTTTATTTGTGACAAATAGCAGCTGCACTAATTGTAAGCTAAAGAGCAGCACTTTTCTTGCTTATATCAAACACACAACATTTCTGATCCTCATTCACTGTGTAGGCAGAAGATTGAGGAATCCACCAGTTTCATCAACATCCATTGTGACTATTTTGAAGGCTTTTGCATTAATGTTGCAACTTCTTGCATATATGTTGTTGCTTTCATATCATACCTTTTTCGGCTTAGTGGGTAGGGTTTCTCCTGTTGTTCCTGTGTTAAACCTGGCTCCTGGACTTGCAGTTTGAGGCCCCAGGTTTAGAGAGACTAAGGCAAATTTTTTTAAGCCAGTGCTTCATCAATTATGTTACACCTGTCTTGCATGTGGATCAGTGTTTGTTGTTGCATAACTCACTGTTTGACAAACAGACTTTAAAGAAACATAAAATCGAAAAGGTGAAAGTGGTGTTATAAAGAGAGTTGCAGGTCTCATAGGCTTTTCACCCTGAGCACCAATGAACGAGAAGATGCCTTCATTGGTGTTTAAAACTGAAACTAAACTGCCATATAATCTGCAATGAAAGTGAACTGCACCCTGTGTTTCCCAGGCTCAGGTTGAGGCTAAAAAGGAACATGAAGGTGCTGTCCATCTGTTAGAGGTGAGCGTCTGGACTCTGGGGTTGGGGGGGAGATGTGTGTTTTTGTGGTTGCTGCACAAGGATATTGGACTAATCAGCCCCAATGTACATGTTTACATTTCCTGTTCCTCATGACCCCACTTCCTGCTCTTATCGACTTCTAAAATATGGGCTGTTTGCTTTTTACAATACTTTAACAAAATATTACCTTTGTATTCTAATGAGGTGATGGATGCGTGTGTGTCAGACAGATTGTGCTTCAAGATTTGTATGAGTGATCACATTGTGCTTAATTTCTTTCCTACATCTCTTTTCATTGTATGGATGTGTGTTTATGCTTATACAGAACCACTTGGACAGCATGCAGGTATTTCAGAATTGCTTTTATTTATTTACTTGATATATTTTTTTACACCTTTGCGACTAGTGTAGTTAACAGGAGTGCACTGCCCCCATGTTTACCTGGCCCAGGAAGTGATGTAACACCACTTTACACATTCATCAAGGTCTCAGCCTTGAATTTAGAAGCAAAACATGATTATGCCAAACGGTAACATAAAACATACATCAGTTATGAAGTGATAGAATGTGGGGGTCATTGCTTTTTTCTGGTTTTCATAGCAGTTCTGAGCTGCTTCAGACTACCCACTCAAAAACAGATTCACAAGCGGAGGACTTCTTGCGAGACTGAAACATGACTGAGAGCACAAACTGGAGGGTTTTCTGACTTGATCATAAAGAAAAATTCAGCCACTCTCATTTAACAATTGATGAAAAGACTTCAATCACAAAATTCAGTTACAGAATTACGGATCAACTTCAATTAAATATAAATGCCTGGGGCCTCACTCACCGACCTCAATTCCACATAATCAAAGCCCATCAGCATATGGCACACAAGTGTAACTTTAGAAAACAAGACATGTGTGAACAGTATGTTTATATGTGAATAAACAAACAAAATCACACAGCAAATACATCATATTTAATTAGAAATAGAAACACTTACGGTACATATTTTTCTTTCTTCCTGAGTGTAAAAGATTGTATTTATCAGTGGACACATTGCCAGACAGTGAAGAATGTGATCCTTTTTCTTTGTAGCGTTGCATGTATGTTATCCAGCATGTGTTTAAAAACTGTCTCCTTGCCATACAGCTGAGAACTGTATGATGCTAAAAAAACTAATAATTCATACTTGAACTATTTCTACTTCTAAACACAGGATTACCTTTGTTGTCAGTGTGCTATCAGCATGTTCTATCCAGCAGCAACCTGCCTGCATGAAATGGACTCAGTGTCTTAATACCAGCAGAAAGTACCGAGGCAGAAGGTGCTGCTGCTGCGTGTTGGGCAGTGCTTAAAAAATTCCACGATAGCTTCAGTGTGTCAGCTTGAGATTGTTGTCAGACTGAAAAGTGACTGCTGACACATTGTGCTCAAGCACCTGGAATTTCCATTGTACCTGCCCAAACAACGACGTGGAGTTTGTCAGTGTTAGTGTGTGGAATGATGTTTTCTGCTCTTAACGTATATGGACGGTGTCATTTCATATTTTTCTTATTGGTAAAATACCACAAAATCAGCACTACAAACAATATTAAGTAGATTACAGAACATAACCAAACATATACTTATGTTTTTATGAGCTGGGAAATATTTTCAGCTGCAGATATTTGTTTGGGATTGACTGCTCCACCAAGATTGTAAAATGAAATTCTTTTTGAGGTATTATTGACAATAAGAAAAATGATAGAATATCATCAGCCTTGCCCTCTGAGACAGTTCGGATACTGCCTTAAAACCAGAGTTTTATTTATTTTGTCTTGTTGTTTTTTTTATTTATTTATAGCATTACTGTACTGTAGCTGTGCATGTGATATGTATACTGTACTGTCAGTAGTAAAGAGAAGTCATTTCAAGAAGTTTTTCTCTGTAATGACTGATCCATGTCAGAGGTTTTACAGTCTGTTTTCTATCTGTGTGTGGACACTAGAGACAGTATGAGTACCTACTGTAAATGTGTTTACTTAAGCTTCATGTTCATACTATTGTGTTTTAAGTTTTTCTTTTTGTATTGCTCTCCCATCCTGTTTCCCCTCTTCCTCATTCTGCCTGTCACTCCTTTCTCGATGACTCCCCCCAAACCCCCCCAAACACACCTCACCATTATCAGGCCAAAGTGCGTGAGCTGGAGGAAAAATGTCGGAATCAGAGTGAGCAGTTCAACCTCCTCTCAAAAGAGCTGGAGAAGTTCCGGCTGCAGGCTGGAAAGTTTGACATCCTCAGCACTGAACCCCTAACTGTATGTGAATCTCCAGGGTCTCCCAACAAATCATTGTCACAGCTCCTTAATGGACTGGCTGCCCCCATAGAGAAAGGTTTGTAGTTAATTTATTTTTTTGCTTACATTGTCTTACTTGCACACTGCCTCACTGAGCATGTTAAATGTAAATGTCCATGACAGCACAATTACAAGAAGACTGAACAGTACAGTTTGTTTGAAGGGTTACCAGGAGACATACTCTTCTGTCTAAAAAGCACATGGCAGCATGGCTAAGGTTCACTAAACTGCATCTGAACAAAGAACAACACTTGTGGAACAATGTCCTATGGACAGATGAGACCAAAGTGGAATTCTCGTCACAATGTCTGCAGGGCCGAGCGCGGCGGTGGAGGGCTGATGATTTTGTTTTTATACAAGAACAGAATTAAAAGAGGGTTCTATATAATAAATGTTCTAGAGTTAAACTCTGCTAAAACAGTAAAGAACTAACACATTTGCATTACTCTGCAGTCTGCAGTAAGCACTTTGAGTTGAGACTATTCTTCTTGTTCTGCTATACTGTGATCTGATGAAACATTGTGTTTGTACCACAGGCCATGAGGCTCCAACAAGCAGATCTTTGATATCCGAGTTTATTCGACCACTCCAGATCAGTGGAGACAAGCCCGAGCTCCTCTCTGTCAAGCCGACATTCCTCAGTCGTGGCCGAGCCAGCAGTCCAGCTCGGGCTTTCCTCTCTGAGGTATCTGAAAGTGTCTCTGTATATCTAAATACTGTAGCATGCATAGCTTTACACATTTCTGCATTCAAGATCCAAACTAAAACTGTGTGCCTCCAAAGTTATGAGGTGTGATTGCAACAGAAAAATTATGCTTTGTGGCACTGTGCTGTCAAAATCAAACTTACTGCTGTCCATAAAACTCATACTTCTTTTATCTTTAAACAGCTCTGTCTATCCTTAGACAGTTTTTGGGCAATGCCCATTTATTTTAATCTAAGTAATTGTCCTGAACAAGAGAACATCCACACAGCAGGGGTGCCGTAGGCCTTCTAGTTGCAGGCTATTTGGGATTGATCAAAATACACACAAGCTTTACAGAAATTATTGTAGCTCTTTCATTTTGCCTCTGTGCATCTTTATATAACATGTTATTTTTATGTAAAATGTTTATTTTGTAGATGGACAAGCTCAGTGCAACTACCAGGTCCAAACCACGGTACACGGGAAAGGTCCGTCTGTGTATCGCTCGGTACAGGTATGTGTGCACCATGTGACCAAAAATAAACAGATATAATATACCTTTATGGCATTCAGTGTGAGCAGCAAAGTAAGAATTTCATTGTACAGGGAAACCAGTGCATATGACAATAAACGCTTTGAATCTTTGAATCTTGAATGCAGCTTTAATTTTAGTTGTACAGGTGGAAATCTTAATGCTGCATTCTACTAAATCTGCACCTGAGGATTGTTTGCATTATTGATTGATTATTTATGATCAATCAATCAGTGTATTTTGGACATTTTACAGACAAGCCAGTGAAAAATGTTACGGTTTTAAGGTTCCAAATGTCTATTCATATGCTAATTAAATCATATAATGAGGATTTATATCATCATTTTGTGTGTGTTTTGGCATCCAGTTTTAACATAGCACAAAAAGTGTGGAAAACTTGCCTGTTCCGATGTCAAGGCCACCCAACATATGTCCTCATCACCCTTTACCAGGCTTTACAAATGTTTAATGGGGTGAACATGGTGCCAGAGAAATGGGGACGAGCGAACACATGATGTCCACTTTAGTCCATATAGTGTATTTTAAGTCCTCTTAATACCTTTTCAGGGTAAAAGGAGCTTTTATTTGAGACCTTCAGACAACACTGCAAGAAGTGCATGATAATTAAGAGCTGGTCAAAAATCTTTTACAGTAAGTGGAATTGTGTGTTCAGTGTATACAGTACAAGTCATGGACAAAGCTTGTTGAAACTATTTACTTCCTTTCAGAGAGCTTTAGGCTGTAGTCTTAAAGATGATTCAGTGTTTCTATCTCTAAAGAAATTACCTGTCAGCACAAAAATAATTGGAATCCCCAATGCTCAGATGTGAGAAACAGAGCCAGAATTCTCAGCCCACGTTCCCCTTAGCTCGGTCATATTTATTTTCATATAAAAAGCACAGAAAACAATAGAAAAAAAAACAAGGTTTGTATGTTCAAAGCAAAGTTTTCTTTGCAGCTTTTTGGACAACAAAACTATAGAACTAAAGTTGTGTGACATATTCATTATTTCTTTTCATTATAGTTACAACCCTTATGATGGGCCTAATGAGCATCCTGAGGCAGAGCTCCCCCTGGTGGCAGGAAAGTACCTCTATGTTTACGGAACAATGGATGAGGATGGCTTTTATGAAGGTCTGACCTTTTATTTATTGTTTCATCTTTTGTACTTCACCATGACACATCAGTACCAACAATCTCCTTTTGGTTTCTCAGGAGAGCTGCTGGATGGACAACGGGGACTTGTCCCATCCAATTTTGTGGATTTTGTCCAAGACGAGGATACACCCTCGATCCAACATCGGGAAACAGTGGCTAAGGAATCTGGCTACCTCAACCACAGTAGCCTGGGGCCTCAGAGACTGGGGGTCGGCACAGTAACAAGAACAGGCATAAGCAGGCTGCTGTCTGACAGTAAACTAGACTGTCTAAGCACCAGCAGTTTGGGTATGGACCTCCTGGGATCCTCCAGCAATGGAACAGGAACCTTGGATGTCAGCATTGACGAGGTTGGTGAAGACATTGTGCCTTATCCCCGCCGCATCAACCTGATCAAACAACTGGCCAAGAGCGTTATTATTGGTTGGGATCCACCAGTGGTCCCTCCAGGCTGGGGCTCCATCAGTGGCTACAATGTCTTGGTGGATAAAGAGGTTCGCATGAGTGTCCCCTACGGGGGCAGGACAAAGTCTCTTATTGAAAAGCTCAATCTGGCCACAAACACCTATCGTATCACAGTGCAGAGCATCACTGACCGGGGCCCATCGGACGAGCTCCGGTGCACTCTCCTCGTGGGGAAGGACGTGGTGGTGGCACCATATTACCTGCGGGTGGACAGCATCACACAGGTCTCGGCTGAGCTCTCTTGGATGCCCAGCAATAGCAACTACAGTCACACCATCTTCCTCAATGGTGCAGAGTATGACATGGTCAAGGCTGGGGGTTATAAGTACAAGTTTTTCAACTTGAAGCCGATGACAGTTTACAAGGTGAAGGTTGTCGCGCAGCCACATCAGGTGCCTTGGCAGCTTCCCATGGATCAAAGGGAGAAGAGGGAAATATCTGTGGAGTTCTGCACCCAGCCTGCAGGTCAGCCTCTAAAACATTTCATTTATTAGTTCTTTGAAGCACAGCAATGCGGAGCTTTTATTCTGCTTGTATTGCCACTATTAGACCTACTGGGATATTTTTAGCGGTGCTAGCATGGCTCTAGGGATGCCAATGTCAGTGTGTTGGTTGGTTGGTCCGCCCTCAGTCTCATGGAGTCCTTGGTGGAGACCCATAGCATTAATACTGTGATAGTGGATAGTGGATAGTGGATAGTGGATAGTGATAGTTACTATGTGGAGATGATAAGAAAAGAGATAAGATAAAACTTTATCAATCCCGAAGGAAATTCTTGTGCGAGAGGGTATCAACAGTGGGGACAACAGTGGCGCAGTGGGATAGCAGGGTTGTCCAATAACCGGAAGGTTGGTGGTTCGATCCCAACAACACTGTTGTGCAAGACACTTCACCCTAGCGGCGCGCCTTGCTTGTATGACACTGCTTGTGCAGCAGCCGTAACGAATTTCCCTCTGGAAATGCAGTTACGTACAGAGTATAAGTGTCATTAAAATCCAAATCAGAGTACAGTATGAGCACAATATATGAATGCATGGATACAAATATAGACCAGTGGAGGGAATGACAGTGATGCATGACATGATCATCTAGCTCCTCTCCCTACAGAAAGGGGAGGAGTTATACAGTCTGATGGCCACTGGCAGGAAGGTGCTGCTGCTGTGTGTGCTGCTGTGTGTGCTGCTCCTGCTGTGTGTGCTGCTCCTCGGTAGACTCAGTCTACCGCTGAATGTGCTCCTGTAGGACAGCAGTGTGTCATGCAGGGGGTGAGACGCGTTGTTACGAATACTGAGGAGTTTCCTCAGTATCCTCCTCTCCGTCACCTCCACCACAGACTCCCAGTACCGAGCCAGCCTTCCTAATAAGCATGTTGAGTCTGTTGGTGTTGGCCGTCTTCATCCTGCTGCCCCAGCACGTAGAAGATGATGCTGGAGACCACCGAGTGGTAAAACATCTGCAGCATGGACATTAAAGGACCTGACTCTTTCCCTTCTTGTATATTGCCTCTGCGTTTATGGACCAGTCCAGTTTGTGGTCAATGTGGACACCCAGGTATTTGTAGCTGTCCACAATGTCCACATTGGTACCTTTGATGCGGACCAGGTTTGGGAGTGTCTGGTGCTTCCTGAAGTCCACCACCAGCTCTTTTGTCTTTGTGACATTCAGCTGTAGTTGGTTTTGTTTGTACCACTCCACAAAGCTGTCCACCACACTCATGTACTCTGCCCCCCGACCTCTGCTGGTACAGCCCACAATGGCAGAGTCGTCCGAGAACTTCTGCAGGTGGCAGGACTGTGAGCAGTGTCTGAAGTCTGAGTGTGAACAAAGCAACATTTAGTTAATAGCATTTAAGGCTTGATAATTCCCCTTATTAGCTTCTGTTAAATCATTATAATAGAGCTCAAAAGATGATAAGGATTCTAAATTGGCCATAGGTGTGGGTGTTACTGTTGTCTTTGTGGGGCCCTGCAATAGACTGGCAACCCATCAAGGGTTGCCAGAGATAGGCTGCAGCGACTTTTGTGTGAAATGTATATTTATGATCAAAGACAACCCTTGTTGTTGTGCCTGCTCCTGACAGCTCTCTGGTCTTCACTAATTTCACTAATAATTTACATCCAGTACAGGAATCCATTACTCAGCCACAGGCTTCAAGTCCATTACATTTACAAACCTGACAAACATTGTAGTTATTTTTTTTATCTCTCCCCAGCCACTTCTTAGATTGCCCTTAAGGATTTGTGCGTGTGCTTGTGTAATAAGACACATGCATGACAGAAAAAAGAGAAATCATTGAAGAAGCATTCTCTGAAAAAGAGCTGCATAACACTAAAAAAAAAGAAAAAAAAGTCACTCGCAGCCAAATTAGTGTAAATAGTAAGCATAGATCTCTGGGATTTCTTCTCCCATGAGACTCATTGTTGCTTACAGTTGCCAGAATTTACTTGAATCTCACAGCCTTTCTTTCTGCAGGAAAGAAAATGAACAGTGATTCTTTTTTCTTCTTCTTCTTCTTCCCCCGCAGCCAACTGCATTGCTAAATGTATAGGTGCAATATAATGTGGGTGCAAATTAAATATGGTTACATATTCTTGCTTTTGAAGTGCTCAGGGTGAGAAGATGAACACTTATTGCCTATGAAAGCAGTTGAGCTAACAGAAAAATGATGCAGTCATGTAATGAAAAAGGAAAGAGTGTGAGGTTTGAATTGACATTTTCTGTTGGCAGCTGACAAGCCCACATGTTGAGAGTTCATTAAATGGTCTATCTATTGAACATGTTAATTAGAGGCGTCCGAAATAGTCTTGGTATTGGTGGTAGACGAATGTTGTCAATAAGTAGGACGACGTCTGGGAGCACTACATTAGGCTTTCACACTCAGCATGTGTTCTTCAAACAAGCATCTTCATTAGCCCATCATGATACATATCAATGCCCAACATATTTATTCTTTTTTCTTTGTTTGCTTGTTTTGTCACATGTGCCACCAACTGGTAATCAGTGTTTACTGTTTGTCTAGCTAAATAAAAGTGAATCCACTCATTGCACTTCTTAGAGGATCTTGTTGTTTATGACAGGGGTAGTTTAAAAAATGACAAGAGCAAATAAAAACTCCAAACAGCCGCTGCCACTCTTCCAGCTGACAGTCAGTGCAGAGATGTGATTAAGAATGTTCCAGTGTAGATGCTCGGACACACTCGGCACAGCTGCATGTTCCGGTTTTGAGATACTGCTGACTGCATCTGCGCTCTCCTGCTTGCTGTGTGACTGCAGGTGAGCGGCAGCACTGCACAGATGGGTTTGTTGTTTAGTATGCAGGCAGCGCTGACAGATTGTGGAAATAGCAAACTGTGTTTTTCTGATGCTCTATGGAAAATTGTCAGCAAGAATCTGGCAACAGGATATTGCTGTACATACAGTGACGGCTCTGTGTTGGCAAACTAATGTGCCTGATGTGCATATGAATGAGATGTATACCATTTATTTAGTCAACAAAATACTACAAACGGATGCATTGGAACATCATAAATAATTTACCTCAGATGACTGGTTGCACATACTGTACCAGCAGATATGCATGTATTTTAATTTTATTACAAATTTTAGCTGTTTAGCTGGAATGAATGGGAGAAGCCCTCAGCATCAGTGTTAGCACATGTATTTTTAAAATAGGCAGGAATGGTCCAGCCACTGTTAAGTTGTGTTTTTTTCTCCTTATCCAGTGTGTGTGTTGGGCTTTCCAGGGCCTCCGCTCCCTCCCCAGGAGGTGCAGGTTCAGTGTGGTCAGACACCCGGGGTCCTGCAGGTCAGATGGAAGCCGCCACCTCTGACATCTTCAGGAACCTCTAATGGGGCCAGTGTGATTGGCTATGCCGTGTGCACAAAGGGACAAAAGGTACTCTTTTTTCTTTCTTTTTTTGCTTGAGTCTTTCTTATAATAAAGATCTTTAAAGAGACAGTCTTTGCTTTTTCTCAGCACTGATTTCTGTGAGCAGTGCTTTATTGCCACCTCCTGGAGAAATTATTAAATGCTGATGTTCAGCTTAAAAATAAAACAGTCAATCACATTTTTGCCAAATAAAATAACATTGCCAAGGTATGAAAGCTACAATTGGTGTATGTTTGCATTGAGGTTAGTGTTATTATGCTGATATTCTAAACTGTCCTTTGCTAAGGACTCTTGTTCCTTTGTGAACGCAGATAGCAGAGGTCTTGTACCCCACAGCAGACTATGTGACGGTGGACTTAAACAGGATTCAGTGTCTGGAGGCCAGGGAAGTCATTGTAAGGACGTTATCGACACAAGGAGAATCCCAGGACTCACCTGTGGCCCTCATCCCGCACAATCTCTTGGGGTCTCCACGCCTCTCCCACAGAACCACACCAGCCCCCCATTCTATGTCCCACTCGCAGCCCCATCCAGTACACCCACAAACCCACCCTCCTTACCCATCAACGTACCCCCCGAACCACCCCCAGCCCCAGGTGCAGCCTCTTCCCAGAGCGCAGCCCCACACATTGCCACATGCACAGCCACACACGCAGCCCGTCCGCCACCCTCCGCCTCAGCCCCAGTCTCATTTTCAGCGCCACCCCATGTCCAAGTCCAAACTGTTAGTAAGTGCCAGAGAGCCAGAAACCAAAGAGCATGAGGTCGGCCTGCGGCAAGCGCAGCCCTGGGAGCGCTCCCCGTCTCCTCTGCCTCCCATGCGTGGACCCAACCTGGAGCCGCCGCACTTCCAGCCACGACGATCCCCCTCTCCTCAAAGGATCCTACCGCAGCCTCAGGGAGTCCCCATCCCCAACACCATCGCCAAGGCCATGGCCAGGGAAGCTGCCCAGAGAGTGTTTGCTGAGGGCAACCGGGTGCGTGAGCATTTACTTACACAGCATTTTATCCCAACATAAAGACTGACAGTTGGTGTGTTGACACGTTTCTTTAATGTAAATGCCTCTATTCAGGTTGAGAAAAGGAATATCTTTAGCGAGCGAGGGAGCGGCTTGCATCCACTCAACTCTGATGAGGAGGAGGACGGCTATGACTCTCCTCATGCGAGGAGGAGAGGCGCCTCAGTTGATGAATTTCTCAGAGGATCAGAGTTGGGCAGACAGGTACATTAAGGAAATTCAGTGTGCACATCTGCTGTTTATAGAAGAGAATGGATACAGTTGCATACATGACTAATCACAATTAGGCTACTTATTAGCTACATACAGCATCAATATTAGTGGCTTTTATTTTGTAGATGAATATAAGTGACTTTGGTTTTGTAGGTCAATGTTAGTGGCTTTTGTTGTCTAGAAAATGTTGTGTCACTGTTCTCTGTCTTATGTCCCTCAGCATCATCATCATCACCACTACAGCCACAGCGAGGAGTACCACACAGAGAGCAGCCGGGGCTCTGACCTGTCCGACATAATGGAGGAGGACGAGGAAGATCTTTACTCTGAGATGCAGCTGGAGGAGGGCCGCAGGCGCAGTATCAACTCTCACAACACTCTCAAGGTATATATTTATCTGCTCACCTTCAGTTTGCAGTGACCAGAGGAAGGACAGAGGAAGGAGAGGAGAAGCAGGGGTTTAGAGAAGGAGAGAAGAAGGGAAGGGTCCGACCTGCTATGTCTCTCAAGCTCTTAAAACCAGGCACATCATGGCTTTGCCCGGCTAAACTCCCATGCTTTTGCGTTAAGCTGAATCAGCCTCCCGATCCCAGCCTTGCTACTCCACCTCCACCCCCACCAGTGCTGCTTTATTCATTCCGAGCTGAGCTCACAGGAATGGCTGTGTACAAACAGCTGTATGAGATGCATGTGAGATGGGAAGGCTGTGCACTAAGAAAACTAAAAAAGACTGAGGAGTTGGTACTGCATTTTGATGCTGTTTACACTGCACCACAGTCAAGTGTTAGAAAATGAAACTGAACTGTAAATATTAATATGCTGTACTGTGTCAAAGGGTCATGGCATATCAGATGCATAAGGGAATCTCATTTAAGTGAGTACTTAAATGGAAATATTCACTTTTGTTTACGTCTGTCATGTGTTTAATTTTTAAAGCTACTGTTGTCACTTGATTCTGTCTTCATTTGGTCTGTCAGTGGGGATGTGTGGTCGTGAGACAAACTGCCATCATGATGACAATTTAAGAGAGAGAGAGGCTGGCTGGTCTTCTGGATTGTAGCAGAAGCCAGTAAATCAATAGGGTCATGTTTTTGTTTGTGCAGTAATGTGGTGTTCCTCTGAGGGGGTGTACGATGGTGTATTAACTCTTTTATACACCAACAAGGCCTCTACTTATTGTCATCACCATCAAAATCAATGTTGACATCTTCCATAAATGTCTGTAATAATATTATGTATTGACATTTTCATTTGGTATTGTGAAGGAAAGTGTATGTATTGCCACATTTTTTGCTATGGTTTTGTGTGAACACATAGAAAGAAGTTGTGTACCTGTAGTGGTTGATTCTTCTCGTCACTCATCTTCACATAAATTCATAGCTTTATTAAAGATTCATCTGCTCATTTCATCCCTCACCTGTGGCAGTAGGCCTGTCACTTACTTTTTGTATCTATGGATGTTGGATGTTTTCACTCCATCTTTGAGCCTTGACAGATTCCTGTTCAGAGCATGCCATTTCCTCCTCACGGAATGAGACTGCATGTCTTACTACATTGCCACAAATAACTAATTCTGTCTTTATTTTGTCTTTCCTCCCTATTTGTTCTATTCACATACTGTGTTGTTTCCTGCCTGTTCTAAAACCTTCGAAAAACTTTTCAAAAAACCCCTCACAAATACTCTAACTGAACCTTTTGAATTGAACTGACTGTCAATGAACGATAAAATTATTGGACATTGCCTCGTGCTCATGATGAAGGCATATTACAAGCGCCAGGACTTAGCTGAGGAAAGAGACTGCTGGGATCTCCAGAGGGAGGTGGTGAAGCAGAGGTCGCTCCGCAGCAAACGTCTCCACAGCATCCCCGAGGTGGCTGAGGAAGAGTCAGACAGCGTGGACATCATGGGTCAGCACCTGTGTTTTGAAGATGGTGGACGGCCAGGTACACCGCACGCTCAGAGGAGGATGTACCCCCAGGATGCTCACATGCGCAACCATGCCGGTCCGGGCAAGACATATCGCCTACAGCGCCAGCGCTCCTCCCCGCGCTTCACTGACAGCCGCTACTGCTACATCTCAGATGACCGCATCTTGGGACGACCAAACCGCCAGAACACCAAGAGTCCTGACAGTGGTTTAGACTGCGGCAGCGAGGAAGAAGGCTCTCTAGGACGGGGCCATAGAGGGCACTATGCTCATGGGAGCCCCATGCGTGGGCCTGTGCGTGTCATCCACTGTGAAGGGCCAGTAGAAAAGCGGGCGCTGGCTATGGGACGTAAACGAACTCTCACCCGCCAGTGCAGTGTGGAGGAGGAGTTCTCTGACATGCCAGTGACTGCAGCCAAGTCGGTACACACGGGTGACTTTAGAAACAGGGAGCACTTTGGCCCTGGTCGGGAGGTCGGGTCACGAAACTACTCCAGGGAAGGGGCCCTAAGCGAGGGCAGGCTGAACGAGCTGGACAGGGTCTATTACAGCCCCCACAGGGAGGCTAGGGCCCAGTCTTTGTCCAGGCTCAACCGGGACCAGGCGCTGGTGTGTGATTCAGACTTTCTGCTGTACTTTCCATCAGCAAGCTGCAGCCATTCTGTTTTCTTAATGTTGTCTGTTTTTGTTCTGATAACCCCCTTGCTTTCATTTGGTATTTCTTTTCTCATTCTTGACAAGTTATCATGTGTTCATGGTTGGTCTGATTTGATGTTTTGTTTTTGTGTGAATTACTTTGCTTGTATTGAGAATGTTAGGTGGATTTTTAAAGCTTTAAATTACCTAAAGGCCATTTACAAAAGTTTTGATTTCTCATGTCTTTGAAGGGAAATGCTCCATATAGAGGCAAATCTGTGCAGGGCATGGGGATGTGCTGCCCTTGTCTTCCCTGCCCGTGTCTTCTCTGCCAGGTTCATGCATTGCTCCATGCCCTCAAGAGCTGCAGCCCATGGCGCTCCACCCTGTGTTTGGGGCTTTATTTTAGCATCTCCTGCCTTCCATTTTTATAAAAAAAACAAAAAAAAGCAGCCTTCAGGGATTCATGTAGCCTTCAACTCATATGCATCATCACATGCTTTTGCTCATTTTAGAAAAAAAATAAACAAAACAAACAAAATTGTATTCATCACATCATTTAATAAATGTTTTGATTATTATAAGCCAGTGCCTCAGGCTGAAGTGTTAATGGCTTTGCCCATCCAACCTCATCTTCATTTTTGATCACACTAACCCTTCACTTCTACTTCTTCACATCCAGTCTGTCTTCATCTATCATTTGTCTTCTGCTGTCATTTGCTCGCTTTTCTCATCAAGGAGCTGACATGCACAGAACAAAACAAAGCAAACAAATGGTCTTTAGCTGAACATCCGACCCCCCTCTGAACCCCAGTCATGTTGTTGTGTTGGGGGTTCATTTGAGTTACTTGTTTTGATAGTTTTTTGGGTTTCATTATTGTTTTCTTTTTTTTTTACTATTATTTTGCCTCCCTAAGGACAAATGGAAGCCACATCATTTGCTCTTATGGCTTTTTAGTTGTTTAAACAGGATTGTTGGAAGTGTTTGCTTGTCTTCACGTTGCAGACTTGTTGTTGTTCTAACATGTTATTTGTTGTTTTTATTCTTTTGTGCTCTAAAGATCATTGGGAACTCACCGTCACATGGAAGTGCTGATCGTGTGGACCACTCAGGGAGGAGGCCGGTTCACATCGGCACCCCCCCTCAGCGACGACCCATCCCATCCATTGGTTAGTGAGGTCAACACATGAGGATCACCACCTGCAGGGCCACTGATGTTTGTGCTAATTATACCATGCGTTTCCCCATATGAGCTGAGCTGTACATTCCCCCCTCCCATAGAGCTTAAACACCCACATAGACCCGTTTTTGTGGGGTGTTTGCACACCCCTGTAGCTGTCCATCTTCATGAGCTGGATTCGCCAAATGTTCACACACAGCTTTGAAGGAAAGTTATCTCAGACACACCCTTTATGCCTGTGTTCACTTGTGGGTTAACACGGTTACATGACTACCCTATCAGACCTCCCTGCAACAGTATAAGCATTGCTGTTTACACCCAGTGACTCCAGAGTGAAACCCGTTGCCTTGTACACCCCTCTCCACACCTTAAGGGCAACCTCATCATCCTACTGTCTCAAGCATGAGTGAATGGGCCGTGGGGCAGAGCGAAGTATGTATGTGTGTGTGTGTGTGGGGGATCTCTGACCATTGTGATTGGTGTCTTCTGTAGAGATCACCATGGACAGTAACAGTGAGGGGAGTGAGGGGAACCTCTCACCCGTCAAGGAGGATGTTTACTATGGCAGTGTAGCTCGGCGCAGGATATGGCGATCTATGTCCTCAGAGGATCAATATGGTATGTGGTGCAGCTTCTCTCCAAGATGACAATTCACCATTAATTTAAAAAAAAGAACCAAGAGTCGTTCTTGAACACATGCAGTGATATCATTGTGGTCTGTGTTCTGTGCTGGACAGTTTAGCTGCTTTGTTTAGTTTAGCTCAGCTTAGTTGAATAAAGCTGACGGGGGAGGACAAGACTGACCACTTCCCGTTGCTGGAGAATGAAAATCCCTTCCCTGTATGTACTATACCTTCAATCCCAAGGAACTCCAACTCACCCACTCTTCCTATTCACCCTCCATATAGCAGCCCCCCCCACCCCACCCCATTGCAATTTAGCCCAGTCTCTTAATCTTTCCCTCCTCTTTTTCCTTCTCTTCCTCCTTTTAGAATATAGTAGCTAGTTTCCTTTGCTAATCTTGCATGCCCTGTTTATGATACAGTGAGAAGGAAAGACACATTACTGGATGAATTGCCTTGTTGGTATCACACGGTTGCACTCTCATAACCTTTGCCGCCATCCAAATCAGTTTTACACTTTAAAAGCACATTTTACATCTTCCAAAAAGCATATTTCCATTTTTACTTCGTAGTTGCAATTTTTCTGAGCCATTATTCAGACTGCCATTGAAACATTTAACATGGTGATCCATGAGAAGCATGGGGAATTGATATCAGGTTCATCCCTTCCCCCTCACTGTCCCTGATATCTGCGTGGCCAGGAACTGCTGGGCCATTTGATGTGTTATCTCCTGTGGGAACGTGCCACCTTTGCCCCTTTCTGTTGTTTTTGTTGCTGATCATTGTTTCCAGATGTGGTCTCTAAGCATGACATTTGATGTAGTAATGCTCCCTTCCCATGAAACCATGCATGTTAATTAGCCTCTGTGAGATAAGGCAGTGAAACAGCAATGAACCTTAGTGCAGTGTTACTCATCCTGGTGTGCACAGTCGTTCCCTTGCAACCACCCCCACCCCTAAACTGCTTGTTGTGTGCTGTGTTGTGGTGTGCTGCGTTCTGTGATCGTTGGTAACTGACATGGCAGCAAGCAGAGATGTGTGAACAAAGAACCCTGCTGTACAACAGTCATATTGTATAAGCTTCTTTTGCTCATCACAACCGATTAAAACTTAAACTATATTTATCGCATACAGCCTCTGGCTCCTTTTTCACACATGCATCTCATCGCCCTCTCCCCTGTCAGCTCTAACAAAGAGACATCTTCTGCTTTCATTGCCTCTACAGCCAGCGTGGCTGTTTAAGGCTGGTAGTAGCAGCAGAGGCCTCCTCTATGTTTCAGACGGCTACGGTGGGTGCAGACACGGCCGGGGACGACGATCTCCCGATTACTACGAGGAATCGGACCAGGAGGAGATGACCCGGGTGTTTGTGGCTCTGTTTGACTATGACCCCCTGTCCATGTCTCCAAACCCTGATGCTGCTGATGAGGAGCTGCCATTCAAGGAGGGCCAGATCATCAAGGTACTGTCACTACTAACACACACAGGTGAAAAATTGACAAAGCTGTCTAAACCAAAAAACAGATTTGTTTCTGGTTGAGCATCCTCCCATGACATTTTTTTGTTGTTTTTTGTCGCTCAGGTGTTTGGGAATAAGGACAAGGATGGTTTCTACAGAGCGGAGATCCATGACCGAGTGGGCCTAATTCCTTGTAATATGGTTTCTGAGATCCAAACAGAGGATGATGAAATGATGGGCCAGCTCCTTAAACAGGGCTTTCTTCCACTCAACACTCCTGTGGAGAAGTTAGGTGAGATGTTTTCTCTTGTTTGCTCCTATGACCTCTGCGTGTAGCTGGCCAACCAAATGCTGTACTGACCTGTTCTTCTGTCCTCTATTTCCTACTTAAATGTGCTTTTCTGCTTTCCTGTTAAGTGAACTGCGACCGTTTCAAAGATGGCCGCTCAATAAATCGCAGGTCCAGAAAATCCAAGAGAGGTCCGTGTTCATTGAGACACTCTTCTGCTCTCTGCTTCATCCTTTTTCACTCTTTACTTTTCATTTCCAAACTTCACTAAAGTCACTTTACTAACTTACTTACTTCACTAAGTTTTTTCCTAGTTACTAACATGAGTAGTAATTGTATTAAAACAATTTATTACATTCTCACTACAGATTACTGATTTTCTGAATTTTGATTTTTCTTCTTTGCAGAAAGAAATAGGCGGAGCGGTCGTCAGCATCCAATGTCGACGCGGAGGATGGTGGCTCTGTACGACTATGACCCACGAGAGAGCTCCCCTAACGTTGATGTTGAGGTAGAACCCTCTAACAGCTCCACTTTGTGTTGAACAATCTGGCTGAATCATCATTAAGAGACATAAAAACAGTCAAAGTACAAAACATTCTGGCAATGTTAAAAGTTATATAAAAAAAGTTTGTTTTTGCCAGACCTAGTAGTATCAATGTTGTCTAAGTCTTGAGACATGTCAAATTACTCATATACATGCAGGAGGAGTTCACTCTGTGTTAGGTAGAGAGAGGAAAGCATTGTCCCACACTGTTATTATTATTTTGGCCCCCTCCCCTGGTTTCACTTATTCTCACCTTTCTATTGGCACTGCAACACAGTATGAAGGCAACAGGCTGAATGAGGAGGTGAGTGAGGGTGAGGAGGGTACGGTACTGTCTTCTTTGTGTGTGTTAAATTCCCCCGTTTGTCAGAGTGCAAAGGAGGAGGTGGGCTTCAGACTACAGGCCACGGCCCTCTGTTCTTGGTGGTCCTGAAAATCAGCCCCTCCCCCATGCATTGCCTGAGCCAGCATCCTCCTTCCTCGGTTTGGTCTTTTGTGTCGACCTCTCTCTCCTACATACTGTACATGCGCACTGTTTGGTTTGTGTGTTTTTGGATACTCCCATATAGGAGAGATGTGCCCAGTGTGTTGCACTCCTGTCTTCAAAGTTACAACATTTGATGCATTTACAGTTGGCAACAGTCCATCTGCAGAGACTGAACTGATACTCTTGTTTAAGATGCATCACATTGGTTTGGAGAAGGAAGCACAACATTTCAAACTCATCAAACCCCACCAGATTTGATGTTTTTCTGCACTTGAACTGCTGTAAAACAACAATTAATACGCAGTAGCTCAAAGTCTTTCCTTTTTTTTACAGGCTGAACTTACATTCTGTGCTGGTGATGTCATCACGGTTTTTGGTGAAATAGATGAAGATGGTTTTTACTATGTAAGTACCTAGTTTTCTTTTATGTGTGAGAACAATACAACAATATAAGGTGAGGATGTTCTTTCATTACCTTTGTAGAAATGCACCAAACCACATATGCCTTTAGTTTTTACCTGAACTTATGCCCTCTCATTGACTTTTGTCTCTGCATGTAATCCTAGACAGACTCCAGATTTTGAGATCAGGGCTCTGTGGGGGCCCTATGATCTGTTAACATGCTGCTTGTTTGTCTTTCGCTTAAAGATACTGCGCATGCTCCGCAGTTGCGTCATTCATGTATACATCCAACAGTCATGAACAACTATTACAGTCAAACACACAACACAGTACCTTAAATGTCCCACACCCACATTAGGAAATAAAGTTTTTCTACTGGAAAATCATACACCTCCCACTTGGCCTACTGATCCTGGAATTCAAGTAGGCCACCATAGCATGTCAGGCTTGTGAATATGGAATTTCACCCCATGCTTATGCACTTATATTTATATAAGGAGGTGCTACATCTTAACATAACTAAACACAAACACTAAACACAAAACCGAAACACACCATGGTGGGGATCCTTTGCCGTCCTTTACCAGCCTAAACACACCATGGTGGGGAAGTCTCTTCTTGCTCTTCCACTGGTAGCAAAACCACCAGCCTCCTAGCATCCCTGTGTAGGATGGTGGAGGGGCAACTCTCAACGTCCAGGTTTCTCCTGGACTGTCCACTGAAAACCGGCCAGCTTTGGCATGTCCTCACCTTCACATCTCGTACCACCCCCTTTATGTCAGGGCAGGCTTCCACCACCCGACCCAGCCTGAACCGACCCCTCAGTGCGTTCTGGTTAACCATACTAGGTCCCCCGCCATGACGTTCCGGTCAGGTGCGTGCCATTTTTGTCGGATGAAGAGGCCCAGACCTGCTAGCTGATTCCACCGCTTCCAGAATTTATCAACCTCGATCTGGATCGCTCTCAGACATACGGCAAGGTAAGTTGGATACTCAAGCTGAAGTCATCCCATTTCCTGAGGACTCAGAAGCTCCGCTATCCTTAACCACCATGGCCTCACCACCAGGATCATCTGGGTTTGAAGCTTTCTTGATCTGAGCTCTGGTTAGGACTGCCGAAAAAGCCTTTCTCTGGATTTTGCTTACCATCTCTCTAGTACCAGTACCAGTGGGAGAAACTAAACAACCACTCCACAGAAGAATGGCTCAGCACAGGAGAGCCACCTCCTCAGGACAAGACTCAGCTGTTCACATTTTAGACAGAGAGGAAAGGTGGTATGAAAGAGGAGTCAAGGAAGCCATCTATGTTAGGCTGGAAAAACCTTCCCTTAACAGAGGTGGTGGCCTCAGACATCATCTTTCTACCACATACAATGCAGTGATTCCATCCATTCCCAGGAAGTTTGCACATACTCACAGTAAGAACAAAGGGCTGTCAACCAGTCCCCCTCCGGCAGTTTCATAGTCGTTAGCCAGTCGTTAGACACACCTGGCCCAGTCAGCCAGAACATCACAGGTAAGTATGGAAACATTTAGTGCTATTGTTTTTTCAGTTTTTAAGTTTTTACCCAGACCCACCCACATAGGTCTGTAACCACATATAAACCATGTTTCCCCACCAAACAGTTAGAACTGATGAAGCTGCTTGGATGAGCAGCGAAACGTCTTCTAGAAAACTCCACAAGTCCAGACGCCTTGCTTCAATCTTCTCTACGTATGATGACCTGGATGACTGAGAATCTTCATCAACATGTCTTCTCAATGACCATCCTTTCGTCTTTCATGTGGGAGAACTGGTGTAATTTTGCAGTTTCACGCATGGCTACCTGCGCAATGCATCCCGCCGGTTTGTCACCCATGTTCACCCTCACAATAGCATAGTCCTCAATCTCATCCTCTGGTGAGTCCTTTCACAAGAATCGATGCACATGGATCTCTTGCTCCTCCAACCATAGCGAGTTATACATCTTAGTGATATCCCCAATGGCTGCGTGCACACCCTCTCGGAATCTTAGAAGCACTGCTCTGATGGGATTAAGGACGTCTGGGCCTTTAAGTAAAATGCTGTTCATGCTAACCGCTCCAAACTCCTGACTGCTGTTCCATACGAGACGTACTGGCGTAGTCACTAAGTGTGGATTAGGTGCAGTTAGATGGCTCACCCACCACACAGGCCCTTTCCAACTGTCCATCATGTCCTTGGTGAGCTTAATGGCTGCTTCTCTCGCCATCATCTCGTGGACTTGTCTCTTGTAGACCTCTTTTCACATGGGGGTCTTTCATAAGCCGTTTCTCTGTCCTCAGAAACGTTGCTTCCACAGCCTTCCGGTTGTTAGGAAGAGAAGCTGGGTATTCCTTCCAAGGATATTTAGCATTCCAGTGAGGCTGGTTGTGGGTGTCATTCTCTTTAAAGGTCAGACCCGCCCTTATTATCTCCAGCTCTTTCTCGTCAGCTAGGGACATCTCCTTTCCTCCTGGTGGGCATTTTCCACAACGACACCCTCCACAGATGGGAACACAGTCCCATTTTACCAACTCAAGGACACCTTATTAGGGTTGGCTTTTCATTTCCTTCCGGGTCTCAGGTCCCGTCCCCCCATCTGTCGCTCTCTGCTCGGGGCTTGTGTACTCTCTTGCACGGCTCTGACCATTCCATGAAAAGGAGTTCATGGTCCATTCTCCGCTCTACACCTCCATGCTTGACAGTGTGTATAGAAGTCTGTACATCTTCTGATGATCAATTCATCAAGGACTGATGATCAGCAGCACCTGCTGCAGCTCAACTAATTAAATCCTATAGACGCAGGAAGGGAGAGGTTTAGTATTGAGCACATTTTTCATTTCTTTTTTCTTCTTTCTTCTTTTACTAAATAAACAATGATATTAAAAAAGTTATAGTGATATGTCTGAAGTTGTGTTTGCCTAATACTAAGAAACTACATCAGATATTTGATAGAAACCATCAGTATGTTTAATGGGTTTAATTGAGCAGTCTTATGATTTACTAAAAAATGCAAGTTGAGTGCATAACAGCTATTGGAATTTACACATTTACACAGTGATTTTTTTTCCTGATAGCATGTCCATATTTCAAGATAACAATGCTAGGACTCACTGTGAATGTGTGTTATAATCAAAGCTAAAAAAGGGCCAATAACGTGACTTTTTTTGGTCCATGCAGTGTATGTTTCAGTTTGTTTGTACATGTGGAGCAGAGAACAAAGGGAGTTTCACCGTATCTGTGTGTTCCACAGGGCGAGCTCAACGGACACAAGGGACTTGTTCCTTCCAACTTTCTAGAAGAAGTGCCTGATGATGTAGAGGTTTTTCTAACAGACTCACCATCTCGATACCCCCAGGACACTCCAGCACGGATAAAGACCAAAAGGGTACATGCTCCTTTGCAGTACTAGCCCTCTGTCATCCATTTGCTCTTTTTCAGTTCCCTCTATCTCCTTTTAGTTCTGTCTGTGCGTGTGTGTCTCATTGATCCAAATACAATGGGATTTTTGACTTTAGGCAATTACACTGTAAATAAATAGATGTCTATGAAAAAAGACACTTTTAAGACTAATACTTGACAGAGGTACTTTTATTTTTCATGTTTACTGCTGTGAAAGAGGGGGTGGTGGGGAAGTCTGCATTGTATATTACATGGGTATATTGTATTCATAAAGCATTCTCGATCAAAGTAAAATGGAAGGAAGCTCCTGTGACTTTTTACCTGTTATGTAACGTCTTCGAAAACAGAAAAGACTTTTTTGCACATGCATATTTAGCATTTAAACAGATGCTTTATGAATATATTCTCTGTTTGATCATTTCTAATAGAGTAAATAGTTTTGTTGTACTGAAAGATGAACTATGTAGTCTTTAGCTCAGCATGGTATATAGCCCAGATGCATGAATCCTTGAACATTTTATATAAAGATAAGTCTAGTGTAGTAATTTTTGTATCTGCTCCTGAACGCCTTGTTTTGTAAATTGCTTTCTTGTAAAGTAGCACGCAGAGGTCACTTAGCCTATGTTGCCATCAGAGAATATAATTTCAGAAGTAATTATTACCTAAATGTAAATATGTGATGTTATTTTTGTGTTTAACAAATAATGCAATTGTTTAAAAAAAATATGAATAGGTGTCATCAGATGTTTCTTTTTCTTGTGTTCTAATTTGCCATTGGCATAGTGCAAACTATTGAAATGCCATCACCATATTTTTTTTTATTTCTTTTCCTCACCTGCTTGGCAAAACAGAAGAAGAGTGTTCATTTCACACCTTAAAGGCTCTGTTTCCGTCACGTAAGTGAGCAACTGAGGATACCAAGATTACGCTCCCCTCGTCTAATGCAGATGACATGGGTACCCTTAGTTTCTGGTATGCAACCTGTACACTTTGTATGACCCTTCCTTTAGGTAGTGTTAGGAACCCATTTTTCTATCAGGATGCTCAATACTGTTTGTTGTCAGGACAGAGTGACCCTAGCCAATGCATTAGACAAGAAGTATGGTATCTTCAGTTGTTTCTCTGAGTGTTGTACATGACAATGTCCGTCTCCTGCAATAAGTCTCCTGCTGTAACTCATGGTAAGCTAAAAGGCCATTATTGCACAATTATTCTCAATTAAAATGAAGTACTGCTACAAATTAGTGTCACTGCACTATGATGCTATTGCATCTAATCTATGCAAAAACCCAAAAATGCAAATTTTAGAAATTTTTTTCTTTTGCTTTTATTTAGGATAGTTTTTGTTGTATATATAGATATATATATCTATATATACAGAGACATAATGTAAAAATACAACTATATTTAATTATCAACTCAGTTCCAGATTACTGTTTAATGACCAACTAATAGTGACTGGATTAAAGTGAGACTATGCCACTTTTGCTGAACAACAAAAAAAGCTATTGCTAATTGCCACAACACACAGCAATATTTATCTGCAATATGTTTTTAATAATGGTTTTTAATGTTTACACAAGATCCAGTAAGGCTGCAGCAAAATTTCTTTTAAATTGCCCACATTATGGGTTTGAAACCAATAATAACCTTCCTCATGTTTATGTCCACTTTAGTTCACTTAAAGTGGATGTTTACCTCTGTTTTTAGGCTGTGTAGTTTTAAGTGCATATTGTAGACACATTCCACCACAATGAATTCTGGGATAGGTAGTTTTTTGTGGCAAAAGGATCTTATTCTTTGCAACCAGAGCAGTGATCTTGGCCACATTTGAAGGAGCCTTGGAAAGCCACACAGTCCATCCTCTAATACAGCCCGTAACATATTGCCATCTAGCCAACATTAGCAGCTGCTGTGCAGTTCAATTCTATATTTTCTGGCACGTCCAGTGCCTCAGAATGCTTAGTTTTTAAATGATATAGTGTGCATGCAGGCTAAACAGCATCTTAGTTGTATGTTTATTCTAAAAGTTGCTTAGTCTTGCTTTAATCCTTTCTAATGTGCAAATGTGGCACATAGGCCTACAAACGTAGTACATACGTGTATCTTCTCAAAGTGCAATTGAAAGGAGCCTTTTAGTTCATGATTACAGAAAAGGAATAGTGACTAGTAACTCTGTAACCCAGTTGTATCAGTAAATATCTATATTTAAGAGGAAGGAAAGTGAATGTGATATCAATGTCCCACTTGTCCCAAAAAACAAATGTATCTGTTTATGTAAGAGGAACTACCCTTTGATAGTCATTGTTGGGAAATGTCACCTTATACTAATGTGGAAGTTAGTCAATGTCATGCATAAATTGTGTTGTTGTTGTAGCTTATTTATAGCAGTTTCATTTAAAAAAAAATTATTCATTGTATCTGACAGAAGGGGGGGGGTATATCTATACCTGAGTGCACAGGACATCATCCAGGGAGGTAGACTTCAGAACTATGGTGGCCCTGCTGAGACAGAAAGGACTTAAGAGAAGGAGGGGAGTAGTGACTGGGGTGTGAGAGACGGCTGGCTTTTTAACACCCTCAACTGTCCCTTACGGGTCTCCCATTAGGTTCCATTGGACAAATCGGGTCAGCCCAGAAGAGCAGCCTCTCCCACAGTGCGTCCACACATCCCTGGCTCTGGCCCTGCCACCGTGGGGCCCGGCAGTCCCATCAGGGCCCCAATGGACATGTACTCCTCCAAAAAGAAAAAGGGACTGCTCTCCAAAGGAAAGCAATTATTACAAAGACTTGGCGCTGTAAAATAAATACTTGGAGAGTCTCATCCACTTCCTCGCAGTGTTTAAAAAAACAAATGTTAATGTGGCATTTGTGAGCTTAGCAAATGCATCAGTCTTGTGCATCTGTTGTATACTAGGATATATGTATTTTGTTAACAGTATCATCTTCATATTTACAGTAACATTTCAGAATATGGTCCCAAGACCTCATGGTGTTGGACGACGTAGTATTGATATTCTTACCTCCAAGTCTGCTGGTGACATTTTGTGATAGACAGAGACGTGGTCAAGTCTTGCACATAATAGACCACAGAAGTCTCACTATTGTCTCTGTGTACAGAAAGCAGAACAAAAACACAGAGGGCTCCCTTAAAACCTTGGAGTCCTTTTTTGAATCTGATCTGAGAGGAAGCAGTCAGTCAGCTGTATGAGAGGTTTGCATGCTTTATTTCAGCACATTCCCTCCTGATCCCCTTTGGAGAGAGCATGCTGTGTGCCGGGCTTGGTGTGGAACCTGGAGCATGCGGTACTTTAAATACAGCATGGCTGACCTGTTGTGACAAATCAGCAGAATTAACTCCTTCTCCTCTGCCCTATTTCAATTACTGTGACAAGAGGCATGTTTTCCCAACTTTCATCACCCTGACCCCACATACAAAACAAGCACATACTGTATCTACTACAGGGTCTCTGCAGTAAAATCAGCCTGAATGGAAATGCCTACTAGATCTAACCTCCATGTACTTGCCTTATAATCGCACAATGGTTAGTACTTTGTCCAGTAGAGCATGCAGTTTCATGCCTACACTGTTACTTCATGAAGCTGAATTTGTTTGTTACTCCTGACTTGTGACATGCAGGGTATTGTGTGACTGTCGTGTATGCGAATCCCGTGTTTTGACTGTCTGTCATCCATTGTGAAAACAGAAAATGTTTTTAGTTTTGAAAATAGACAAAAACACTTATACCATATTTTTGGGACTACAGAGGAAATATGGGGACATATTTGAGTTCACTGACACACATCTGATTTGAATCTACTCTACAATATAAACGCTTCAGTGGTACAAATAGTTACCGTGTGATTATAGCATCAGCAAACAAAGTCCTGTTATTGTACATGCAACACTCTGAGCTTCATTACAGAATACATTTTAGGATTTCACAGTAGTAAACAGTGAGACACAAGGCTACCTCTATGCTGCCCCTTAACCCCAAATCTACTAGATCTGAAATATGTTTATTCAAGCCAATCTGTCGCTGATGCCTGTTCAGTGTCCCACGTCAATGTTGGTGCAGGATACAAGTACTGTATATCTATCTATATAAATATCTACACCTTAATGTAGAGTAGTGAATGTACAATGAATTGAAAGCCAATGTATTTTCAAAGCTGCCCAAAAGGATTGTGCAGATGTCCGTCTTTGTGCGTGAAATGAAACAGTCCACCTCCTATGTTCCAACTGTTCTGTTTTTCCATTTCATCCTTCCATATATATTTCAAAATCTATTTTTTCTACACACTATAAAGTTTTAACTGAAACTGCCAAAAAAGAATGTATGCAAAACATTCTATGACACTTCCTGTACAATTCTCGGCCAAACAGCCATGTTAACCTACAGTAAACTGGTGAACATCTTTTCCTACATGTGTGGACCACGTCCTCAGACATTGCTTCTATTCATTTTGAGTGACTGTTGCTCTTTTTGTACTTTGTCCATTTGTAAAATTGTTTTTAAATGTTTATACTTGATTTTCAAACTGCCTTTTTTGTACATTTAACTTTATAATCAAACAGTGCAAGCTTTCCCCATGGTGTCTTGAAGACCACATTGTTTAAAAGTCTGCAATTGTGTGCTAGCTTTATAAGAATTATCTGCCTATATTGATGGTTACAAATTATTGTGTGGGTGTGCATGTGCAATCTTTTCTAAAAAAAAAATCTAAATAAATTTGATATTTTGTAACATTTGTATCTTGAAATGACAACACATGGAAAGGTTTAATAGAACCACCTTAAATACAAAACAACATGTTTTTCTTTGGCTGTCCTCATCTACAAACCACTGGTAGGGGCTCAGCTATACAAAAACTGAACATTTCCAACGATAAAAAAAGATCTAACTAAAACAATGAACACACTTAACATACTGCATCAAAGAATCCTTAAAGGTAGAACAGCAAGTCATCCAGTTCCACGCTGGGCTCTCTGTGGATGCTCTGACCCACGAGGAAAGCCAGCTTGTGGGCATACTGGCATGGAGCAGGCACTTGGATGATCCCCTTAAGCACAAATAACAAGACAATGAAGCACACCTACGAATTACAAAACATCTTTGACCTTTACATACTTCATGGGGGAAATTGATTTCCCATATCATGTGGATATTTTAGTTCAACTGAACCCATCAAGTTTTAAAGTGTAATCTTAAAACCTCTTCAGACCAGTCAGCCAAGAAAATTCGCAAACCTTGCAGTAATCACTCTCAATTTCCAAATGTTGTATTTCAAAATACATGGCTCAAAGTAGGGCTGAACGATTTTAAGAATAAATTGAATTGCGATTTTTTCTGGCAAATATTGCGATTTCGATTTCATCCACGATTTTTTTCAAATCATGTCAAACATGTTTCTGTGTAAATGACTTCAGGTAGCTACTCTGTCACTTCTCAAAAACTATCAGTAGATCTAAAAGTAAACTCTGATAACGTGCACTCAGTATTAGTTTTAATAAACATGAAAATTTAAATACAGAACAAAATAAGGTTTTATTTCAAATAGGTTAAAAGAAGACTAATGTAGTTCTGTAAAGTATTATTCAACAGTCATTTAAACAGACTGAAGTGTGCCTCCTAAGGTTAAACAATAAATACAGCATTGAGACTTAAGTAACTCTTAAAGTTCAATGTGATTTAGAACAAATTATCAAACTTTCATGGGAATCATATCTAAGGACAAACGGAGCTGCTGCTGTCACCTCTGTCCACCGTTTAGTCCTCATATTCATTCATCAAATGCCTGCGTTATTGTTTGGTGACGTCATTAGCTGTTGCCTCTGTCTGCATCTGATGTACACACACACACGCGACAGACACACACACACACACGACACACGCGACACACACACACGCGACACACACACACAGGTGTAGAAGAGCTGCTGACGGCACAACAGCAGCGAACCTGAATATAAGGAGCTGGTAATGTTCAGAGAGGTGGGCGCGTACGTGCTCGTAGCATTTACACGCGGCCCTTCCACTGCGACTCACGTCGCGCGCGCACACAGACACAGGCTTAGAAGACACGCTGCTGCTGCCGGCAGAAACAGCACCGAACATAAAGGTGGAGTACGTTTTAGGGACCAGTTCCTCCGTTTTCTTTTCGTTTCCAGCCGTAGCATTTGACAAAACAAAACCTGATTCAGTTAGGAGCAGTGCAAAAAATCGCGGCTTTGACGATCTCAAAATCGCGTCATCTGAGATCGCGATTTTCGGTCTAAAACGATAGATCGTTCAGCCCTAGCTCAAAGCAGTTTGAATAAATTGCAATTATAATAAACACTCATCATTTTTTTAAACTCATACAAACTGATCTCTGAGCCTACCTGCCAGTTGTAGTACATGTGGCACAGCTTGTAAGTGAGCCGCTGCATGTGGTCAGGTTTTAGCCCACTGGTGTCATACACAACATTGTAGTGGGTTGGCGAGACGCTTCCACAGCGAACAGCTTGGCTCACAATGTAGAAATCATACCTAGCAAACGTCAACAGCCGCAACAATTCACTACCGATAATTCACCAAGACTACTCCAACAAAATAAATATTAAGAACGTACCACTCTGGACGGGTGACATCTGTGTCAACAACGGTCCCAGGAGGAGGGTTGGTGGCCTTGCCATTGATGTAGGTAAAAAACCTGCTGCTTATGCGCTTCTTCACCACTACCACACTCAGCTTGGGCCTACAACAAGCATGGAGAAACTAAAGTCAGCACGCAAGAACCAGAAGAATAAAACAAAAACGAACAAAATTAAAACCACAGAAAAATCTTATTAGTCTTCCTGCTGAATACAGGTCATTGTATATTGTCAGCACTTCCATGCCTGAAATCAAACATTGTTTCTTGGTTCAGATCCACTTCACAGTTTAACTTTAGACTTAAACTCACATGTAGTCCTGGCCCATTGACTTGATGGCTTCCATGATCTGTGAAATCTCATAGCCGACCACGCTGTGCAGCTGGCCATCTCCCACTCCGTCTCGGTACACAACAATACGTGAAGGCAGCACCTTGTTGAACTTGACGTAGTCTTTTAATGCAGCTGGAAAACAATGTTTCAAAGTAAGAGCAGGTGTCTTAGGGAGCATATTAGAAGCAAATATTGTTAAACTAAAGAAAGCAACTTGCCAGTTAAGGCCATCTTCAGCCCGTCCATGAGTTCCTGACCTTTGTGCTGCAGCACACACTTGGAGAACCACCTTGAAAAAAGGTTATATATGCCATGAAACCACACCAACACTCAGCCCAGTCACGGGTATGGTTCTAACCTGGTCATGTTCTGGTTGAGGCTGGCCACAAGAGCTCCAATGGACCTTTTCCCAGCAGCAGTGTCGTGGTAGCAGTCGATGCCCACAATCATCAGCTGTTTGAGCTGCATGAACAGGTATGACAATTAGAGCTGTCCCCCAAGCCTGAGAAGTGCATTTTCATTGACAGACTTTAAGAAGCCTAAACCCGTTTACAGCCCACTGTTCAAACGTGCGCACGCACAAAGCTCTTTTGTCAAGAATGACAAAACAATTTATTCATGACTAATGTAGGAAGCTAGGAAAAAAAGTAAGAAAACATTTCGATTCACAAGTTAAAATACATGGTATAAATTATCATCCATTTCCCAGCCTCTCTGTTGACTTGGTGCCCAGTCTGCCCTATGACACACAGTTATCAAAATGACTAGTTCCCCTAACTGGTTGTGTGGACACATTACAACCTTTTATGTTGCTTACTGAAATCACTGTTATTGCTAACAAAGAATTAGATTATCTATTTCTTTTGTTTTTCTGTTATCCATAACAAGTGCCAGTAATTAGTGATACCTCAGTGGGGGGGAAATATGTTGCTTAATTGTTTGAAGATGCATTGACTCAAGTTGCTTTATAACACATCAGTAATCGAATCGTTGGCCCCTGAATTGTGAGGTACCTGAAGATTTACACCCCTAGAATAGTCCCACTTTACCTGAGCTGGGATAAATTAACCACCCGAACCACCTGCAAGCCCAGCAGACACTTCAGCTCTATTCATAGTGAATGTGAAGTGAGATGACTTACCGGGATTTCAACGCTCCAGAGCTCTCCTCCCATCTTGCAGGCCATCTGCAGTGCAATCTTGGTGGCCACTGTCATGAGTGCCTGAGGTCTGCTCAGAGTACGGGCCACTACACACTGGCTGGGAGTAGGGCAGTCCACACACAGGTATTTCTTAACACTGTCGTACTTGTCCTTCCTGCTGCTGGGGAGGACCACCACAACCTAATCAACAAAAAACATTTGTCAACACATCACTGTTCCTTACGACTCACGTCATCCAGGTCCATTCCTGATGTCCAACATACTTAACTGTAAGTGAGCTCAAATTGTCAATAGTGTGAACATAGTCATAATGTCCTCTCAAGTCCTCTCTTTTCACAAGGTTTAACTTTCAAATTGCAGTCTTGAACTCATATTTCTATTTTCTGTAAACAATGTCTATGCTCTTTATTTTACTCAACACATACCTCAGAGGCATGCGATTAGTGTGACGGATGTCTGTATATTGCTGCTGCAATAGCTATATTTCCCGGCTGGGGATGAATAACGTACTTCTATTGAATTCTATTCTAATCTATTTTATTCTGAATGATTCCCTCACTGACCATCTGTGTTTGGGGTCCAACGTTGTGCTGCAGGGCTCTGAGCAGAGCCTCCTGATGATCTTCATATTCAATCCTAAACAGAAGAGCACAGACAGGATGACAAAATTACATTAACCAGACTGGCATCACCAAACGAGTAGAAACAAAGTCTGGAACTTGTCCGTTCATTTTTATTTCCAAAGAACCATTGTCAACATTTGAATATACATCAATGCATTATGAATCCCCAAATACTACAGACCCTCAGCTTGTTATTAATTCCCAGAAACAATTACAAAATGAAACATTTGATATAAAATGGCATCTTACTCAAATGCAGTTTATTTCAAAATAAATCATGTAAATTTAGAACGTTTTGATGAGCGACAGCGTCAGTTACACATCAGTTTACAACACCACAGTGCTGCCCACTTTCCAGCTTTCATGCTGAATCTAAAGCGAATTTACAACTGTCCTGCTGACTTTTGTCAAAAAAGAATAAGACAAATCTAGTGACTGAAGCAAACACATGTGATGGACATTTGGTTCTATGTATTTTGGTGAAAGTTTCTGATTTACATAAAGAATAAATACAGATCGTGAGGATCATCTCTAAGTGACCGTCTCCCATGTGGACCTGCTTTGCTCCATGCACAGTTCCCATCCATCACATTAGTTGAGCTGTTTTGCGCACAATAGTACAGCAGTCAGCAGCGCATTACGCACACACAGGTGCAGATTTATGCTGCAGTAACTTCAGGAGAAGTTACCTTGATGTTAACTGGGCTGTTTTCATGTGTCTTGTTTTGGTATGTTTGCTCATTATTGGGTTAACTTGTTATTCGTTTGTAGCAAATGGCACAATGCCCTGATTACTGGGTATGATTCTGCACGTGAACCCTTATTAAAAATGACTCATTTTATGTTGTTACCAATTAAAAAGTTGACAATAGAATACAAAGTTTATATTAATGTCATCTCCTGATTAGCGCGATAAATACAGCAAACAACAGCACCTGATGTGCCATGAACTCACATGACAGCTCTCTGTATGCGGACACCCAGTGGACCTGAGACTTTGCCGAGGGTCTCCAGGAGAGACTGAGCTTCTTTGCTGTTACGCCGAGTGTAACAAAGGAGCCAGTTATTCAGTGGAGGAGCATTGATCAGAGAAATCCCACGCATCTCTCTGGACCAATCAGCTGCCATGGGGTTGTATTCATACTAGGTGACAATCACAATTAAGTTTACATAAATAAGTGCATTTAATTAAAAATGACTGTAATTACAAGCAGGCCATACTGATCTGGGTCCTTGGAAAATCCTTTCCCCTGGGAGAACCCTGCCAGTTAGACTCAGAAGTTGCTTATCAAAGCTGAGTCCCCACTTATCCAACTCTTCCTGTGCCTCAGGAGTCCTAAAAATTCAAGATTAAAAAAAAAACACAAATGTTGTAGCTTGCAAATGCTTTTGTGGATGTTAAAGGTAGGGTAGGAGGTTTCATTCTGATGCACTCTTTGTTAAATTATTAATTTTGTGGCATTTGACAAACTGCATTTGTCATACAACTGATTTCTCCACAGTCCACTGAATGTAGCCGGTAAGGTCTGATTTACCTGGTCACTGTCTATCTGTTCAAAAACCAGACAAACGTCACTCACATCTGTATATTGTTGACGAATCTGGTGAGACGCCCCTCCCTCTGATCTGGGGTCAGTCTAGTGTGGGAGTGCAAGTCCTTCATGATGGTAAAGTCAGATCGCATCTTATCAGTCAAGCCTGTCAGTCACAATGAATTCAACTGTTAATTCAAGAGTTTTGAGTGGATTACCAAGGAGTAACATTCAAACAGATAAAAGATATTTACCCAAGCTGAATGTCAATATTAAGTATGTTTAAGACGTAAAACACTGCAAACCTGTCAGGTAGCACAGCTCTGGGATGAGCAAGGCTGGGCCAGAAAGGGGGCGTCCACTAGGACCCAGCTTCTTCACATTGCTGATCAGCAGTACCTGGTTTTTATCAGTAATTTCCAGGCCATATTGCTATGACCAAAAAAAAGTATATATCTCAGTGCATCAATTAAGCACCTTGAGACAATTCAGATCATAAAAATTGACTTGACTGCATTTTTTCAACATTTAAACCCTCTTGCACTTGCATGACGCTTACAGACTTGTAGTAGTCTGTGAACAAAATGTCTGCATCTCCTCTCTTGAATGTGTTGGTGGGATTGTGATCCCAGGCAATGTCGTCAATCCTGTAGGTCTTGTTGTTGTACCTTTAAAAAAAAGAAAAAAAAAATACATAAGTGTAGAATCCAACAGTCAAGAGTCAAGTAAGCTTGTGCTGAGGTACTTTGACACCGATGAGAAAACTTTGTTTCTGTGTCAAAAAACTTCAGATAAATGCAGAGCTTAAATATGAATAGAACATAGAATTAACTGCATGAGCCATGAAGAAGGAGCTTACTTGGTGAGGACAATGAGACCAACAAGCTCCTTAGCACAGATGTCAGGGAAGCGTTGATCTCCGAACTGTTGCCTCAGGTTGATCATGAGGTCAAGGACAGTATCACTTCTCAGCACTTTGTGGCTAACATCAGTGCACATCATGATGGATGACTCATACTTCAAGATGGTGCTGGCATAGCCTGGCCAGATGGTTAGCCTTAAATTAAAAAAATAGATTTACTCATTTACACTCCATCACCACTACCACCATAACTTTAATGACTCTCTTTATCTGTCAACATGCTATTAGTTACTTCACAGGTAAAAAAAATATATAAATATTTTAGTTTAAAACACTTTTAAAATGTAAAAAATGTTAATTAGCCTGGCCATAAAGTTACTTTTTTGTCTATTCATAAGAAAAGCTCAGTCATCAAAGTAGGAAGAAATATTTGACATCGTTTCCCCTTTCCTTCCTTGGAAAGCGCAAAACAGACTTAAGTCAATTAGATACATACAATTGTTAAAGTCACTTTGTCTGAACATTTAACATCTAAATGTAAGGCCAATCAACATATATCAAGTCATACCACTGTAAATACACACCCCCCGCAAAAAAGCTTTTAGACATGAAGAGAACTGCATTTTAAAGGTAAAACTTCAAAACACTTTTTAAAACAATACAGACAAGAAGAGCTCACATACTTGTGCTGCGGGATATTGAGAGGATCGTTGGGGCTGTAATAGTTGCGTCCAATCTGCTGCATGTTGAGAATTCTCAAGATTCTGTGAAAAATACACCACCACAAATGAGACATTTGTGAGTTTACTATCAAAAATGCTGAAGTGATGCTAGAAACTACTCCAAGTTTCATTCATTACATATAATCATTTGCATCCATTTCAACATTCACAACAGTTACCATCATATGAAATCAATGGATTAGTAGTTTGGTTCATTACTGTGCAATAATTGATGTAGAAGAAAGCCGGACAAAACAAAAACCACTGACAGTAAAAACTATGGACAGAGCTTCCGTGACGTCACCCGTTTGTTTCTGAAGAGCCGTTTTGAGTCTCAGTGGGAGGTTCCGGGACGTGATGACCGCCGCCATGTTGGCAGCGTCATGTCAACTAAAACTCCGAATATGGACAAAGAGGGGGAGCTCGAGCGGGGTTTAGGGGGGCGGGCGATCGTGGAAGCAGGAAACTCACGCTGTGATACGTCAACTGTCTGTCACTCAAGCGGCAACGCCCATAATTAGGCGTAATTTTAAGTCCGAATACTATTGAAACGAGTGAGTTGAAAAAAAATTCACCCCCCGTACAATTGACACTAGAAGAGAACCTATCATCTGAAACCACAGCGATTTTTTTGTACCAGGCTGTAAACATGTTAATTTCTGCTGTGAAGTCGGCCATTTTAACATGGGAGTCTATGGGAAATTACTCGCTTTTGGAGCCAACCCCCAGCTGTTGCAGCGTGAATTACAAGTTTTGACACTTCCGCATGGGCTTCCACTTTGAGCCCCGAAGGTTGCCGCTTGACAAAAACATGGAGCACTTACCTTCTGAATATAATATTGTAAAACTGAAGGCAGACTGGTGATGTGGGTGGCAGTTCATTTGTCAAGGTGACAGTTATCTGAACCTTCTCGCCGTTCCTGGTCTCACTGTACAACTTTGTCTCCTGAACACAAGATGTAACATTTTTCCATTACAATAAGGAGAACCCAGATTGCTCCCCTCCTTAGAAGTAAGCATAAAGCCTTGATTGTTGTCTGTATGAACAGTCAGAGTACCTTGTTGTGCAATCTGTTTGGCAGAAAAAGCAGTGCTCCATCAAAGCTCCGCACTGATCCAAGTGCTTCCTCATGCTGAAAGAGGAGGGCAGATCTCAGGCGCCGAGACTCCATTGGTGGATTGAAGTCCACATGGTATTGATACAGAACCCACTGGGGGCGAGACAGGATGCGAAAGAAGTTTGCTGTCAATGGAATGGCAGAACCAGTTGTTCCTGTCGAAGCACAGACAAACAAGGAGGGAAATGATAATGCTGTTCCCTGACTAATGTGAACATTTATTTACCGTTAGTTTAAGTTCATTTCAGTTTGACAAACCAGACTTTGACTCCTTCACATGTTCCATTGCTTGTCTGGTGTAAATCCCAGAATCATGAAAATCCCCCCGACGTCCACCTCTCTCTCCCAACTTCACCTGCTGAAATCCAGCTGAAATCTGCAGAATGCCTAATATAAAAGAAGAATGTTTGGACAATAGGTGACTAAATATTCACTACCTTTACCTCTCTGTGACTTGAATGCTCTGTTCACTGCATCACTGCATCACTACAGCACTATTCTGAAAAGTTATTGTACCTTCTGCAGCATATGGTCCTGGCGCACCTTTCTGCCTGCCTCTACCAACCCGCTCCCCCTCAGCAGAAGGGTCAGCTGCTGGTGCAGGCTCTCGAGCTTGGCTCTTCAGCAGTGAAAGGAAATCAGAATCAGAATTATTTATTTATCCCCGAGGGGAAATTCTTGAAATAATAATAATAAAAATAAGTTAGAGTTGCTGATGTAGTTCTGTCCTTTAAATCAATGCTTACAAAATTATTTTGATGGCAAATTAACTTATAACAAGTAACTCTGTGTTTTTGGGTATGAAGACACAGGAAAACTACGCACATTACGCCAGTGCTTTCCTCACTTCACTGGCTACTGGTGAAGAAATGAGTTTAAGATTATTTTATTTGTTTTTAAGTGCTTGCATTAGCTGGCCCCGGATTATTTATCAGACCTCTTGGTATTGCATCGGCCCTCCAGTGCTCTTAGGTCGGCTAACCAAATGACAAAAACTAGAGGTGACCGGGCCTTCTCAGTCGTGGCTCCCACTCTGTGGAACCCTCTGCCTCTAGCTGTGCGGTCGGCAAATGGCCTCCACAATATCTCTACTCAAGGCACAGTTGTTCACCTTGGCCTTTGCCTGAGTATTGGCAGCTCTTTGGGGTTTTATGTTTTATGACTGTACCTTTGTTTTACTGCATTTTATTCTATGTATTTTAATGTTAAGCACTTTGGTGGGCGATGCCCTTATAAATGTGCTATTTAAATAAGATTGACATTGACCTGCTTTATGGCATATGTCAAGCATACAATACTACAGCCAATTAAAGTCAGCAGCTAACTATAGAGTCGTGTTTGTTATTTCCTGAGAAGATATTATGGCAGGACTGGCTAATGCTCACACGAGAGCTGTAAACCAGAGACATGCTGGCAATGTGGCCTTGTTGCTGTTGGATTAATAACAAATTGTCTGCTTAGCTTCTATGTTGTATGCTTTAAAATGTTTTGTTTAGCACCGGATTATTGGCTACTGAGCCTGGGAGCAAACACCACACAAGTAAACGCAGGTAACTGCAGCTGGACTGCAGCTGGACTGCATGTAATAATGTGTGTAGTTTATATGAGGACATTGTTTTTAAGTGCGCCGATTCATTTACTGTGTCTTACTGTGTGTAAATACATAAACATTTTTAATGGCATTCACGAGGAGGCTTCCACAGCACAGTGTACCTAGTACAGAGAGATAGTGAAGGATGGGCATTTTTTTGTTAGATTCAATTGTGGCAATTTCCTTCAAGGAGGAAAACCGTTTAGATTTTGCCCACTATGTGAGAAATACCATCAAAATCACTACACACATTTACTTCAACATAACACAAATTTACTTTTTAACATAATGTTAACTGGCAGTCCCAAGATGTTGACTATCTGACAACAGTTTGCAAACGTGGCTTCACCTTTTGTACTAAGTAAACTCTTGATATAAAAATGGCGACCTTACATATGACATCTACTTAAAATGGAGACCACACTTACAGCTCCAGGTGCCACGGTCTCTTGGCCGCGTGCTCTGCCGCGGGATCTTGCTCGCGCTCTTCCAGACATTTGCAGTTCGTCTCAAACTTGATGAAAACTCTAAAATTAAGGAAAGAAGAGCTGTTAGCGCTCAACGTGTCCGCTTCAAGTGTCCCTGCTGCTCGAACAACGGCTTACTGCTAGAGTTCGAGGCCCACATCCGGGGCCTAGCTTAAACGTTAACTAGCTAACCACTGCCAGCTAACAGCGATCAATGAAAACTAAATAATTACAGAATATGAACAGTTTTGTTGGCATAACAAAATTAATTAGCCTCTGATGCTTACTATAAGTTACAGGAGCGTTTGTTAGCAACTCTGTTAACTTATTAACATGAATATTATATATGTTAGCCATGACCTTGCTGCCAGGAGAACACAACTAGACAAAACCCGAAACTTATATATAATAACATTTCATTAACTTGCAACGTTTAACGCTGGATAAGTTTCAAAGGAAACACTTACTCTGAAGACCTTCCCTGAAGCTCCGGACTCCACAAGATGGTTTACTCACAGGTGCACAAGTGCAGCAATTTTGTTCCGCTTCACTGAGGAAATTAATACGCCTATACATTCGTGTCGCTCTTCTTCAAACGCTGTTTGGATTCAAATGGTGCATCACTATCTAAAATTTATTATTTATTTTATTTTTTCTATATTAATCGCATGGAGAATAAAAAGAAAGATCTCTAACATATAAGAACTATATTTTTAGGCGCAGCGATCCGTTTCAGCTGGGGCTGTTCTGACTACAACTTGCTTTGAAGCTGCGGTCTTAATTGTGGCCACTAGATGGCAGCAGAGTGGTAGATTAAAAGTGCAGGTTTCTCACCACAGATCAGTGAGGAGTCGTTTTCCATCATTTTCCTGTCACAGCTGTCAAATAAAACACATATTCCCTGATAAATTATCTTTTCACAATGGTATTTTTTATTGTTTTCTTTGGTGAATGGTAACTTAAATGGTGCCAAATTATTGGGAAATTAATGAAAACAAGAGTTTTATTATTATTATTATTATTAAGGATTCATGAAAATGAAGTGTCAGGAATGCTTCACAAATGAAATTTGGCAGATCTTATGCCTTTCTTTTAAGAACGAGCTGTTACTTCTTTCCAAACTTCCTTTTTCTTCACATGCTACCATTAAAACAGAACTTAGCACCTCACAGAGCTTTTTAGGAAGTTGTCTTTCATGTCTGAGATCCAAGAGTGATTACATATTCAGTCCTGAGGGACCAGTCTGCAACGACCTGCTTTAGTCACTGTTTACCTGCTGGAAGAAAACTGCAGGGAGTTGAAACTAAAGGCAGGAACATAAATGTCAATCAATTAAATATTCTAATTAATATAAAAAAGATACTCAATTCGCAAACTTTTGTTATGGATTCTATTAATTGTTGGATAGTTGCGGAGTCAATATTAGACACACATGTTGAATAATATACAACTTCCATAAATGTCCAGTGCTGTAAAAGCATTGATAAAAAGAAGAAAGTTTTCTTCAATAGTCAAGCTATCTCTTAAAAAACAACAAAAGGCAATGGACAAAATAACAGAGTAAAAAATGAAAGAGAACGAAAAAACGAGGCCAGAGAGAGGACTGCAAGCTGAGTGCTGTGAGGCTGAGTAAGGTGCACCCTGCCAGGGACGTTGATGAATGCGCTTCAGGCTTCAAGCTCGCCCTGCAGCCCCCAGTGGTGTGGATTCCACGCTTACGCTAATCATGCTCTGTGAGATACTACGGCCCAAAGCTGATGAAAGGAAACATGGAACTGAGTTAGTATATCAAACATGGCTGCAATTTTTATCCTTGCATTCTAATCAACACAACCAAGGATATCATCACTAAAACTAAACCAGTTTCTATATCACACTGTTTGTATCATAGTCATAGTTTCAATCCTTTTTCTGTTTTAGGCATTTAAAACAAAACACAACCAAAGCAGTTGTTCTCTATTGAGCTTGAACCACTGATTTTAAAACCAAAACATGGGAGGATTCTGAGTAAAAGGGATCTATCCTGCCACCACATCAGTAAGCAGGTTCGTAGATTCAGATCGTTTTCCCTTCCATGGAGCCTAATCTGCTCTGCATCAGCTGTGTTGCCCCTTGAAACACACAGCCACCACACAAATATAACACAAACCATGAGTTGAGTTTCTAAAGCTCATGCAGAATGAGCAAGCAGACAGTATGTCAAACTGAATGCAAACTGCAGGTCTATTTGTAACCAAGAGAGAAACGCTCTTCGGCTTTGACCTACGTCAGAAGGCGGAGATCATTCCTGAGAAAATACTTGAAGAAATAATATATATTTCCATGTAATATTTGAGCTTCTGCTTCATGATGTATTAGCAACAGAAGCATGATGCCAGCATCTGGATGTAAATCAGTAACTAAATATTTGTGTTGTACAATATCTTTGCAGCAACCAAATACATTAGTAAGTACATGACTTTTTATTACTGTATGCACCTCCAAAGTAATACTCACACCAACCACCAAAAACACTTGCAAAACTTTGTTAAAATGAACATTTCCAAGCTAAAGGAACCATTAATGAGGATTACTGTATTACTCTAAGAGTTATCTTCACTTTACAAAGCTCTGGTAGCCTCCACGATAATGTGTAGCACTCACTCTGTGTTTATGTTTAGAGGTGGATACTGAATGAGCCAAGGAGTGCTGGCAGGTGTCTGTGTGTTCAATTGAACCTAAACAGTGAGTGGATTGTGTGCTGTGGCTCACATGGATTTACATCTGACTCATGAACCTTGTCTCTTTTCATCCTTGCTTTGATTTTTTTTCAAAAAAAACTTGTATAAACTGTATAAACAATCATTTGCAAATGTTTCTGAAACAGTGTTCACAGAAATCCTGCTTTGAAAACCTCTGTTTTGTTAATGATTTAACCCCTTATCCGCACTTCCTGCATGTACCAAGGACAGGACTATTCAAGCTCCATTTTGTTCTTGGCAAATATACAGTTTCCTGTTCATTTGATAACAAAACCGTCTGGCTGGCAGCCTTGACTTGTGTAAGCAGACAGATTGTATGATTGAATGGCTGTGGATTTGTCTACTATGGAGGTGAAAAGTGAATATTGTCAATCATCAGTTTGCTGAAAGGAAATAGAAAGAATTAAGATCCTTTTCAAATGTGTTTGTGAATGTGTTTCAAACATTTTCTAGCTTAACCCTTTTTTTATTATTTTGGGAGAGGCAGGGGGTGAAGTCAGGGGAAGGAGGCCCGTGCTGACCATAGCAGAGACCTGCAGAGGCAGATCGCCCTTGGAGCCGGCCTCAGTGAGGATGCCATGTGATCTCTGAAAAGTCAACAAGGGTTGGTCCACAGCTGGGCCGCAGGAGAACAGAGAGCAGACACGTAGCAACACCCTCCTGCTGTGAGCAGCCGAGGAGACGGAGGACTCACGACCTGCATGGGAATCTACTGTATTTCTCCTCCTGTGAAATGTGAGCGGACAGCAGGGAGGCATCTTTTCACCATCACAGAATCAACTCCTGTTTTTTAACATGCATTTAACTTTACATACATGTTTGGATTCACAATACATATCACACCATCTCTTTCAAGTGTGCTGTGTAAGCTGCTGCACCATGGGAGCGCTGCAGATTTAATTTCCAGAAAAGATTAAGTTGCCTTCTGCATCACTGAAACTTTGTGAAGTTAAAATCTCAGCGGTTATTCTTCTCTTTGTCCAACGCGTAGGTTTGAACAAAGGTGCAGTGAAGCATCAGCAGCAAAGAATCTAATAAGCACAATGTGGGAATAAAGCAGAGGGGAGTGAGCATCAAAGGCAGCCAGGCACAGCATGACTGGCATCCGTCTGAACTCCCAACCTAGGACACTCAGCATGCTCTTCAGCAATCACCCCCTTTAGACCAGTCCTGGGCAGTAATTAAAACCATCATTCCCACTGCCTCAGTATCTCATTAGCCACAGGACCCTGGGCTTTCATCCCTACTTGTCCAAAAATATCACAACTCCACACACGGCAAAGATGAGTCCTACAAACCAAAACACACATCTTAGCTGAACAGAGAATTATCTGACTATCATCCAACTCCAAAGGAACTGTGGGAGATCACACAAGCCTCTCTATTCATGTCCACTGTAATTATTATTGTGCCTATCAGAGATAATTTGGCGGGAAACTGTCACCCTGCTGTCGGTTGATTAAATATACCTGCGTGACAAACAAAAGAATAAACACATATGAAAGAGTGTCACCATGACACATTTTGCTCTGCAGGGAAAATCCCCCCCCTTTTTTTTGCTTTTGTGTGATTTTGTTTTCAGCTGCAAACATCAAGCAGAGTTTACAAATGAAACGTTAAAAAATGAGGACAAACTGATACATTTGAAGCTCCTACGCTTTCACAATCAAAGGGAGGATTTGAAGTGGGTGAGTATCCGTTGCAGTGGTCAGATTTAGCACTTTGGCTGTAGATAAAAAGAAACTCTTCTTCGCATGTTTAATTCAGTATGAGCCATGACTAACTCATGTAATATACTGGGCTTCTGAAGCCAGTCGAAGGCTTTGTGTACTAGACAGAAACGAATGTGTCACTGCATTCTGACAGCGATGTACCTCAGCACAGGCAGGAAAATGTCTTGCAGTTTATTTTATTCCCTGGTAAATCGTACAGCAGCATTGCAGATGATCAACCTTAATCCACAGCATGTTATTAACCTACTTGGCATCGCTGCCAAGGAAAAGAAATGAAACAACAGGATGGAACACTGTGGTTCCTTCAGGTAAACACAGTTTAATGGTAAACATACGTTGTGACCTAAACAAACTAACACTGCACATGAATTCCTAAATGTTTCTCTGATCCTCCATTGAGTTGCAAAATAGTTGCATGATGCCCCACCCAAACACATAAAACAGGATCAGTGTGTTCCTAAAGAGTGCTGTTAAATACTGCTCACAGACATGCCAACCACTCCTCCTCCTCCTGCTGCTGCACAACTGTGTGTATATATGTGTTTGAAATGGAGCCTTCCCGTTCTTTGGCCATGAGAAGCCTCTGATCTTTCAGTGACACAAAGACTTGTGCATGACGAGGATGTGCACGCCACCTTTGTCAACATCCAGCCTGAATCCGCTGCTCTTTTAATAACAGCAAGGCTTTGTTTACGTAAGTGTTTGCACAAAAAAGGCCTTGATGCCACCAAAAAAAAAGAAAATCATTACAGACCGGGTCCCCATTTCCTCTTCAGTGCCATTATGAGTCAGGCGAAATTAAAAAAAAAAAAAAAAAAAACCCAACCAAAAGCTGGTTCTCAGCCAAATTCAGCTAACTGACTCTGTGCCGCTGTGTTTCTTTGAGAAGCCTTTGATGTTAGCAGGGGGTTTCTGCTCTCGCAGTGATGGTAACGAATGATACTTTAAGCGATTCTTTTTTATCCGGCAAGCTTAATGAAAGATTAATGGGTTTGATATTTTCCCTTGTTTATATTTTATTTAAAAAGTAAGCCGTGGTCTTTGGAACCTGTTAAAGGCATCGTGGTAATGATTTTATGGATCAGTGGAAATCATATCACAATTTTTGGCTCTTAACACAATGAGAAGTGTTGATTGTCTTCTTACTAACAATATCTTAACATGAAAGGCACTGACCCTGAGAGCTGTGCTTACATCTCGGTCTGATATAGATGGAGCATCATTTCCATATGTCCTCATTCAGCTGGCTGCAGACTCTTTTTGTAGAGACAGTCTATAGATTTTCACACATAACACATGGCTGGTTGAATAGTGGGATAAATGCAGGACCGCCCTGAAATATGCTTTATCTCTAGGGAGCTATCCTTTTAATAAATGTCATAAATACCAATGATTGATGATTTGATTATATAGACAAACATATCCGGCTTCTTAGTGTTGATATATTAAGGAGCTGTATTGTTTATTCTGTACAACAAACATTGAGGAAGATCTTCAGTTTCAGCTCCAAGTCTGATCAATGGCTCCTTTATGATCTATGACATAAATATCTTTATCTTTTTTTGTGTTTATAAAATGTAAAGAGATAAAGATGATGATGTTTTTTTTTTGTGTGGTAAAAAAAAAAACATTATGTTAATGTTTTTCATTTGACAATATAGTTTACTTATGTTAACAGTCCGACATAAATACCAAAAATGAACTCATGGTTAGATTAGATAGATTGAGCTGCAGAGCAATCATAAATATTATCTCCATTCCCACCAGGAAAATGACAGTAATAATATTTATACAGTCATGGTATGGAGAAAAAAAAACCCTGACTGAATTCTACTGTTTTACAAATCAGGACTTAATTAAAAACAAAAAACATCTGCAGGTTTAAAATGAGGCAAATACCTCCTCAGTCTGTCTGTTATTTGGAAATGTCTAATGCAATGTACAATATTTCTCTTTGGTACATTACTAAATGATCAAACCTAATGGCACAGCTGAGCTTGTCGATCTGTGTTCTCAGATTTTATGTAACTAGATTTCATGGAGACACCCTCTGTAAAGCCAATAGAAATGTAATATTTAATTCGAGTGACCATACTATTTAAACTCACCTAAAATTGATTTGCAAGTTCAACCAACTACATGAAGGGGTTAACTCAATAAACAAATTCATATTGATCAAAATAAAAGTAAAGGTTTGCACAACTGACAATTTAATTAAGTTGAAATAGATTTGCAAGTTTAAATAACTACTTTTAGGAGTTATATCAACAAACAATTCCAGATCAAACAAACACAGAAGTGTTCTTATAGGATATCAACACCACATAAACTGATGTTAGAACATTTTGTGGTTTTTGTACCTAACCTAAAATTTTAAGGCAGCCCTTTCACTCATTTTTGTAAAGTTGAAATGTTCAAATATATGGACAGAAATAATAACTGCAGTTCAGTCTGTTAAAACTAAAGATGGCTGTCATGTCACAGATGAAGCTCCATTTTCACCTATTACCATCACTTTGGTACTAATACATACACACAATAAACACCATGAGCTAGATGATTGTTAAATAGGATATAGTGTAGTTGTCGGTTTTAGTGCAGTATGTGACTATAAATTCATGCAAACACTGATCAAAGATCTCACCCTCTTGCCACATGTTTCCTGCCTTAAGTGTTTTTTCAAAGAACTTTCAGTACAGAAGTCTACATGTGACGTGTGGCTCAAGACACATGATGTCACACACACACACGTATGCACACACATGGACACATACACACGTGTACAAACACATGCACACACACTTAAAACAGCCTACTGAACACAATCCAAAACACATCCACAAAACACAAGGATTTTATGCATAGGAATATAATGGGTTAATGGCTGATTTTAGTGGTGAACAGTAGAAAATGTCAAATTTAACTATTTTTTTCAAAAATGAAACCCTTACATCAAGAAATGCATGGTTATATGTTGTTATAGTTATGATATTAAAAAATGTAGTATTATAATAGGAGATAATGGGCCCTAAGTGGAAAATACCATTTTAAACTGCTGCTACACAAAAACTAATAATGCATCAAACTCAATATTTTGGCTAATCTTTGACCTATCCATGACAGATATAAAAATAATGCCTCAGCCACCTAACTTTTGTTTTGTGGAAAATAACTCATTTTTTGTGTTTTCTTCATAAAAAAATTACTGTGACATCAAGTAATCAAACTGGCATTTAAAGGGTTAAATTCCTCAAAATGATTTAATGTTTGGTAGTTTTGAGCAGGGCTGAAGTTGTTTAACATATTTATGCAGAAAAAAGTAAGAAAAAATATTAATCTGTTAATTTTTTATAGCAGTTTTTTGGAAGTGGACTTTTTTGTCCCCTAATGACACAAAAGGGTAGTAAATTTGGAATTCTAAAATGTGTCTAGAGAGTCTTTGTTACAAAAAATTGTGCCATATGCACCAACACAGATAAAATGGTGGCCAGGTAAAGAGGCAAAAATTACCCAAATGGACAAAAAAGTCCCCAATGACGCACTAGGGTTAAAAAAAAAAAAGTATACATGCATGGGAGAGAAGTCTATTGTTCTTGTACGACATGCCGGAGCATGTGACATGGCTCCATCTGTAGATGAAATATAAAAACAGATTTATGTTATCTGAACAGGCGAGTATGGAAGACTGGTTCGCCTATGACGGGTAGAATCGCTCCCTGACCACTGGGACGACCTAAGGCCACAGCCACAATTACTCACCCAGTAGTTTCCACTGTTTCACTGGTGGCATCAGGAACAGTTTGCAAGTGTGTGCAGTTGTTGTGTTTTTGTACGACATGCAGGAACATGTGACACAGCTTAGTGTGTAAATTATAATACGGATTTTATTATAGTTAGCAGGAACAGCGATGATGTGATTTTAAACTGACGCCATGCATCAGCAGATTCACCAGAGAGGCATGGAGGCCTCAAAAGGCAGCAGCTCCTTCAAAACCTAAACCCAGTCCATCCTGTAGAAGTGTCCAGTAGTAGTCACAAAAACAAGGTTAGTTCTGGACGCCGCCACTCAACTGGAGCGTTTCGCCTTGTTTCGTGTCAACAGACTGGCTCTGTGCTAGGTTGGGCCGTCAGTGGCAGAGACTCTCCTGTGTCTCATTGGGGACACAGAAAGTCATTTCTGCTGTCAGAGGACACAGCCATGTGGCTGTGAGTCTGACGGCGTGAGACCAGGTCTGGTCTGAATCGACCCGAGACAAGGCACACCTCTCTGGCTGAATAGCAACATCCAGAACTGACCTGAAAAAGATGCAGCAGTCTCCAAACTTCCTCCAAACAGGATGGACTGGAGGGCAGGAGGAGCTGTAAGACAACACGCCCGGCCATCAGCAGGAGGCCCCCCACATCAGCCTGGTCCTGTTCAAGGTTTCTTTTTGTTGAAAAGGAGTTTTTTCTTGCCACTGTCACCTAAGTGCTTGCTTCGGGTCAGTCATAAAAGGGTTTCACAATACAAACCAAATGAAATAGAACTGAAAATAAACATCACAAACTGTAGACTTTATTGTTTCACTGCTGCTTTCTTCTTCATGGATTGTAGAAATAATTAGGTGACATGCAGAAACAATGTATCATGGAATGTTGAAATAAAATGATTCACACTCTCACTGTATGAGATGATTTTTCGAATGTAAAACTCCAACCATGATGGTGGAGGAGTTAAACATCAAATGTAGTAGTAGTAGTATACTCTCCAGAGAGAGTTTATTGTCACATGTGATACCAGCATGGCACAGCCATGCAAGGCGCTGCCACACACTCTCCTGAAAGAAAGTATGTGCACATTGTTGTTGTTCAATGAGTGCCTGGTCCTTCAGATGTAGGTGGACACTTTGTCCATCAACTTTTCATATCACTGAAGTAAACACAGTCAGAGGAAAACAGTGATCACTAACAGCAGCAGAGTGTTTGTATTTAAAGTGACTTTAGCAGAGTTAGCTCATCATCTTTGAAACAGTCTAAATGTCAGAGGCTGAATTGATTGAAAAGATCCCTGTTCTGATGAAACCTTAAACGGTTCCACACTTTGCACATCATGTTAAGACTGGACCCAAACAATGACCCACAATTAATAAAAAAACAGAATCGGAGGAATAATCCAATAAGACAAGGTCAAAGCAAAGTACAAGAAGTAACCAAGAACAAATGAAAGCTGCTGCAATGTGAGAAAAGACAGAGAGGTTATGTTGTGCACTCATGAAGGAATAATGATTTTAAAGTGATTTAACTTTATCAGTTATACATGTTCTCTGTGTGAGTAAATGGACTGTTATCACTGCAACATGCTGTCTTGTATGCAGAAAGTCAGAGGGTAGATGTAGGAAGAAGGAAACACAGAAAAGACAATTCAATTCAATTCAATTCAATTCAATTCAATTCAATTCAACCCGACTCATAAGGAGAAGCTTCCTGCTGACAGTCGGCCGGGTAGAGGAGGAGAAGAAGAGGGAGACAGGACAGAGAGGATGCAGGAGAGAGAGAGAGAGAGAGAGAGAGAGAGGAACAAACATGCAGCAAACATGATACATTACAGAGAACAAACATGACAGGTTGATGAAGTTGACAGGCACACTATTGTGTTTATATTATAGTGGATGAATATATCAGACAGTTAAATGTGTTCAATGAACTTTTTACTACAATAATGTTGCTGTTGTTAACAAATACATGTGATGAAGGTGGGAGGGAGACATACAGAAGAAAGGCTTTACTATGAAGTTTGGATACTGTAAGTTTAACGGAACTTTGGGAATCTTAACTCCTAATGAAAGTACAGGTAATGAGAAAAAATAGCAGGTGAAATTATATTAGTTGTTAAGTTTGAGTTCAGGAAGGAAGGACCCAAAATCAGAATAAGACTAAAACAAATGAAAGGACCAAAGACAGATCGACACTTACAAAGTATTAAACAAAAGGTCAAAGGAACAAAACCTGGACAAACTGCATGCTGAAGACACTGGAGACGCAGGAAACAACAGGAGACAACAGGAGACAACAAGTACAAACTGACAAAGACAAAGGGGAGCAATAGACTCAAATACACATGGGTTAACACCCAGGTGAAAACAATCCGGGCAAAATTTAAAGGAAAACAAAGTTAGCAACACTGGGATCATGACATAGGTAATAGTTAAAATGCAATAAATATGCTGCAAAAATGTTTTAATAGATTAAAGGTAGGGTAGGAGGTTTCATTCTGATGCACTTTTTGTTAAATTAGTGTAACTTCTCTTTACAATCCGATAGCAACCGATTAGTTCGGCAGTTTCTCATTAAAACGAAGAATATGAATCATCTGTGGAAGCTATAAAACACTAAAAACTTCAGCCAATCCTACGAGTATTGGCTGGTTGTCACTCTCTTCCTGCTCTGCGCACCAGAGAGGTACGTGCATGATGGCCGAACTCACAGACCACAGCTCGTCATCAGGTAATGCATGTGATTGGGAGGCGCGGCTTCGCAGTGAGCTCCGAGAGAAAGGGGTGTGTGTTTACTTTCGAAATCTGGCTGACTCTCACTGAGTTTTCAAAATCTCCTAACCTACCTTTAAATAAAAAATAAAAATAATTAATCTAAATGATAAACAGGATTTCATGCAACTCCTTAAACATTACAGTAACTTTTTCTATTTTTGAAAGAACAGTTAATGTACACCTTACAGGACAAGGATTAGTCAAACCACTGTAGCTTAGCCACAAGTGCATTACTGGCATGGTAACATCTCCAGAGATCTGTAATCTCAAGAGAACCACTATTTGAGCATTAGCTGCTTTGTTGTTTCACAAAACATACCAAAACAACTGGAACAACTCTCATGGGAAAGTGTGATGTCAGTTTCTCATTACATGACAGTCAACAGAGTGTTTTAATCCATATACTTCAATACAATGGAAGACTAGTTGCATAACCAGAACCACTCAGCTTATAAAAATAGTATATGTAGCATATGTCTTGGTTCAGGCTGGAAAAACTGAACTAACCCAGTGATGTGAGGGTCTTATAAATAATCCAATCAAGAGACGGATGGTTGGTTTAAAGGAACAATGATTAAAATATTTGCTTCTACAACTTGATAAGTGCCCCAAACTTAAAGAAGTGTACCCATGTATCCTGGTGACATCTTGTATCGTAATTACACAGAAAAAAAATATCTAAAAATAATTGATTATATTCTGCAAACTAAATGTGGATATTGATCTTGGTCTATGCTGATGTGTGTGTCGATACACACCCTTAGTTAAAACGAGAAAAGGGACACAGGGAGTTGTAACTGTTTTTGCTTTAGTGTACACACAGAACCAGTAGAGCACCCAGTATAGTCCAGCTGCAGCAACCACAGGGTGGAGGTGACTGCAACAGTGCGTTTGTGTTTGAGTGTTTAGAAAGGAACAGTATGTTTCTGAGCATCAGGCCCTGGCCCTGAGGCTAGCAGTCTCTCTCTCTCTCTTTACCCCCACTACACACACACACACACCCTCTCGCTCCCACCTTTCCTCTGTGATTTATGCCTAACCTCTGTAATTACAGTGCCAACCACAGCAGCCGTCAGGTTCAGATGGGGTGAGGCACAGACATGCCCCATCACCTGTAGGGCAGCAACTCGCCAGCTCTGCCGCTAAATGCAGCTGCAATTTTCCCTTCAGCCTAATCTCCTTGACATTGGCTCTAGGAACATATTTGTGTGACAACAAGACAGTACAAAGGCTTCTTGCCAAACATTAAGTCTATTGTTTTCTATTAGATGACATAGCAAGGTTACATTTATCAAGCAAGATTAACTTCTGGTGATTGAAATTCTTCTTATCAGATTGTTACTATTAAACAAGCAGTAAGTATAAGGATACAACAGTAGCTCATAGTTGTAATGCATGACACCAGCTCACTTGTCACAAGGAGTCACAGTCCTTCACTCCAGCAGTGGGATGAAATGTGACTGGCAGTTATTTGGACCTCCAGCGTGGCTTCACCACCTGCCCTGACACATCCTTGGATATAAAACTCTCACTCAGATCCCACAACAGACAGGGGGGATGTATCTGTTGCCATGCATTTGGGGAAAAGAAGCCCTTGGATTCTCAGTGGCTGTTCCTCTTTGCACTGTGTATGTATGTGGATGTCCATGACACACCAGGCATAGTTGGTATACAGAAAGCTCTCTGGCAGCTCCATCGGTGAAACAGCATGATAGAAAGTCAAAGAAAGAAAAGAAAGAGAGAATGTGCCAACATGATTGTGCCATAGTGCTGCTGGACTGATTTGCTCACCATGACAACCATGCAGAGGGAGGGGGAGGCCGAGGGCTGCAGGACCCCTTGGCTTTTCGGCCGGGTACAATGCGGAGAGGCATGGCTGTCTTAACCTCATTGACATCCCTGTTGTCTGCAGGTCAAATGTTTGAATATCAATGAACTGACTCAGTGCCCCTTGTAGTGGTCCTCAAAACTGTCCAGCTCACATAAGAAGCTCTCGCTGTCCTCTCTGACCTCTGCTGACCTGCTTCCAACCTCCTGCTGCATTCAGACCAGAAAGACTGATTCCTGAGGGTTAAACGAAGCTAGAACAGTACACATTCCTGCTTCCAGTCCACTCACTTTGTCTGTTAGTCAGTGCAAGGCTGTGATCTCTACTTTACAGTGAGGTACCACTGCAGCTGCTGCACTCATATTAAAAAAAAAACAGAGATGAACACATTTTAAAATTAATTGATTTCACAGTTTAATCAAAATGCATGCAATGACTTATCATTTAATTAGTGTGATGGTAACATTTGTTTACTGTCATAATAAAAGTAAATTACACCAGGTTGTCCAACCAGATGACTTGAGACATTTGAATGCATTAAAGCCATATGAGAGTACATGAAGAGATCATACAAATGATCAGCAAAAAAGGTATAATTTTATTCATACAAAAAACAAAACACATATTTCTCAAGCTTATGCTCAAGCTGGCATCCATCATTGCCAGCAGTGCAGCAGCATTCCTACATAAGCCCCACCCATCATCACAATCCCAATCAGCAAGTCATGTGTTTCCTGCTTAATCGAACATTTTGTTATCTGCTTCACTGGCCCTTTTCTCTCCAGCTTTGAAGAACAGAAGCTGTTCCTCATGTTCTTTAGTGAATCTGGCATGTCAGTTCAAAGTGGCGTCTGTGACCCGAGGCCATGCTCAAACAGAGAGCTACGGAGCTACTTTTTCATTTCCATGTCAGGCATTACGATGCACAGTGATGTGCATAAAGGTGTTGTGCGCAGTAAACACACATAGTTTGCATGCTTTTGTGGAAGCTGCTTTAACCACAACGTGTGAAGGCTTTGTCTTGGGCCTGTCTTGTGACAGCTGTGGTATGGACTACAATCCTTTTTTTAAATTATTATTATTTGGCCATGTAAATCCTTGTCTTTTATCTGTTCTGAAAAACAGAAATCATTTTGGAAACTCACCCATCATATCTAAAAATATAGCTGCATTTTATTTTTAAGTACTGACAAGCTTATGAATATAAACAAAAACTGAGCAGCCTCAATTTCGAAGCTCAGAAAATACATTTTGGGGTAAAAAAAAACTGTCACTGTGTAAACAAAGGCAGCAGCAGGGCAGCGATGTTTTAACTGAGTTGTCATACTGCAGCACACAGACTGGGCCTTTAAGTGGGCTGTTATTTTCCACTCATGCCAGATAAGTGGGTCCTGACCCCTTTGCTGTAGATTAGCTGCTGCTGCCATCACTCCAATTACTATTATCAGGACCAGACAATCTGGCCCGCCACCAGTGTCCAGGAAACCAAGATTCCTTTGCCATGCTATAGCTTGATTACTCAAAGGAACACATGTACTGGCATCAGATACAGCCACAAAGCCCAACAATAAAGTCATTTATCATCTTCTCAACTGTTCTTCAGTACTTAGCCCAAATTGCTTCCAGTCCTGACACTGCATAAAGCAAGCTGCAAGCAAAAATGGCACATTGCGTTGGACTGCTGCAGACCTACAGATGTTATGTGTTGTTCTTGCCCCTTCAGATTACCGTAACTTGATGCCTCAGGAAGAGGAGCAAAGAAAATGTGTTCAAAACCTGAAGAGAAAAAAACAACAGTCAAACTAAGAAACAGCAGAGTTACAGTGTCTTTTATACTATTCAAAATTTTTTTTAAAAAAGTGGCAAATACTCCATGCAGGTGCTTAACACCACATCTGACAACTATGTGTGTTGCTTCTTCCTGCTGTCATCAAGTGTTCGTAGATCTATTTTACAGCTGATTTTATGTACATGGCTCCAGCTTTTTGCTGTACTGACTCAACAGAGGTATCATATTCTCTCTAGCTTGAATAATCATAATCAGCCAGTAATTCTAATCTATTTTCAATGCAAATACCAAACATCTTTTTTTCAGAAACACATTGTGGTCAGTTTTGTATATTTTTATACTTAATTGCAGAGAAGATCAGGTCTCTTCAATAGTTAAAACAAACATACAGTACAGCCTTCATTGTGAGGGTTCACTGGTGGATGCCAAACTTTCAAAAAACAATGCTTTTTCTAAATAGGCACAATAAGAAAACATCTATAGAGCTGCACAGATGGATGTGTGCCCACATTTATGCAAGGGACAGAGTGACTAATTACAGTCTTTTGCAGACACAGCCTTAAAGACACAGACAGCTGTGGACATCTGGATTTTCATACATGCACACTGACATTCAATTGTAATTCAGTTTTAGTTGTATGTATCTTGTACAATAAAAATTGTCTCTTTGTGCTTTACAGAAAACTGGATCCCTAAATGAGGAAGCAGTAAATGCAACTGTGGCAAACTCCAGTTTAACGTGATGAAATCGTATGTAGGAAGCAGCTCATAACGATGGCCAAAAGGTAACGGTGGAGAAGCAGAGGTAGATAGGACAGAGAGGATAAAAGACCCAGAGAGAGAAGAACAAACATGCAGCAGACATCATGTATACAGAGGACAAAAACCATAGCATGTTACAGATTAATGTTGTTATTGGGCAAGCTGAACAACTAGGTGCTGGACTTATTAAAATTGTTACATTGTTGGATAGGTGTAGCAGTATTCTAATGATAAATATGTTAGACAGTAAACACTAGGCAGAGACCGGCAGAAAAACACAGAGAGAGAGGAAGAGCACAAAACGAGCAGGCAGAGAGGACACACAGTCAAAGTTAAAGACGTATAATACTGGATTCTAAAGACAAGAGACGGCCTGAGGAGAGGAAAGGAAAGGGAAAAGGATGAGGGGTATTACTTAGCTAGATTACACAGATGCAACTTGGAACAGGCGACATAAGGATACACATTAAGAAAAAATTCAAAACAATTAAGAAACCTTTATTAGTCCCACAATGGGGAAATTGCTTAAGGCAGCCCAGCAAAGAGCACCATACACCAGTGAGTACACCGGAGGCTGTGGGTAAACTACCACCAAGCCACTGCTGCCCAAAATTTCTGATACTCCTCAAGCTCCGACCATCATTGTCTGATCAGCACCTGAGCCAAGAGCTCCTTGTTATTCCAACTATGGGCAAGGAAGTAAAGTGCAAAAGAAACAAAAAAACAAGATGCTCAAGGGCTTATAGGACATCCATGTGCTACTGAAAGCCACAATGCTCTGAAATAGTTAAAACACAGATTGGATTTATGATATTGTGGGGTATTTATAGTAGCTATTAGTTATGTCAGTATTTTTTGCACTTTATCTTGCATTGTCACTGCCCAGTGAATGGAGTTAATGTAAAAATATATCTGCATACAGTACATTCTGCCAGCAGGGCCGGGATATTTTCTCCCAGTTTATGTGACAGTTGATTGTGTAGTTTCCTTTCATGTTCTCCCCCTCTGTGCCATCTTTCTTTGTTAAGTTTGCCGAGAGTGTCTTTGAACCACAGGCATTTTCTCCCAGCGGTGTTCATGAGCCCTGCCAGAGCCATCATCATCCCTCTGCCTGTGTCTATCTCTCTATACTGAAACGCACACACACACACAAACATAAACACATGTCGACAGTCTCTTGTTGTGCCTGCTCTCTCCACTCCTCCATCAAACCTGTCGCTGTCTTCACAACATCTGTGAAAAACATTGCTTACATGTGACAAACACAAGCATTATATAAACACACCGCACACACTCAAACAAGTATGAGAGTGTCCTCAAACAAAGAGACGCCGTGCCCACTCCTGATGTTTTGCTGTGTTTTAAAATCATTGGAGCTCTTAGCAGTTTGGATTAGGAAGGTGGCAGATTAGAGTCTGCTGCTAAGTCACCATGGCGAAAACCTTGCTTCCAGCTGACATCAGAGTCTTCACATCCCACTAAGCACACAATTTCTTGCCTTCGCAGTCACGTTGCAGCCCATGGGTACCACAACAACTCACAACTGCACCCTTACATCTGACAGTTTTGTGTTGAATCCTGCATATCAGTCGTTGTGATGGAAGACGTGGATTACATGCCAAGTTAGATAGATATGACCGGACAGATTGATAAGACTAAAATAAATGCACCTGTTATTCTATTTCCATGTTTCCCAGTGTGTGCTTCTCTCACTCCAGTTTTAGATTTCCCAGCTTTCTTTGATGAATAGCTGCAAGTTATTGGATTTCTCTTCCATTATATGTCAGCTATCAGTGTGCGTGCTTTTACATGCAACAAGCAAACAAACTAAATCTGTTTTTAAAAAAAGAGGGCCTGAAGGGAGGTGGCTGGCATACAAAGAAGCATGCTGAAAACAAGCAGGAGTTACCATAGTGTCGGCCCTCAGAGGAAGTGCTCTGCTGCCCTGCCTGTATTCAGGGGGAGTGTCTGTTTGCACAGGTCTCTGTCAGTTAACACTAATCTGCCTGATCTCCACCTCAAAGTCACTCACTTCTCCACATGCAAATAAACATATTCAGACCTCTTTTAAACCAAAGGCACTATCAAACACTTGTTTGATCAGCAGAGGGTCTGTGAGGAAGAGCCTTATGCATTTGAAAAGAAAAAAAAACACTGAAAAACCCCGCCCCCCCACTTGCAACGAGAAAGCTCATTGTTGTCAGGTTTTTATGCAATTACTGTCACCTTCACTGGTGGCTGGAAACAACTGAGGTGTGTGACCTATTAGTGCTGCCTGTTACCTCAGATTGGGCATACCTTACTCTTCTATTGCCCAAGATTCTTTATGCTGTACAGATAAACCCAACACATAAGGCCCACCCACACTTCCTTAACCCTAATCCTCAGAACTCTGGATTTATGTACCAGAAGAACTTGAAGGATTGAGAGTGCTTTCATTGCATTCTATGATAAGGCTTGGTGTGTGAAACCTGCAGCTCTCTCTGTAAGGTTTTTTTTCTCCTTCAATAACTGTCTGAGAAGTTACTTCTTCAAGGAGCTGCTTCCTTTATTGTGAACTACTTTTTATTCTGTAGTACAGCTAAATGAGTCTCCACACAGCAACAGATTTACATTTGGAGCAGCTGTTGTCTAAAAAGAAAAACTAGTGCCAAGAATCGGTGTGGGTCTTGCACATTAGGAGCATACATGTTGGATGGACCCCACCCACCCCTGACTACTAGCCAAATTCCTTTGTGTGTATGTTGTGTGTGTGTCATGTATGACATTGAGAGGCTAAGCACTGCTTTCCAACCAGACAGGCCTGAACTAGTAAACAGGTGCTGCAGCAGCAGCTGAGGATGAGGACATGGGGCGTCTCCACGAAGCCTGATCAAAGAGAAGCTGTCTGAGCCGCCAGTCATCCCAGCAACTTGATTTATGCCACTGTGTCAGAGAACTTTATGACTGCTTGCAAAAAGCAGCAGACAAAGGTACACAAGTTCCTCCAAGGCCTGGCATGCAAAACAACACAGAAGGTGCAGCCATCCATTGACACAAAAGCGCAGGTGATGATGTCTTCCTTTTTTTTCAGAATCTGAATCTGCCTTTGACATACAGGAGAAGCTTTAATTGTTCTGTCATTTCAACTTCATGCTTGTAAAACTGCTCTGTTCCGCATAGACACTTAACATCAGCTCGATTACAGAGTGTGAAAAGCTGAAAATCCTGGCTTGCTGGCATACCAGTCAGATTACATTAAGTCAAGCAATTATCAAAAGGTTTGATGTCATTTCAACAACACATCATAAGGAAATGCCGACTGATATCTTCTGCGTGGCACTACAGAGAGAAGGAGAACCAGGAAGTGGATGTGGGTGACGGCATTCTTCCTGGTGGAATTTTCAAGACATGTGGGTCATCGGGCTTACTCACATGGCTGTGGTGGGATTCCCCCGTCTGGTCACATAGACTGTCTTCACTAGCAACAACAACAGGAATGGTTTGATAACCTTTGATCTATACCTTTAAGGCCTAAATAGAGTGTGAATAAAAGAAGAAACAAACTTGCCAGAAATACTTTGCCCTTGCTCTGAGCAGGATTTTCCTCTTTGAAGAGAGAAGTGAAGCCTGCTTGGCTGAAGAAGCCCTGCGGTGGGGTGGGGGGGCCGGGGTTGGTGCTAACTGTCATTTATATTTACAGCCTTCCTAGACACCTCGGGGGCTGTTATCCAGGTGGCCTCTGTTGAAGCTCTCAGAAGCACTCACACACCTTTTTCGCAACTCAGAGTATCAATAGACACTGGCTGACTTTGATTCAGCCACATAGAGGTTGTGAGTCATGTGCTTTTGACTGTTAAAACGGGTTAGGTTGAGGCTGGAACTTGAATGCCCTCCAGGATAAAGCATTACTACACTTCTAAAGACTTTATTAGACCAGAGAGTGCTCTCTTCTATAGGCTTTAAACACTATATTTTGTTCTTTGCTGGTACCGTTGCAGGAGTAAAGAAATTTCATATCTCAAAACAAAAGATTAGAAAGTAAGGCAGAAAAACGTGTCATAATCCAAAACCTCATCCTTTTTTTTTGGGGGAGTTTAACTTTGGACAATTTGTCAAAAATCCTTCTATGTGTGACAAAGACTTAAGCATTCATAATTTCCCTTTGCTCTGACAGAAATATCAAGACAAAAAAGTCATTTTTTGTTACTTGGATTCAAGACAAGACTTGTGGTTCTTTGAGCGCGCACCTTAACATGCTGACAGTGCAAGGATCATTTAACACCAACCATCGCATGATACCAAACAATGTATTCAGTTTGCTCATGCTTTTTAAAAAAAAACAAAAAAAAAAACGTACTTCAGTCAATATGTAACTACTTCAAATCCGGGCCAGATGTGTCTTTAGAAATGTCACTATACCCTGCTGATAAGAAGAGCTGAGATGACAGATATTCTGTATTTTGGTCTGCAGCGATTCTCTTTTCAAAGTCAAACCCTTCAAACAGGCTAATCCTGTCCTGAATGAGAGCTGGATTATTGTATACCCCCCAACACACACACACACACACACATTTCATTGATACGCACTGACACATACAGCACAGTGAGAGGCAGAAAGAGAGAGCAAGAGGGTAGGGGACTAAAATAAAGTTGTACATAATTACTGCAGCTGAAATAATCAACTACGCAAAAGCTTATATAAGCACCCAAGACAAAGGCATTAAGGAGTATACTATAAAAATCATTAGCAAGTTGTCAAAAGGGCTAAACTCTCCTGTTGACACTTTACTGAAATATTCTCTATTAATATCAGTGCAAACACCACTACACAGCACCTGAGAATAAAACATAGATGATCAAATGGAAGGCCATGTTATTCCTCTTTATGAAAGAAAAAATGACTGACTTAAACATCACTTGTGTGTCTTTTCTACAAAGCACACTAATATATTCAGCGTGTATGAATGCATTTTCTTCTATTTGGAGTGCATGTGCCGCATTTATGAGCTGAAAATGTGTCTCTTGTTGCCTTTGTCAATTATTCCTGGGTGCTAACAATAGTGCTGACATGCTTGTTAAAGGTTTACATTTTTAGATGCATTAACTGCGGCATATTAGAAAGGTTGGCAGGACAGTAATAAAGAGTTGCAAAGACACAATGCTGGCTTTGTCAAACATTTAAAACTAGAACGTTTTTATTAAGTTTTCTATAAAAAAATCTCAACTTTTTTTAGAAATATATACATTCCCTTGTGCTATAAAACAGCAAAGCAAAAAAAAAAAACTGGGAAAATGTGTGTACAAATAACTTTTCAGTATCGAGTGCTTGATTAATTTATGGCATGGATTTGCCTCACAATGGGCAGTTCATAAGGTCTCCAGCGTCATTCAACAGCTGCTCTCAGTCCAGTTCAAACATATATGACACTGTTTAAAATTTCCATTAAAAAGCCTCCCACAACAAGCATCTCTCTGACCATTTGCTTCCATTGTGTATGGGCTCCTTTCATTGTCTGTAATCCGTCACTAACAGTACAAGTGTCTTTTTGCCATAAGGAAAACATCTATTGCACATTATTCAAGTAACCCCATGGCACATCCAAATGGTTTATTCCACTGTTTTTGTCTTGGGAACAATAAGAATTTTTTTTCCTCTACCAAGATTCTCAATAGGATAAGTGAATCCAGGAGTAGCAGATTTTTGTTCCTCAAACAAAGGCAGCTCTTGTTGCATGACAAGATTTAGGATACAAAAAAAACAACTTGTATAATCTACAATGCATTTGGGATAAATAAAATCTTTCAATGGCACTCTTATCACTCTTAAGTGTTGTTTAGGGCCTTAAAAGTATTTTTTTCAGGGGGAGGGGGGGTCATTGTACAAAGAGCTCATACACATGTTGGCGGAGGCCGTGTAGGTTCATATTTAGTATTATGCCCTTTGAGAGATGGGTGAGGTTTGATGTAAGGCCTGCTGCTGGTGAAGACGCTCGCAGCCTTCCTCCTTGTCCTCTTCTTCAGATTCCTGCTGAACACATTCTGCCACGACTGCAGTGTCTTTGAGGTCCAGATCCACATACCACTGGTGATGCCCACCACAAGCAGCATGAAGATCTTCACCATGAAGATCTCAACAGCAGGGATGGAAGTCTTAATGACACACTCGTCTGACTCTGGTCCACTGTTGTCCACACATTTTTGCTTGTCTGCCAGGACACGCCAGTAGTCCATGTTAAGCCTCTCGTAGAAATAGCAGGCAATGACACAAGTGGCTGGGACGGTGTAGAGGACAGAGAAGACCCCGATGCGGACCATCAGTTTCTCAAGCTTGTCCGTGTTCTCGCCCTCTGTTTTCATAATCTTGCGGATGTGGAAGAGGGCCACGAAGCCAGACAGCAGGAAAGAAGTGCCAATGATGAGATAGCAGGAGAGAGGAATGAGCACAAAGCCGGTAAGAGCTTTAACATCCATGCTTCCAACATAGCAGATGCCTGTCAGCTCATCTCCGGCCACCTTCCTCATCACCAGGATCATAATAGTCTTGACAGCCGGGATGGCCCATGCAGCCAGGTGGAAGTAGCTGCTGTTGGCCTCGATGGCTTCATGACCCCACTTCTTCCCTGCAGCGAGGAACCATGTTAGGGTCAGGATAACCCACCAGAGGGAGCTGGCCATACCAAAATAATACAGGATGAGGAACACAATAGTGCAGCCAGTGCTCTCCAGACCCTCCTGAATAATATACTGGACCCCATTGTCTCTGTCACAGGCTATCCTGTCAGCTCCCACAAAAAGTCTTATGAGGTAACCCACAGAGTAAACACAGTAGGACATGGAGAGGAAGATGATCGGCCTCTCGGGGTATTTGAATCGCTGTGGGTCAATGAGAAAAGTGAGGACAGTGAAGGCACTGGAGACAAAGCACAGGATGGACCAGATGGCCATCCACACCAGAGAGAACTGCTTATCTCCCTGGCTCCAGTATACATCTACTTTTGGGTAACATTTTGGGGCACAGGACTCACTTTTCTCCACAAAGTGGAACTTGCCCGGGTTGCTGCACATCTGCTTGCTGCCGCTGTCTTTAAGGTGCAGGTCCTGCCCACTCAGAGGCCGCTGTGGCCTGAAGTCTGGAGGCTGAGTGTGGGAGACTTTGGGGGGCTCATCTGAGCCATTGTTGGGCGCCTCCATGCAGAGGTTGTTGGGGTCGTTTTTGGTCGGCAGACGGGAGCAGTCCAGAGATTCAGGCCAGGGGAAGTTAAACTGTTCCAAGATTGGTGAGCATTTAAGCTTGACCTGCTCACACATCACTCTGCATGCTGGGATTGGGTTTGACACCTGCTCTGTGCACATGGGAGCATACAGGGAACACAGAAAGAACTTCAGGTGACTGTGGCATCCAAACTGAATGAGCGTGGCAAACTCCTGCAGCTTGATCGCTGCCTCTTTTTGGTCATCGTGGCCCATGAGATTTGGCATGCGAGTCATGTTGTAGCCAATGTCTTTACACTGGGAGATGGTGATGTGTTGACATCTCCCCTCTCCTGACCAGTCAGGGTCAATTGAGCTTATGGCTAAACCCCTGCTGCTGCACAGCACCAGCAGCACAGAGATAAAACTCACTGCTGACCACATTCTCTCCTGTTCAATTTAAAAAAAAAATCTTCACCACAACACACAGGTTTCCGTTTGCTATGAAAACAAGTTGTGGTGTTGGGTAGAGGGTCAATAAGGAAAAACGTACTCTCAAGAGTGGCAAGATCACCACACTCCTAGAAATGGAAATATTAATATTAATTTAATACAAGTCCTGCGATGGTCCGAAAATGTAGTATACCGTCAGGTCCATGCTGTGCGCGCTCAGTTTGTAGCGGAGGTGCTGGAGCTACTTGTTCAGTCTACTGTGAGTAAAAAGAGAATAACCATGTGTTCCGACTTGTTTCCTTCTTTCTTCCAAAAGATTCGCCGCTCCGTCTGCACGTTTCATGACACTTTTCGGGACTGTGCAGCAGTGCGCTCTCACTCTGTCCGCGACAACTTGGAAAAACAATAAAATTCCATTTCCTCCAGCTTTTTTAGCGACGAGGATGGCTCCAGAAACAGCCGGTCCACACGGCGAGCCAAATAAATATCATCCGTGATATAAACAATGTGTTCCAGTAGTGCAGGAATATGCTCCTCCCGCAGGCAGTTGATGCGTTTGGTGGCAATGCACGTCTGAGCTGGTCGGAGCCTCCGTCCCGGTCTAACCTGCCAAAAGATCCGCCTTCAAAGACAGCTACTTTGCATAAGAAAGATGACACTGACACGCGGATTATTTCCAAATCGTGCGGAACAGCTCGTTCATTAAAGCAGTTTCAAAGGCTCACAGCAAACTTCCCTCTTTCTGTTTGTTTGTCCTCAGAAACAAACTTCACTTACAGCAGGACACACTCATTTTCTGAGAATCCAAAATGTTGCGCAATGTGGCACACAGGGCAACAAAGGCAGTTACTTTCTCCCTCTTTTGTTTCTGTGTAAGCTCTAAGCATTTTTCTTTTCATTTATAGAACCATAATACTTAATATAATTTTTTTTTTGCTTTTCTCAGATTAAGGGGTCATAGCACATACAGCAAGAGTTCCCGTTGTAATTATAATAGAGGACATTACTATGTAGAGGCATGACTGAACATGCATGTCATATTCATCAGATACAGAATACATCATAAACCACTGGAGGAAGAGGGAATCACATCTGTGCATGCACTTAGATTACATTACAAAGGAGTTTTAATACATTTTCAAATCTTTATAAACATAAGCAGCAAATTGGATTTTGCAGTTGAATAAACAGAGTACAGCCTACATAAACTTTTTCTAGTATTTCAAAAGTAGGCTACAGTATTTGTATAGTTTGTTACTATCCATTTGGAGTATAGAACATGTAAATATTTATGATCATGGATCTAGTACTAGAATGAATGAATGAATGAATACAACTGTGAGTGCCCTTTTGTCGCTTTATGCAACACAAGTGTAAAGAGGACATCCACACCTTGTATTTGTTTTTGAAAAAAAGCTTGTTTATTATCTCATAATTGTGGATGTCCTTCACTAAAACTCCAGGCAAGTGTGTAAACCAACCACAGGGAGACATTTAAATACAGTTCACTGGTGTGTTCTATTGCACAAATTTAACAACACCTTGCAGTCATTTCCTGTCTTTTTTAAATGAAGGAAGTAATCCTGCAAACAAATGAGAAGGTTAAATTCCTTTTGAAAATGTCAGCCTAAAGTGTTGACATTGTTCTATTGTGAATCCCAGAGGAGTAAGCTGGTATTAATAATTCTGCTGAGCCCTGAGCTGCACATGTTTCATTTTCCTTCTTGGTTTTGTTTAGTTTGTGTTGCAGTGAATGCCTCATGTGACTGACTGGGCTATTATTGAAAAAATAATTAATATATCTTATAATATTTACTGTGTCCTATTCAGTTGCCAACAAGTGCCCACTGCTAGTGGACTCCCTGCAGTTTCCTCAGAAGAAAGCTTTCCCAAAAATCTGCACATTCAATCAGGGTTGTTTGATTACTTCTGTGTACTTGTGTGTTACTTCCTCTGCCTGTGTTGGCTTCCTGCAGGTGCTCTGGTTTCCTCTCACTTTAGTAACATATAGTATACAGACCACTTATGTTTGTGGTAAAGTGTCTGCTGTGTATCTGGCTCTGGGGATATGCCCATGAGTGAGCAGGATGAGCGGTGTAGAAGATGAATGGATCAGCTTTTATTAGCCTAGGCTACATATAATAAACAGACAAAATGTAAGGCATTATACAATAAATAAGGATGTGTCTACTGCAATGAGGGGCACAGGAGAAACCTGATACTGCATTTCTATGGAACTCCATGAACTCCATCTTGGTTTGTTCATGTTAGAGCATGGTGGCACAGAGACAGTTTTATATGTGTTTGTGTGTGAGAGAGATCCTCCAGACCTCTATCATGTTACCTTGTAAAAAGTTTGTAGTCTGTGGACCTGGCTGTGGTTCTTAACAATGCTGATCACAAGTAAACAGGAGTGCTTTTAGTTTTTTACAAGAGTCACTAAAGTGCCTTTAGAAGTATTTCAGAAATGTGTCCAGGCAAGATGAGAAACCTGGCACCCAGCATGCCTAAATGGTTTAAGCATAGCATATCTTACTAGTGGCACTTCAGCTGTTAACGCTCAGGAACATAAATATAGGGTATGAATACACTTACAAACACAATACCCTCCTCCTATGCAGCAGATGTGCTCCTCAGATATCCAGCTGTTAAGAAGTCCTTGTCTGACAAAACATACTTCATCATTTTATTTGATAATATTTATAAAAACGTCTCCCAAAAACATTATGGTAGGAAATGTTTAATAACATGCAAACTACCGGTATATGCCTTTTGCAGATGCAGTAGGAGCAAGCATTTTACATATTCTGACCCCTCACAATGATAAGGACAACAGACATGCCTGCTCCATCCCTCCTCCTCCTCCTCCTCCATTAGACTTTTATTACATGGCTGATGTGTGGAAGTAGAACAAAAAGAGATGACAGCTTTAATGTGAAGGAGAAGAATGTAATATCATAGCGTTCTCAAGGCTGGGGCCAGTACATTGCCTGATTGTGTGGCTTTCAGGAAACCTCGTCTGGCATATTTTAAAGCAAAGATCTGCCCTTATTATCCGTGCCTTTGGTGTAATGAAGCTGACAAGATAAAATTGTCACACAGTCTAATAAGAAGACAGTCTGCTGGCTTCTTGTAATTCATGGCCTTTGTTCTGTTCTGGTTTCCTGTCTTTCCTTCTGCCTCCCTCTCTTTCATGATTGTTTTGCTGGTCATGATGATATCTCTTTGAAAATGAGAAGAAAAAAGGGGGGGAATCAGGCCTGTTCACTCTTTAGCATCTGTAGCCTCGGCAGCTACCACTGTCTCTTTTAAGATTTTTTTTTTCTAGCATGCTCTTTTTCATATACCCTCCCTCCCTGCCCCCTCTCTCCTATAGCTATTCACACATGTGCAAAGCGCGCACACTCACACACACACATGCAGCAACTTTATCTCATCTTTGCAACCACAACAGCGCGACGAAGAAAAGCCGCACTGCTCCATCTCTGAGAAATCAGCAACTGTGAGATAATTCTGTAACTAATAAAGTGAAAGGGAGGGCCCTTTGATGGCTGAAGCTGAAAAGATATTTTATTTTTTTTGTGTGTGTGGGATTTGAGATGTGTGATTCTATGGAGTGAGCTGGATCCCCTGCTGATAGGCTCTGGCTGGAAGCTGGCCCCCCTCTGGCTAATGTTATGGAGAATCGGAGGAATTTTATGGCTGTCTTTTCCCTCAACCCCCTTTTTTTCTTTTGTTCCCCTTTGAAGAATGACTTTAGACATTTTATTTACATATTTAACCATGGATGAAAGAAATGAGCGGTGAGGAAGCAAAGCTCATTGTGTTCCTAGGGGAATTTTGATCAGTAAAAATTGAGTTGAAGCTAATACACCTTTGTGTGTACAGCCTAAAATTACATCAAACACAATGCGATGGTGACATTTCTGAAATTGACAGCATCATATCTTTGATAGGAAAAACCTGATCTGCCTGCACCAAATGAGTATCGCCAAGAGTAATCATAGTGTTTCGGTTAATTGCTGCACTCTGCTGTTCCAACATGTGAGGTATGCTATGGGAGAGATGGGGGACGTTTTAGACATGTTTGGCATTGTTGTCGGCATTGAAAGGGCATGTTGATTAAACGTACGGGTGGGGTAGGCCTATAATCTTCTTAACCAAGGCCCTCCTCTACTCTTTCAGAGGGCACAATGAGAAGAAACAACACACTCAGTTGGAGGTGAGACTATTTGTCCACATGCCCTGTGCATTGTCCGAGGATCCTGTTCTCCCTCCTGATCGCACGCATTCAGCGTTTAGCTCAGGATGATCCTATTTATCAACATAATCTGTTATTTTCTCTCTTATTGCCACTCAACAATGTGTGAAGAGGTTGGTGCCAAAAAAAACAAAACAAAACAAAAAACAAAAATTGATGGGAAAAGCTAAAGCCCATGATCCTAATGAGAAGGGAGGGTTCATGTATTTTAAAGTCAAACGTGGTCCAATCTTAGCTGCAGTGGCAAAGATAATTCAGTTCAATGGTTTGAAATGCTGGAACTTTATTTGGAGGGGGTCAGATGTTTTGAGGAAATGCATATGAATCAAAGCATTAATTATTGAATAGCCCTGTCAACATCAAAGGCGGCGGTATTCTTTGCTCATATTGCTTAAATAGTTCAATAAAATAACTTATTAATGAGGACTAATTTGTTTCGCTTCTCTCTTCACTTTGCTCCATTAAAATCTGCTTTGTTTCACTGCTGTTATTATGAGCAGAGTCCCATCAGCTGAAGGTTAACCCTCTGACCTCATTTATTGTGCCTTCTAGTTGATAAGAGAGCATTATGGCGACCTTTCAAGTGTGTATGGATTTGATTAGTATAATCACATAGATGGAGGATCTTTATTTGACTGTAGAAAGCTGTCAGCCGATCTGCAATAAACAGTGCAGTAATGAATTTTGTTTGTTATGAAGCTCAATAACATCTGTGTTGAGGCTGCTTTGAAACAGCAATATTAGTTAGGGGGTGTTCTTACATCATGCTCTTTTATGTGGCGGTCGTTAACAGCTAATAGCAGAGGAAGGATGAGGAATAAGATGAGGAGGAGGAGGAGGATGGGAGTGGGTGGGGTTGTTCAGCAGCTTGAGACGAAGCAATGAACCAAAACTGCTTCAGTCAACCACTTAGCAAAAAACAGTTTTCTGTAAGAAAGTCACTTCATGAGACATTTGGTTGACTTTTTTGTGAAGTTCTCAGCGACATGAGAGCGATTAACAGATGTTAAGGAGGAAAAAAAGTCAAAATGGGGGTAAACATTTTATTGCCTGCACTGGTGAAGGACACTGATGGCAATATTATTACCCGAGGTCCTTGTGGGGGCACTTGAGTGTGAATTGCTAATCAGGAAGGCCTTCTCTGGTCTAATCCCTCTTTGAGTGGCCGGCCTGGAATCAACGCGTCTGGGGAGACTCCCCACTGCTTCTGGCTCTGGAGGTTCCATTCAATAGCACAGCCCTCCTGTCCCATTCCCACAGTCCCCTCACACTGTGCAGCGCAGCCATGCATGTGCACGCACGCACATGTGCACGCACCCACACAACACACACATCCTCCTCTAACCAAATTAGATTAGACCCTTCCCTTTCTCCCCAGCAAGGCGCTGGTCTTTTCTCTGCCTGGTCATTTATCCTACCCCTTTGTCTCTGCTTTATAAAAGAGAAACAAATTCCCAAACAACTCGTCTCCTAAGAATGCACTGGTTTGGAAAAGGATGAGGAAAGGGCAGACATCTTTAGCAGACCTTAGGTGATGCTATAATATCACCGTCCCTTTGCTGTGTCAGCTCTAATGATGTGTGTGGGGGGAGAGAAAAGCGGTGTAGTCGGCAGAGCAGTAAGAACAACGCCAGCTGTGCATCATGTCAACCTGTTACCCCACAACAACACAGAGCCCTTTCTGACAGCAACACTCTTTACTGCAGTCCGTCGCTAACGTCCAACAATTGCTCTGCTCAGCCTTAAATCCTCCCTGACAAGAATAGATAAAATTCAGTCAGCGAACTGTCGGCATGAGAAGTGCACCAGTGTGTCCGAGTCCTCTAGTATTAGTTGTTTTGATTCCTTGTATCTTTATTCCTTGTAAACCAGTAATGGACACTGACGCATATAGGCAAAATAAAGGCCTCAGTTGAAAGGGTCTTTTGTAAGAAAGCCCTGGTGGAAGCTTATTCCTCCTGGTTCAATGTGTAGCCAAGCTATCCCAAAAGCAGCAAATTGAGATCAAAGCAAAATTAAAGCTGACTCGTTCAAAGCAAGATAAAAATGTGTGAGCCTGCAGCGATATTTTCTCTATTGATTTCCTCCTTTGCTTGCACTCTGTGGGACTGTGCTGGCTGTGTTGTGCTCAGTGCCAGCATCGGAGACTCTAAGGCTGCTGCAGGGAGGAAGGAAATGACTATCGATACAGACAGAAAAAATACTGTCATAATGATCAGGGATAAATGGATTTCACCGAGCGGTTGAGATCTGGTGAGATTTGGTAACTTCCATTGCTGTCCAAATCTGTTTTCACTTTGTATTAAGACACAGGAAAGAATAATGAGAATGGCATGAAAAGCGAGCATTGTGTTGTGTGCATTATTAGTGATTTTCTGGCTAGAAGAAGGCATATGGGACGAGGGTTTGTCGCTGTCTTCTAGGTCCATAATTAGGTGCTTTTATGTTCAGGGCTACAACAAAAAAGGATAAACTGCAACAGCTTTAATTAAACAGAGCTAGCTTGAATGCAATGTTCCAACAATAACAAAATATCTTCGCTCTGTTGAGTTCAGATCAAAGCAATTATGGGTAATTTACCATCTCTCTACTTGCACTGCAGGTTGTCGGCAAGGTGTGAAGGGATGAGTGAAGGTGCAGGTGAAAGATTCAGAGCTGCGTTTGAAGTCCTGGGAGGGATTGACAAGCCTTGCAGTGAAACCTGAACAGGTATGAAGACAAGCTGGAACAATCAGTGTCTGCAGACACCACAAGACCAACTGTGTTTATCTTTTTCTGATGTAATTCTACTCATGTAGGAACTGTGAACAGTCATGCGCCTCGGAACAACACAGCAAAAAAAAAAGTCATACCCATCTTCCAAAAACATGTAAGAGTGTATTTGTTGCTTTCTTCACCTTTCTGTTTAGATGTGTAACACCTGGGCAAGCTGAAAGAAACATGAATCAAGCTGAGGAAAATGTCTTTTAATCTGTTTCAGATTCTGTTTCATAGCTGTAAGCAGTCTTACCTCATCTATGAAGCTTCCTTCTCATACAGAGGGATCACTGTATCTGTAGGCATTCCTCAGGCTCAAATATCAAAACAGCACTAAATAACCTGTCATTCTTCTTTCCCAGAACATAGATGTTGCTGCATGATCAAGCTTGTGGTCCATTTTTTTCTTTTTTTTTTCTCCCAACCTGGAAATAAACAAAAAAAATATATGCGAAGTTTGGAATGATTTACAAATAATGTAAAATAAACAAACAAGGCTTCACTGTTTTCAGTTGTCAAACTGTTGGTAACCCAGTGTGCCCCCCCCCCCCAAAAAATAAAATAAAATAAAACATAAAATCAAGTGAATTCCATTTCATGTCACTGTCTCAGTGCCTCCTGAGTGATGAGATGTGGAACCTGTGACATTTCCAACACTGTCACAAGCAGAATCTGCTGCGGAGCTGTTTGAGCTGTTTCACACATCCTTTTTGATACACTTTAGTTTTATCTCCAAAGTATGCTAGATGGTATCTTTGGGGAATGGTTGTTTTCCAGATGATTAAACAACTCATGAAACAATATACCTTCTTTTCTATCTATCACAGACACTCCTCTCTCCTGCAGACAAAACCATCGTTGCTTCTTGTCATGGGAAAGGATGTTGACATCCAGGCTTTAGAAGAGGGTTTGAAAGGCCTTTTTACTGGTGGTGGTGGTTCCAAAAAAGAAGTCAGTGAATTAAATAGAGAAAAGACATTGTTGTGATGATGTACAATAACTTGTGATTTTGGTAACACACACAGGTCAGGTATATGAGATAATGCAATTGAAGCTTTTAACTTGTTAACTTGTGTGTTAACTGTAATTATGTCTATATGTAGCTCTCAGCGTAAGTTCAGTCATGAAGACTCTATTTCACATCATCCACCTCTTATCTCTATCCGCTTCCCTCTTCACCATCCTCGCACTCTCTTTCACTGCACTGCACTCCGTCTAGTGACCTCCCACATAGTCAGGTGTTTAATAGATGGCACCTCCCTCACCAATCAGCTGTCAATCCGTCCCTCTCCTGCCCAATCATAGCGTAGCAAGAAATTTAAAAGCCTCTGTCTCTTCTCCAGCCGTCTCCTGATCGAATCCGGCAACCCTCCTCCACCCCAAGCACCTCCCGATCCATGCAGTTCAAGGTCTCCCCTCTCCTGCTCTCCTGCTTCTACACCACCATCAGGTCTAGACCTGGGGGTCTTCTGATCAGCGGCCTCTCCGCTCGAGCTTTCCCCCCTTTCGGACGTGGTCCTGCACATTTACAATATTATAAATAAATTCTGTCTCATTCAGTTCGCTGAGTCTCTCATGATTGAAATAATGTTGGTATAGACATATTAACTGCATGTAGACTTGGAAACTGCAGTGTAACAATTCAGACAACCATGGTTTCAATGTCACTCCTGATTTGTCACTTTATAATTCATGCAGGGTAGTTTAAGGCCAGAATCCCACCGGCTGTGCCATGTTTTTGTTCCACTCATCTCAGACATCAGGTCCAACTGGGAGTATTGAGATATATATGGAACATATGTGGGAGTATATAGAGGCAGAGCTCTTCCAAGTGCTGCCTCTCCAGACCATCGACTTCATGTAAAAATATTTCCTATACAGTGTGTGTGCTGGACTCCTAGACACATAAGTCTGAAATATGCTCCCAGAAACCCAGAGGATTGCTGTGCCACCTTTTTACATCACTTTCCCTTTCTTTCACTCTCTTTGTACACATATCCCCAATGAAACTTTTGTCATTTATATATCATTCTGTTTCTGTTGCTACAAAGCAAGCTAATATTTATTACATGATTTATGTTAAATAGTTTCCAATACCTTCCTGCACTTGAACATGTTTTTTGAAAACTCTGTCTGACAACAACCACTACAAGACAGTGAATTTGGCTGGTTTTGTGATGATGAGCCGACGTCCGATCGTGGTATTTTATTTTGAAAATTGACTTGCTTCTCTCTGCGGTTCTGGTGCCTATCTTTTTGCCAGCTTGATCTGGTTGGTGAATATTGGAGCAGCTTGGCCGCAACAGAATTAGGTCTTATCTTTTGCAGAGGGTCGCTTCTGGGATGCTTAAAAAAAAGTGTCGTGTCGCAACACCTAAGACAGGAATTGACTGGAGTGGCAACAATCAACAGTGAGCATCACAAACGTGTCCAGTGTGACTCGGGGTAACAGAATGTCATGGGGCAGTAAACAAAATGTGTTGGTCCCGCTAATGGCACTGCTTTTAGCAGAAATCATGCTTCTGATGGGGTTAGACGAATTACAGCAAACAGGACCTAATCCCTGATCTTTTCACAAACCTAACCAAATACTATTGTCCTGAAATCCTGGGTAATGCAGAAAAGCTTGCAAGATTTAAAAGTAGCATCTTCTCAGGGATCCGTCTGAAGCCACCCTCTCCTCTCAGGGGAACTTGGCACTTGGCAACACTGACGTGCATGAGCACTACCACATCAACCCAGTAAATTCCTTGTGTATGGGGTTCATAGTTGGTCAATAAGGCTAATTCTGATTCTGGATATTACAAATGTTTAAATGTGGCTACAATACTCACAGCTCGTGAGCATTGTGCATGTAACAGATATCTATGGGCAGGTTTCTAAGTATCGTTATTTGGCCAGGCTGGCGCTCGACAATCATACAGTATGTGCAGGTAAAGGGGGAGATCATTGAATCTGGACCAATCAATGCTGAATGGTTTGCACAGGATTAGAGCAGCTGCAGAAAACAGATTTTTTTGTCCTTTTCCAACCCTCAGATGTGATCTGTTGCCATGAGGGTGTAAAGACCATATCAAGGAATGTAACAGTTGGGTAAAATTACCAACACTGGACAAAAGTGAAAAAATAAAGTAAAGAACAAATAAAGAGAACATTGCAATTTTACGTAGCAAACAAAGACGTTTTTTGACCAATTCCCAACGAGCTTTAGTGCAGCTATTGATAACACATCAGAAAACACAGTGTACATAAAAGCACAACATATCATGATGAAAGTGGCTTCAGTATCTTGGGGCTATTAAACAGCTTTTTTTTACACATTTTATTCAAATGAATTCTTTAAAGTTTCTGATGCCTAACAACCAGGATCGTTTGCTCAAACACTGTTCCTCCTAACACCTGCTGAAAGTTAAATATAACTTGTCAAACCTATGTTTTCAATGGACAATATTTAATAACTGTTAGCTTTGTCTTCACTGCAGATGTTAAGTGCAGGCTGTACCCTCCCTGACTTTAGAGGGGGACCAAAAGGAAGGTAAACAAAAGTTTCGTTCTTCAAGTCGTGTCTGAAGTGTCAAGTGCTGTTGACAGTGTCCTAGAGTAAGCAGACTGTTAGATGTCTAAACAGGTTGTCAGCGGATGGCTCACTGGAGTCTAAATAGGTCACACAGTATGAAAGACAACACCAGGACCTGTGTCCCCCCCGATCCAGCCATCATAACCCTTGTGACGCACCAACTTCTCTCTCTCACTCTTGTCCCCTGTCTTCTTGAAATCACTGCAAAGAATAGAAAACACTGTCAGCACTGTGACCCTCTCAGTCTGGATAAACATCCCCCCCCTTCCCCTCCGTCTGCAGTTTTGACAGACAGGCCAGGGTTTCAGGTTCAGGACATTTCCATTAGCACCTTTTGGTGAAGCCCTTCATCCAGCCATCACAGCCTTTGTGATCCAACCATGGCCAGGTTGTTAACCTGCTGCATAAAGGCAGACAAACCCAACAACACAAGGAGGAAGTTTCAGTTCAGCAAAGACTGACTGTAATGGTTGTTTGCGCTGCTGTCTGGAGGTGTTAGTTTACGTCTGTTGACACTGGGCTCACAGTGTTGATGTCTGATATGTGTTAACGATATCTGCCTTGTACAAATATCACTCTTAGTCTGTTGTGAGAGCTAATCTTTTGATAGTATATATAAATAGGATGAGAACATGTCTTGTTGGCATCCTTACATTGTTATTGTATCATTTGGTTTTGCAAACATGTTCACACAGAGACCTGATATCTCATTCTGTATTTCATTGTAATTTCTAATTTAACATTTCTTTTGATTTTCAAAAGAAAAGAAACTTATATTGTTAACTTCTGTTTTTAAAAAATAGCTCTAGATCACATTTCTACATTGTTTTCTATCTCTTCTTTATCCCTATAGTGTTCATGGTAAATGAACAAATTTGGTATTCATTCAGACAAAAGCATGAACTGATGAGATTATGGTGTCACTGTGACCTCATGGATATTCCTGTAATGCAAAGAGGGCACGGTACAATACAGTCTCTCTTGGGTCAGACCCTGTTTACCCTTTGTCCAACTGCAGTAGGGTAGGATGTGGCATCATAGAACTGAAAGATATTTTTGATTCTTACATTGACATCTCTGCATGATCCAGAAACACTGGCGTCTTCTCTGGGTTAGTGATGTGTTGCTCGCGAACGATTCATTGAATATGAATGAATCTTTTACATGACTCGGGAGTAATGAGTCACCTAAGTGAGCGTTTCGTTCTCTCGCCACATGGCAGGCTCAGTTGGCTGGACAGGAAACAGAAATGACTCGTCCACAAGTTGTTCGCCCCCGGGTCTTCGTTCTTTTGTCATGTGACAGCCAGGCCAATCAGGCTGGTGTGGCGACTGGCGAGCAGCAAACACTACAGTTCGCTCACAGATCGTTCACGGATCATTCATACGGATCGTTTATGGATAGATTAATAAAGTAAATCCTCATCTTAACATAAAGTCACGTTTTAGACATGATAAATGCATCATGTAAACATTTTTTAGAACTTTTTAATGGTTACTTGTTGTTTTAATTGTCTCACTAATTGTCAAAATGAGTTTTGCTTTTACCTTTCCTCTACCAGTCACATGAGCTGCTCAGGCTGCATAGATTTGTTCCTGTTTCTCGTTCATCGTTCATTTGTCACATGACAGGCTGCACAGATTCGTTCATCGTTCTTGTTCACAGTTCAGGCCGTGTGGCGAGCAGTACACTCTCTTGTTCATTTGTCATTTGATGTGTGTGTATTTGCTCTCCTGGGTTTTCACATGCTTTGAATTGCTTGTGGTAGTTGTGTATTGTACTTTGTCAGCTGAAGCAAACCATGTTGTCTTCATGTTGATGAAGATTCTCAGTCATCCAGGTCATCATACGTAGAGAAGATTGAAGCAAGGCGTCTGGACTTGTAGAGTTTTCTAGAAGACGTTTCGCTGCTCATCCAAGCAGCTTCATCAGTTCTAACTGTTTGGTGGGGAAACATGGTTTATATGTGGTTACAGACCTACAGTATGTGGGTGGGTCTGGGTAAAACTTAAAAAGTTAGAACTGATGAAGCTGCTTGGATGAGCAGCGAAACATCTTCTAGAAAACTCTACAAGTCCAGACGCCTTGCTTCAATCTTCTCTACGTATGATGACCTGGATGACTGAGAATCTTCATCAACATGTTGCCAATCACTTTGGGAAGGACACCCTACGATTGGTGAGGGAACATGAAAAGACCTCTAGGAAACTGGCAGACTACAGGAACCACCTACGCTTCAGCCTGAGATGCAGACAGGAAAAGTTAACCCCGAACAGCCTACGTCTCGGATCCACTGTCAAGGGCCACAGAGCAGACACCATCCTGCAGAAAGCCCAGAACCAACTCCTCAACGAAAGGATCCGACAGATCAACTTCACCATAGACACTCTCATGGTCACCACGGAGCAGACAAGATCACAGCTTGCCACCCTCCTACCCAGCGAAGTCATGGATGAAGTCATCAAACTGACTGAAAAAGTCCAGACGGCACAGCACACCAGGGGTAAGGAACGACAATAACGCAAATTCCATAAATTGAAAACTGTTTTCTCTGTTAAAAATGCAGCTAACCTTCACACATGGAGGAGGGAAGACCACTCACTGCCACAGCAGGACACCCAGGACAAATGGGTGAAGAACCTTTCAGACAGACAACTGAGCCAGCCGGAAAAAGACGTGTTGGCCAAAGGACTCAACTTTGCCATCTCGCCAGAGCAGATTCCAGTGGTGGACCTCATCACAGCCACAGAGTCAGCCATCAAGAACAACAACCTGACAGACACAGAAGCTGAGCAACTCCGCTTGAAGGTCACAGCCACACTCTCCACTGCTAAAGCACCGCCATCCAACCTCTCCAGTGATGAAAGGAAGGCCCTGATTGCACTACAAAAGGACCAGGACATCACCATCTTATCAGCAGACAAAGGAAGATGCACAGTGGTGCTCAATACACAGGACTACCACGCCAAAGTGACAGAACTCCTCAGTGACACAGCCACATATGAGACACTGAAGAGGGACCCCACCGGAAACTACAAGAAGAAACTAGTCAGCTACCTACAAAAACTGGAGAAGGACCAAATCATCAACCGCAAGCTCTACTTTCGACTGTATCCTGGGGAAGCCACTCCACGCCTGTATGGACTCCCCAAGATACACAAGGAAGGAGTCCCCCTCAGACCCATCGTCAGCAGCACAAACTCAGTCACATACAACGTGGCTAAGCACTTGGCTGAACTCCTGACACCACTGGTAGGTGACACACCACATCACATTCACAACTCGCAGGACTTTGTGAACAAGGTGGAGAAGATCCAAATGGACCCAGATGACACCATGGTCTCATTTGATGTCACCTCCTTGTTCACCTGCATCCCTACATCAGAAGCCACAGAGATGGTAAGGACTTGCCTCACACAAGACAGCACACTTAAGGAGAGAACCAACCTAACGCCAGACCACATCTGTGACCTGCTGGACCTCTGCCTGACCACCACTTATTTCCAGTACAATGGGAACTTTTACAGACAGAAGCACGGCTGTGCGATGGGATCACCTGTGTCTCCTATTGTGGCCAACCTCTACATGGAAGAAGTGGAGAGAAGAGCCCTGAGTTCCTATCCTGGAACCACCCCCACCCACTGGTTTAGATATGTGGATGACACCTGGGTCAAAATCAAGACCAACGAAGTGGAACGGTTCACAGAACACATCAACGCAGTGGATAACAACATCAAGTTCACTCGCGAGGACACCAAGGACAACAATCTGGCCTTCTTGGACTGCACAGTACATATTGAGGAGGACAGGAGCCTCAATGTGGAAGTGTACAGGAAACCCACACACACGGACCAGTACCTGTTGTTTGATTCACACCACCCACTGGAACACAAACTGGGAGTCATCAGGACCCTGCAGCACAGAGCACAAACTGTACCCACCAGCTCAGAGGGGAAGAAGAAGGAGCAACGCCACATCAGGAAGGCCCTGCAAACATGTGGCTACCCGAAGTGGGCACTCATCAAAGCCACAAAAACAAGACCCCCCAACAACAAGAAGGACAACACCAGGCGGAGAAAGAACATCTCCATTCCATATGTGTCAGGAGTATCAGAGAAACTCCGCAGGATCTTCAACAACCATGACATCCCGGTCCATTTCAAACCTATGACAACACTGAGACAGAGACTGGTTCACCCGAAGGATAAGATTCCCAGGGAGAAACACAGCAATGTGATATATGCAGTCCAGTGCAGTGAGGAATGCTCTGATCTGTACATTGGAGAAACTAAACAACCACTCCACAGAAGAATGGCTCAGCACAGGAGAGCCACCTCCTCAGGACAAGACTCAGCTGTTCACCTCCACCTCAAAGACAAAGGACACTCCTTTGAGGACAACAACGTTCACATTTTAGACAGGGAGGAAAGGTGGTATGAAAGAGGAGTCAAGGAAGCATCTATGTTAAGCTGGAAAAACCTTCCCTTAACAGAGGTGGTGGCCTCAGACATCATCTTTCTACCACATACAATGCAGTGATTCCATCCATTCCCAGGAAGTTTGCACATACTCACAGTAAGAACAAAGGGCTGTCAACCAGTCCCCCTCCGGCAGTTTCATAGTCGTTAGCCAGTCGTTAGACACACCTGGCCCAGTCAGCCAGAACATCACAGGTAAGTATGGAAACATTTAGTGCTATTGTTTGTAAGTTTTTTAAGTTTTACCCAGACCCACCCACATAGGTCTGTAACCACATATAAACCATGTTTCCCACCAAACAGTTAGAACTGATGAAGCTGCTTGGATGAGCAGCGAAACGTCTTCTAGAAAACTCTACAAGTCCAGACGCCTTGCTTCAATCTTCTCTACGCATGTTGTCTTCAGTATTTAGTGTTTGAGAACCGCGGCCACGGCTTCTTCAATTCTTTTTTTCCAGTCACCATAGCAACACACAACGCTCAACGCTTCACACCTAATGCATGTCGCCACTTGACCTATATCAATGCGCGGCACTATACTACAGAGGGACACATAAAAATGAACAAAATGAACTAAATGACTCACAAAAAGATTTGTTCAACTTAGGGTTCGAGAGTAACTGAACTGAGTCCAACTTACCAACACTACTCTGGGTCAAAGCTCTAAAATGGTCTGAGAAACGATGGAAAGCTGTCACAGAACAGCTGTGTCAAACTTTGAAATTCTTTTTGGAAACCATGGACACTGTGTGGACTACAGAGGAAAAGGACCATCCAGCTTGTTATCAGCGGGCTACAGGTCAAGCAACTGACACATCTGGAAAGGCACCATCAATACTGTGCATAGTGGTTTTAGAGCAACATCTGCTCCTATCCAGACAATTTCCCTTTCAGGGAAGGTCTTGCACATTTTAGCAGGACAATGCTAAACCACATACTGCATCCATCACATCAGCATGGCTTTACAGGATCAAAATCCAGGTGCTAAACAGCAGAATGAATTCTGGAGTGTATAGAAATCATACAGTGACAGTTACACAAGAGCCTCCCCTTAGACTGTCCATATATATGGCAGAGCTACAATATATATGGACACATGAACAATAGTTCTCTGCAGAGTAATGGACTTCAACCAGTGATTTGTTGCTTGCCAGACAATTCATCTGTACTCACTGGCATCCAATAAGTCAGACCATTAAAATGATTAATCAAATTCTCGTAGAATACCAAGGGACACACTTCAATTGATGGGGCAAACAATTAATGGCGTCCAGTTCATTTGAAGTGATTACACTGGGTTTGTTCCCATCTGCCTCGTGGGAGGAAGTGGCGTCCCTGGTGCAGATGCTGTTTGTCAGAAGTCAGAATGGTAGAGCAGCGAGCCAGCATGCAACAGAGGAGATTCAAGCAAACTGAAATAGAACAATAGCTTTTCCAAGCCTGTATCCTATTTCATAGGGAACAATGTTTAGTTTGTGGCACTTTTCCATACACATGAAAGACAGGCCATGCCTCTATGGCTGCAGACTGTACACATTTTTGTGATATTTTGGTTTCATTTTCTTTGAAGTGTGTGAGGGGAAAGACAAACCTCTGCAGAGCATCAAATGCTTCACTCATTTTAAAGGATGTGTGATGCGGATATGATCATTTCGTTACAGACTGCGTTTTAGTGGGTACATACATTATGATTAGCTGTTGCATCTCAGGCCTCTATAAAGGCAACATTTGCACAGTAAATGATCCTTATCCAGCTTCTTATGTTACAAGTTTAACTCAGGACTCACTAAAGGTCCACTGCTATAGGAGTCTGATGCTGCTTCTCAAGGTAAAACTGTGGTTTTATTATTATCCAATGGCATGGTTGTTTGTTGTCATTGCACTATTGTTTTCACTGTCACTTGTTTTGATCTTGCTTTATGGCCCCAGATGTTGGCAGAGGGGTGCAATCCCACACAAAAGACAGTTGCCGTGCTGCTAAAACAACAAACACACACTTCCTCATGAAACAGCAAGCAGCCATGCACTTGTACTGCTGACCATGTTTTACTGACATATCTTTTGGGCTACAAGTTAAGTATTACAGATGACCTTATTTTTAACTTTCTTTTGTAGGGACTGCACTTGAATGCTTTGAAATCGTTACCCATTTCCTCTTCCTAGGTGACTCCCACCTCCACTTCTTTGGTTGCTGTCCAATCAGGGTGAGGAGGCCAGCCTCTTTTTCTTACTTCTGTAAAGGTTAGGAGATATGAATGAATCACTTCTGTGTGTGCCCAGGGAAGAGGCGGCACAAAAGCATAGCTTCTTACCACCAATCAGTAGTGATAAAAAAAAAAAAAGAGGAGAGAGAGAGACAGCCAGAGGCGGCAAGGGGAGTAGAGCTCCTCTGTAATTACAACATGGTCTTAAAAAGCAAATACCAAGCCCTAGCAACCTCAGCCGGGAGACAGAGAAAAAAAGAGGGGGATGGGGTAGGGAAGAGGAGGGCTGGAAAAAAAAAGTAGGCAAGGGGAGTTAAGAAACGCCACAGAAAGCGACCCTGCAATGACCTCGGCTCTCCAACAATCGTCCCCTGCCAGCTGGAGCCAGGGTTAGGGGCGAGAGCGAGGGGCCGGGCAGGATCCCCTCCGATTTATGACTGACTATAAGGCCCCTAAAAGAAACCCAATCACCCAGGATTCCTGCGCAGCATGACTCTGGCTGGAAAGAATAGATAGCCCAGGAGAGTGTGGGACGGCGGCAGAGCCAATGGCTAATACACAGACACTGACACAGAGGGCCACTTCACCAAGGGGAGGGCCAGTGGGCACTGGCTCTATTATCTGCAGCTCTCCGCATTGAGCATGATATCATTACACTGCATCGACACTAACCTCAGCTGTGTTTAGCCAATGCCCAAACTCATCCTTCTGAACTCTCTTTGTCCGACATATTTCGCAACCTGGATTTACATGCACCCAACTAATTGCTCTATCTGTCTAATTAGCAGAAATTTAATGGTTATTAAATTTCAACCTGCTATCAATGTAGAGTGGGAAAGAGAGGCAGGCTGAGAGTAGGGCATGAAAAGAAAGGGAGAAGGCAGCTGTCTTTTAAAGCGGGGTAAGCCGCGCTTGGAGCTACCCCGCTGATCCATTAGCATATCTGAATGATCCTGTTCCTGCACAGCCACCACCACGCTGCAAGGTGGCACATCTGAAGAACGCGCCCTTTGAATACGCTTGCAAGCTGGGGAAACTCTTATTTTTCAACCCGTTTGAAAACCCGGAGACAACTTGATGTTTGAGAAGCCGACAAAAATAAAAAGAAAAGGGAAGAAAAAAAAGTTTCAGATTTTGAGGAGGACAGAGTTTTTACAAGCTTTTTGAAGCTTGATACTTAATAATTCACTTGATGCTACAAGCAGCAGTAAGGCAGTATGGAAACACAGTCATGCATGACAACAGTTTTCATTGCCTATACCTTGTCAAAAGAAAGTGTGTCACAACCCCTGGTTCAGGAAGCAGAAATGTGGCGTTTTGTTGAGAGGCTGTGCTTCAGGGATCCTCAAAAGCAAACCAAAGTTTGAATGAAATTTCATTAAGTGAAAAAATGTACCAAAAACTCCATTATCTCCACTATTCCCTGTGAACAACTAAAGGCACATTTAAAAGGGCATGACCCACCTGCCCACACATATACACTAAGTAAATTATTATTAACAAAACAGCTAAACAGCTGAACTGGAAAATTCCTCACAATGACACTCCCATCACTGTTTACTGCATACATACATGTTAAATGTAAATGTTTGAATGTATAACATATCAGTAAGTTCTCCCCCTGATCTTATTTGGTAAATGTGAGCTATTTTTTTCGTTTTTTTCTTTTCTTTTTTTTTCTTTTTTTGATCAGCCTTGAAGTTGGTCTCCCCTCGGCCACAAAGCGGGTTTCTATTGACTGGTTCCAGGGAGTGTATTGATGGTTCCATAATTTGGGCACAGGAACACAAAAAGGCTGACCCCCGCTGGGCTCAGCACGACAGCCCAGTCAGCAGGGAGGCTTGCATTTATTAGCCTGGGAGAGGAGCTCCTGCAGAATTAAAGCACATTCACCCACCCATTGATCTCTGTCATGAAAACAATACTTGCCTCCCTCTCTGGCAGCGAGCTAGGCACTGCGCGCTCTGAGGTAATTCGGCAGCCATAGAAAACAGGATGGCTCACACCCTTGGGCTCCAAGTAAACTATCTGAAAAGTGAAAAGAATCCGTTAAAAAAAACAAAAACGAAAAAACAAACAGATTATCAATCTACCTGTCCGATTATATATTATGAAGGAAGAATGGTGGCTGCAGTGGGAATGCAGATGTTGTGTGTGTGTTCCTCCGGCAAATGGAAACCAGTCTTTGTGTTTTTGGCTGTGTTTTGACATGTTGAATGCTACTTTATGTGCCTGTGGAGGATTCAGGGCCTACCTTTACTCCATTTTTTAGGGCCCGAGCACGGAACGGTGCGAGAGTCCTATTGAAACCCTAGGGATTATTATTCCCTGCCCCCCTAAGATCGCATTCATTCGCCCGAAAAATTTTGAAATTTGCTGACTTTTGAAACGCACATGGAAAAATGGCTCTATAGCGCCTGCTAATGCGTAGCCCTTCTGCCCAGTTTGACACAGGATTGAAAAGAGGCACGCATATGTATCACCTCCAGACGCACAACAACCCCAACAGGAAGTCCGCTATTTTGACTTTTACAGGCATTTTTGGCGATTTGTGGCGCTGCTACAAAACTTTTCATGCCTCGCATATTTCATCCAATCCAGCTGAAATTTACTGTGTCCACTCAGGACACCATAGGGAATAGACGCATTCCAAAACTCTTACAAAAGTCCTACGGTGTGGCCGGGGCGTGGCCTCAAATTTTGGCGATTTCAAAGGAAACAGAAAGTCGCTATAACATCTGTGTTTACGGTCCGATCTGTACCAAATGTAATATGTATGATCAGGGTTTGACCCTAAACACAAAATATTCAGGCTTTGACAGAGCGCCACCTACTGGCTACACAAAATGTTGTGTTTTCATAGGTTTTTCTGCCTGCCCCCTGGCCTGTTTTGAGTAGGATCATGAAAACTGGATGCACAAAATTTGTTTGGACCCCCCCCCCCCCCCCTTCCAAACCCAACAGGAAGTCCGCCATTTTTAATTATTTGGTCATTTTCGGCAATTTGTGACCCTCCTACAAAACTTTTCATGCCTCGCATACTTAATCAAATTGAGCTGAAATTCACTGTGTCCACTCAGGACACCATAGGGAATAGACGCATTTCAAAAGTCTTTCATAAGTGTTACGGTGTGGCCGGGGGTGTGGCCTCAAAGTTGACCATTCGCCATTACCAGGGGTCGGCAGCCTGCGGCTCTGGAGCCGCATGATGCTCTTTCATCCCTCTGTTGTGGCTCCCAGGCAGTGAGCTCATTTTTGGAAAAAAATAATAATAATGTGAATAAATATATAAAATTATGGAAATTATTATAATGGTATATAATTATAATATTATAATGAAATAATGGCCGTTTAATTTAAATGTATTTTATTTTATTCATTTAGTTTTTTCATAATTTTCGTAATAATAGTTGGAGATTGAGATGCTCTTGTGATATCAAAATAAAACTTTTAATATTTTGTCAAAATATGAGTCACGGTCGCGTCCTGTACCTGTGACACCGGACAAACTTGTGTTTGACGGCCTACATGGAATACATTCCTGACACTTAGGCTATATGAACATGGAAAAGTAGCCTATGCATTTGGAGTCCTGTCGATCTTTGGATCCTCATACTTGTGCGAGCTGGTGTTCTCCATCATGTACTACATTAAAAGTAAACATCGCTCGAGCCTCACAGATGAGAGCTCAATCCTTCGTGAAAATCAAAGTGACATCTTACAGCCCTGAAATGGATACGTTCAAAAGCAGAAATCACATTAACCAGGCGAAAGAAATAATTAAACAAGCTGTTATTGTGAAAATACATATTTTTATATCAGACCCTGAACTACGTGTTTCATAATTCAGGTTGACTACTGTAGCCTATGGCATGGAGGAAATGAATGACGGCACACTGAAATCAAAATAACATATAAACTGGCATTTTCTGTTCAGGTAAATATTATCTATATCTATCTATATTAGGCCTATATATAGATTAATATTACCTTCAATTTAGTGGTCAAATAGGTGTAGATTAGTAGTTAGGGGTTTGTGGCTCAGAGTGTGCTGTATTCAGTGGAAAACTGGCCCAAATGGCTCTTTTAATTCTTTGAATGTTGCCGACCCCTGGACTAGACAGAGGATCCCGCTCTATTTTCTACAGTACCACCAACACACTTCATGCAGTGTGGACAAAATCTTACAGTACTGCTATGGACCCGAGTCTGAACAGATATATATGCTAATAGGATAATACGGTCATAGCGCCACCTACTGGTAGCAGGAAATTTCTCTTGTAAACATGTGTTTGCTGAGAGGAAAGGAGAGCATTGGAGACAAGAGGAGAGGAGACCACGATGGTCCTGCAGATCACAAGGTGTGTGAGGGCAGGACCAATGCTGCTTGCAGCTTTAATTTATTGTTGTTGTCAGTAGATTGGAGCATGCAGGCCTCTTGCAGCTTACTGAACTCACCCTTTACTTTTTGGCTCTGGGTGTTGTGGTCATGTGAGAGGTGCAGTGTATAGTTGCTGTCTCTCTATGGGATCTTATCTGGGCAGTGCGTTCCAACACTCTGAGTGCACCATCGCCATCTTAAGTTCTACTAATCCACTGATAATGGCCTTCATCACATCCAAAAATACCAGAGAGTCAGTCACAAGACAGGAGCCTCCCACTATCTCCTATCTGATAAGGTGCACATGTGCATGAAATGTAGACCTGAAACAGTTTTACAGTTCACTGGTGCTCCCTCCTTAAAAAAAACTCAACACTTTTGTCTTTGGACCTTCTTTTGGACACACATGAAACAATCTGGAGGAAGTTCCAGCTAGGAGAGCCATACCAAAAGTGTTCCCCTCTCCCTTTGTGTTATTTGTATATGTGTGTGTATACACAGCCCTGACCGTTGACCTAAGAAACTTCCAGGGCTTTGATGTTGCCCTTAGCAGCTAGTGTCCAAGGGGAGGGAGGCTGTCTCAACTGTCCGGTCAACTCCTCACACACACAGGCCGCAGTGTCAACACATGACACAAGAAGACAGAGAATGTCACACTTCACACATAGTTGAAAGGAGTGGTGCGTCTCATTATGGCACCTAGAGTTGCTTTTGTCAGCTGGGGTTTGATGTGTGAATGGGAAAAGGCTCAGGGAGACGCCATGGCCTGGTATGGGGCCTGCTGCTGTCACGTTTGAAGTCACTGTCGGGACAAGGTCTTTCATATTTACAGAAAAGAGGAAAACTCAAGGGATAGCTGTGATTGGCAAACTGTTTTGTTAGCGCAATAAATCGTTTGAGCTAATCACCATTTGCACCCGCCCCGTTCATCAACCCTCTTGCAGCCCCAGGAGTTTTAAAAACATTGCTTTGCAGGCACTTTTTTTGGCTCCTCAAACATGAAACTTCCTTTAATCTATTCTTACTCAAAAACCCATTCAAACATCTTACATAAATTATGCTGTTAGCATTAGAATCAAAGGCGAGCGCCATCTCTCCTCATGCTGTCAGTGAACTTTTTGATGGACAGATACAGTCAGGCTTGCTTTATGAGTAGCATATGTATTGTAATTCTAAAAGCGACTTTGAAACTCGACCACATCCCTCAGCTACAGTGAGAACGAGCTCCTAAACCACCATCGCTGTTTCCCCTCATTCATTTCATGTCAGAGTGATTTTATGTATCCAACTAATGCACAATGCCTTTACAACACTGTGGAATATGAGGCCTCCATTCTTTGCTGCATTCTCGTCTACATTATTTATACCACAATTATCCCAGGTAGTTCTATAATATACATGATATAGTTTATAGGCTAAAACACTAAGTTAATATGGTCTCCCATTTTTTCATATATTATTAATTATAGTATAGTTTGGTGAAAAATATTATCAAAACCGTTTTTATACAATATGAAGCTAAGTGTCGAGCCATTAACCATTGTATACACAGACACACACACAAACACACGCCACAAGCTAGAAGCTCTGGTCCCAGACAGGATGATCTGGCTCATTAATTTTTTTTCTGGCTTACCAGCTTTTGCTATGCAGAGGCTGGAATGGTACAAAACCTCCTGTTTTTTGGCTGCAGGTGTTACACAGGCCTGAATCATGGACATTTTCTTAGAAAAAAAAATCCACTGATTTGTCTTTCAGCTCTCCGTTTGATAAATTTGGTGTAACTTGAGTCACACTTCCTCAGTTTTGCTGCAGGCAGGTGCTGTAGACTAAAGAAGCCATTAGCACTGGCACTTGGTTTATAGAGGACTGAAATATCCTCCTGACTCTATATATTTAATTACATGGTTAAATCATTTCCTCAGTGCACCACTAGAGGGAGCCTGAACCTTGGATCTGCTCATCTAGCAGATCATCAAGATTTGTGTCCACATAAACATCTAGTGCTATGTCCTTGTTAAACGTGCATTAGAATATCCTTATTGGCTGCAACTTTAACTAAGTGCTATTACATAAGAGTATAAACCATGGCTGGCTTTTCACTGTTTTTTTTTCTATTTTTGCCAAGTCTGTGAAAATTCTATTTACATTTCGAATGTTCTAAATAATAACAAAAAACACATACTACATACATACAAGAGCAAAGGATTATTTATAATTTTACTAGAATTATCTGCAAGCTTTCTTGCTTTCTTTCTTTCTTTCTTTTGCAAGATTTCTTGTCTTCACCTTTCCATAGAAAGTTATGGGCAAAGCTACTAAATTACTAAACTGTCTTCAGGCTGTGATTGGGCCTTCTCCTTAAACACAACAAGGTTATTTTGAAGAAATCTCAAACACTTCCTGTTAGGCATATATTACTGACTCAATAATCACACCATGAAACAGGTACTGTCACTCCAAATGACATTATGGCATTATATTGCACTTTTTTCATAGTCCAGGTTAGTCTGAAATCTGGGTATATTGTCTGACAGGAAGAGCATCCTCATACAACTTTAAATATGTCTTGTACCTCAGATAAATAGTTTGATCCTATGTTCTTGCTGTGAAGATTTAGTAGCTTGATCTTGACGCAAACCACCACAGAAAGTCATAGTCCGGGCCTCTCTTTGTGTATACACAAGGCTTCTTTCATAAACAAAGGTGAGAGAAAGAGGGAAGAGAACACATCTGAGTTTGTGTGTATGTGGGAGGTGGGGGAGGTAGCAAAATAGACTCTGTTCTTATCTTTGTTGCAAATAGTGTGGAAAGGGAAAGTCATGAAGCACACAAAAGGGAGAAAGGAGAGTGGAAACAAACCCAGGTACAAGATAATGACAAGGTCAAGTGTGCATTCAATGGCTCAGTTCAGTCAGAAAGAGATAAGGCCCAACCTGCTGACAAGGTGTGTGCAGCAGAGGGGAATGGGAGGTCAGGTAAAGCTCTGGGGAAAGTTGCCCACATCCACATATGCACAGTGTCCAACTCCATTTACACAGCTTTCTGTGGGAACATCAGCTCTCCACTACCACCTGCTGGATAAATGAACACACAGACAAAAAAAGATCATACCTATGAGTAATTATAGGTACATGACAATATTTATAAATGCCATAGAATTGTTTTATGCTTCATTGCTTTGTATATAGCTGTGCAATTACAGCATTTTAGGAAGCTTTCAAAACTAACCAACCAAAAACAATGCTGCCTTCAAATGCACACGGCAATGCATTTATCAAGTATTTCCTGGAGCACCTCCAACAATAACCAACAGTTTGACTGGAAAAATTCTGGTCTGGTTTTGATCTTAACGTTTCTTCTCTTTCTGAGCAGCACATCACTGACTGAGCGAAATTTATAAAGGCACAGAGCTCCCCGTCTTACATCGGCCATGACATTAAGTATGATTTCAAACGACAACAAATAAAGTGTGAACAGGCTACAGGCTTGTAACTTACTTTCACAGAGCATAAAGGATGGGATTAGTTGAAGGCTATCTCTGATGTGTCACTCATCTCCAGGAGAGAGGAGAAAGAGAACATGAGATAAAACGTCTTTTGGTGAACCAGCAAAGCTAGTGAGGAGAAAGAGAGATGGAAAGATATGCTTCAATAGATATCTGATACAACTGATCCCAATACTGACCCTAATCCTGATCTGGAATTCTGATCTAATGCCTGGATAAAGGATAAAAAGCCTATGGGGGGTTCACACAAAAAAGAAAGGCATTGGACTGATACTCAGAGGTGGGCTGGGTCTGTGGGACATCAGGCAGCACTTTGACCACTCTGAGCCTTGAAGTTGTGAGGGGCAGAGGGTCTGTTAAGTCTCATCCAAGCTCAGGGCGTACACTGAGAGAAGGCACCTGGAGAGCAGGATTGAAGTGAACTACAGGGAGCAGGCTGGCTACGCTGTCGTGACTGATAAAGGAGCAAGTCAGCCGAGCTTTGCTCTCCTCAATTTGGCTGCTTTGAGACTATGAAACAGTCTCAAGGAGGCAGAGGAGTAATTTTGTTTTATTTATATCACACAATAAAACATTTTATAAAACATTTTTCTCCTTTTGGCTTTAGTTTTACTAAATAAATAATGAAACCATGAAAAAAGTCATATGTTTTTTTTTTTGGTCTGGGGTTGTATTTGCCTAAAACTAGGACCACAAGTAACAAATGATTAATATTTACACAAAAAGCATAAAATTAAAAAAGGGGAACTAACCTTTGAACATGACTGTAAATATTGAAAATATATAAATTTGTTTATTTATTTATTAATTCCATTACTGAGAATCCATAATCATTCAGCTGCAGGAAAAAAAGTGTTTTATTCAGGAGCTGGAACCCATGGTATCACTGATAATGTCACAGAAGGCATGCAGTCTAGTAACCAGTGGTTTCAGCCAACAAGCCACCAACAACCAAGCAACAACCAACAAGTATTATGATTAAACAGTTAGACAATGTATAAAAGTGGTTAAAAAAATGCTTGAAGCAAGTTGACATGACATAGAAATTGTTCCCTCTAGGAAATATCATTCAGAAGCACAGCATAAACTTTCATTGTTATGCTGATGATACCCATGCTTATCCATGAAGCCTGAAGAAAAGGAGCCTAGGTCAGACTACAGGCATGTTTAAAGGACATAAAGGACTGGATGACCTCCAATGTTTTATTATTAAACTCGGACAAGACTGAGGTCATTGTTTTTGGACCTAAACATCTCAGAACTAGTTTATCAGATAATACTTTCTCTCTGGATGGAATTACTCTGGCCTCCAGTACGACTGTGAGGAACCTTGGCGTTATCTTTGACCAAGACATGTCGTTTGTCTCTCATATTAATCAGGTCTCTAACACCGCCTTTTTTCACCTGCGTAGTATTGCTAAGATCAGGAGCATCCTCTCTCAGAGTGATGCTGAAAAGCTCATCCATGCTATTGTCACTTCAAGACTGGACTACTGCAACTCTTTATTGTCAGGATGTCCACATTACTCCATCAACAGTCTGCAGCTGATCCAGAACGCAGCGGCTAGAGTTCTGACAGGAAGCAGCCAAAGGGATCATATCTCTCCTGTCCTAGCGTCTCTTCACTGGCTCCCAGTGGACTCAAGAATACACTTCAAGATCCTTCTTCTAACCTACAAGGCTCTTCATGGACTTGCTCCGTTGTATCTGCAGGACCTGATTGTACCATATGTTCCTAATAGAACACTCAGATCTCAGAGTGCAGGTTTACTTGTAGGATTCATAAAAGTAGAATGGGAGGACAAGCCTTTAGCTATCAGGCACCGCTACTATGGAACCAGTTACCAAGCTGGGTCCGAGAGGCAGACACCACCTCCACCTTTAAGACTAGACTTAAAACTTTTCTGTTTGATAAAGCATATAGTTAGCCTTAGACATAGTGTGTAGAGCTGATAGGTATAGATACAGGCACATGTTGACATGGCCTCAGCCACAGGTAGCACAGGTATCATAGGGCTGATAAATTAATAATAATTTTTAGCATAGCTATGCTGCTATAGGCCTACGCTGTCGAGGGGCACAAAAAAGGGGAGTTCTTCTTGCCACTGTTGCTCTTAAGGGGGTTCAGGCTCTGGGTCTCTGTGAAGCTCTTTGAGACAATTCTGATTGTAAAATGCTCTATTTAAACACATTTGAATTGAATTGAACTGAATTTATAATATTTTGCTATATGCAATGACTTTATTATATAAATAGTTGGAATTGTGTAATTGTTGGAAATGTTGAGCTGCATTCTCATGTAGTACAAATTCAGTCAAAAAATGCATGACTACTTTAAATTAAAGTAAGTTCATAAATACCATATAATTAAATAAACTCCATATCCTTCTTTTAGCTAATGATGCCATCTAGTGGTGACACCAATATTTACATAGTTTTTGCTGGCACTTGGAATTGGTTTTGTCCTTTGAAAATACTACAAAATGTCCAAATTAACAAAGTACAACAGTGCCAAAACAAATCACACAACAGCTTGCTTCCAGGAGGAGGCAGTCTTATGTCAGAGATGGGAGGGACTCACACAAAACACACAAAATCCTTGCCAGAGTGTTTGCTCTGTGTACGTAGGATTAATCGGCCATAGCAGGGGCCCTGATGGAGGGGGAGCCGAGCGTAGAGAACATGGCTGGCCCACTCTCTATCAATCACACAAGTCTTCTTCTACCCAAACCAAATTGACCTGCCGATGCACTGGCCACGTCCAAGCTCCTTGTGGAAATAAATCACACAGAATCAGAGGTAGGTACCTGTCAGCTCCACTGAATGCACCATCCCTCCCTGCACTCTCCCTGAATGGAAAGATGTGTCTGTCTGTATGGCTCGATGCCTCAGAGTGAGCGGCTGACTGAGCTGCACATGCAGACAATTATGGAGAAAGCTTGTTTTTTATGTATGATGGCTCTTAGCTGAGTCAGTTTATCATATTTACTTTGATGCAGATGTGTCTAATACTGTGGGATGGACATAGACTCAATCACAGCTCTATATTGTAGAACAGAAGAGGTTGAGGGGGAAAGGGAAGTTTATGATCAAACTGTAACCTTTCCTTGAGAATAAATGTTTGGGCATTTGTCATGTTGTCGATATGTCCTTGCATCAGTGCCGACAAGACAAATTCAATGAACACTCAATGAACTTGATGAAGACAGTGAGTTGTTGACTTATTTTAATTAGAAATACGACCATGCACCCGATGGTGTTACAAGACATCCCTCATCCTTCAGCTGTCCCTGGTTGTAAGGTGTGTTCCAGTGGTCCTTAGCTCCAGGAAGCTTCACAACATGAGCAATGGTGGAAGGGGGGATAATGTGAGGAGGGTTGGCTCTAAATCTCAGTTTTGCTCATCTTCTCTCATCCTCCGGTTCACCTACGTGGCTGTGTGACAGTTGACAGAGTGTGGTCCGGACTGCATCTCTGTTCCTGGTGCTCTGCTCCCGGAGTGATAAGTGGCTCTGTCCTGGTGTGGCTCGTCCTGCTGCATACACAGTCAATCACAGGGAGAACTACAGTACAGCAGCAGCTTGTGGAGGACAGCAGTGCAGTAACAAAAGTCGAGGTGACATCTGTATCTCCTCAAGTGACAAAAGAAATGATTACTACAGGTCCAATAAAGGACTACTTTAGGTTTTGGTGACATTGAAAAATGTAGGTTATATTTTAAGACAAAGCCTTCAGCTAATGGTGATTCCTATTACTGTACAGTCTCCTGCTGTTGTTTAAAGAGAATAAAGTCTGTGTTGATTGAAATTTACTGCTCTAGTTTGGTATTAGGTTGTGAGTTTTTCTCCACCTCTCAGTAAATAATGCCACTGCTCTCAACCAGTGTAATCCTCTGTAAAACCACAAATATCTAGTTACACAGTGAAATTTAGAGGTGCCTATGCTAACCTATTGCTAACAATACAAAGTCAGCTGGTTCCCTAATTTCCAATGTTTATGCTAAGCTAAGCTATGCTAAGCTAACTTATTGTGGTCACATTGCAAGTGTATTATAGGCCTATGGTGACAGCAAAAAAGGGAGACAAACACACATACACTGTTAGAGTGAAGTTACATTTGTAACACTGCCAAGACAACCACTTTGATTCCTTGTGGGATTGCCCTTACACACATTCCTTCACTGTAAGCCTGTGCTGAGGTACAATCTCCACTAACACACACACAAACACACAGAAAAAAACACGCACACGCTTCACAGGAGATAAATAGAAAGAAAATGAATGCAGTCCAGAAATGAATTGGTTTTACATCCCACTGCAAGCTGGACAGGTAGTGAGGTGCAGCACTGAAGCACTAGATGGCAGCACAACTGTACAGCAGCATTTCTCTCTGATTGGCTATTTAGTCCTTCATACATTTCACCTAATCATTTGTACGACATAACATGGTTACATACAATGTCATATGTGCTCATTTGCCTGCTGTTAAAGTGGCATGCTGCTTGCCCTTAAACTCCTCATGTGCATACACCATCATCCTTACTAAGAAAAAAAAATCTAATAACATGGCTGACTAACTGCTCAGCCTGCATGTCATGCTGTTGTGAGCTTGCATGAAAAGAAATATACATAAATTAAAGTTGAGCTCTGACATCCACTCATTGGCCTTTTCCTAAACCACCCTCTGGTGATGAGAAAAGTTATCTGACTTTTTGGAGGAGAATATTCCTACTAATCCTCTGGACCTGATCACAGTTTGCCAGGTAATTCCTAGAACTTGGCACTCTCAGTGCCAGTGAAAGAAAATTGGGCTTAAGATGTGTAGCCCCTCTGGTGTCTCAGAGTGTCTTTAAGAATGCTGAAGGGGAAGACTTGGAAGTGTGATGTTTACAGTCTGAACTACTTATTGATTTGAGGCTGCAGGTTCTGTTAGTGTGAATGAATGAAATCTAAATATTTCCAGTACCAAATCAAGTTGTAGTGATAGTGATACTTAAGGAATTTGGCTGTCTATGTTGTAGTTGTGAATGCATCACATGGTGTTGATGTAAACATACTTTTCCAGCTCTTGAGATTTCTGGCCGTCATGATTCATTCCACCTGACTGTGTTCCCCAGAGCGTGAGGGAGAAGCTTATCATCTGTCTCCTCTTTTTATGCCCTGTAGCAGGCAGTCTTCACTGATGTAGCCATCACTGACATACTTTAATTACTCTACAGGAAACATACAGCAGAAGCGGCAAGCGCGTATCTAATCATCATATTAAAAAAAGGAGTTTCAGGTGTGATATGAATGTAACTTTTTCACCACAGTATTTTCAGGATAAGGTAATCCAACTGCAACCTTAAAATGTGCTGTAAGCTGAGATAACCTATCCAATATCAGCAACTAATGAGGCAGAAAGAGGAGCTGGAGCAGACAGACGCTATCATTTCAGCTCCATACGTTTTCATGTGCAAGATAAGCTTTGTCAGAGGTCAGATACTGTGTGATAGTTTGACCAATTTCCAACACTATTTCTGGCATCGGCTGTCGATTGGATGGCAGTTTGGATTGCCAGCCGTGGTGAATGAGCAGCTGCAGTGCTTTTACCTCACAGGGGAAATCTGTTTGGGCTGCCTGGAGTTGAACTGCTGAGCACTTTTACTCCTGGTGAGAAGATTGCTCTCATGTTTTATTGAACGTTGCCCCCGGCGCCTCTCATCCTTGACAATCTGATTCTACCAAGGTCCACCTTATGACCTTAATGTTAGACCAATGGGGTGTTGCAATTCACTCATGCTGACCCCTCCATCAACCTCATCAGCCTCATAGGTCCTTTGGGTAACATTTATGGGCCACTCTCAAACTGGATTAATATCTCCCCTGCCTGCCTGCATTGTATTTAACTGTCCTTGCACTTAAACAACCTGCCATCTTTGCCCTTTAGATCACTTGTCCGATTACAGACAAGACTAGACATCACTTTATCATCTATTTTTGGTTCAATTTCACTGCTAGGTGCACGGCCAACAACCTGCTCATACTGAGTATGTACATGTACTTTTGGCAAACATTAAATTTGGGTCAAGGCCCCTCAGCTTGCCAGAAAAGAAAATAAGAGTCTGTCTAGTCTCCTTGTCTGACCTCTAGAGCTGTCACCCAAAATGTATTGCAGTGGAGATTTAATCCACTACAACTGTCATGGAGCCAGTGATGCTGTCATAAAAAACAAACTCAGTCCTCTATTATCCATTTTACCACTTAACCTCTACACAATTTTCTGCAACGCATGGAAGGGAGGAAGTAATAATCCCCAGTAGGAAACTTCCTTTCTGGTATTTCTGTATAGTAAAAGAGTCCTGTATGTTCTATGCACTTTGGGCATTCCAAGGATATAAAGCTGATGTGGTCACAGATCGACCTACAAACCAATTTATACTGATGAAAGCAAGTACAAATCCATGTTACATTGGATAACCGACAGCAATCTTGGTTTTCTTTAGGCAAGTTGTACCAACAATTACTATGGATGGTATTCAATTCAATTCAATTCAATTCAATTCTTTATTTAATTTACTTAATTTTAGTCACAATTGTCTCGAGGTGCTTCACAGAGACCCAGACCCTGAACCCCCTTAAGAGCAACAGTGTCAGGAAAAACTCCCTTTAACAGGAAGAAACCTTGATCAGGACCCGACTCATAAGGAGAACCTTCCTGCTGACAGTCAGCCGGGTAGAGGAGGAGAAGAAGAGGGAGACAGGACAGAGAGGATGAAGGAGAGAGAGAGAGGAACAAACATGCACAAACATCATACATTACAGAGAACAAACATGACAGGTTGTTGGTGTTGTTGAGCAAGATGAAAGTATAGTATATATATATATATATATATATCCACTATAATATAAACACAACTGTATATCCTATATACAGTTGACATGACTCCATCTGTCTGATAGTGGTAGTGATAAGTGTAAATTGGGTCATACAACAGAACAATGATCCAAAGCACAGCAGCTAATCTACATCAGAATGACTGAACAATAAAAGAATCAAAGTTTTGGAATGGACTAAAGTCCAGACCTTGAACTGAAGTGCTGTGGTGGAACATGAAGTGGAATGTACAAGCTATTGAATCCTTGGGGTGCTTAGTATTTTCCACATGTTCTTTTCTTTCTGGCCTCATCTGAGGTTGCAATTGTTCCACTATACAAACAGATGATTTTTTTACTTTGTTATACTGAAGAAGCCGAACATTTCTGCCAGGCTTTATTTTTTTATTGTAAGCTTTTTATTATTATTTTATTATGTACAGACATTTTTGTTTCTTTTTTCAGAGAAGCGCCTTCACACCATGTGACGACAGATAGTGATACATGAATGAACCAGATGAGGGGGTCTAAGAATTAGTGTGGACTGAATACTGCATCACTACTTTTATTTTATTTATTTTTTAAATCCCCTCAAGGTAACTAAACTGAAAATTAATTTCTAAGATTATTAAAACATGAGGATTTTGTTTGTAACAATTTATCTTTGCAGGAGGCGAACTATAACTGTCTGGTAATTGCTTAGAATGTATTCATCTTTTGCCTTTAAAAGGATGCAAATCTTTAGATGATGAGATCTTATTATTGTTTTATGTCATTATTGTATGGCCCCTGGTAAGATTTTTTTTGTCTCTCAGACACATCAAAGTTTCCTCATTATAAGAAACGTTTGCATCATGGAGAAGTGACTTTTACAGAAGAACCAAACATGTGGCTCTCACCCAGTCAAACTCCATCTGGTTTCTGCTTTTCCACACAGCTGTGACATTAGAATATTTTTGCCTCGGTTGATTCTCTGTTTTCACGTACATGGTGGAAAACAAGATGGAAACCAATAAAGAAAGCTTGATGGATATCTCTGAGCAGGTTCAGTGGTTCGGAGTAGCTGAACAAATCATTTCTCCTGTTGGATAGCTTATAGAGGTCAGGAAACAATATGGCTGCAGGGAAAGATGCTGCAGGGAAAGATTGGATGTGTGAGCCTTTTTTCTACTTCAGAGTTTTCACTCAAGCTGCAAACAGTCCTTCTGTTGCTTCACATGTTTTTTATCGTTTGTTGACACATGCAAACATCAATTCGATCGTCAATCAAGCACGAGAGCCAATTTTCATGTAAAGTGGCTGTTGTCACTGTATTCACATTTTGTGCATGTGTGTGTGTGTCTGCACACCACAGTATGTGCAGAGCCCTGTCCTGCCTGCCTTGGTGTGTCTGTGTTCTCTGTTGTGGTGGTGGGATTACTCTGGGGGATTAGCAGGATACTGGCAGCACCCATCGATGGGACAGAGATGACAGTTCCCATCATGCAGTCTCCCGCTTCAACCCTTCACTACTGCCCGGACTTAACGTAGCACAAACAGCAGATTACATGAGTACGACAGCAGGGGAAGAAGTCCCACATCACACAGTGGAGATTAGGCTGAACGAACTTGTCTTCGGCTGCCTCAGGGTATTCAACCCAAACATGGAGAGCTGTCTCTCATGGCCCGGTTTGGGCTAGATTAAAAAGCCTTTCTCTGTGCAAGGGTTTGAGGGGAAAAAACAACTATACTACTGGTGTGAAATTTTAATAATTATGAGCTAGTGTTATAACATTAGAGATGTACGCATCACACTCTACTCATTCTACTCATGAGCAGTGGCAGGACAATATCTTTGTGAAAACATCTCAGCACACACTTTTTATTATACAGTTTATAGTTTAGACTGTTTAATCCCAGCTGTTGCCGGTCATTTGTTTCAACTTCTGGAAGCTCTAAAAATATTGTTTTGACTTTGGGCCGCTAATGCAAACTTTAAAATAAAAGAAAAGTCTGTCATGTAACTAGCCTTAATGGTCACATGACCAAGCCTCTTGGTTTCCTGCCTGCACCTCTCGAAGGAGATGTCTGTCTCAAACTTGTAGAAGAGGAAGTAATTAAAATACCTTATTTAACAGATAGAAGTGACATATTTGCTACATATATTTTGTAAAGGGTCTACTACTGATCCATACACACACATGCATGTTCTAAGTTCAAACACTCTCTACTACAGTTATTTAACTGTTTTAGGAAATTATGAACTACAGTAATTGCCTTGTTGTCATTGTTAGTTTTATTCAGTAATGCAATACCATGGTATGGTTATATAATTAATAAAGTTCTGAACACACTTGAAACTATACCTAGTTAAATACACTGAAACTAAACTATGACCACTAAATCTCAATGAATGAAATATTCCAGTAGAAAATCTAATCTCATTACATAGTGGAATACACTGAGGACAAAATAACATAAAATGATCAATGTAAATCAAAATTATTAACCCATGGAGGTCTGGATTTGGAACCATACTCAAAATAAAAGTAGAAAATCTCATTACAGGCTGATCCAACTTGAGTGGAAGTTCCTCGAGAAAAGTCAAAATGAGGCTCAGTAGTGTGTGTGGCCTCCACGTGCCTGTATGAGCTCCCTACAATGCCTGGGCATGCTCCTAATGAGGCGGTGGATGTTGTCCTGAGGGAGCTCCTCCTAGACCTGGATTAAAGCATCAGTTCACTCCTGGACAGTCTGTGGTGCAACGTGGTGTTGGTGGATGGAACAAGACATGATGTCCCAGATGTGCTGGATTGGATTCAGGTCTGGGGAACGGGCAGGCCAGTCCATAGCTTCAGTGCCTTCATCATGAAGGAACTGCTGACACACTTCAGCCTCATGAGGCCCAGCATTGTCATCATCAGAAGGAACCCAGGGCCCACTGCACCAGCATATGGTCTCACAGTGGGTCTGAGGATCTCATCCTGGTACCTAATGGCAGTCAGGGTACCTCTGGCTACCACATGGAGGGCTGTGCGGCCCTCCAAAGGAATGCCTCCCCACAACATTACTGACCCACCACCACACCGGCCATGCTGGAGGATGTTGCAGGCAGCAGAACGTTCTATTATTATTCTACATCATACTATTATTGTTTTATTGCTTTATGCTATTACCCTGGATTTATCTTATGGGCCTATTTTTATTTTATTTTATTCTTTTAAAAATTTTAAATTGTTTTTATGTTTTATTGACTTACCTTGTGCAATTCCTGTTTTATTTTATGAAATTCACTGGATGGTATTTTAACCACTCACTGTTGTTCCTGTTTTGATTTTATTGTACAGCACTTTGAAACTGTGTATTTAAAAAAGTGCTATATAAATAAAGTTAATATTATTATGTTCCCTCCTATGGCCCCCTCAACGTCTCCTGGTGTACTGGCCTGTCTCCTGGTATCTCCTCCATGCTCTGGACACTGTGCTGACAGACACAGCAAACCTTCTTTCCACAGCTCTCATTGATGTTCCATCCTGGATGAGCTGCACTACCTGAGCAACCTCTGTGGGTTGTAAACAACACCTCATGCTACTTCTAGGGGTGAGAGCACTGACAAAGCACTGTTTGATGGCTCCTGGGTACAGTCAAGGTAGGAGACTGGAGACCCGGGACATGATGGAGCAATTATATCTCACAGTATGAGGGGTCAGGCATTTTTTTAACCCTCATGCACTGTTCGGGACATTTTTGTCCTTTGAGAGAAATTTTTCTGTTTATTTTGGCCATAACTTTGTCAATATGTGAACAATTTTTTGCTCAACAAGCCTAATTTTACATACATTTTGTTAATAGGATTTTAAAATTTTTCATAGGTCAACAGTACACTGTGGGCAAATTTTACCCCCTTATGTGTTGTTCGGGACAAAAACGTCCCCTAGATTTAACGATTTTAAAAATATATCAGATAAATATTTTTTTGAAATTTTTTTGCATAGACCTTTTAATTAACTTCAGTTCTAATCAACAGTGGTGAAAATTTTTTTTTTTTTTTTCCCCCAGGATTTTAACCCTTTAATCACCACTTTTATAAGGGGTGGTGCTGAAAATTGGAAAAAAACACACAAAATGGCTCATTTTTAATAGAAAAGGTGAATGTGGACTGGATTTTTTTAACCTTTATTACAGTATTGGTCATGTCAAACATCAGTAAAGAAATTGACTTTATTGCATTATTAGTTTTTGGACAGCACTGGATTTTCATTTTTTTCTCCCTTGTGTGTTGTTCAGGACAAAAACGTCCCCTAACTTTAACGGTTTTAAAAATATAACAGATAAATATTTTTTGAATTGTTTTTTGCATATACATTTTAATTAACTTCAGTTCTAATCAACAGTAGTGAAAAAATCATTTTTCCCCAGGATTTTAACCCTTTAATCACCAATTTTATAAGGGGTGGTGCTGAAAATTGGAAAAAAACACACAAAATGGCTCATTTTTCATAGAAAAGGTGAATGTGGACTGGAATTTTTTAAACCTTTATTACAGTCTTGGTCATGTCAAACATCAGTAAAAAAATTGACTTTATTGCATTATTAGTTTTTGCACAGCACTGGATTTTCATTTTTTCTCCCATTTTGTCCCATAGACTTCCATTATAACCACACTTTTGATTTGACTGCACAGCCATGGCACTACATAATCATGCATTCTTGATTGTTGGTGGTTTACCCTGTTGGTAGGAGGTAAAATTTGTGATTTTTAATGACCATATTAATTAAAATCTTGGGGGAAAATGATTTTTTCACCACTGTTGATTAGAACTGAAGTTAATTAAAAGGTCTATGCAAAAAAAATTTTCAAAAAAATATTTATCTGATATATTTTTAAAACCGTTAAAGTTAGGGGACGTTTTTGTCCCCGAACAACACATAAGGGTAGTGTTTGCGAACAGTCCATGAGGGTTAATCTCTCTCTCTCTCTCTAAATACATATATATATATATATATATATATATATATATATATATATATATATATATATATATATATATATATTCTCTTTCACACATACATATAGAAGAATATATGTGAGATAGTCAGAATGAATTGTTTTGTACGGCCCCTCACAGCTAGCCTCATAATGCCACCTCATCCCCTGCATGAGCTGGAGGAGGTGGCCAGACAGATGGAGGTCTGGTTTTACCTGCTTAGTCCCTGTGACCATCCAGGAAAATGGATGGATGAAGAATATTTTTTGATTTAACCAATTTTATTTATTATTATCTCTCGGATAATGAACCAGTATGAAGCCTTGTAAATGTAATTATTCTGCTCTTGCTGAGAACAAACTAATGTTAGATGGCTTTAATGATTTCAGAATCCAATAATAATTTTCAGTCTGCTGTGATGAAATTCAGGATTCCATGAGCACTCCTGAGATGTCCATGAGTGACTGCTGGTGACGCTGGAACAAAGCTAACCTGTACACTCTAGGCCCCTGGGGAATGCAGCCAGATCAGGCTCCGAGCTATCTGAGGCTGTGTTTGCTCAGGTCTCAGCTTTGTACCCTTACATTTACAGACTAACTATTAATATTTGGAGAGCAGCAGCTTTGTGTGGGAGTACTGTAGAAGCTGTGTAGACATGTCATATGAAAAATGAGACTGTCTCTGTTTTATCCGATACAGACCATAATGTTATGTTACATACATACATACAATGTATTATAATCTACACTATTTAAAGGTGTGTTGGATAATATAGTGTAGACTGAAGCCATCCTGCGTAGGAGTACCCCTATCTGTAATTGCATATATTGACTGAAAGAGTTTTAAGAGGACTGTTTGATCTAAAGTGTCAGTGGGTGTAGTTTGACTTGTCAGACGTTATTCTTGTTCCTACTGGCATTAGACTTTTTCATTTTGGAGTTCAGTTTGTTCCAGTGTTCTAGGCATCACCACTACCTGCTAAAAAAGGACTCCACTAAATTATTCTGGCTCTTCTCTGCACAATAGATCTAAAGTCCCTTATCTGCATCACCAAAAAAAATAGCTTTCAAACTCAAGACGATGCCACTTTTCATATGTGTTAATTAAACACCTGAGCAGATTTGAGTTTGAAGCTAAGGTGTTGATTCATTTGGTGAAAAATGTGAGAAATGTCAACACTTGTTATCAACACTCAAAATAACTGTCAATTAGTCAAAATGTACTTGTCAACTTTTAGGCCAGTTATGGCTGAGAAAACATGTTGATTAACGTTTGGGAAACAACCCACTCCACACCAGTCAGTAAAACACTGGCAGTGATGACATTTGATGCTCGGAGACCTGACTTACTTTGAAGAGTGAGATTTCTGTTTGTAGCTCAAAGTCTCTGAAATTCAGACAAGTGTAACAGCAACTTTCTGTTTTAATACAGTGTTTATCATTTCTTGATGTCTTTCTCTCCTTCTTTTTAGTTACATATAAATGTAACTTTGGGTTGCCATGGTATTGAAGGGAATATCAGCCTTTTTGAACCAAACCTTTCCTATGTGAGACTGTACCTCCTGCAGCAATGCTGCTCAGCTGCTTTAACACAATCTTAATGTTTAAAATGTAAATATGTGTTTTCCCATGGTTGATGCCACTATCATGTGTGTACAGTAATAATAGGAAAAGGCAAAAACCAAGGAGGGACTGTCAACCTTGCTTTTTCTACAAACAAGCCTGATCAGGTCTGGGTTTACTTAAGTGGGCAACACTTGGAAAAGTATCAGTGAAGACTATAGCAGGTTCCCACTCCTGCCAAAAAACTGTTTTCACCCCAGCATAGACAAGGAAGTGGTGCCAATATGAACTCTTTGACACATCATTATAAAAAATGTCACATTTGGTCAATAACTCTATCTGCCAGATATGTTGCACATGCTAACCAAACATATTGTCCGACATACAACATGTTATGTTGATCATGGAAACAATAGAGCTGCAAAAGTCGGCTTGGGGGACATGCACTTTCACTCAGCAGTCCAAAGTCCAAATTCAATTCAATTCAATTCAGTTCATTTCAGTTAAATGTTATTTCACCTTTTACAAATAAAAATTGTCTCAAAGCACTTCACAGAGATCCAGAGCCTGAACCCCCTTAAGAGCAACAGTGGCAAGAAAAACTCCAGTTAACAGGAAGAAACCTTGATCAGGACCCGGCTTATAAGGAGAAGCTTCCTGCTGACAGTCAGCCTGGTAAAGGAGAAGAAGAGGTAGACAGGACAGACAGGATGAAGGAGAGAGAGAGAGAAAGGAACAAACATGCAATAAACAGCATGCATTACATGCCCCGACACCACAAACTTTTTTGTTTTCACACAACACTAAGTTCAGTTGTTACTTGTGGTTAGGTCTAGTTTTTAATTATGGATTTTGGCATTAATTTACTGCTGGTTTGTCAGGTTTAAGTGGAGGAGAGAACACAAGTGCAGACAGAAAGGTAATAGTCACAGTCCAATGTTGGTTGGTCGCAACCAGACAGTCCAACAAGACTAAGGTGCGAACAGGCTAAACCAAGGACAAGATCAAAAAAGAAAAGAAAAAATAGGCTGGGTTCAAAAACAAGACTGCAAACAACTCAAACACGACTGAAACTCTAAGAAACACGAGTGACACACAAGGTAATGAACAAGTCGATCTGGCACAAACAAAGGGACTAGATCTAAAGAGACAAGGGTGAAAAGACACAGGTGAACATGGTCAGGGCGGGGCAGTGTAGTGGGGAAAATCACTTTGAAGAATGGTATAGAGACAAGTGTTAGGTGAAAAGAATACAGTCAGAATGAGTGTGGGTCTGTGCATCATTCAGAGTCAGTAGAAAACAAAGGTGTTGGCTATGTGGGAGGTGACTGCAGTGCAGGCAAATGGAGGACAAGCTTTGAGGTGATTACTGTGCATGCGTGTAAAGGGGATTGAACTTAGCCAAAAGTTATCATGTCAGCCTGACCTTCAAGTGAACCTACTGACGGCATCTAGAAGGAAGGAGGAGGGGCTGCTCTGTGGTGGCAGGGCCGCAAACAGGTGGGCCCTGGTAAGAAAAGGGGGGGGGCTGCCCAGCTGTAGCAATGCTATATACCCCTAGACACTGGGTAAAAGGGTGAAAAAGTGCAGCATAAGGGAAAACAATCTAGTAGGCAGAAGAACCAAGGTCAAGTACAAAGGGGCCTACATTTTATCCCGACAGCAGGCAATCACAAGCAAAACACACTACTACAGACAGCCAGAAACACGGGACAACACGGGGACAATCTAAAATACACCATGAAAAAAACACCAAAAAACACCAAAATAACCAAACAACACAGGATTAAATCAAAGACACAACACAGGAACATGACATGATTAAGGTTAGGCATTTTAAACAGGATTAAGGTGCTTGGTAAAGATTATCTTAAAACACATTTAAACACATTTTAAAAGGAAAACCTTTGTGTGTGGCCGTCCCTGCCCTTCACAGAGATGAAGCTGGAGAAATATGCACACCTGTTTTCAAGGACTGAAACGTCGATGTGATGTTACATTTTTCCTGGAGAGGGAGGGGCTGAACTTCTTAGCATGAAGACAAATAAGTGTACACAACCAGTATTGTATTTTTTGTTGACTACATAATTCTTTATGTGCCACTTCATAGTTTGGAAGTATTCAATATTAATCTACAATGTTGAAAAAAAATGGAATCATAGTGTATATCTCATAATGCCGAATAATACCTTCCATAATAGAAGCATGACTGTGTTAGAACACACTTTCCAATAGAATCAATGAGAAGCCTGCATGCACAAGTCTATGACTCTTCAACCTTCAGTTGTCACATCATTATTGTAAAGATATGTAAATTTTAGTGCACTCTTTCTGTGTTTGCAGTGAAAATGAGGATGGAAACATTAGAGCATTGCATCTGACTAAGTGCACCTCAGCAGATGCTACCTCTATCTGTCAAACAGAAGGATGATGTACATTGAAAACACATTCCCTTCCTCGTGGCACTCTCATCTATCACCAGTTTATGGCCACTCTCCCCACTCTCGCACATTTCTGCCACGACATCCATCTATGTCAGCGTACTAACGTGCACATCCGGAGGTCTGTGTTGTTTCTCTGTCCTTTAAGTGTTCATAACATATTCTTGACACGTGTCACCATATGTTTTTGCATCTGAATGGATGCATCCGAAGAAGATCGCAAAATTCACACACAGCTTTGTCACGTCATGTCAAATCATGGGTCAGTGTGTGACATGTAATTGTCACTCTCAAGTTCAGGCATAGCAGGGTGAAGTTACAGCTACGTTGGCCTGATGAAATATCTGTATATTTATATATGACAAACATTCTACAGTCCACCATTTGTGAATCTGACTCTAAATGCATCAGTAAGGGTGCTGTTGGTTCTCTCAGACTTTCTTTACACTGTAGTGTGGATGCTGTTCCCTAGTGTGTGAGGAGCAGGTAAATAGGAAAGGATCTAAATTATTCTACGGCAGCACTACAGCATGCTGGAGCCACCCCAACACAGAGATGCTGCTGCTGCTGCTGCTCGTGCTTATCACTGTGCTGCAGTGCTAGGGAGGAGCACAAACATGCTCGCAGCAGTAGCTTGTGGCAACTTCCTCCTGTCTCCAGAAACTGTGAGCTTTGGTCACACACTCTGTGTGTTGATATGTTAGTTAATCCTCTTTATAAGCAATAAAGCCCCATTACACGTACCATGAGCTATAACTACAAGAATCCCCACAAGTAACTTTTGTCAGCTTGTGTTTTAAATTATACAGCTAATTATTAATATTCATGTTTTCTTTCTGAGAGATGGTGGAAAACCTTCTCTGTGCTTTTTGTGTTAACATCACTTACACATGAATGCATATGCTGTGTGTGAATTTTGCATGAATTTAAATTCTACTCTTCAACTTATCAGGTCCTCTGTTAACAAAATGAGCAAAAAATAAGTGGAAAACCTTATAATTTCTGATGCAACTGGGCTGCAAGCAATATTCTATCACTCACCTTTGCTTTACTGACATAGAAACTCCTCTTTACCATCAGAGGGCACTAAAACCCATCTGATGCTCACAAACGGTCCCTGACCACAGGGATGTAAACATCATCCCAGTCAAAATTGCTTTGTCTTTTAAAGATAATTTAAAATATGTTTTGTTTACATTTAAAGAAAAAATAGAAATGACAAAAATACATCAATATGTAAACTTTCTACCCAAAAACAAATCACAAATACATATTTATTGTTTGTGTGTATGTGTGTATCTTTAGCCTATTTATGTACATTTTTGAGTAATGAATCCAGTGTGGTGCAATCACATCTCAATTTGCCAACTGTGATTTTTAACTGCACTAATTCAGCCAAGGTCTGAAAAGGACACAGTATCTTGAAATTTTTCGTAGAAAATCAGTCATTTAATCAGTCATAATTTTTACTGATGAACAATCAACGTTGCCCAATGTTAATAAAGATGTGACAGAACATGAATTGGAACGTCTTGGAGGATTACAGTCTACAGCTTTCTACAGGGAAAGCCAAAGTTACTTGTTCATAAGCTTTAAGTGCGCTGTGTGGTCTGGAAATGACAAGAGAGCAATCTTTCCTTTAAACAAAGATAACTGACTTTGTGTTCCTCTGTATGTTGACTGTAGGTCAACAGTCAACGAAGCAGATTAAGTGATTAAAATTAGTTGACATTAAATATGTCACCTTTGATAATTTCTTCTGACATTCAAACACAACGCAGGGTTAATCCTACCAGCTGCGTAATGGAGCGGATGAACAGTGACAGATGATGAGTTTAGTGCCCCGAGGATTGCGCACAAGACAGTCAGTGATCTGGTAACAGCCGTTTAACACAGAGTCCCAGCCGCGGCGACAATCTGGAAGAGGCTCAATGTGAACGAATTTTTTAAGGATAATTCGCCAGGAGAGGCAATAGTGATCCGAACAGAACCTTCTCTGTCACTCAGTTTCAGCTAAAGATTCATTCATTTTTCTGACTGGACCGGAAAGTCCCCGGACGACGTGTCCAGGATCGTTACGCACGAACTTTTACGCACTGCTCTGGACTTGCCGGTGAACACATCTCGATGCGCAGTACACGTTACACGCAAGACGGACTACACTGCTACAGGTGTAAAATGTTAAGTGAACGAAGTGCAGGAATGGATGAAGCCATGCGCTGTATACTCGGCTGAAAGAAAACCAAAACCACACGGACACTGGGAAGTTGCCTGGAACAGCGAGCCGCGCCGGGTGCCAAAATGAGCCTTCACTGGCAGAACTGGAGGCTCTTACAGATAATCTTTGCAACAATTACTGCAGTTCTCGCACAAGGTAAGTGACCCGGGAGTAATTTCTTGTATGTTATGATGTTTTTCAATCTAAAATACCCAGGAGGAATGAGGCGCTGCAAGACCAGCGTGTGTCAAAGTGCAATGGATTAACCTGAAGCCTCTTAGGGCTGTGTGCAGCCCCCGTGTACGCTGTATTTAATAATAACAGCTGAAAACAAACGACCCATTAGGCTGAACTCACGCTGTGCACGTTACTGGTGGTAGGTGGGCCTTCTCATAGGGACACACCAGTACTAAATCCATCCATAAAAATCTAAATAATAATAATAAATGCCCTTATTTGAGCGCCAAATTTACATCTTACTCCACGGTGACACAGAGTTCCACCCTAACATGAGCATGTGTGTCTTACTTGCAGCAAAGGGGTGTCACAGCAGTGAAGAGGATATTAAACATTTAGGATGAAATCAGTGAGGAGTAAAAGGACTTGATGGGTTTACATTACAGCTGGAGCCATGCCTTAATGCTCAGCACTTCCACCCATCTCCACACATAGAAAACAAACAAAAAGAAAGAAAGAAAGAAAGAAGACAATCTAAACTTTATAATGAAAAAGAAGAAAGAACACATCAAGAAGGCATTTACTGTAAAGCCTATAACTGCCTCTTTAAATGGCTATTTCTAGGGAATACAGGCTGGCTGATTTGTGGAGATAAAAAGATGACAAAAATTGAGAAATTGTGATAAAACAGATTTTAAAAGCAGCTTTAACAGTCTCATTGGACATAGCAATCCCTACCAATCACCGCAAAAGCTTTAAGCCTCTCTCTCTCTCTCTCTCGCTCTCTCTCTCTCTCTCTCTCTCTCTCTCTCTCTCTCGCTCTCTCTCTCCTCTTCCCTTACCCCCTCTTTATCCTTATCTTAAGCACCCTGTTGTCAGGGCTTCTGAGAATGGCATGGTATTTGATCATCATCTAGTATGTTTGTGCATTATAAAGCTTGTAAGCTGAGATGTACAGTAATACTGGGAAGACTATTTGACTAAGCCATGATATTTGACTGATAAGACGTGTTGCAGTCTAACTTCTTTTAGGGAATCTACACTGACCACACAGGCCTGCTTTACAGCTCATCATTCAAGATGGTTTATGGAGTTACACATTACACAAGCAGCACTTTTAAACCATATATTTAATCATATTTGGGTATGTTTAATGTTTAGTCACAGCCCTAGAGAAAGAATAGATGTAAGGAAACTGATTAATGTGGATTTACATTTCATTAGAACTTCAATACTTCATTTAGACATGTGTACTTGTAGAGATAAATGCCTTACAGAACTTTTAGCTTCATTTTAATGTGTGATTTAATAATCAATCACATTTCTGAAAGGTGTTTTAGTACTAATGTGTGCAGTGAAACCTGTCATATGCTAATGAGAACATAATCCTGCGCTGGAAAGGTCAGCTGGTCATCAGTCTAACATTAGATCAGGAAAATCTGCACAATCAGTCTTATTCGCATCTGCCAGTACTCTTATTTTGAAATGTATGCATAATCGAGATTTAAATTATAGGTCACACATTTGACCAAGAACATTTAACAGTAGCATACATGGGAAATTTTCCATCCCTCAATTACAAATTCCAACGCAGACACCATTGTCTCCTTTGATGCTGTTGGGAATCGACTCACTTCTGCAAGCTGTTTAGCACATATGGTAAAAGTCATTAGTGCACATTAGAATTCACAACAGTTGCTCAGGCTTTGTGCATTTTAATAGAAAATGCAATGATTGATTACATTTGATGAATTAATGCTAAAAGAGGAGCAGTTAACTGGCATGTCAGTGAAAAGGCAACAATACAGGCAGATGACGCAAACTGCAGGGCAACAAGCTACCTATTTAATACAGGACAAGCTTTTTCATTTTAATTGGTGATGAATGTTATTTTGGAATGCAGCATGCCCAGAAACAAATACATTTTGTAGCCACTTACACACTAGAGCAAATCTTAAAGTATTAGGTATCATCTGACATTGGTGTAATGCAAAAAGCTTTTATTGCTCCGGGTGGCTGGTTTAAGAATAAAAGAAAAAAAACATTGTACACAAAAGGTCTATTTCAAACAGAATATCCATTTTGGAAAGAAAATCCCCAGCAAAGCTTCAAACTGTGTGTCTGAAAGCAACTGTTTTCATACAGTGAAGGAGAAGGATTTGATTAACACCAAAATGCAGCACAGACAGAGGCTTCACAAGACACCTAACCTACATACTGTAGAAGAAAAAAAATGGTGCAAGGATCTGAACTTGCTCTGACTGCAGGAAGACTTCGTGGAGAAGTGGATTTTAGAGCTGGTTGGAGCATCTGCATGGCAACACTGATTCTTTCTGACTCAGCCAAGGAAGGAAGAGACTCAGGGTGTTCGAATTGAGTGATTTGAGAGGCTGGAACAGCTGGTGCAGGGGATTTGCTCTCATGTTTATCAGTTAAGGGCAGGACTCTCATCATCATAGAAGTTTTGCTTACACTGGGTGCTAGTTAAATATCTAGAATATTGGCACAGAAGAAAGGTTTACCACTTAGCCTGCTATAAACAAGCACAAATTGTGTTATGTGTGCTCCATTTAAACAATCTCCTTTGGGTTTTACAAAGTGAAAAGCATGTGAAATAACAAGAGGGACGACGATGACCCATCAAACACCCATAAAGGGATGAGCTTGCATGTGAAGTACTTTGTCGCTACAGTGTCCATGCAGCCTCCCTCCTGGAGACAGTGAGCCAGTTTATATTCACTCCAACCGGAGCTGCTGCCAGCTCTGGTATTAAACAGCACATCTGTCACTGTGGCCACTGTTAGCTAAGCCAGGACAGCCCATATCCTGGCTTCAGTCTCTACAGTGTGTCGCCCACTCAGCGAGTATGACTGACATTCTCTTTTGAGTGTGGAAAAGAAAAAAAAAAAGATGCCGTTGTCTTCCTGTGAGGGCATCTGGGCTGACATGACTGTGACATGTACAGTAGTCATTGCCGTGCGAACTGTCAGACCATCTTGACAGGCTCTTTTCTGGGGTGGATGAGTGACGATGAAAAGCAGACCATGATAGACAGACTCATCAAATGTCAGCAGCCACAAGGGATGTGATTCTGACACAGGGAAGCTTCAAACTTTCCTTGCTGGGTAAATAACAATTAATCAGTCAGTGACAGACAACAGCCTGTGGCAACTTGTGTCACACAACTTTATATTATCTCTATTCAAAGACATTGTGAGTTTTGGCACCCTGGTGGGATTTTAGGTTTGATTTGCTGCTAAAGCTGTTTTTCACTGTGCTTAGTCCAGCATTATCCATTTCTGTTATAATCTCCAGAGTAAACATCCATGTATTCTGTCCTTAATTCACCAAGTAGGGCAATTAGCCACCAGATAAACAGCACACACTCAGGTCAGCCGCTATAATCTTTATAAGTCTATCAAAATGGATTTTTAACAAGGACATGTACTGGCCGGGTGACCACTGATTCTGCTCATATCTATCTAGGCTCAACACACAGATGAGAGCATATTTAGTTTATTTTTTACATACTGATACAAAACATTCATTCTATGCAGTTGTGATCAGTTTTTAACAGCCAGCCTGTAATCCTTGTAATTGTTGTACAAGTCTCTGACACAAAAAAAAATAAAATCACACACACATAATCTACCACTAAACTATTTTTGTCAATATTGTCATCAAAATCTACCTTTAAAAAAAAAAAAAATCTTATTGATGCTGCTGTATTTATTTATTTATTTTTCATGGACTATCTGCAAGCTGACAATCTGAAAAGCCATTTTAATCTCAGTTTCTGATAGCTGATTTTAACCTTGTACCAGATGTGCAGATTCCAACTTTTCTCCCCGTATAGGGAAAGCAGATCATCCATCAGAGGTGAAAGTAGGGCAGCTAAATGGGAGATGGAAACATTACTGTAATAGAAGACAAATGTATACATTATATGTTCTATATCTTATATACAATAAAAAGTATATTATTTTTGGGGGGACATAATTAGTGCTCAAAATATTATTTATTGTGCAATGCACAATGCAACAGTTACAACAGTTGCAGTTGCAAACGGGGGGCCTATAGGTCAAGGGTGGTTAGGGGAACCATTATGCAAGAAAATGTTATGGTGCTCTCTATAAATGAGCTGTAAAATGTTGTCAGGATGGCTTTGCTGAGTTTGAATAAGTTTAGCTTCCTTGATACATATCGTCGTTGTTCCATTTTACCATATACCTTAAATGTTTTGTTCAGATGTCATGACACAATCCAGTTTTTGAAGACTGACTGCAATTACAAGAGCAACTGGGTTGCAAGTTAGGCATACTAGTCCATTGTCACATGGTTTTAATGTTGTCAACAGTCATCTTTTTCAAAGCAGAAAAGCTTAAAAAATCACTAGTGGTAATGTAATAGAACATACCTGAAAAACCCATTAACTATGGGACAAGGTTGTGTTAACCTCCTGGATATCTTTAACATAACCAGTGTTAGGTTGCTGATCCATGCAAACTGAACTCTGAAGCTTCTCTGGTTGCAATTTACATTATTTTACCTATATAGTCTGTTACAGGAATTGAAAGGTTAAGCTCAGATGCCTATGGTATAATCCTTTAATGCCCACTCAGATGATCACTTGGCCTTGGCTGACTTTTATGCTACAATTTTAGCTGCTATGACTCTGTTGGTATATTTAAGTATAATTTTCAATATAGAGTAGATTTAGCCTAAGTTTAGTTTTGCTTCTGTTTTGCTCAAAAACAGACATGTATATGTATATATTCTCTTTTTACCTTACAGATTTGAGCAGTAAAGAGCTGACTGACAGTAAGAGCCCGGTGCCTTTTCCTGTCTACTTACCGGTCAGCTATGAGGTGCGAGATGCTGATTACCTCTTTCTAAAGGAGGCTGGGCAGGACTTCATGAGGAACTCCAGCATGCAGAGCCACACGCAGCCCTTTGTTATTTTAAGAGCCACCCGCCAGCCAGCTGTCAACGCCAGCTATGGGACGATGTCCACAGAGAAGCTTGTGCCTCGAGATCTGGTCCAGTCAGTGCAGCTCTTTAATGCCCCAGAGGTTTTTACCTTTAACTGGAAAATCCAGGCCTTTGTGCTTACACCTCGGGTTTTCTCCTCCAAGCCCAAAGTGCGGGTGCTCTTCTATGTTGCAGGGAGGGACTGGAGCAGGGGGGAAGGAACTGTGGATGAGCTACCATGTGTGACAGTATACGCTTTCTGGCAAACCCAGGAGGTGAGGGGTTCCTGCTCAATAGGAGGTGAGAGAGGGACCTGCATGGCTGAGCTGGTTCCTCCGCCTGGCTGGTTTGCTCCAGGGTCAGAGGGCACCAGCAGGGAGAGGCAGGATCCATCTGCTGGGAACCCTGTGGAATTGTACTACCAAGCTCAACCAAAAGTCAATGGGAAGTGTGATTCTGCAGATGGAAATCGTTGGGGTGGTTCGCAGCAGCAGGCTGACTATGTTCCTGTCACCCCCATGCAGAGGATTGGCAGTGTGCGTCTTCTGCAGGTGCCTAAAGGAATGGCAACGCTTTCTCGGCTCAAACTTGGGAGTGCAATTGTTATACGGACATCCTCCAAGCCTCTGAAGAAGACTGACATCGCCACCTTCTATATACTGATGGCCAGCTCTGCTCAGCTGACTAACTTCACTCTCAGGTAAAAATGATTCCATTGGAGTGTTTATAGTAAATGGTCAGTAAGAGGTCCAAAATGCAGAATTGGTCACAGTATTAGTCAACTTCTTGCACAAATCCTTTGCCATCATGAATAAAGGAATATTAGAGGAAATGAGATTTAGCATGGATTATGGCGTTTCTCTGAAAATATCGTGATGGTTAACTGTCTTTCTGGGAAATGAGGGTAGATTATTTGAATGAGCACAGCCTGATAGGGCTGTTTCAAGAGTGGCAGTCATCAAGGTTGACATGGATCACATAAAATCACGTGTAGCTCGTGACTCATGGTTTCTCCACTTTAAAGGGTATGCTGTGTTATGCCAGTGCACTGCTATTGAATGTATAAATATCATAGGGATTATTGAAATAGTTCAATTTAGTCAAAGGCTCATTTTGCTTTGCAGAATGTTCCTTTTGACTGAAGATTGGATTTGTATTTGTAGTAACATCTCAAAGAAATAACTGTTCCTCAGGAGGTTTCTGTGACATCCATTAAAATGAAAGCTAATTTCATACAGATATTGTTAAAATTGTTTTATTATTTGCTAAGAATCCACCAGAAGAAAAGTACAAAAGAAGGAAAAAACAAAGTCTGTTCTCACGGCTTTAGGGCGTCAGTTTGTTCAGGTGAAATGATGCAATGTGGGAGATTGGCACCTCAAAACTGGATTTAAATTAAATGCCTCCAACTTTCTCTCTCTTCTATTTCATTGATGGCTTTCGTGGTCATCTCCAGCCTTTTGTTATCATCACCCAGACAGAGATCAAACAGAATCACACAGCGGTGAAGCTGGATTTGTTGAGGTTAGCTGTCAGAGCAGACAAGCACAGATTTACACTAACCTGATTAGAGACTGATTTTTGATTATTATTCAAGGCACTATCTTCTTTACTCTAAGCCGGTGAATAATGGCCTGTCAGGACGCATGACATACTTTTTCCTTACAAGAATCAGTTTGGTTTGTTTGAGCATGTCATAAATCTGTCTTTCATGTGTTATTTGATGTAATAAATGAATGTGTTAATACATATATTGGGCTGTGCAGCAAAGGTGAATAAGAAAATGCAAAGTGCGTTGCCTAAAGGAGTTACCTGTCTTTCTAGATTAAAGAAGAAACAGTGCAATACACAATCAATACTTCCTGAAAAATAAATACTTACTGCTGCCTTGATTCGCCTCATATATGCTTCAGTGGAAGTGCAGGTGAGGAGACAGTCATGGATTATTAATTCTCTTTTTCAGTTCAATGCAGGAAAAAGGTAAACATCGGCCGAGTGGACAGCTGTGTGTAGATGCCCTTTATCTCAGATACTTTTCTGGTACAGCAAAGCAAAACAAAGAAGCTGTCTAAAAACACATTTATGTTATTTAAATTAATTAGCAGGTTTCTGCCAAAAAGCCAAAAAAAGAGGAATTCAGATTTTTCATCATCTTCATCCTGTTGCTTTTAATTATTGCTGCTTTAAATCATTCATGAACACAAACTAAAAGCAGCAGAATGGCGCCTCACTTCTTTACTTTCATTTCACCTCCTTCTTAGTACATCATGTAAAGCTAATACACTCGCAGATCCTTTAAGTTACCCACAGTAACCCCCCCATCCTCCCCCAGCTAATCAGCACATTAACAAGCACTGTGCATCCAGTCCTCAACAGCTGTCTGTGCACTTTATCACTGTCTGAATGTCCCATTAGGCTTTGCTTAATACTCTCTCATCAGCATGATAAACCTGTTATTGATGTCTATAGCCAGAGACAGGGGACGTACAAATTTGAGGTCGATTGAGAAAAAAGACAAGCCGCACCTGTCCACTGTGGTGAAATGAACCTGTCATTCTCAGCCAGGCTTTGATAAAGGTCATAGATAATGCATTGTACCGCTGTCATCACACTCGCACAGGAAGGGCAATTAGATTATCCCCTTACTCAGGGAGTTGAGTGAAGTATGAGCTTACACTTCTCTTTTCTGTTTAGCTATTAAAAGTCAGTGATGAGCTGCAGTAAGTGTGTCTTGTTCTTATTTAAAGTTAAGGTTGTGGCAGTAAATTAACATTGAGCTTGTGTATCTACAGGACACTGTGTCAGTGTGCTTTTCAACTAGAGAGACTAATCATTCATCTGTGTGACAAATAGGCCTTTTACATCCATTTTTAGTGCCGTGGTGCCTGCCATCTGGCAGGAGCGTTGGCATGATCCTTTCCCCAACTCCCTAAACTGCTCCATAAGTACGATAAGCACGTTGCCGATGGCTGGCCATCAGACTGGCTAAACGGTGGACATTTGCCTGCATAATTAACGATTGCATCTGTTTCCGATTGCACTGGGGTTCACTGGTGGTACTGTGTGCTTGCTGTGATGTGTTCACAAAACCAAGGAGGGGAACACAAATTATATCAGGGAGGTAATTACAAACCCTATGGAGCATCTTGATAGCAGCTTTGGTGATGGAATGCATCTGGGCCATGCTGTCTTGCTCACACCTAGCCACCAAGGAAACACTCTATCTTCTATCTTCTTTGATCAAACTCTGTTCTTGTGTTTTGTGTACACTTTCATTGTTTTACTTTCTTTGTTGGCTACCGGGATTAGTCAAAGTTTAAAGAGGGCTGCAGCCCACAAATAAACAAAGGAAGGGGACTAGCTAAGAGGCCATTAAGGTCTGATTTGAGTGTATTTGACATATTTATCTACTAGTTCCCTTGCATGGTTTTACATGCATGCATGTGAGTGAATGAAGAGTCTGTAAAAGGTGAAACAACAGTGCCACTCATGTCGTGCCTGGTCAGAAGTGAGATGGATGGCAGGTGCAGCACCTGAGAGCTGCTTTCCTCACACACTGTCAGCTTCGGTCTCCACAGCCATCCATCTTCTCTGCCCTGGTGCCTCCCCCCTGCCCACTGCCTCCTCAGGGCTCGCTAACTAAAGCTATGGACTCTGGTTCCTGCTCCCAACCACTCAGAAGAAAAACGCCTCTTCTAGTCGCAGGGGATTTTTTTTTTTACTCAAGGGAAACTGAGTGAGACAGAAAAAAGGGGGCTTTAGATAAGTCTTCTTGTTACTGTCACTTTTTATTAGTTAAACCCTGCTCCAGTCAGCTCAATACACAGAGGTGTTTCATCACAGTAGGGCATGTTATTCAGAAGCCATTACTAGATTAACAATCCTCGTTAGTTTTCTCATTAATACATCGAACCGCCTTGCTTACCTCATCGATTATGGTGGATTAACGTTTTTCTCTGTATACATTAAAACACACTGCACGTATAATTCCACAGGTCTTGGGCTTTTTGAGGATTGAGGACATTTTTTTTATATCAGTAAAAGGATAGTTGTTACAATGGCTAACAACTTTGCCAAGTATTATTTTGAAATTTTAAGCTTCCAGGATGGTTCTCTGTAGCAACCTGCCGGGCATGTCAGGTTAGTTAGGACAAAATAAAAACCAAACACATCCCATTGACCTGTGTGTAAGCTTTGCCTTGGATGCTGTATGAGTAGCAAAGCAAGTTATGGGGCATGAACTCCCCTTAAGCTTAAGCCTTATAACCTTTATTGTGTCATATAATGCACATAAAAAGCTAAAATGTTGCATTGTATGACAAATATGCTTGAGATTGTGCTTTCTATAGACACAACACCCCAGATATCTCAATGATATTTGATGCATTGTCATTTTTGCACTTTGTGTGTGAAGTTCATCACAAACACATGCTGAACAGTACCTGTGAATTCAGTATTGATTTGCAAAGTGGTTGTAGTGGCAGAAATAATTAACATGTGCAGTGTATTGGCAATAGTGTAGGTAACAGTTTACAGTCACCTTCCTTCTTGTTACCACGCCACAGTCCTAATCAGAAATCTGCAGCCCCTTACATCAAACCCTCATGTATTTCCAGTTTGCTCATTTAGACCAGAGTGTTTTCCTTCTCTGTTGTTGGCTCTGCTCTCTTTTGGGAACCCAGACTGACTGATAACAATGAACTGGCTACACCATTCTGTTTTCTGCTGTCATTCACTATAATGCACTGAGAAGCTAGTTTCAAGCTGTGACATGTTAGGTCACTATTTAGTTTAAAATAATAAAATGTCATTGCTTTTGAGCTATAAAATTGTGGCATGGCTATGGATGATTTCTCCTTGTAGCCCTCTGTGTTGTGGGTGAACCTGTATTAATCAGATAAATCAGCTTCTGCTGGAATGGAAAAGATTTTCCACAGGGTCATGATGGCACAAGATGAAACCCATTAATGAAAAAGACACTGTTCACCACTTTTTAATTGTAACCTTCAACCTGTGAGCTTTTTGTCTGTTTGAACCTTTAGCAGTGCCATAAATGGCACATGATGAGTAAAAAACAAACAACAAAAAAACAAAACAAGAAAGGGAACCTTTCTACCCTGCACTTTTGCTGCTAATACAGCAAATGATATACTCATTTGGTCATTAATAAATCCGTCAGACGCGGCACATGGTTAAGTGTATACTAACTGAACATGTGACCGACACAGACCCAAAAGTTCGGCAGATTTTTACTCAGGAGTCCAGGGTTTGAGTACCCCTGACACTGCAAGTGGTTTTGTATTTAATCGTGGTTTGATATGGGATGAAAAATAAAAAATAATAAAAACAAAATACTGGTTTAGGTAAGGATTAAAAGCAGGGTAAGGGGCTAGGTAGAGATGATCTTAAAATACACATATTATGTTTTTCTTTTAAGTATGGGCTGTCTAAGAATGTGCTAATAAAAAATCACAGCCACTTGAGACCTGCTTCACAGGTTACATGTTGCATGTACAGATGCTGTCACAACCAAAACACTCAGACAGACACACACATGTGCCAGATGCGCACACCATTATGTCAATATACCAATTAGGAGATCAAATAAAAGAAGACAATGCATGCTTATGTTTGATGTTGCTGAGTAGGGAGCAGTGTCTTTTTCCTGCTTTCAGAAGTTGGAATCCAAAGTGCTCAGATTGCTGTTGCTTCTATCATAGATAACACCTCCTCAGAGACTCATAATATGCTCAAGTCTTGTGTTTATCTCAAAGATACAGAGATAAACAACAACTTACACAAGGATGTTTTGAAAAATGTGCTGGTGCTGTGTTTTCAGAGAGTCAATGAAATGAATAGTTGTTGCACTTGGATTTCCTTCTGTAGTTCACAATATTTATAGAGGAATATCTGATTAACATTTGACCTACTGCAAGCTGCTTGCATGGACTGCCTACTGGGAAAGACTGTTTGAGCTGCACATCATTTACAAGACATCCAATAATTCATTAGTACATTTGAAATCATGGGGGATGATTCTTTGCAAGTGGTTAAGGTGGTTAACTGTGCACATTGAATTGATTTGGTTTATTCATATTTACCACATTACATGACCTTTTCCTGTCTGACTTTTCACAGAGCAACGGTGAAGAAAGGTGTGACCTTTCGAACAGCGACACCAAGTAACTCTTTACTGTGGGACATCACTCTGGATATGGGCGCAGATGGAGCCATCGCTGTGATTTGTCAGAGGAAGGCACCTATACCTGGGAAAAGGTGAGTCTGTTCTTTGACATTATTCTATATGTTGGTGGAGGTTAGTTTTTTTGTGGCTGGAAAATCTGTCAGTGCATTTTCACACTAGCAAAGGTGAAAAGGGAGGCTTTAAATAATACTGCCATGGTTGCCAGGGTCTCTGGCTGTTATAAGTGTCACTGTTGTCCTTAGTTTGTCTCTGCACCTGAGGACCAAAAGACAAACTGTCTGTGGTTTGTAGGTCTGACACTAGCGTTCTGCATACTGCGTGTCCTCTGTGCACAGGTTGCCGGTGCTCCTGTTAAGATGTTGTAAACAGGTTTTTCCCTTTATTGCCCACTTCTACTTTGTGCTTTAATCATTTCTAAAGATTTGCCTGTGCATGCCCTTGCCTTCCTAGCAATGCAATAAAACATATACGGTATTTCAGCTACAACTTAAAAGCTATGAAACCAACAGAACACCAGTGATCTGTAGGCCCGTCTGATCAAACTCTTTTGACTTCTAAGATGTAGCTTTCCTTTCTTCATAATCATATTAAACGGGGCTACAACCTTTCCCAGGCAACCAGCCTATCTTAGTTGTCCTTTCAAGTTCAGTTGGGTGCAGCTTTATTTCATTGAACTGAGTTAAGTCCTATAAGCGTGGGCCAATGCCTCCTGAGATTACAAGACACCTGTTTCAGAAAGGACGGAGACAACAAAGGGTACAAAGTTCTTTCTAGTCTTTTCTGTCTTGCAAGATTACTTCTTACCTTCCTGTCACAGCAACAGGATTAAACTTGTGGAGTTAAATGTCAATTACAAACTAAAGTGATTTTTCAGCGTCGGGCTGTTTAACAGAACTGAAAAACATAAAATAAGCACAACACACTTTGGCTGCAGTATGCTGCCATCTGTGTGGGGCAGTACTTGGTGAAATGGTACTCTAAGCTGGCTTACAATAAGTGCAGGGTGAATGTCCGGAGTTGGTTTAATGCCACCTGGGCTCAGTGATGGAATGACCATGCTGTTTTGGGATTCATGGCAATTCACCAATTCTCTTGTTTAAGTGTGAAGAAAAAGGGCAGTTGATGATTCTTGTTGTCTTGAATGTCTACGTATTTACATTTAAATAAATGCTTAGGAATTTGAGACATTTGGGCTCAGAAATGAAGCCTGTGTGTAAATTGCAATTCACCCTGCAGCCTCTATAGGTTCTGTCACCAAAAGTGAGTCAGTCCACACAGACCTACCTGTTAAATTCTCAGCAGAAATACACATATTTACAGCCTGGTACAACAAACTATTTTGGTCTGAAGAACACAGGGCGCCAATGGTGAATCTGCAATCTTGGTGTTCTCTGGCAAATGGCAATCGCCCTGCATGGTGTTGTGCTATAAGAACAAACCCCGCTTGTGGATGTTGGGCCCTCATACCACCCTCATGGAGTCTGTTTCTGACAGTGTGAGCAGAAACATGCATTAGTGGCCTGCTGCAGGTCATGTTGCAGGGCTCTGGCAGTGCTCCTCCTGTTCCTCCTTGCACAAAGGAGGAGGTAGTGGTCCTGCTGCTGGGGTGTTCCTCTTCTACGGCCCCCTCCACTGGCCTGTCTCCTGGTATCTCCTCCATGCTCTGGACACTGTGCTGACAGACACAGCAAACCTTCTTGCCACAGCTCTCATTGATGTGCCATCCTGGATGAGCTGCACTACCTGAGCAGCTTGTGTGGTTGTAGACACCACCTCATGCTACCTCTAGGGGTGAGAGCACTGACAAAATGCAAAAGTGATCAAACATCAGGCAGAAAGGATGAGAGCAGAGAACTGGTCTGTGGTCAGCACCTGCAGAACCTCTCCTTTATAGGGCTGTCTTGATAACTGCCTCTCATTTCCACCTGTTGTCTGTTCCATTTGCACAACAGCAGCTGAAACTGATTCACAATCAGTGTTGATCCTAACTGGACAGGCTGATTTCAAGTGTGACTGACTTGGAGTGACATTGTGTTCTTTAAGTGTTCCCTTTATTTTTTGAGCAGTGTATTATGCATTATTTCAATTTATATATGTGTAAATTGGTCAAATACTATCATTTGTGTAAGTTTAGACTATGCAGTTTCCAACCGGCAACAATTTTTGCCAAGTATAAAACCTCAATTTTCACCAACATAACCAACATGAAATTAACAAATATGTACATATTATGTGTTAGGAAGGTCTAAGCAATGAGATTCATGCAGTTATTTTGCATGGAAGAAATTGGTGTTAAATGGGTTAATAAGTTCCCCCCTGGGACAACGGGAACCCACGTTGTAATTTGGCATAATTATAGGTGACAGGTGCCAACTCATAGTGCTAGTTTCTTGCTTCTGCAACTGCCACCCACTAAACTCCACTAGTATTCTACCTGTTTGCCTGTGTTTGGAGTTTAGGTGGGCTGTGATGCTGCCAACATGGTGACAGTCCGAGCCTCTCACAGGGACTCAAAAGCTGCAGGGGATGCCATGGACATGCCATCTATAGGTTTATATAGTCTATGTTTGAAGTCCAGCAATTAACAAGGAAATTACACTAGCACAATTATAAGATATCTAATTATAATAATTAATAATTAATTATTATTGTTCTCACTGACCATCTGACAGTCTTGCATCCAACAGAAGATTTTTATTCACACTGCTGTGCTCCTTAATTTAAAACCCAAAAACAAAACCATTGAGATTTAATTCAAACAGTAAGATTATTTCTGCCTCTGGAGAGTGGCTCCAAAACTAAAGCTAAAACTAAAGCTCTAATCTGTGCGTGAATGGTTGGCAGAGTTGGAAAAGAGAAAGTGTATGATGCCAAACTCTACAGGATATAAAAACAAACAAAAGACAAGCATTGGTTATTTAACTTTATTTAAAAAAACAAAAAGGTTTTCTTGTTTAACACTGACTGCATACAACATTAAACAGCTGCAGAGATCTGCATTGGCGGTATGGGTTTGACCTCATTAAGTTGTTTCCTCCATTTGCCATGCATTATGACATTGTTTATTACATCTTCTTTAAGGGTTAGCATATTTTTTCACTCTGTCATTTTGGTTAATCCTCTCTAAAATGTCATGAAACTCGCAGAACCCCCCACAGAGAGTGTCTGCTGTCACTACCGTAGGGATTGCTCTGATTTTCTGCCTTCCTGGCTTTAGTGCAGCACTGAAAGTATTTGCTCTATCTGTACATTAAAGCTTGTTTTATCCTCTGTCAACCACAGCTCCATTTGGATCTTAATAATAAAGCACAGCTATAGTCACGGACAGACAGCTGGCCGTAAACAAGTTGCTGGGTATTATCCAATCTCTGCAAGCTTCATAAGACTGACAGGGGGTGTAAATAGCACAACAACATCCCTTATCTTATTGGTATCTGTGTTAATGCAGACTTAAGGGGATATAGGCATGTAAATGGGACTCAAGCATATCTTGTTTTGATTCTTGACCAGAATGCAATTGTTTTTTATATATTGAGCTCAGGTCACGGAGCAATATGCTAAAATTATTAAATGACTCCAAAAATCCATCTTGCCTTTAATATAGAGCTCTAAGTCAGTGATAGTGACGACCTCTCTATGCCTTGTTGTCGAGTTAATGGAGGATTAACAAAATATGATTTGCAGTTTTGTTGTTGCTTTAGTGCGGCTGGTATGCAGCTTTGTAGAGGTCATATTCATGCAGTATATAGAACTGCCTAACTCTGACACAGATTTATAACACGCACACACAGATGCAGCCAGTCTGATAATGTCCATGTGGTTACGTGCATGCTTATTGTGTTTTTTTGTCCAACAATTTATCTTTTCTGTAGTTTAATACAGTGCCAAGAAATAAAACCCAGGATTCGAAGTCGGGCCATGAGAAAAAAATGAATCCATGGTCAGGACACTCTGTTCTAGCCAGCATTACTGAGAGGCCATTATAAGTTACAAAGGCTTATATACTTTGTTATGTATGCAGGAGGCCGCTGTCCTGAGAACACCTTTTATTCTACTCACATTTTAAACTAGCTACTTCAGAGAAAAGCCAGGAAACACAAATCCTGCTCTGTTCTTTTTCAGTTTGTTTGAGAAAATGCCTAGAGATGTGAAGCCCTCCCCAAAACTACAAAAAGAGACAGACTGTCTCTTGTCACAACTGCTACAGTCACATCCCACTTCTAAAATAATCTACATTGTGTCCATGGGCAAAATTCATAACATGTCACGTTGAATACAAGTTGGATGTTTCCAAAAAGTCCAGTCTCAATTTAACTACTTTATATGTTTTTCAATTTCATAAATAGCATGACATATATCTATGGTGATTTTGGCCTTTGTAGTATTTAGTATATTTTTGTTGATGTATATTTAAGGTGTTACCAGTCATTTTACTACTACTTTGGACGGAAAGAAAAAAAAAACTGATGGAAGTATCAACCTCACGGGTAACGTGAGGTTGATACTTCCTTGAAAAGGGAACATGTATCCATATTTCTTTGGTCACATGTGTTGATGGCAGCCAAAAACAGTGACTTGCAAGCTTGGTTTCTATGTAAAACATTCTAATGTTATTAAGTTGTTTGTTTTAAGATGATTTGACAAAATCAAAAAACAACAGCTTGCAAGGTCAGGGCTACTCGAACCCCAGACTCCTGAATAATGCCTGCATGTTGCATGGACCTCTACCGTTTCCAAACTGCATTCTAACATTATTGTGGCTGAATTGGTCCCATTAATGACAGCGAGCAATACAATTATGTTCAATTGGCATAAATATAACCATGTGTTCAATTCAACTCAGTTTTATTTGTTTAGCATCTTTTGCACTCAAAATTGTCTCTAGGCACTTTACAGACATTCAGAGCCTGACCCCTGAGCAAGCACTTAAAAGCAGACAGTGGCAATGAAAAACTCCCCCTTTAACATGAAGAGTGGAAGACCCTTGAGCAGGACCTGGAGGGATCCCTAAGAGGGGAACCATCCTGCGGGTAGCCAGCCGGGTCGAGCAGGAGACGAAGTAGATAGGACAGATGAAAGAGAGAGAGAGAGAGAGAGAGAGAGAGAGAGAGGAACAAACATGCAGCAAACACCAAACATTACCAAGAGCAAACATGACAGGCTGTTGTAATGCTGAACTATGTATTGTATTTACTTGTATTTAAGCTGATATGTTGTTCAAATTAACTATGCAAGCACTACAGATGAACAACATAGGCAGGTGTTGACAGTAGATACTGGGTTAATCAGAGGGCTGTGTCATGTAGTTTTGGAGGAAGAAAGACCTGCAGACATATACAGAGTGAGAGAGAGAAACCCCAATCTATGAGAAAACCAGGACAGAGTTAATGACATAAATGCTGGATCATGAATATGGGTCGGCCTGATGAGAGGAGAAGAGATTTGTATCTCCAAGATGTATTATCAACCAATTGTAATTTTTTTTGTGAGTACATGTTGGTAACCAAATGTATTTAAGAAATGAAATAAAAAACACATTCTTAACATTGGCACATTAAAAACTGTGCAGCTGCTGACAGCATGATCACTGGACAGATTGGACCTGATGCAGCAGCTAAATAATAAGCCATTACTAGCCATTTTAGTTCAGCACAGATTTTTTCCTCTTGACCCACTTTTGAACACAACAAGTGGATGGAAACAACTGTCCTGTATGTAGCTATGCTTAGTTTGTTGTTTTTCTAAGCCTTTTCAAGTAGTTTTGATGCCTAAACTAGATCAAGTAGTGACACAAATAAAACTAAAATAAAGCAGTATCAAAGCACACAATAGACTTTATATTATCCACCCAAATCATTATGCATGCTGACCTTAATGGTCTTCAGCAAATTAAATGACTCTTGGTCTCCTGTAACCACAATGTTAGATTGACTTGAGAGCACTAAGGCACAGCAGGTGCTGCTGGAAAAACACTGTATCTTAGATACACCTACCTCCTCAGTATGAGGGAGGAGAACTGAAGCGATCATATTAAATATCAGTGGCTGTGATGGAATAATTAATCTTTCTGCTGATAATGGGCATAGGAAGTGTTTTTTGTTCCTAGCAGTTGAAAAAATGTTGCTCCTTGCAACAAATGATATATTTATTTTTAATTTGTCTGTCTCAATGTTCTCAATGTTTATGCATTTTGTTGCACTACAGTTGTGGGTGGGTTTGTTTTGTATGTTGTGCATGCATTGTGTTTGTAACCCAGCTCTTTGGTTTCCATCCAGGCTTGAAAGCAGCCTGCTGGAGGTACTTCAGATGGATTTTGAGGTTGAGGAGCTGAGCAGTCCTCTTGACAGTCAGGTGATCATATGGAAGCTGGAGCTGCCGTCCGCATCCAAAAATGTAGCCAAGAGCGAGGGAGCCATGAGGATCTATACCACTCAGAGAGACTTTGTCGGCCTGGCTCCACTTGTAATAGTAAGTTTCGCTGACAGCTTTCAAGTCACACCTAATCATTATAAAACACACACATACACACACATCTATGTTACTGAGAGCAATAATGCCACTTGGACTGCATCCTTTGAGCATTGGTGCATGAAAATATCATAAAATGCACTTTGCTCCGATCCATTCCTGTCTGGTTTGCATACACAGAAGACTGGATATGCTTGGGATTGTTTAGCAAATGGGTTCTATTTTGAGCAGAGTGTGACCTTATGTTGTTGACTGTCAGCTATAGCTGATGTCTCTCTTTCTGTGTTGTTCTGCTCTGTTCTGGCGTGCAATATGTGGTCAGCCTCCCCCCGAACAGATGCTTCATGTGCTGCTATTTTGGTGCCACAGGCCTCAGCTACCTCTATAATTAATCCATGATATAATCTCCATGAATGTAGAACATTACAGCACTCTGAGTTACAATAGTGAATGTGAATTAATTGTGAGCTGGGTCACTGACCTCTTACTGTAACATTGTTTGTAGGGACTGATAAAATGAGTCATTTATACAGGTACACTTAATGATCGGTTTACTTTAATCATACTTTCAGAGGTTTAACAGGTAAATTGACATTTCACAGTCTATCTGCTGCATTTTATCATGACGATGCTGCAGAGCTTGGAATTATGAGGATATACCATGGTATCCTGATTTGTGAATTTGACATGGTTCATCTCTCTTGTGGATTAGAAGCTGACCTCAGGACGAGGGCCAAACATGAGGAGATTTGATGGTTCGCTCAAGGGGACATTAGCGCTGACTGATCACTCTGGAGCCTTGCTCCGTGAACTTCTATATAAAACTAAAAGTCTTACTGAGACAACCTTCAGATCAGTGTTTAGCTGTACAAAAAAAGGGTTTAGTTACTTCAGCTTCATTTACAGCGGTTTTACAGTCGAGGGACACATATCCATCTGTTTCATTTTTATGCTCTGAGTGGCCAAGTGTCTCTTTAAATTTGATTTAACTGCTCACTCACAGCTCGACCGGGCTGCGCCACACTGCTCTCATACTAATTTGCACATATGATATTACATTATTTCAACTTCATTTAAAACAGTGTGTTTTTTAAAGAGTAAAAAGCACATCCATCTGCTTCACTTGCATGCTTCAATGATCCAAGCGTGCATGCAGATGCATGTCTGCACAAACACAGAGCAAGAGAGGCAAAGAGATACCCACTGTGACTACTGCTAATCCTTATCACTTTCATTTAACAAATCACCCTGACCGTTTATGTAATGCTAAATGGCCTGTGTTCATATTGGAATTTTACCATAAGCATTTTGTAGCTTGTCTCTCATTCACCTAAACGCATGCTTATCAAAACCACCTATCAGATGACATACTGGCCAAATCACTATTGGACAACTGCCTGCTCAACCTGCCTCAGGTTCTCTATTTAATAATATAATGAGCATTATAGAAAGGGCTGTGCCGTATGTTTGTAGGGATTATTTTAAGTCCACGTCTTTAGTTATTTGACCATGTTTGAACTGATACAGCACCCCTCTAGGGAACATGGCAGTGCAGAGAAATCCACGATTAGCCTTCTTAACTCTGCACCCTGACTTCCCAAAGGCAGGGAAAGGGCCTTCTTACCTCATCAGGATTGTTGAGTCACTTCATCACGCACATGTACTTTCATCTCCTTTACTCGCATCACATGTCACTAAAAAAATCCTCAGCTGTCTGGCAGATATAGCACAAAATAAAATACTATTTAATCATTGTATGCAAATTGTTATTCTTCTTGTTAAGACTGTGGCGAATTTTCTGTCACTCTCTTTGCAGGACACGGAGATCCTGAACACAGCTGTGCTGACTGGAAAGAAGGTGGTGATGCCTGTGAGAATCATAGCTGTGGAAGAAGATGGAGCAGTCACTGATGTGTCTGACTACACAGACTGTAGCTCCACTGATGAAGATGTTCTCAAGGTGGAATGTCCTTTTTTCTTTTTCCTAATTTCTTCCACATGTACAAAGATCCTGCTGATGCAGGTTTTATGTCATGTATTTTTTAAAACCTTTGTTTACATTTGCTGTGGCAGTATTTGGCATAAATCCCTAGTAATAAATGTGGCTTGTTTGTATCTACTGCCTGTTCTGAACCTGAAGGGCAGAGGACAGTTTTTAGTGGTTGTTAAAAAATACTCCACAAAAACAAAGTTAGTTTCACGTGCTATTGGAAGGACAGCTGCAGACAAATAAGTTGAACCAAAGTGACCTCTGCTCTCTGTCTCTTTTCCACATGGTAAAACAAACTATTAGTGGGACTCTGACAACATCGCCCATCAATCTCTCCGACACCAAACAGCTACTATGCTGAATTGCTCACCACGAATGACCTCACCGTGTACCACTGTGCTCCCATCCTGTGACTTGTCCCTTTTATGCCGTGAACCTGAGAACGGCCGACTGCCAAAAGCCGGCTTTGTTTACTGATGAAATTGAAAGTCAGGCCCCTGGACCTTGAGGTCAAAGGCTCCGAATATTTTTACTCAAGGATAAACAAAGCAGACTCCAGTCTTTTTGATGTTGCTACATTTGGAGATATATAATATCATGATATAGGATATTGTGCATTAAACATGCCTGTATTAAGCACAGATGTGTGCCAGTTATAAGAAAAGCAGGATTATGTGAGGATGTCAAGAGGGTGCATGTGCACTAAATCTTTCTTTACAGCCGTTATGTAGCCATCTTTGCTGTTGTTCTGAGCTTTCTGTTTCTCAGTGTATTTGCTGACCAGATAGCAGATAGTCTAACAGCTTAAATGAGATATCTTTTCTCTTTTGGTAGTGCCTGAAGAGTATCAGATCTGCTAGTGATAGATGGGGATGGATTTATCTGAAATGGACAGCTCACGTGACAAAACAAAAGCCAAAGAAAGTTCAATCTGCCATGGTTATTAAATGTGCATGACCTATTGAACAGATGTTGATCAATGGTGTGATAAGGAAGTAATTTGCACTAATCCTGAATACAATAACCTAAATTATGCATCTGCAATAGATAAAGTCATTCTTCTTATTCAAATTGTTTTACTTGTCTGGACAAACAGCTGTCTGTGATGCGTGCACTTCAGCACTTTTAATTTCTGCCTGCCTTTAATACTGTACCCAGTGATGAAAGTCAAATCCCATTTTAAATAAATATCTTTTTTGGCACTAAAACACACTGAGGGATATTCTTGAGATACAGAATGAGATTGTGGCTGGGATGAGTGGGCGGATGGCACATTAACACGGCATTGCATTTTGACTGATACTGCAGAATACTATTTGAACATGGCTCATGCTAAGTTCAGTGCAGCTCTTAGAAGGGACGTCTCTTAAAAAAAAGAAGAAATGAACTGGCTTAAATCACGGATGACTGGTTGAGTGCCTCCACGCTGAATTAAAACAAGAGAGCTGGAGAAAAAAACTTGAAATAAATCAGCCTTTGTCTATTGTTCCATGCTTGCATTAGACATTTTCTGTATTCCAGGGCCATATTTTTGAAATCTGCTTTTCAGATATAAAATCAAGCGTAGAGAAGGAGTAACTGCATCTTAGTTAGAAGCAGGAATGACAAACAGTGAAGTGGTCATTTTTAAACTTAATCTCTGGTCAAGGGTGCAGGACGACTGACACAATGATGACACAAGCTTTCTCTCAAAAACACACTGTGCCAGTAACAGTACATCTCCTCAGTGTTCATGCAAATAAAAGCAGGAATCTATTTCATATTTGTTTTCCTCCTGAGGCTATCTGTCGAAATCACTGTTTTCCCTCCACCTCCCCGTGCTGCGATACCAACTAGTGACTGAATTTCAATGCTGTGTTAATTATCCTATTTGTTTAAAGCAGCTGAGAGGCTAAGGTGAAAACAACCGCCTGACACATAAAAAAGGTCTATGAGATCTTTGAGCAGCAGTCTAAACTTGCAGAGGTCACCTTTGAAATGATGCTGTAATGAATACACTTGGCTGTGAAGGACTGATGTTCAGCTCTGCACTGCTGCGATATTTGGATTAACATAAAATTGCAATGCAGCCTCTTCCTAACGCTTCGGACCGATGATCATCGCAGTAGTTTATTGCAGCCAGCTGACATTACTGTAGTAACACATGCAGTGCAAAACTGCTGCAAGGCCATTTGTTGTTGTAAGTATGGCTATTTGTTAGAACGATGACTTTCATGAGAATTATGTTTTGTCATTGAATAGATGACTAACATCTCCTTCATTTACAACAATTTTATTCTGACTTTGATGTAGATTATTTACACAAGTGTAATTACACAAACTCTAAGATAATTATTCTTTTTTTCGTACAGGTGTCAGACAGGTGTGACTATGTTTTTGTAAACGGCAAAGAGACTAAGGGCAAAGTGAAGATGGTGGTAAACTTCACCTACAGCTACCTGAGCGCTCAGCTGGAACTTAACGTGTGGATGCCCAGACTCCCTCTGCAGATTGAGGTGTCAGACACAGAGCTAAGCCAGATTAAAAGCTGGAGGGTCCCCATACTAACCTCAAAAAGGTGAGAACCATAACATTCAAATTTCCTGTTGTTTGTGATTTTCTGCATCCTTTAGTCTGCACAAATCCAAATCATATCTCTCTAAGGATTTAGAGGTTTGATTCCATTACATAATGTACTGCAATATCTCAACATGATCCAATCAAGCAAAGAGACAGGGTTGAGTGATTGGAGTACAGCAGGTGAAAGTATTTACCGTGTGACAGGTGTGACCTGCATGTGTGTGTGTGTGTTTTTTCCAGACCAGGCTGGAACAGTGAAGAGGATGACAGGAAGGGGAAGGGCTGCATGCTGCAGTCCCAGCACGCCCTTGTTCGGGTGCTTACTAATTTCATGGCAGAACAGGCAGACCCTCGGGATCCTCAGACCTATTTCCTGGGCTCTGACTGGCAGGTGGATGTTACAAGGTTGGTTCGTTACTTCATGAAGGTAGAGGACCCTCGAGTGGCAAGGCTACAGGGGGGAAGGGTTTTGTCAGGGCGAGACCTTGGGACCACTACCATCCAGGTAATAAAACTGAAACACCTTTGTTTGTTTCGAATGGGGCAGTTTCTGTCTTTGACAGCCTGTTAATGTCTTTCACCTGATGTTCCATAACAGGTGTTTTCTCCATTATCTGATGCAATCTTGGGTAAAACAACCATTAAAGTCATGGATGACAAAGTCACCATCACAGAGTTGGGGGTTCAGCTGGTTACAGGCCTCTCTGTGACATTACAGCTAAGCCCAGCAAGTAACAGGGCCATCTTGGCAACCACAACCACACAAGAGCTTCTTCAGACTCCCAAACAGGTAACATTCTTTATTGTTTTTTTTTTCAATATCTCTTAAGACAGATTTTACATTTAATGTGCAATTTCTGTCATTTTTTGTTCCTGTAGGAAGCTTTGGTCAGTGCTTGGGTACAGTTCAGTGATGGTAATCAGACACCTCTGGACATTTATGATCCAGCCTACTACCGTGTGACAGTGACATCTCTAGATCAAGGGGTGGTGTCAGTGCAAGGCACACCTCCTGTTGTGGTGGCAGAGGGAGAGGGTGAAGGAGTCCTGGTCAGAGTAGAGATGTCCATCTGTGAGGCTTGCCAGAAGTCTAAACGCAAAAGCACTGTGGCTGTGGGTAACGGCAGCCTTAAGGTCAAGTTTCAGGTTAACACTCGACGGCCAGATGTCAACACCAGCAGATTCGATGGTAGCACTGTTGGTAACAAGGACAATGGCAGTGACTACGGGAACGATGGGGAGGAAGTAGACAGTGAGAGGAAGCAAAGGACGTCTCAAGATTCCACAACACGCACCTCAAACTCAGACAGGGAGGAGAGCGCCATGCAGAAGATCACAACAACTATCAAATCTACAGAAAGAACCTTTATTACCAGCGGCACCCTGGGAGGAGTAGGTAAGACCAGCAATTCAGGTAACACTGGAAGTCCTACCAGTGTGGTGAATGTCAGCTTGATGGGTAGCCCCAGTGATAACAGCAAAGGATACAGCTCAGACAATATGATAGTGGAGGATATGAGCAGTGTAAGCTTTACTAGCACTGTGAAAGCTCCTGGGAATCTGGTAAACTATAACAACTTCCCTACCAAAGTGGAGATACCAGGACAGGAGACACCAGAGGTAGAAGTTGGTGGAGAAGAATTGTTGGCCAACAGGCCCCTCACAGACTTGGAGATTGGTATGTATGCCCTGTTGGGCGTCTTTTGCCTGGCTATTCTGGTGTTCCTGGTAAACTGCATCTCATATGTTGTTAGATTCAGGCACAAGAAGCCCCCCTCTCATAACCAGGAGACCACAGGGCACAGGCATGACTGGGTTTGGCTTGGCACAGATGCTGAGCTGGTGATGAGTGTGCCTGGCAGCCCGGTCCAGCAAGACACCCAGACTACAACCACTGTGATAGACATTGGGCCTGATAAGACGGCCTCTTTGTCCAGGAGGCCCAGTTGCCTAGCCTCTGTTACAGACTCTCCCATTAGCTGCGTAGGCTCCCTCAGGAGTAAACCTATGCACACAGAATCCGTCCACTCGCCCACCAGCAAGAGAAAGAGAGTCCAGTTTACCACCTTCTCCACACTGGAGCGCCAGCATTCACCACATCTCCCACCCAGGGAGAATGGCCAAGGCATCCATTGGGTTGGGAAGGAGGACAGCTGTGGTGAGGAACCTCAAGTGCCGATCACAGAGCCTGGGGACCAGTTATAATACGGAACCTGATCAGACCTCACATGTACAATAGATGTGGCTTTGATCACCTCAATGCCTTTGTCAACTCAAACAGCTGTCAAGAGTGTATGATTTTGGAATTGCCCCCTCTGCATTTCATTACCCTTCAAGGCCTTTCACGTGTACATGTACTGTAAATTATTATTAATACTTAAAGCGTGGATGTGTGTTTGAGGTGGCTGACCAGATAGACTCTTATTTACATCATATTTAAGGAGCCACCAAAAGTTGATGCTGCATGTGGTTATCTACTAATTTTTGCACTCACATGCTGGTATAGAACAAAAGAAACAGTGAAAAGGATACTGATTTACAGATTATGATACAGAATTCAGTCTAAGAAACATAGATTTCACCAGAAATGTGGCTTTGATTAAAAAAAATAAAAACAAGCAACTGTTGTTTTCTATAATGCAATATATTATCATTTTCATGTTTCCATTAAAATTAAATGTTCTTGATTTTGCTTTTAACCTGATTTATATGATCACTGCATGGTCACTGGGAAAAGGGCAGTTGCCAGGCAGTTATATCTATAGTTTTATATATTTTATATATATTTTTCTATTCAGGCCATGCTCCAGTGCATTGCCAAAAGTCAGCTTTTTTGAAAGCACCTTCTGTGCTTCTCTGCCTCTTGAATAAATGTAGTGTTTGTGGTTGCACTTCATAAAAATGATATGCATACAGACTGTAATATATTTCAAAATAGGTCTGAACTTTGTTTTGTCTGTCAACACAATAATCTGATGATATCCCAGGTTAAGACCACAGACCAGTCAAGCTCAGCCCAAGCTGTTGTCTTTTATTAAGTAGAAATAGAGAAAAAGAGAGAACAACATTTTCTACTTCAAGTCTTTGGTTTCAAGTGCTCACCAGCAAAGTTAACAATTCAGCAGTGCAGATAAACTGAACAGTTTTGTGCAAATAATGTAATAATTATATAATATAATTATAATTATACCTATGCAAGGCTACTGCCCTGTTCTCTGCTTCTGAAATTCCTGAGAAAGCTTCCCAAGTAGTGCTGCGACCTCAGTCTCAGCGCAGTGTTTCCACCAGCTGCTGGTAGGTTTCTCTCTCCTGTTTTAGGCTGTGGTGCTTTTCCACGTAGAGTTTTCCATTCCTCACCACTCTCTCTCTTAGCCCGTGATCTGACAGCAGCCTCTGAGATTGATGCACAAATTCCTGGCAAAGATAAAGTCAAAATGAGTCTCATTTACAGCCAAATGCCACTTAAAGCTTGCCAGTGAAGATGCCTGGAGATATGTTTTTAAAGCATAAAAGATAATCCAAGGCAGAAGAACAGATAGAAGCCTGTGCACCGGCTATTAAATACTTCAAAAGTATCTGTACATTGCCAAAGGAAGTAGGTATTTGTGGCTCCTGATCTAAATATGGACGTCCAAACGACTATTTTCACTCTGTCCTAAAGCTGCCACGTCTCATTTGCTTATGAAGAAAAGGGAGAACAAAACATCTGTTACAGTTAAACAATGTTGCCCAACCAAAAAGCCAAAAAGAAGATTCATTAAAAAGGAGCAGTGGTGATGAGCATACACTGAGATGGGGTACATCTCAACACAGACTCTTAGTTGCTCATCTGCGAACCCAGCAGGCTAAAAGATGCCTCCAACAAAATGAAGTGAAATTGCCTTGAAGTCTTCCTGCCATCCAACATTACTGCTACAGAAAGCCAATGGCACACAAAGTTTAGCCACTGCCAGTCAGCAGGCCACTTCATTTTACATCATTTCAAGTGATGTGATTATGTCTGGAGAGGCTCTTCTGTATGGCCATATGAGTGCTATAAATCCTTAGCAACAGGATTAAAGCTCAACTTATGAGCAGAGTGCTTATAATCACTTCACTCTTACAGCAAATTATAGAGCCAGACAGGAAAGGCCAATTTTTTTCTCTTTAAAGTTTACGAGTGCTTATGTGTGTATTTTGACACATTTCTTCAAACTTTATGCAATTTCACAGAAATGAGTAGAAACACTGTCAATCAAGCATAAAAGGGGATATTCAAGCATGCTAAAATATGCCTTGAGGTGTAAGACATGGGCAGCATCCATGCACAGTGTCAGCTCTGGCCAAGTTTGTAGTTTATCCAGTTCAAGTTGTTCCAACCATCTGTGTGAGCTTCCTACTAGCAGCCCAGATAGAACACGTGCAGAGAGAGACTTATCTCTGCCGTTTCAACAACATCACGCTACAGCATGGTGTCTTAGCGCAGCCTGCTTAAGCCCTCTGTCAACTCTGGCCTTATGTTAGTCTCCCTTTGCATCGAACCTCATTAAACATCAGATGGAATAGTTCTCATGGGGCTTTCTAGCCTCCTGCTCTTTGTTGCATCACTACAGTCAGGGTTATGGTGATATCTATGCATCACAGGGAGCAATTAATGTGATAAAAGGAAGTGTCTATTGCTACATTTCACCCTTGTAGATTGTAGAATAAAATGTACAAGTTGTGAAAAACACAGGATTCCAAAGCAATGTCTAGAGTCAATGTGAAGGTGAGAGGAATACCTACAATTTATGCACTGTGCAGTCCGCAACCACAGTCAGTGTGTTCATGGACTACATGGACTACAGAGCTTAACAGAGCTTAGTGCATGTGGTGACCTAGTCTGTCACATTGTACCTGGGGAGAAGAGTACAGCAGGCCAGTGACCTCATGCTGCACCACTGCTGCATTTCCTGGAATGTCCCTGGCCAGCACCGGTACCCCGAGATCCAGAGCCTGTTGAAGCAGAGGGCTTTAAACACACAGAGCAAACTTTCCTGCTCACTCTGTCAATATTAAAGCACCTAGGTACTGCCTGGCTATTCTGTTCTTCAGTGCAGTTGACTACAGAATTAACAATGTGTATCAGCTAATACCTTTAGCAGGTTGTTGAATGAAACATGCTACCATACTAATAAGACTTTAGGCCTACTGTGGATTGTCTTAATTGACTGTGTTAAAAACAGATTAAGTGGATTTAGAGGTTTTGCTCACTCAGGAAAGGAAAGATTGGAAGCAAGCAATGAAAATCAGTAATTGTCCCTGAAGTGGTCAGATATATGAATGCCTGCAAAATATTCACATTACTTGAGTTGCTCTAAAAATGCTTTGGATGACAAATACTCCCTTATAAATCACATCCCTATTACCAAACTGTTCCTTTCACTGAAGTCTGGACCAGCTGTTGTCCAATTACCCATAACCCCCTAAGATGTTTACCTCCAAGATGGCCGCTGACATGCCCTCCGAGACGGAGCTGTTGACCACGGCGAAGCACCTTTTCATGGCAGCGTGCAGCTCCTGTTGGCTCCTCTCCTGGGCCAAAAAGACCCCTGCTGTTCTGCAGAAGCAGTGGCAAAGCTGAGTTCTGCATGACTCAGGGCTCACAGAGGCGTGAATGATGCTGAACAGCAGTGACAAGCTCAGGGTAGGAAACACGGCTGCACTGTGTGTGACATGCATGGAGCGTCCAGGTAAAGTCTTAACCAAAGAGGGCAGTTCCCTGCCACCAAGATGTAGTGAAGGCCCTTGGCAAAAAACTGAAGGATGAGTTTAGACTAGAGAGTGGGAGGACACATAAAAAGGGTCTTGGCACTCTCCTCGGATCTGCATTCTGTTCACATAATGTTTGAGACAAATACTATATAAGCCATATTTGCTTAAAAGAATTTGTGTTCCACTTGTTTTGAAGCAGGTTCCAAAACAGAGTATGGGAATTAGCCTATCTGGTCCGAAGAGTTATTTTATGAGATGTGAGACTGATTACAGGAAACAAAACAGAAGGCTTACCTTTTGACTACAGCTTCCACTTCAGCAGTAAGCACAGGATCGATCTGGGGGAAAAAAGAAAGACAAAAATCAAGAATGAGACAAGTTAAAGCCCTTTTCTTACTAATAAAGCTTTCATCAAGGATGGCAGCAATGACTTAATCAGAAGGATAAAATAAACAATGACACAATTAATAATTTCTATCATGAGAAAATCATCCACTGAAAATCCTGTATTTTCAGAGATTGGGGTCAGGATAGGGTGGCTGGCCAATCTGATTAATTGCAATGTGGGATTTGCGTGCATTAGCCTGCCAAGAGAAAAGTCAAAGCATAGCAATTTGGGTCAAAGATGCTACAAAGCAAGCTGCTACTTTTGTGTATTTCATTTCACAGCCTGTGAAAGGTCTACACTGAATGTCAGTTAAAGAAGATGTGCATTAAATTCTGAAATCATAGAATAGTTTTGTATCCTGTTATAATCTGGGATTTGGCAAAACTCTGTAATAGCAGCAGGGGGGAGTTCACGATAAAGGATAAACTGACAAACAAAATAATTTAAGCACACACATGGTGCACTGACTGTCCATACGTGACCAGAGGGGAAGCACAAGCACTATGTATGTCAATGTTATTGTTTGTTCAGTGTTTTTTTGATTGTACAAAGCACGCTAACTTCTCAAGAAAAAATGCAATATTTTTAGAAAAGTCACTGGATCTTTATAATTTAATACTAACATGGAACATTGTGATGCTAGAAAAAGCCCAGTTATGGAGGAGTAAAATGTGTCATCACTGACGAACTGACCTGGATTTTCCTCTTAATGACAGATGCTGTGCAGCCAGAGCCCTTATTACTTGAATGAAGTAGCTGGGGACTTATAGTATGTCATAATAATCTGAGCAATGCATGTGTCATTCTACCTCCTCATTGTATATATATATATATATATATCTTACCTCTATCTATTTCATACGGCTCAGTCTTAAAATATTGCTATCCTATAATTAATAGAGGGGGGAGTCTGGCAGTCACACAAACACATGTTTAATATTACAATAACACTATCTTTTCTTTTCTTAGACGGACATACTTCCACAGTGATTCAGGGGGTGTCGAGATGAATCACACGTCTCTGATTCCACTCAACCATTTTATCTAACAACAGCAAAGCATAGCGGAGCAAGAAGCGACAGTGAGACAGTGTGTAAGCCCTTGGCCATGTCTAATTGAGTTGTTTTTGAGCAAAACTAAAGCAGAACGTACCTTTTGCCTGACATCACTGTTTGAAAGAAAGAACAGTCGCTAAAGAAGTGTACATTGATGTCGTATCAAAGCAAGTCAGGGGGATGAAAAGATGAAGACAAGCATACAAGAGAAATCAATGAGTGAGAGATTGGAAATAAAATGAAGAAAAGGATGTAAGTACAGAGCACCAAGGCTGCTGTTGTTGGCTGAACATGGCTTATCTGTAAGACTGAGAGACAGAAATGTATTTATAGTAAATGTTTAACATCTCACTGAGGATTTGATTTATGAATCTCATAAAAGATGTCAAGCTTTGACAGTTCAACTGCTTATTTCATTACTTGATATGAAGCCACACACACATCCACAGGGCAGAAGTGTGACTGTAATTTGTAGAAGCACATGTCCAAACATACAGTATATTCCTGATTATGTGTATCAAAATGATGCCAATGAGGACCACCACCACTGCTGCTACTGACCCTTGCAGACATTTCCTTCCACGCTGCCTGTTAATTCCAGCTAAACAGCTAAAGCTTGTATCTCTGCTCCATCCAATTAGAGGCTGCCTGAATTCCTAGGTGAGTTTTCAAGGTAATTTCAACAATACAGCAGGCCTGTGGCACATGGCAGGTATTGTACAAAAAGGACAGACTTTGTGTATAATGACTGTGTACTTACTTTTGGCCCAATAATGACCAACACATTCAGCAAATTCTCACAATGCCACCCTGAAAGAAACGAAATAAACAAAGAAAACAGGCAAAGCCTTAATAGTTTTGGCATCATGTTTGTTTTAGTGAGCCACAGTCTTTCCTTTTTCAGCAGATGGGTAATAAAGTGCATCCCCACTTCTAGCTCATCTAAACATTTACATACAATTTGACGCCCTCTAGTGCTGTCTCATTACCATTAACTGTGTGCAATGAAATTCTCATAAAATACAAGCTGATGAAAACAAGTCACTTGAGGTAATCAGTAGCAATTATCATAGAAGAAAATCACCATAAAAAAGAATGCTACAAAGGTGAGGCTCAAAAAGACGAGCTGTCTGACTCTACATACACTTACAGGAACATCATTCCTAGTTGATGCTGTTGTTACCACAGGCAGGTTTATTTGACATTTAGGGCAAAAAAGGGTCCTTTCCTTGTGGATCATTTGTTACTAGTGCATGTATAAGGTGCAGTATATTCAGATATTTTATAGTATACCTGAAAACACCTCCACCAAATATAGGGGATCCTTGACTCTTCTGAGGCCACAGACCAATAGGAAGACATGTAGCTCATCCACATTCTCACAGATTACACCTGGAGAGAAGCCAGACACACAGAAAGACAGTGTCACAATATCAAAACACTGCATAATGAACATCCCAAGTACATCAGCACATAATGAAAGCAATACATCACCCAAGGTCATGAAGAAAATAAGACAGCAGTGACTAATGTGCTTGCACAATTCTCTGATCAGCAGGGAAATAGTCTGCTGAAAACACTAGAAGGTTGCAGCCTAATCAGTGTGTAATGCAGCATCATAACTACAGAGCCAGCGTGTTTGGCTGTCACTTTGCTCACTGAACACCCCCTGAAAAACACAAAAAACAGCTAACCCAAACACTGTGCTAAAAAAATCAAAGGTTTTAAGAGGCTGGCTTTAATTGAATAGTACTGCTTTGGAATCGGCTCTTTACCCAGATTATCCAACTATGAACTTCAATCCAGAGATTAGTCAGAAACTGGAAAACATACAAATGTGCTGTATTCCAACAACTACTGTACTACACATGACCCTGCAAAGGCAATGGATAAAAGTCCTGACCCTAATGACACGTGAAGGCAACACACACCACAGCTTCTCAGTCTCAGATGTTTGACACACCAAACAATTGGTGTTTAAGTGTGTTTTATATGATGATTAAAAAAGGACATGTATTAATATAGGACATATATAAATCCATTAATTTACTGCTGCCTTTTTCTTACAAAGATTGACTCAAAATGGCAATGGCCAATGAACCAAGATGACTAGCATGTACCACGCATGCATACAAAAGCATTGTTAGGACATCTTATGAAACACATTATTGATAAAGCACAAAAATAAATGTGCAAAAATGTGTAGACACAAATGTCATTATGGCTCTAGAAGAACAACAACAATATAATAACTGATAAATGGGATCAAGAGGAAACCTCCTGTAGGGTTAGGTCTGGTGGCCATTAGCATAGAATAGTCATGTGACTATTCCAGTGTCAGAAAATCACATTTTAATCCATAACTATCTAAAAGGAAAAATCAGAAATGCTGAGCTAGCTGTACTTGAAATAGTTAACAAATTGTGGACTATAAAAATGTACTTTGTCAGTGTCAAAGAAAATGGGATACAAATCATTTCAGAAAATAATACCACAGACAGACAGCAGCACGTGCTTCGAGCACAGTGACAGTCGAGTGAAATCCCCTGCTGCCAGATAAGTCCAGATCAGAAGGCAGAAGCAGCTCTTTTAATGCTATTAAAGAGCATCTTAAAATGACAGCATGGAGTCTGGGCACTGACCCCGATTCTAAGAGCTGATCTGTCAAAAAGCTCTTACGTCTGTGGGATGTATCGAAGTTCCTTCATTGATTTGCAATATGAGGACGCATAACAGCTTAGAGTTAGACAAACATGCCACTACGTCAAACAAGGTGCAGGAAATAATGTAGGGCTATAGCTAGAATCACACTAGAGCACAGGCCTGTCGAAAGTTAGAATTGAAACAAACAAACAAAAAACCCAAATGTAGATAAGACACATTTTCTCATTCTTTTAGGAAGACAAGCAATTTGTTCTGTTGTACCAGCAGCAATGTTTCTTCTCTCTCTCTTTGTATTTCTGTGAGTTCTTTACAAAAAACTTTTTTTTCCCAGTTTCGTTTGATTTCAAATAGGCATTGTGAACAAACTCCTGGTGCTTAATCACTGTGATGTGTGTATGCATGGATGTGGGAGCACACATCTATCTGGAAAACGTCTGTTAATCTGTTGAGTGCTCAGGGTGACACAGAGAACAGAGTCTGCAGGGAGAACACAAAACAATGACAATGCTGTCTAAAAAAGAACCACATTAACACAGCTATGCAGGTGAGACACACTAGGAGGATTAGCAACGTGTCTCAGTCTCAGAGAGGCGTGATAGTCAGTAGCTGAACTGTTGAATAGCATATGTAATGCTAGCATTTAGGTCATATATAAGCTGCATTTTTGTTAGTTAATATGACTGCATTATGCTTATTGCATACTGCATGCGCTTCGGTAACGCAGAGGTTCTGACTGTAACTGTGCTTCTATTTGAAACAGTAGACAACAAGCTGGACAAACATGTATAACAACATTTGTATCGAATTGTACACACTTCATTGATGACCACTCATTTGGCTCAGTTCTCGACAGAGTATTATTATTTGGGCTGGGTATTTAAAATGTATTCTAAAGCTCCACACAATATATTTTGTTACATGAAAATAGTCTGTATTGAAAGCACTACTCTCTCTCTACTCAAAGCACCTGACAATACCTCACATTCAGCCTTTCACGCTATGGTTAGATGTCTTGAGAACACATCAGCCACCACCTGAGCCAAAGCAGTGTCAGTGATCACTCAGTATTGAAGCAGCAATGCATGAGGACATTAAGAAGCCTGACCCTATGCTCTAACACCGTTTCCACATCAAGTTCCTTCTCTAGATTGTAACAGGCATTGCACTGTTAACCTCTGCTTCTCCTTTGACTTTTAATTACATAGACTTCACTGAAAGCTTCCTGCATAATATGTCTTCAATAATCATGCTGTTCCTTGTGGACCTGTTAACCGTCAAGGTAACAGCAAACTCCCTGTTTCTCTCTCCATCATCCTTTAGTGGTATCACTGCTCACTCCATACTGCCACGTTTATCCTCTTAACCCTACCTCATGTAGCACACAGCAAGGGCAGAAAAACAACATAAACAGACACAGAGTGGCTTTCTTTCATGGACTGACAGCTTCGGAATTCAGTGCAGAAGTATGTGCTTTTAACACAGAGAGACATACAGTATCACCATGTGTTTTCAGTCAGTTAGGGGGGATTGCTTTGGGTCTTTTATGTTCACAAAGAGAAGTGCTTTTTCATTGTGTCCCTGCAGTACAGGGCCAGAACGACTTACATTTATCCCCAAAGCTACCCTATACAGAGTATACTTCGCAATTTAGTAATGATTAATTTATGTCACACCAGATGGAGGGATGAAAAAGTAAATCAATATGCAGCAAGATCTGGGAGGGGAGAATGCTCACAAGGGAGAGTGCCCCCTGCTGTGCTGGGAGTGTGTGTGAAGACAAAGGGAGGATGAGAGCTGACACCAGAGAAAACAGGTTGCTGAAGGAGTTGGTTCTGCCAGACTGCAATGTTGTGTTTGAGAGCAAAGTTGTTGAAATGGATTATTAAAGGTGACAAAGCAGGTCATAAATGCTCTACAGGGGGATTACTCTTTTAGATAATAGAAAGCTGCATATTTCTAACAATTGAGTGCTGTTTTATTACGCTTTCTGACTTGGGGTCTTTATGACAAACCCATGTAAACATCCTCACTGATGAGGAATGCATCTGTTGTACATCCACAATAAATAACACTGACAAATTACCACCATCAGCTGGCACATATGCAGAAACTGTAACAATGGTTACAGCTCTAAAAAAACAACTGGGAATCTATTTACAGTGTTTTCGTCTCATCTGAGTAAACGTACAATAATGCGACTCCTGTTTGGAGTATAACCAATGGAGAAGACTGTGGAAAATTAGTATTACTTACACTGGTTGTGAAACATGGTGATAAATGGCTCTGGGCTTGAGAGCTATAAATCAACTGTCCCTCCCAGTACTCAGTGATGCTCTCTTTGAGCATTAATGTACCTGGGATAGACATCATATTGCAATGTCCAATTTAAAATCCGGGCTGTTTGTGGAAACAATGCTCAGAGTAACCGTGCATATTTGACCTTGCTATTCAAGAGGAGTTGGAAAGTTAGAAGAGTGAAAAGACTGGTGAAGGAATTCCATTACAGAACCTGGTTTCTAGAATTACTACTACTTATTATTATTATATTATTACTATTATTACTACTACTTTAGCAGAGCACAGAGCAAAATTATGCTCCTATAGTGGTACTTTTCAGGCAGGGAGTATATCAATGTATATGTAAAAGTGCTCCCATTGCTGGCTCCATTGCACAATACAATTGGTGACTAATAATGGAGGAAAGGATGTAGAGGGTAGAGGCTGAAAATCTATACCATGCTGCTAGTTACAAAATGTGGCACAATTGTATATGTTTAAAACAACATCACTGAACCAC